>NW_027225567.1:11528750-12175000 GCF_038994185.2 Dermacentor albipictus | reverse complement strand
ATGTGGTCTTCGTGACCACCTTTCCTTTTTCTTCTTCGATATCGGTGCACTGAGAAGACGGACTTGGTAGCCGACAGAGCCACGACCGGCGCACAGCGAACGGTGTCTGGAACGCGCTGCGGGCTCTCGCGCCAGCGGCCATAGGAGCGGTCCATTGCCGCCACCACCAGCTGAGCGCCACAAAGGTCCAACCGCTCAGCAGCAGTCGGGGTGTTACCAATCACGGCGGGCGCGCCAGGCCTTCGTGCGGCACCGCCCCTGCCCTTTCACGGCGTCGTGTCGCGCAGCGAGAGCAAGCAGCTTGCGCCTTGTCACACGCGCGCACCTGCATGCATGCGCCTCGTATACGGCGAAGGTAAACGCTGCCGCGGTCCGTGCGGACTGACTGGCGTTGCATTTTGTGAAATATGCGACCGCTCGCGCAAAGCGCACAGTTAGTTTCGGCCGAGTACTCAAAGAGACGCTAAAGAGAAAAGCCCCACTTTGGACTGTATAAGTAAGTTACCCTTCTCAAATACCAAAGAAAAACAGGCGGCTTGGTAAGTAAGGCGTTAAAGTGAAATACGGTGGCGACGCTACTTTTAAGTTGCAGCAACCGCTCGCCGTTATTGAGGGAGTCTGTTTGGACATAGTTATTTCTTTTGAGCTGGTAAACGTGGACAACACTGTATATCAAAATCTTGATAGTGTGAGTAAGGCGCACAGAAACCTCTTTAACTTCGTAGCCTCGCATTCGAGGATACATTTCTTATATCTTTAAGCGCAAAACAATTATGAAGAGTGTATAGCCAAAGTGCCGTTCGTTCCCATCGCTATCTGCAAAACTCAGAGCAAACAAAACACTGCACGGCGGAAGCCGTGCTTCGATAGATAAAAATATACGTTAATTTTCGTTTTCTTCTTCTTCTTTTTTTCTGTATAGGAACAGTTAGCCCAAGTTCGGTGTCCTGTTAAGTGATGTCTGGCTATCAAGTGCTGGTCTTCAACTGCTTCCTTATCTCGGTGCGACGCAAGGAGACACTCCAAGCATTGGGAAACATACAACTCCGGTTAACGTGAAGGTAGCCGAATCTGCCTTTGTGTGAAGGTAGCCGAGCAAGCCTTTACATGGAACCTGGACCGCTTTATCTCGTGAACAGCTGTATTAGAGAGCTTTAGCTTGTTCGTATTAACTTCTTACCATTACCGGATTACCGGGTTAACGATGCCATCAACGACACAATCTGGCACTCTATAGCGTAAATGTATTGGAAACAACTGACATCAAAATTTACCTAATCACTGACACAAGCATCGGGCAGCAGCGTTGTTTGAACCAACCAATCATGCACTCTCCTGTTTATAGGCGGTCACTTTGTTTGCTTTCAAAACGAATTGCATTGACTATCTGAACACTTTTTTTTTTTCTAATTGGCTGACAAGAGGCGGGGCGCATGCAGTAGTGGCGAGGGTTTCGGTAAGGCCGGACTAGAGCAGTGAAAGTATATAAGCGGATGAGGAGGGTGTTGCCGGCGTCTGCAATTTGCATATACTTCCCTTTGCTTAGCTTGCGGTGGCCGGTCAAAAATCACGGCTGCGTGAAACGGAAGGCCGCTAAAACAGATCATCAGCGAATAACTTTGCAGAGCAATGTTGTAAACGTGCCGAAGGGGCTTGCCAAGGTTGTACTGCAACGCAAAAATGTTTATTATACGCAAATAAATTCATGGTACCCGGAGCCTTCGAGTACCCAGTGTCCGAATTATCGGTTGGCAGACATCTTCTGTTCCTTTCAGAAGGTGGCAGTCTCAGGCTATTCCGAAAAAAAAAATCCGTTTTCTTCGGCTTACTAAAGCATCTTTAATGCGTACACGTCACTTTCACATGGCGAATGACGTCACATGACAAACAGGCGAAATGGATGGAGCCCGAAAATGTTTGACCATTAGCGGAAGGCTAATGGCAAAAAAAAAAAAAAATATGTGTAGACTCTGAAATAATTAGTGTTCTGTCGTTCGGTCTAATCATGCATAATCAGTGTGTACACATCATATCAGATGGTGAGTTCTCGCTGTTTTCGTGACGTCGCGTGACAGACAGGCGAAGTGGGGGTGGCCGAAAAAATGTTTGACCAATCATGCAGGGCTGATTGCAGAAATAGATTAGAAACAGTTTCAAATATCGGGCCCTATAACGTAAAACTATTCCAATACGTTTCTATTCCAATCTCCTGACGTCAAATTTGCGTAATCACCAACGCAAGCACCGGGCGGTCACCCGCAGGGTTGTCTGAACGGACCATGCAATCAAACGCTCTCCTCGTTCATAGGAGGTCACTTTTGTTTGCTTGAAAAACGAATAACATTGCTAACACTGAGCGGCTTGTCGTATCTAATTGGCTGACAAGAGGCGAGGAGAACGCTCAAGTGGAGAGGGATTCGATGGGGCCGAGCCACTGCACTGAAAGTCGATAACCGGATGAAGAGGGTGGTGCCGGCGTCTACGATTGGTCGGCTTTCCCTTACTTAGCTTGCGGTGGCTGGTCGAAAATCGCGGCGGCATGCAACGGAAGCTCAAGAATGACGCTAAAGCGGACCCTCAGCAAAGAAGAGTTGGCAGAATGAGGGGGTAAACGTGCCGAAAGTGCTCTAAAACGTTAAACGGCCACGCAAGAAGGTTTATTATACGCAAATACACCCATGCTCTCCGGCAAGTGCGAGTAGCCAGCGTCTGAGCGATCGGCGGCAGCCATCTTCTATTCCTTTCGGAACGGGGCAGCCTGCGGCTATTCCGAAGAAAATGCAGTATTGTTCGGCATATTAATGCATCTTTATCGCGTGCACGTCACTTTGACGCGGTGAGTTCTTGCGGTTTTGTGACGTCGCGTGACAGGCAGGGGAAGTGGGTGCAGCCCGAAAACATTTTACCAATAGCCGAGCGCTAATGGCGAAAAGGGGTCGAATCAGAAATAACTGTTTTTCTTTTTTTCTGTCAAATCATGCATAATCAGTGTGTACACATCATATCAGATGGGGAGGTATCGCGGTTTTCGTGACGTCGTGTGACAGACAGGTGAAGTGGGGGTGGTCGAAAAAAGTTTTTGACCAATCGTGGAGGGCTGATAGCAGTATTGGAATAGAAAAGTTTAGAATAGTTTTACGTTATAGCGCCCATCATTACATTATAGCGCCCCTGCTAACGAAATCGTGCAACGGTTTGTCCAACAACAATGCATTTTAAAAAATGTGTTGCGTAAGTGTTCTCGTCGAAGGAAAATCATAGGACTGCACAATAACAAAGTTGTCGATACCAACGCTTCACACCAGCAGTGAAATAGGATATGGTAGGTTGCTGAAGTCACGGTATATTTTCTCTGGTTAGACACTGCGTCACCAGGTGTCGCTACCAGCGTTGTTGATGCCGTGCACCTCTCCGGTAGCCCGATATTGCGCAAACGCTACTACGTTTGCATGCGGGCAAGTGAAAACTCTCTATTGTATAATTGCAAGTCGGCAGCCGGACAGTGGGGCGAGGACATCGAAGATGAACTTTCATATGGTGATGAGTTGTTCACCGAACGGAGTAATAATGATATTCGAAAAGAAAGAAAAGCCTTCCGCGGGGTGGACCACAACGGCCGTTACGTACCTGTTTCGTCACGTTGTGAAGGAGGACGGTGACGACGATGGGACTGCTGTGCACATGAAATTGTAGCTTCTCACCACGCTGGCTCAGACCTGGGCTCTTTCGGCTCATTAAAATTTTGTCTCTCTCCCTCTCGTGCTTTACTTTATGGTGGATGACAATTATACCATTCAGGAAGTTATCTTAACAAAGCCTATAGCATCACCGTATCGATATTTTTATTTCGCTTTGGCGTCGGAATTTAAGAGGCGGACCCCCATGGTGCGTTGGAGCACCTCTTGCACTCCATTCTTGCGACACTTGCCGGAACCTTCGCCGTGGAATTTGCAAGTAGGCAGTGCGCTTTCTCGCCTAAAGCATTAAAACTTGCAGTGCTCTGTCAAAGATTGTTCGTTCGTTCGTTCGTTCGTTCGTTCGTTCGTTCGTTCGTTCGTTCGTTTCTTTGTTTTTTTTTTCTTTTTTTCTTTTACGCATGACGATGGAGCAATATTTCGCGTTCAAGGACAAACAGCCTGCACGCTACGTTTAAGCATGCAGTGTAGCCAGCGCGATCCAACATAGGTGCACCGCGAAAAGAAAAAAATAAGGAAAAAGAAAAGAAAACAAGAAAAAAAACAACTCCTTTAAATTCCCCACCGCCGCTGCCACTTTAGGCGGAGGACTTTAGGCGGAGACGGTCATGGCCAAAGCAATCGCGTACGGCGTGCAGCGCACATTCGCGGCTAGTAGAACGTAAGGCAGGAAGCGAACACGCTGTCTGCGGGCGGCTATGGCTTCCTCGTCGTAAAGAATGCCCGGCTGGTTTCCTCAAAGAGGCACCCGTTTCTGGTCACAAATAAACGCGAAGGTTGAAGGCAGCCGGCGGCGTGCACTGAAGGTTCCTGTTTCCACCGCGACGCTGTCCGGAGCTTCCCGACTGCGCTCGCTCGATCGTGAAGCTCCTCGTAACGTCTTTTGTTTGTTATCTTATTTTTTTATTATTATGTCTTCCGCATCCTGCGTTAGTTTGTAGCCGTCATCGCGCCTTTGCATGAGCGTACATGTAAACATATTTTGAGTATCCGTTCGTACATTCCAGAGACTGTGTCAAGCACACATACAACAACATAAATTATAGAGAACACACAAGCCGATTCTCTTTTGAAGGACGTACACAGATGGGAATTGCCTATAAATATACGCGGGCATGACACAGGAGCTTCTTCTTTTGTTGTAAAAAAAAATTTTTATGAGTGAAGGTCACTGGCGAAGCGCTACAGCAAAAATAAACGCAGTGGAGGTCACGTGGGTGCTGAGTAATGAAAATCCGGTGTGACGTTTTGTTACTGCCGCTTCCAAGCTATAAAAGGTAGTTCATTGTTTTTATCATGGCAACTTCCAGCGGTCGACCTCATAAGTCTGCCAACTTCGAAAAGCATAACTGCTCCAACTTCCACAAATCTGGTTGTGAATAGCTAACCCAGGAGACAGGATGCCACGGTCGATTTGCCATAATCCGCCATCATGATCCGCCAACAGATGCCGCGCCGCCTCCCAAATATGCAACACGTGTGCCAAAGGGCCTCTTTCACTTTCATTCAGGCAAAGTAATTTGTTGGACTACTTGGCTCATGTTCATCAATAGAACTAATAATAAAGACAAGAACACAAGAAAGAACACTCGTTTTGGGGGTGTTCCTTGTTATATATGTTCTTCCTTCGTTCTTTTTCGTGCTCTTTTTAGTTCTTCTTAAACCCTTTCTTCAATCTTGTTCTATCTTTCATGCAATAGTTTCTGCTACATCTGCGCCCTTTACACAAGAGACGTTTTTGTGAGTGTCAGATTACCATAATGAAGCCATACTGCAATTCAATCTTCGACATTCCTTCGCACGCGTGATCGTTTTGGCATCATCATACCATGCAATAAAAAAAAAGTATACAGAAAATCTCCTGTTAACAGCCGGCCGCTGCATGCCGTGGTCTACCACTTTAAGTGATATGAAAGCACTTCACAAATACTTTTATTCTTTTTGAATGCGAAGCATTTCTTTGCCTGTAGTTCAAGCCAAGGGCAGAGCAATGTCCCGCGAAAGGACACGACAATTTTTGTCTCCGAAATATGTAGGCCGATCCCGGAGACAGCGCAGGTCAAGCAAGCTGCCGAAAAGAGGGCAAAGAAACGTCGAATATATATATATATATATATATATATATATATATATATATATATATATATATATATATATATATATATATATATATATATATATATATATAGATAGATAGATAGATAGATAGATAGATAGATAGATAGATAGATAGATAGATAGATAGATAGGGACAGTTATAGTTGCTAATGCCTCTGCCCCCTAGTCAGACTAAACGCCGCACGCAACAGCCGCGTCACATCAGGGAGGAGCTTTTTGCCGATCCTCACTCCCTCGCATGCGTAATCATGCGAACGACAATGAAAAATTGGAGTCGAATATCTCGGAGCACAGAAAAGCTAGAATTCTTGCAACTGATACTGTGTACTGCCTCTAGCTAACTGCACGTACCCATACCCACTTACTGCAGTCAACAGTAAGTTAATTATTCAATTTTAGTTCATTGGGCTGCTGACAGCGACAATTATCATCTCACTTTGTGTCCGCCTGGCCACACAAGTTATTTACACTTCTGCGGGTACAATGAAACAATCGAGCACCTTCTTTGGCAGTGCTCTCGTTTTAACCCACAAAGAGCGGTCCTCTCAGCTACCCTAGACAAACTGGACAAGCGCCCAATGTCAGTAAACAAGATCCTTGGAAACTGGCCTATGCGAACATCAGCGCGATCTGCTATGAAGGCGCTGCTACGATACTTGAAAACCACGTGACTTTCTGACAAATTGTGGCTATTGGCCTCGAGCTCCACCACTGGAAAAGCTGGCGCCACCGTCGGCGTGACGTGCTAGGAGGGATCACGTGGACATAGCGGCCGCGTCGGCTGCTTCGGGCGCGCCGAAGCGAGCTGAAAACGAGTTTAAATTCCCTCGTACGCTGCGGTCCTCATTTAGTGGCGAAATTTTCCCGCTTCTGGCGTCTCCTTTACAACGCTTGAAAGCACTACAATAGGTAGTGGCTGCCTTTGAAGGCGCGCAACTTGGTAGGCTACTGCTTGGTGCCGCAGGGCCGGACGCACGTAATGGAGGCCGGTGTCAGCCTTATTCACACGTAGCCGCAGGACCAGAAGCTGCGTGAAGCTTGGCTCGCGAAACATAAAACCGGCAAACAGTCATCGGTTACAACTCGGGTATGCAGCAAGCACCGACGCGAGGAAGATTTCTGCTATGGCGCCCGGTCTGCGATGTTCTGAAAACGCGCACTGAGACGCTCGGCCGAGGCCGCTGCCCGACTAATGTCATGACGGTTTGGTCTAAGAACTTGTCGATGCTATAGGTACTGGCAAGTTCAGTGAAGTGGAAAGGCAGTGGTAAGAAGCACATTTAAAAAAAGCATGGCATATGGTCATGCTTGTGTTATGAATTAATGCACTGGATTACAAAAAAGGAGCAGCGGGAAATTGCACGCCGAGAACACCGATAAACACACAGTACGACGCAACTCGAGAAATAGTATTGAAAGGTGAAATAATTTAGAAGAAAAAAAAAGATTGAATCGTTGCGACGGCACATCACAGTCCCCGTAGGCGTCGAAGTCTCTACAATGAAATTATTTTTGAACAGCTCTGATAGCGCCCACACAACAATGGTTGCTTGTAAACTGTCAAATGCTCATATTCTGCGGCCTAAAGCTCATGGCACGGTGCACAAACGCGCACGCGGTGAAAGCGAAACAGTACGCGGACAAGCATCCAGACGCGCGCAGTCGGTCGCTGCGAATCTGTGCGATCGCTGCATTGAGGCTTCATTCTATTAAGCTCCATTTAGTTATACAAACACTATAAGGACATATTTCACATACTCTGCTCTCAGCGTTTGCCTACCTTTCACGCAAGAAGCCGGTTCGGGATACTCCATCGCGGCGATCGACCGCGCGCAGTGGCGTTCACTGTACGTATTCGGTAAAGAGACATAGCGTCTATAAACGATTCTGTGCTTTCAGTTTGCCCAAGATTATTATTTAGACAGTAAAAAACTTCTCTCGTTTCAAAAGTACTTACAGAAATATCCGGGAGAGCTCGCGCGCGGTGTTTTCAGTGAGCGCTGACAGCAAAACCTATGAGGAGCGCGCCACGTGATCCCTCATACTACGCCAGTGAGGCGCTTCCGATAGAGGGCGACTCCGTAACTCCTCGCCGCCAATACACTGTGGGACGTAGGACTGTACGGTAACACTGCGTAAGACTAGAAAAGCCTCTGCGGGCTGCGTGACAGTGGCCACAGAAACAGTTCGTGTGCGCGCGCGCGTGTGTGTTTAGGTTTTTCTTTTTTTATCCTTCTCTCTCTCTCACCTATTGCATCCCCTTGCCCCTTCCCCAGTACAGGGTAGCCAACCGCAGATAATCTCTAGTTAACCTCCCTGTTCTTCCTTTGCCTTTCTCTCTCTCTACACAGGTGCTCTTCGCATGCCTCGCAGTGCCTAAATTTAAGAAAACCATAAAGCTTAATGTTGAACACCTAGTATATAGTGCGAATTGAGGCACGAGGGTTGCAATGTGGGCTTGCTGGTAATGCATCTTGAAGGGGTGTATGGTAGCGCGAATAAAAGACGGGACTAAACAAGACACACAGGGACACACACAGTGCTAGCTTCGAACATTTTGGAAGATCTTCCATAAATATTAGAAGTTAACACTGCGTGTGTCGCTGTGTGCGTTCGTGTGTGTCTTCTTTTGTCCCGTCTTTTAATCGCGCTACCGTACACCCCTTGAATTGAGGCAGCCCGCAGTGGCAGGTAATGCACGTGACTGCACATGCCAGCTCCAACACCAACATGCAGTTGTTGTTATGCTCACTTCGTCATTCCGTCGTCGTCATTACATTGCCTTCGTGTCATTGAGAAAATTCTTTCGTTTTCACGTCATCGTTATCTCTCCGCGGTTTTTACTCTTTCGCTGGCACTGCGTTGTCGTATTTATCTTTGTCATCAGGCGGTCTTCGAGCCGTCGTCGTCATGCCATTGTCGACATTGCGTCAATATCACAAAGTGACATTCATGCCATCGTGGTCCTTACATCGTCATCATTTTGTCGTAGCGATTGCAGCACTGTCGCCAACCCGCTGTCGTCACAGGTTTGTCTTCACGCCGTTGCAGTGATTCCACTTGCGCCACTCCTTTGTCGTCATGCGATCGCGGGCACACCGTCGTCGTCATACAGTTATCGACGTACCATTGGAATCATTATAACGTCGTCACCCTATCAACTTGACTCCAGCATCGGCATCACGTTCTCACCAACCCGTCGTCGTGGCACCATCGTACTGATACCATCGTCGCCGTTCCTTGCATACATTTGCGTCGTCTATACCTTTCCGAAATGCTTCGCATGACAGATAATCATTAAGGATGGCTCCGGCCATAATTTATTTTTCTTGAATTCACTACAGACACACGCGTGCTGAAATCCTGACTGTGGCATGATAACGAACCGTGACACTCGTGGAGTTTGGAACACCAGTGCGGCTCGCGCTTCAACGTACGCTTCCACTGCGTCGCATGCGATGTTGCCTTATGCGAACATTCTTGATAGGATCGATATTGCTGCCATCATAAAGGGATGCTGCAGAGGAACTTCAAATCTGTTTGTACTGATAAAGTGTCCTCTCAAAATTCTATTTTCGTCAATTTTGGCGTAACAGATTGATTACTAGACATAAAAATGTAGGTCAATTTTTTTAAAATTTCGCACTGTAACTCCAGCGTTGGTACGTCAGTGTGACGTCACCGATTCTAAAGTATTTTTTTATTTTTATATTTGGGCTACGGTGGCTTATTAATGTTCTTGAACCTTACCACGTTCAGATTTCTGTTTTTTTTTTAAAGAATATGATGCCGCCGATCTTTACTGAAAAAAAGAAGCCTCCTCCAAGGTAAGATGGGGCTTCTTCATTATTCTAGAAGGGTAACGTACTAATAGTGCTCAACTTATATTTCTCGTTCTTCAATAGTGTACCTTTAAGCTCAAGCAAAGCGGGCCAATCCAGGGCCCAAAATTTTGTTGTTGTTGTTGTTGTTGTTCCTGTTCATTATAGACGCTTCCAACAGGGATTGAGCGTGAGAAAGCGACACCATATTTTCAACCTATAGTCGGATACAACTTTAGAAAAAAGGGGAGGCCCCGCCCAGATGACCGAAGCGGCGAAGTCACCGGCCGTCCGGCGCATGACGTCGGTCCAGAATGCGCGCCCATTGGTGCACCCGCCTCGGAGGAGTAAACGCCTCCTTTTTTCTAAAGTTGTATCCGACTATGGACAGGTACCGTCCTGCTTTTTCGCCCGACACGGCAATGGAGTGCCGCTCCGCGAACTGAGGTATTTGAGCAGCAAGACGTGCGGTTTGATGACCTTTATAGAAAGCATTGTCGACTCAGCCTATACACGTAGTGCGCGCCGATGGATGCGCCACTGGTGGCGGTCTTGCGCAGAACACACGGGAGAGGAGCCAGCCGCGCGCCGTAGTTTGTTGTGTCGTCGATAGTGCTTCTCTGACTCATTCATGTTTTCATAGCAAACTAGGCAACACCCTTCGCATGTGTGGGCTGGCCAAAGCTTCCGAGGAATATCGAAGAAGAATTGTTGCAGGATGGGGGGCTCAAATACCGGCGAAAACGTGCCGGCGATACGGTTCTAATCATTCCCCGCAAAGCCTCATCAGCGAGAGCAACGGCAGTAATGGATCGTCGCTTCGGCGGGAAATTTCTTGTTCTCATCCTTTCCTTTGTCCCGTCGGTGTTTCTTTCCACTCGACCATAGACGCGTGAGCGACGAAGTTCGTCTGCAGTGCAGCATGCGGTTTAAAGGCATTTCGCTAAAGTTCGGAATGCCGTTTGCCGCTTCTTTACCACGTTGCGCTAGCTAGGCAGCACTCTGCATGAGTGCATTGTGTTGTATGTTAAAGCTACTGAAGCCTGTAAGAACTGAAATTGTTGGTTTTATGTTGCGCGGTGAATCCTCGCATCAGCTGTCGCGCACTTCATTTTTTACATCTATTTTATGCGTGGCTTCGCACATCTTTAACTGTTGCTAGTTGTTTCATGCATAACTCTTGTTGATCCTTTCGAGCTGCGAGGATTTCACCCTGCCTCGTTTGTAAAAGGTATAAATCACGCTGTCACTTATCGGAATTATACCAAGCAAGTGCTTCTTTAACGTTTTTATTCTTTTCGCCCGAGGGAATCTTAGAGATTGTGGCTTTTTGGGAAATGTGTTTAGAAAGTAGGTAGTTCAGGGCGAGAATTGCTCATAGTTGCTGCATATGGTATTCTTGCTCCGTTTTTCGCTGAAAAGTTCGCGTCACGTTTGGTAAGTCATGCCACCTCGATGCTGTCTGAGCAGACTCAACACGCCGAGTCATTTGTTTCGCAACGTAGTCATCATCATCATCATCACCATCATCATCATCATCATCATCAGCCTGGTTACGCCCACTACAGTGCAAAGGCCTCTCCCATACTTCTCCAACTACCCCGGTCATGGACTAATTGTGGCCATCTTGTCCCTGCAAACCTCTTAATCTCATCCGCCCACCTAACTTTCTGCCGCCCCCTGCTACGCTTCCCTTCCCTTGGAATCCATTCCGTAACCCTTAATGACCATCGGTTATCTTCCCTCCTCACTACATGTCCTGCCTATGCCCATTTTTCTTGATTTCAACTAAGATGTCATTAACTCGCGTTTGTTCCCTCACCCAATCTGCTCTTTTCTTATCCTTTAACGTTACACCTATTATTCCTCTTTCCATAGCTCGTTGCGTCGTCCTCGATTTAAGTAGAACCCTTTTCGTAAGCCCCCAGGTTTCTGCCCCGTACATGAGTACTGGTAAGACACAGCTGTTATACACTTTTGTGTATAACTCAAAACACACACACATTTAATAACACACACACGTTGTGTTATACACAACGTAGTACCTTATTGGATGTGAATATTCTACTCAACTAAATTCTTATTGTTTTTACGCCGCAGGCGACTAAACCCGGCCTTGCCGCCAGCGCTCAACTACTTTGACTGGCGTGGCTCTGCCTTTAAATATATCGTGTGGTAGCTCTCTCTACTAACATTAAAAAAAAAGTACTGTAAAGTTAGACTTTAGCTTTGTACGTTTCGAAGCAGCTCCCTTGGGGAATTTAAAATTGCAAAAACTGCAGCCGGAACAGCAGTTCATCGGCGTATGCAGCAGAATTGCATCGGCGGTACAGCGCTAACACGCGCTTTTATTAACCTGTGCGTTTGGTGACTTCGTTGACTAGTGTACGCGTTTCCATCAATTCGCAATTACTCTTCTTGAGATGACTTTGACTGCACTTATTCGGCGATGTCACATGCATTCATGGGCAGAAAGACCACTACAGCATGTGCAGACATCTCACCATGAGGATTTGTTTGATATAAGACTGCACTAACGACGGGTGCTTATTACTGAAGTACTGAAGGAGCATTACGGCAAGGGTACAATAAAAAAGAAATTATCGCGACATCGTATTACTCAACAAAATTTATCGGCTAGTGAACATGAGCACTTCATGTAAATGTGGTTCATGGCGTTTGTCTGAGGGGCGCACCTGGCACGCATGTGGACCATGTTGTCCCAAACACCGGTAACATCGTGTTCATACCCGCTCGCAGAGAGGTCAGCGTCTTCCCTAGAGCTGTCACCGCACAAGCAGCCGCCTGGCACCCGAACAAAGGAGAAATCGCAGCCGCGAAGTTCAGCCATCCTTGCTGCAAAGGGTTGTCGTCTGCTTCGGCTCCCGCGCGTACGGTTGGAAGCGCCCACTAGGTGGCTATCATAATAATATATGGGGTTTTACGTGCCAAAACCACTTTCTGATTATGAGGCACGCCGTAGTGGGGGACTCCGGAAATTTTGACCACCTGGGGTTCTTTAACGTGCACCTAAATCTAAGTACACGGGTGTTTTCGCATTTCGCCCCCATCGAAATGCGGCCGCCGTGGCCAGGATTAGGTGGCTATCATAGGCGGTGCACTAGGCGTATAGTACATCTGTTACTTTTTTTTTTAGGCGGTGCACTAGGCGTATAGTACATCTGTTACTTTTTTTGCCGCTTCACTTGATTGTCGGGCGTGCTCGACTCGTCTGAAGGGGTCTTTCGGCAAACCACCGCGTCAATTTGCGATTCGCCACGGCACTGCTTTGGAGCGAGCGCAAAACAATAAGGGCGTTTCGCCGCATCGTCGACCTTTCCGAAAATTCGTTTATTCCCCTTCCGAGGTCCGCTAATAGAGTCAGCATCGCTTCGTCACGGAGTCAGTGCTTCCAGGCAGAACACATGCGCGACGCCCGTGCATACATAGCGCGAACTTATCGGCCCTGTAAAGACCGGCGCCTCCTCGCGCCTCCCACACGTTCTCAGCCTGCAGGGCCCTCCGTTGGGGGAAAAAATACAAGCCTGAATCTCATGGCCTAAGTCAGTGCCTTCGGAGTATCCGCTTACCGAGCATGTAGCGCTATCGCCAAGTGCTGAGTGCTGAGTAAAGCATTTCTTTTTTCTGGAACCTCTGTGCTCGGGTAACTTAAACTTTCGCGAATTCTTTTTTCACCTGTCTTTTTTTTTTTACTTCAACTTACCTTTCTTTTCTTTTTCGTTTTCGCTGTGGAAGATGCTGCTGAATAGATATCGAGAAGGCTGCGGAGCACTGAGCGCTTCGGAATGTCTGCATTGATCTTCAGCAAATTTTTCTTGCAAGTCAATTTACTCGTGAAACAATTTGAGCAGAAAAACAAAGCAATTGTGAGCCCCCTTTTTTTCCCTTCCTCTCATTATTGCTTTTTCTAGTCCAATGCCTTTCTTCAGCTCTTCGCGCCTGAATTTTGACGTTTAAACTCGGTGATAATCTGAGTGTAGTGGACTCTTTTTCCGCGGATCGACTTTCTTCAGTGTCGAGGTTTGCTTTGCTTTACCCGGCGTCAGGTGACGCTCGCGAGCTGCATAAACATTGTAGTATTTATTTTCTGCACAGCCACTTCTCGCTGTCTACCTTCGCTTTCGTTGAGTATCAGATGGGCGAAGGCGAAGTTTTGCTTAAGGTCAACTTTTCGTACCGGTTCAGAAGTCAATCGGCCTTCCGATTGGCCAACACAAGCTCCAAGTTAAGGGCACTTTCACCGAAGCATGTCGACTTCGTTCAATAATCTTCCTAGGACGAGACACGTTTGCATCTATCCGTATGAACGAAATAATAGGGGGAAATGCTGGTGCATTTACACGAGTAAAACTCTCAGCTCAATATTTTACTACGAAAATATATGACAGTTGGAAAGCAGCGAGAGAGAACCCGTTCTTAGAGTTCTTGCATTATAGTTAACTAATTGTCTATTTCTCTTCTTCCTTTTTTTTTCTCCTTCGCATTTTGACTGCAGCGCAGTGAGACAGCTGCACTGCCCGGGGTCCTTCCTTTTTTTTTCTACTCTGTGCTTTCCTTAATTTATAAGCAATGAATAGTACATGCTAGCGAAGGTACGCAGTGAGGCTGAAACTAAAAACTCGAAAAAAAGTTCCTTCTCTGCGAGGTGCACTTGCATGCGGCACAGACGGTTGAGGGCGCCCTGTCGTCGTACTTAATTGGCATTCGACCATTCAGAACGACAATTGGCCGCACGTGACAAAACAAACGGGTGAACGGATGGGTGAACTTGCCACGTTCTGACAAACATCCAGTTGTATTTTATCAAAACCGAGGCTACACCTGTTTACAAAGCAAACAAACAAGCAACTGAACGAACGAACGAACCTTCTCTGGACGCTGGCACCGAAAAAGAGACTCTACACTATCGTACATATTAAGTTAACCGCACACATTGCTCCCGAACTGGTAGCCCGCGAGAGAGACACCTTCTTAGTGCACAAAACAAAACAAGAAATAATAAAAAGAAATTCGAAGTTTCAATTTTTCTTTGGAGAAGACTTACAATATTCCATTCACGTGTGCAAGAAAAGGGTGGTGGGTGAATGATCAGAGTGTATCAACAGTCATGTTGAAGCGACATTAGATTTCTATAAGGCAGATCCTGGCAGACAATGATAAACCACATCACCAACAGGATTTGGTCGTGTTGTGTTGTTGATATTAAATGCAACGCGAATGGTAGGCTCGAAGAGAGAAGTTGACGTATGTGCAACTATTTTATTTGCCATCGTACATCACGCCTGCGGAAGCCATGCGTGACCATCGCTTTACGGAATCCACAATTTTGTAAATGCGTCAAAACAGCAGCGTTCGCTTTCTCTCATTCTCCTGAATGGATTTCTCTTGAGTTTTTAGATGCCTCGGCGAAAAGATAGCAAATGCTAGCCGTATAGCGCTGCGGTTTTCAAAACCACAAGCATGAAGGCAAAAAAAAAAGGGGGGGGGGAGCATAACGTCACCTAGTTAGCTTTCACAAAGCAGCCTCCTCTGACGGCTTTCTCTCACTGATTTCACTCGCCAAATGCGCCCATCGCGTATTGAATCGTGGGAACAGCACATAGTTCCCTGGCTTGATTCCAGGTATAGGTTAGAGCGCAGTTAGGGCGTCGGAGTTTCCGCCGCTTTCTTCAACCTGTGCCGGTCGCTTCTGCTCACCGCACTTGATGCCGCTAGTTTTCGACCTCGGTAGGTAGGAAGATTGTCGACGTTGCCATGGCAACACTTACGCTGGAGCGTCCACATGATTAGCCGCGCGTTATAATTTCCCAGCAGCGCAGCAGACAAGCTGACGATGAACCCAGGGCAGCTGCGCGAGGTGACCAAAAACGACCGCTTGCCAACACAGGCTTGGGTGCTTTTCCCATGATTCCTCCCTTTCATTTCTTTTCTTCTATCGAGATGCTCCTTCCTATTTTTGTTTCTTTCCTGCATAGCCACAAACGAAACTACCTGAATACAAAATGCTCGAACTTAAAAGGAAGAGGTCTGGACACCGACCAAAAATGGTTTAAAATAGTTATTTACGTTTCGGTCAACCATTCGACCATTTTTCGACCATTTTTGGTCGGTGTCCAGACCTCTTCCTTTTAAGTATGCATCATCCTGACCAGACGGGCTTCTGTCATACTCTCAACTTCATCTAAAATGCTCGAACGTAACGTCGCTCAGCTGAGTCCGCGAAGTGCTAAGACCTCGGCAATCCTCTCTTCGTTACCTCAATGAATTGCTGCACCTGGACTCACCACGTCTACCCGGATGTCTCATCGTCTCAGTTGTCTTTGTAGATGCTGAGAAGATGATGAAAAAATTCTTGTGAAACTGCAAGGAGACGTAGCTCTTGAGGCGTGCCAGTATACAGGGTGTCCCAGCTAACTTTAGCCAAACATTGAAAATATGCAAATGCCACTTAGCGGGACAAAACAAAGGTAATGTTGTTTGCCGTCGCTTGGAGATGCTTAAACTATATTTTTAATTCCGCCCAATTAGATAACTAGTCTTAATTAATTATTCAACGACGTGCGACTGGCCGCTCGAGGTATTTTGCGTATATTCGCGGGCATCTTTCACGCGCGGAAAAACACCTATGTAGCACGTATTGAGCAACAGAAAGCTGAATCGGGAGCTTTTCATGTCGCTCTACAATTTTCTCATTGACACTTTTCGTCTAATTAAAATATTTGAGAAGTTGGTTGAATAATTAATTCTAACTGTGTAATTAGGCGCAATTAAAAATAATCTGAGCATCTCCCCACGATGACAGACACAAGGATACCTTGGTTCTGTACGCGGCATTTGCGTATATTTAAGGCTTGGTGCATGATAGCTGGGACACCCTATATATATATATATATATATATATATATATATATATATATATATATATATATATATGTATATATATATATATATATATATATATATATATATATATATATATATATATATATATATATATATATGGTCATGGCGCACTTTTGACCGGTCACAGGAAAGCAGTAAACCAAGATAGAAATGTGAAGCCTTCACGAAATAAAATGAACATTGTCCAAGTTTCCGTAGTATGATGTGCAAGGATGTGCGCTCACAGGTGATGACGCAGCACCACGCCCACGCCAATCGAGATATTCTTTGTAACCCACCCCTTATGTAATACCCCGAAGAGGGGTCTCCAAGGAAATAAAGTGAAAGTGAAAGATGTACGGTACAAAAGAATATCGTTTAGATGTGTGTGGGGCAACAAATGGAGGCCACATCAAACTGCACTGATTAGGTATGAAACTTGGAGAGTTCCCCTTTCATTTGGTGAAGATTTCACATTTATATCATGTTTCGTTCATTTCCTGTGATCGGTCAAAATCCACCATGACTTCATCGACACACTGTATATAATATATAGGATGAACCTGGCGGTACTTCGCAAGACGTATGAGCTGGCGAATTCCTAAATGCCGCCTGAGGCTTTTCATGTGTGTAGCCTGCGTGAAGAAAATTGTCGAGAGCTCACTGAATGGCGAGCTGTCGTGGAAGCGTCACCGCTGGCATCGGGCGAATGAGAAGCAGCTTTCGAAAAGATTTTATTAGTGGCACGAACATCGAATGACACTCTTGTTTCTTACGCAGCACTTTCGGCTCACCTCCTAAGACGACTGGGGACGCAATTCAAGATAAATCTGACAAAAAAGTATAAAAAAGATAGTACAATACAAAATTCATGGGTTTCATTATAGATAAGACATCAGAACAAGTTGAGTTACTGAAGTGTCTGAAATAATTAGAATTAACTAGAAATCACTGATTACTGCACACCAAAGCACATAATCGTACACTTCAGAGAGCGGCTACGTGAGCACGGCTTCGGCGAAATTCCTGGAAACCCGGAAGTAGAACGTCGAAGTAATGACGTCACTATGACGTCGCACACAAGAAGGTGTCACGATATTTAACCGGTTAATTAATGGAAAATAGTTGCCTGGCGTAGACTGAATATCTGCATAGCAGAGCGAATGTGACGTCGCTCCCTCCTCTCTCGCTTCTCCTCTCCCGGCGCTCACGTGCGCGCTCGCCTCCTCGCAACAGCTGCGCGCGCGCGCTCACGCTCGTTGCATGCTCTGACTTCAGCAGTGGCGAGGGCGCGTAAGCTGCGTTTCGTGCACCGCTCGCTAGAGGGTTACGCCCCGGCAAGTGGCGTGCGCTGCGCTTCCTCCTCGCTTCCATCCCTCCCCGACCGCATATAGACCGTTTTTTCATGGGCGCCTCCATGGATGGATGGCTGTCCCCTTTGGAACGGGGCGGTGGGTTGCGCCACCAAGCTCTTGCTATAATACTGCCTAATGTCCATATTGGTTAAAGAAGAAAACGAGGAAAAAGAAAGCACTGTGAACTGCCACAACCAAATCTTTTGACCCCCTACTGCGAACTTTGGTTTTGCATGTCTCCGTTTTTGGTCGTTTCCCTACTTTTCTTCCACCAATCTTCCAATCGCATCTTACTAATCTCTATTGCGAACATGCTTACTTTTTACCATATTGCTACGCCGTGGCGCCATCTATGGGCAGTCGAAATGCTGGTTTGGGCGTCTTGCATGGAAGATATACTCTCGGCGGTAGTTTCTGGCGTTTGTTTTCGCGCTCGTGTGGTCTATTTAGTAAGGCGTGGTGTCGTCTACGTGGCAAACGGTTCTGTGAGACGTACTGATGGGGTTTCAGTCGGTATGGCCGGACTTTCTGCTGGCGTTGAGGCGGACGGAGCACGCAGCGCGATGTCCGCGCGCATATCTGAGCCTACAGTCAGCCTCGGAGATCAATTGTGTATTCCTGAATGTTCCATTCACTCATGTGACCTTATTGTAGCATTTTCCTCTAATTATAAGCGGCGGTTCAGGTGCAATGAAATATGCGCGATGATCGTAACAGAGTGGGTACAGTTCTGCAGTGAGGCAAAGACAAAGATTAGGGTTGCCTACCATTTTGCTGAGAGAAATGTGCACGATAGCCGGCGCCTTGGCATGTTGCGTACCTCTCTGACTAGAGCGACCGGTGAACGGAAGGGCGTCGATACACCAATTGCGAATTGAAAATGTGAATGACCTTACCGTTGATCAAAACTTAGTCTGGGCTAGTTGGTTAATTTCTCTAACAGATACTTGGCTGCGCGGAACTACGACCAGGACAGGAGTAAAGCCAAATTAAGTTTGGCGCCCGTGTGTATGTTTAAATGTGCCTTTACTCCTGCCCTCGTCTTTGTGCCGCACAGTTTACCTATCGTCTGTTAGGGGACTCCGCCCTCTGATTGGCTGCCCTCGGCAATATTGACCTCGCTCACGTGTCCACGGCTTTAAAGGAAAGATAAAAATACTTTCTTCCTCTCTTTTAGAGACATGTTCGATGCATCGAACCGGCCGCTGAGCGCGCAATGGCATGCGACGCAGCATCGCCACAAGCTTGCGAAGAAACAGAGTAGGTTTTTCATCCATTTCTCGTTTTCTCTTCTTTTTTTCCCCTGCAAAGTCGTGCACACTGGAATTCGGCCATCCCCCTCACCCCCCCCCCCCCCCCCTCCCGGGTGCTGCTATGCCGGAAGCCATGCCACCGCGAAGCCGCCTCCGTTAATTGCCGTATTTAGTTTCGCTGCGGCGGAGGATGCGGGTGCTTGCACTGGCGGCAAACAACCGCGCCCTGCAATACGGCGCGCGGTGCCGATGGGATTAAGTGCGCGCGGTTGCGGAGCGAAAAAAGACCGCGCATCCGAGGGAATTACAGCGTCTCGTTGCCGCGGTGAGTGCGCCGGCTGGAATGCGCAGTTCAATAGGCGCGTGGCCTCTATAGCACGGGAGCTTGTTTGTTAGACGCCGTGGTATTCGCCCGGAAATAGCGCCGTAGATGTTCGTGTGGCGAGAATATGCGAGCCAGGTGGGCCGCTATGCTTCTTCTACGTACGGCCCACCGTGGAAAGGAAACTCGATACCAACGTGTGACGCCGCGAAAGAGCCTACAATTTCCCACGCTGCGCCTTATAGTTTGGAAGGAATGGCGCTAAAGCGTCTACACTTCTAAAGAGACGGTGAGATGTTGAAAGGTCCATGATGGAAAAAGCGCTACTAAAACGGAGAATTAGCCAGAACACGGGACAAAGCGGACGTATAGTTGGATACAACATAAAAAAAAAACAGCAGTTGGCAACCAAGGCACATGGACTGCACCGGTTTGTTACTCCGCCAGCCAATCACAGAAGCAAACAAAATCGTCGTCATGCGACCATTTCAAGATGGCCTCGTACTTGATACTTCCGGAGCGTCTGCTGTTCTTGAAGAGTCCTTTCATCAGCGCAAGCGATGAGGTGCGCAACAGACGTGGTCAAAGTGTATGGAGTCTGAGCATTTCACTCTTCAAAAGAACTTGGTGCAGTTCACTTCACTGCTGACCCCATTTTACTGATGAAACTTCACTGCCAACTGAAGTGATAGTTGGCAATAAATAGCTGCAGCGAAGCAATCGCTTTATTTCGGTTCAATAAACAATTAGATTTTCACCGTTCCACTATAATAGACGAATGAAAACGTCCAAAATTACGCGCTTATAATTTGATTTTTGTCGTTACAGCCCTATTTAGGTAACAGGAAAAGTTTGAAGTACGAACTATTTGCAGTCTCGCGGAGGAACAGTGGCTGGCGGTTATGAGGGCGTGGGCGGGGTTTCGCTGCAGACTTGAGTTGTATCCGACTATAGCAACTGGAAAGGTTTTGTTTGGGAAAGTCCTAATGCGAAATGTGAACAGCAAACAAAAATAAAACGCTGCCAAATGTTTCACTTGCACAGTTCCATAAAGCTTATTTCACGCGTGCATTCTTTTCTTTTTTTGGAAGCATCAGCGACTGCCTCACTAAACGTCGACCAGTAAAATGACTGCTTGAACTTTAGTATTTTTTATATTATAGAGAACAAGACCAAAGCTTTGTTGGCCAAATTTTGTTACTAGAAAAGTGAAAAGTTTTTGTGATGCTTACCATCCTTTATAATTATGTTAGTTCACGGCGTGCTCTTTGGTGGCGACACACAAAAGTGGCAACCGTCAAGCGTGCCAGTTCCTACAGGAAATCCGCTGAAAGCAAAGGATTTCCCTCATGCGGTCTTTGATTTTGTCCCGCCGTATTATCCGGAGCCATTCTTTCTCGAGGCGATCAGTCACGGCCCTGCTAAACTCCCTGTTAAGTACGTTCACAGTTGACCGACCGATGCCAAAGAGATGTGCGATTGTTCTGTCCTCTGCACTCGAACACAATCTGTAGAGTCCGACCGCCACTCGCTTCTCCACAGAGATGGGCTTTCTCAGCCGCGTGGTTTGGCCCTCCAAAACGGGTCTGCATGATTCCACCAGATATCTGAATGTAGACGGCGACACGCGGAAGGCTTGTTTGTAGTGGCTTGCTCCAAGGTTTGGCAGAGTCTGTTCAAATTAGTGCTAGTTCCTTTGGAAAGTTCCTTTGTTGAATTAGTGCTAGTTCTCGCGGTACAGTGGAAGCGCTCGCCATCACTGCTGCAACTGTGAACGCGTTTGTTTGAATGCACTGCTCAATTTCCTGACCGTGTCTTACTTCTGCGTCTATTTGATTGTCGAGCCTTTTTCTCTTATTAACGCGCTTTGCACGCAACGCAAAGTACACAGCAACTAAACGCTTTACCTGCTGCAACTGATCGTCGTTGTCCAGCGCTGCCATGTCAGCCATATTGCTTGTGTTCACTGTGTAGGCTATGGCTACTGACTAAGGGTTTTCTTGGCTTGTGGTGGCCAGACATTCTGAAATAAGAGTTTACTATCCGTGTCTTTTCAATGAAGCGACGCCTCGTATTTATTTTAAAATAATTAGATTAAGCTTTCCGGTACTTTTCTCTTCTTAAGCTTTTCTGGTGAATTTTGGGGGAATTATCGTCATTAATATTTCGAATGGATGACATTTCTTTTTTCTGTGTAGCACCATCACGGAACCGAATGTCATTCGAACGCAATGACATTAGAACGTCCAGTGTGACAGGGGTATTACTCAACGGCAGGCACCCTCGCGCCAGGCGATACGTGAACGTAGCTCTCCTGGCGCCGACGAAACTGACCGTAATGAGCTTCCAGCTTGGCCTGTGGATAGACAGATCGTACCTTTGGCGATGCGGTGGATAGCTGGGGTGAGGATATTGACTAGTTCTTGGATTGGAGTTGAAACTACATCGATGCCAGGGTGAACCTTGCGGAGGCGTACCAGAGAGTTGGCAGCCGCCGCTTAAATGGTGGACGGGGAACCTGAGCGACGCACACAGTGGGAAAATGTGCTTTGCGAAAACAAACGGAGTCGGGTACAAATAAAAAAGGAAGTAAAGCTTCGAGTCAGGAGCATATCCGTGTTATGAGTGACCTGGGTCCACCAGACTTGTAGTGCAGTAGCCATTATGCTCAGGTCGGGAATTCCGTGTCGTCACTTATCCTTGAGCAAATTAAACACCAAGGAAACGAAAGAGGGAGGACCCTCTCCAAGGTAAGCTTGGTTCGGGTTGGAACAGTAGACACACACACCACGTACGTAAGGAAGAAAAACACCAGCGAGCGAAGAATTGTCGCGCTGAACTCCTGAATTCCTGAGTACTGGCAGCAAGCTTCTCCTTAGCTTGCTGCCCGTTTTCAGGAGGCAGACTCTCTTGATGTATTGACTTCATCGGTGCCGTTGTCAGATGAGAAGAGGACTTGGCACACGGAGGTGCCAAGTGCCAGAGCTGACACGTACTCATCAACCCAACATCACCCGATACATTGACCCCGGACTCCCCCTCTACCACGGCTGAGTGGGCGGGGGGCTTTGGTTTGGGCCAGCGGTCCTTCCAGGACAAGGGCGCTGTTGTGGTGCAGCACAACTGAGTTACTGCACTCAACACACAAACAGTCATGTCGTTCTTACAGGACACAAGCCTGAGTGACCCTCGGACTGCCTTGACGCAAAAGAAGTAAAGGCGTACAACCATGAAGACCACCAAAGCCATCGGCGGAGCAGCGCGACCACACGAGGGTGCGCCACGATCGGTTCCGGCTCTGGCTTCCACTGAGCCAAACAGAACCCCGTAGATCGACTGGCACACACGGGCGAGTCGAGCGACCTTAGGAGTATGTATCATAACTTAATGGAGAGCTTTCCACCTGACTCATCAAAAATCACGGCAGGACGAGCCCATACTTCGAGAAACTTCTTGTCGCCCAAGCGATGCCGCTCCCGGGTGAGGTGGAACTAGATCTCCTTGCGCGCTTCCGGAAGCACTTCGTGAAGGCCCGGCGCCCGCCCCCCGAAAATTGCATCACAGCATGCCAACCAAACTTAGTATGAGCACTCGACAAGAAGAAGCACGAACTGGTTGATCGCCTGATTAGGCAAGGGGTGCAAAATCGAACTGTCTCATACGAAACACCTCGGAGCTTAAAGATACTAGCAGTCCTTTGGAGAAGAGCTGCAGGAAGCAAACACTGCGTAAATATATTGCTACATGCGTGTGATATTTGACTGTTTGAATGAAGCAGGTGGGCGCCATCACTCGAGAAAATAGGAGGGAGAACGAACTGTGCCCGCGCTGTGAATCTAACTGGTCAGCGCTGCAACCGCTGTTGTAAATATAACCTGTAAATAGTTGCTCATCTTACTGACTCGTCCTTCGCGTAACAATATGAACCGAGTCCTCACGACCGCCACAAAAGGGGCACACTCCACGAGCTGGGACGGCTGTGAAGGGCCTGTAACTCAACGGCGGGCACCCTCGCGCCAGGCGGTACATGAACGTAGCTCGCCTAGCGTCGAGGAAACTGGCCGTAATGGCTTCCAGTTTGGCCTGTGGATGGACAGATCGTACCTTTGGCAATGCAGGGGGAGACCTGGGGTGAGGATATCGACTAGTTCTTGGATTGGAGTTGAAACTTAAAAAAAAATTAAATTCTGGGGTTTTACGTGCCAAAACCACTTTCTGATTATGAGGCACGCCGTAGTGGAGGACTCCGGAAATTTCGACCACCTGGGGTTCTTTAACGTGCACCTAAATCTAAGTACACGGGTGTTTTCGCATTTCGCCCCCATCGAAATGCGGCCACCGTGGCCGGGATTCGATCCCGCGGCCTCGTGCTCAGCAGCCTAACACCATAGCCACTGAGCAACCACGGCGGGTGGAGTTGAAACTTTGTCGATGCCGGGAGTACCTTGCGGAGGCTTACCAGGGAACTGGCAGCCGCCGCACAAATGCACTATAAGATAAGGAGCAACACGGGGTTCCAAGAGAAAGGAAGCGTAGCAGGGGGCGGCAGAAAGTTAGGTGGATTAAGGATTAAGTTAGATTAAGAAGTTTGGAGGGACAATATAGCCACAATTAGTACATGACCGGGGTAGTTGGAGAAGTATGGGAGAGCCCTTTGCCCTGCAGTGGGCGTAACCAGGCTGATGATGATGATGAATACGGGGTAGGATTCCTAATGCATAAGGACAAAGCGGGCAACGTTGACGAATTCTACAGCATTAATGAGAGAGCAGCAGTAGTCGCTATCAAACTTAATAAGAGGTATCGATTAAAGGTAGTACAAGCCTACGCTCCAGCATCCAGTCACGATGATGATAAAGTACATCAGTTTTATGAAGATGTTGAATTAGTGATGAGAAAAGTGCAAACTCAGTATACTGTAGTAATGGGCGACTTCAATGCAAAAGTGGGGGAAATCAGGCTGGTGAACAAGCAATTTGCAGCTACGGCGTCGATTCTAAAAACGCTAGAGGAGTTTTTGTAGACTTCACAAAAGCGTTCGAGTTTCTTACACATTCAATCTTACTCAAAAAGTTAGATACATATGGAATCCGTGGTAATGCACTAGCACTTTTAGCATCTTATTTAGAAAATCGACAACAGTATGTCTACCTCAATGGTTTCTCTTCCGATAAAAAAACAATAACATCAGGAGTACCTCAGGGAAGTATCCTTGGACCACTTTTATTTAATATCTATTTGAATGACATTATATGTATTAATCCGAACGTTAAACATATCATTTATGCCGATGACACGACTATGCTATTCTCAGCTGCATGTCCGAATGACTTAATTTCTGAAGCAAATAGCTCTCTATCGCGTTTGACTGAGTGGTCAAGTGCTAATGCATTAAAAATAAACACGGCCAAGACGAAAGCCATACTTTTCCGTCCAAGGAATAAGAGCGTTTTTATAAATACAGATCTTTTGTTGGGCGATTCAAAAATAGAAATACTCCGCGCATTCAAAACTCTTGGCGTTGTGTTCAACGAGAACTTAACGTGGGAAGACCACGTGGAACATGTTGTTTCTAAGATTTCCAGTGTCGTAGGAGCTACGTACATTAATAAAGAGATACTGCCTGTGCAGGTCAAGGTTATTCTTTACAATACATTATTTCACTCTCATATTAATTATGCACATTTAGTTTGGGGAACTACGGCTGTTACAAATTTACGTAAAATTCTTACAATGCAAAAAAGAATGTTGCGACATGTTCTCGGTGTTCCTCGAGATCATCCGTCTCAGCCTTTGTTTGAAAAGCTGGAAATTATGAGAATTACTCAAATGTATCCATACCGTCTGTGTTTAACATATAAAAAGGATGTGAAACAAAACATAAACTTTCTCTCAGCTTTAGCTTCTCTGTCTAAGAAAGCTCCTTTATACGATACACGTAGTAGGGAACTTTGGAACGTAGAAACGTGTCGAACTACCTATGGACAGCAAATGATGAACAGAAAGCTGCCAGAATTATTAAATTTTTGTCACAGACACGCTATACAAATAGAACATACATCAAAACAGCAATTAAAATTGTTCTTTTCTGCCTCAGTTGTATTTCCCTGAACATTGTTCTCGTATGTATAATTGGTATACATATCAAATTTCTTTTTGTCTTCTGACGTGTTTCCTGAACTTTCTTTTTTCATTGTGAAATGTAGTGACGAATGTTTCATGATATACCATTATGCAGATGTTAATAAGCCGTTGTTGTGTGTACGCTGTTTACATATGTCTTCCAACAGTGTCCTGTAAACATAATGTCATTACTACAGTTACATGTTCACAAGTTTGGGAATGTGCATATTTATACGCCACAAAGATGCTTGTAGTTCTACGTATTATTTTTGTACAATCAAAAAATGTTTTTTGCTGTCGATAGCTGAACTGTCTGCCTTTATGGAATGTTTTTTTTTTTTCTTTGGGGGGGCGGGAACTAGTCAAGCTGTCTGTTACAGCTTTTTTTTCCCTTACCTCCCCCATCACGTTGATGGAAATAAATAAAGGTTATTATTATTATTATTATAGAGGAGAGATGCTCGTGGAATTCGCAGAAAGGAATAAGCTGACAATAACGAATACCTTTTTCAAGAAGCGTAGCAACAGAAAGTGAATCTGGAAAGGCCCTAATGGCGAAAGAAGAAATGAAATTGATTTCATACATTCTGCCGATTCCAGCCTAGTGCAGGATGTAGAAAGGGATAAATAGGGTAAATTGCAGTGATCATATGTTAGTGAGGGCTACGATTCACCTCAATTTGAAGAGAGAAAGAGTAAAATTGGTCAAGAAGAATCAGGTCAACCTATAGGCAGTAAGGGCAAAAGCAGCTAAATTCAGGCTGGTGCTTGCAAACAAATATACAGCCTTAGAACAGAGAGATGAAGATAACATAGAGATAATGAATGAAACCGTAACTAGGCTGGCTTCGGAGGCAGCAATTGAAGTGTGAGGTAAGGCACCAAGGCAACCAGTTGGTAAGCTCTTCCAAGCAACAAAGGGCCTAATAAAGAAACGACAAAGAATGCAAGTGTCCAGCTCAAGAGATAAGATAGAATTCGCGGAGCTGTCAAAACTGATCAAGAAGGCAAAAGTAAGTGATATTTGAAACTATAACATGAGAAAGACTGAGGAGGCCGTGAAAAATGGACGCAGCTTGAAATCAATGAGAAGGAAACTTGGCATAGGACAAGCCTAGATGTATGCACTGAAAGATAAGCTGGGTAATATCATCAGCAATCTCGAAGGTATAGTAAAAAGAGCAGGAGGCTTCTGTACTCACCTGTACAGTACCCAGAGGACTCAGGATAACTAAATTCGAAAGAGTATTGAACAGGATACAGAAAGTCCTCCTATAACTAACGATGAGGTCAGAAGGGCATTGCAAGACATGAAACGGGGAAGAGCGGCAGGAGACGATGGAATAACAGTCGATTTAATCAAAGATGGAGGAGACATAATGCTTGGAAAACTGACGGCTCTCTCTTCAATGGGACGTTGAAGAATTGAAAAATTATAGGCCTATTAGCTTACTTCCAGTATTATATAAAAGATTCACAAAGATAATCTCCAATAGAACAAGGGCAACACTGGACTTTAGTCAACCAAGTGAACAAGCAGGTTTCACGAAGGGATACTCTACAATGGATCACATCCGTGTCATCAGTTAGGTAATCAAAAAATCCTCAGAGTACAATCAACCTGTATATATGGCTTTCATAGATCACGAAAAGCCATTTGATTCAGTAGAGATATTAGCATTCATAGAGGCATTACGTCATCAAGTAGTACAGACCGCTTACGTAAATGCCCTGGAAAATATCTACAGAGATTCCACAGGTACCTTAATTCTCCACAAGAAAAACAGGAAGATACATACAAAGAAAGGGGTGAGACAAGGAGACATTGTTTATTTATTTATTTATTTATTTATTTATTTATTTATTTATTTATTTATTTGCAATACTGCCAGTCTCAGTGAGACCAAAGCAGGGGGGCACTGCAGTAAAACACGTTGTGGGGATAGTTGGTGCATAGCTTTCAATAGAATAAGCGCCAAAAGTGACGGCACACAAGAAGAAATACAGGCAGGACAAGGCGCAAGTACAAGGACAAGTACAAGGACAAGGACAAGTTTTACAAAATAAAACAAACAGGTCATGCTACATGGTACAGTAAAAGAAAGAAAGAAAAGAGAAAAAGCTTCCTTAACTACTGTAGAAATCACCAATGATGATGTGAAACAATACTTTTGGTTGGTACAACAATATGGCCATAACAATATAACAATATAATTGGTATAACAATATAATAATATACCATTACTAGAATTTATATAAAAATAGCGAATAAATGACCCATGTAAGATTAGAAAAGTTATTGAAGCTAACAGATAACCGCGCAGAAGCGGCCAGTTTAAGGGTTGAAATGGAGACATACCACGCGCAGAAATAAGTATTATAGTTTAATATATGTGGATGTGTTAAGTGGCGTCTCCTCTGTTGGATGTGTCTAGTAGGTTGATAAATGATGAAAGTGACGGAGAGGAAAATATGTCTGAGTGGAGGAGATTCCATTCTTTGATCGCACGTGGGAAAAGGGAAAACTTGAACGTGTCATTGCGAACACTGTACTGGTTTAGTGTAAATGAATTATTTTTTCGCGATAGACGTGATGTAGACAAAGTAACGTACTTAGCTCGGTATATCTTATAACTGCCGTGCATTAGTTGGTAGATGAATTTTAAGCGGGCTTCTCTGGCCCTAACAGATAGTCTATTAAGACCAGCATCAGCTAAGAGGTTTGTTGGGGAGTCATATTGCCTGTGTTTGTTAAAAATTTACCTCACAGCTTTTCTTTGCACCTTTTCTAGTTTTGATATGTTAGTTGATGTGTGCGGGAACCAGACGATGTGAGCGTATTCTAAGATAGGGCGAAAAAAAGTTTTATAGGCTAGTAGTCTGGTGTGCTTCGGCGCAAAGCGTAAACATTGGCTAAGAAAAAAAAAAGCTTGCGTAATGTGACTGAGGCAATATTATCAATATGTAAGTTCCATGAAAGGTCAGAAGAGAATGTCAAACCTAGGTATTTGTGGTTATTTACTTTATTGAGGCAAGTGCCACCAAGGGCGTAAGTAAATTCCGAAGGCTTCTTTTTTGTTGTAAAGGACATGCATACAGATTTAGTGGTGTTAATTGACAGTTCCCATTCTTTACACCAATTGGACACCAAATCGAGTGCTCTGTTTAATAATAAGCGGTCTGCGTAACTGACAATTTCTTTATAAATAATACAATCATCCCCGAAGAGCTTAATGTCACATTTAATGTTAGCAGCAATGTCGTTAATAAAGATCAAAAATAGCAATGGGCCCAGTACTGACCCTTGGGGAACACCGGAGGTGGCAGCTACAAACTTGGAAGGGGTGCTATCTACAATAACGTACTGTGTTCGATGCGACAAGAAATTCTTTATCCATGCAGTAATCTGACCATCCTCGATCGTAGCCTCTAGTTTTGCAACTAATTTTACATGGCTTACACAATCAAATGTTTTACTGAAGTCGAGGAGGATCATGTCTGTCTGGCTTCGGTTGTTTAAGTTGAGCGCAAGGTCATGCACCACTTCGGCTAGTTGTGTGACCGTTGAGAGGTCACTTCTAAAGTTGTTGAGGTATTAATATATGTTCTTGCTCGAGAAATGTAATGATGTGTTTGAAGATAATATGTTCCAATATTTTACAATATGTGCTGATAAGTGAGATTGGCCTGTAGTTAGAAGGTTCGTTGCTGTCACCAGATATCGGTACAGGAGTCACCTTCGCTTTTTTCCAGTCATCTGGTAGTTGTGCGGACGCGAGGGATTGGTGGTATATAATGGCAAGTGATTGGCTACACCATTCTGCATACGTTTTTAAAAACTCATTCGGGATATTATCTGGCCCGTTAGCTTTCTTGATGTCGATATTAGGCAATAGATTAAGAATACCGGCATTGGTAATGCTTAATGAATGGATGGTTTTAGGTGGACGGGGTAGGGAGGGAAGTAAGCCATTATCTGAAGTGAAAACCGAAAAGAAAAAGCTATTGAATGTGTTTTGCTCGAGCCGTTTTCTCTTCTACAAACCGTTCAGGTGACACACCTGAACACGGGCGAAAGTATTTCCAAAACCTGTGTGGATTGTTGGTATTGAAGTCGGGGAATGTTATGCATGAATGGAATGTTATGAATGTTAGTGATGCTTCGCATTTTTTAACTTTCCTCTGAAGTCAGCTATAGAGCGGAGGTCAGTTTGTATTTCACAGATTAATTCGGCCCTTTTCTTTTAATAGTATGTCTAAGTCTTTTTACTTTACGCTTCGCTTCGCCTCACGTGATATCCATGGGTTTTTCTTTTGTGGCTTGCAACGTTTCATCGAGATGAAATTTGTTGTGCAGTGTAGCACAATTGACTTAAATTGATGCCACAAGTTGTTGACGTCACAACACGTTTCTCAAGCTGCTTGGAGAAAAACATCAAACTCCTGTGCGAGGTGAGTGAGAATACGGTCATGAGCTGCTCTACGAAAATCAAGCACAGCACGCTCCAGGTTTAGCTTCTTCATGTTGCCTTCAAGCGAGAGCTTACATTTAGGGATGTCGTGGTCCGATATATTGTCATCTCAATTGCGTGAAGTGGTAAATGGTTACTTATGAGTATGAGATCAAGTATGCTATTCGTAGAGCCTTGTGAGCGAGTTGGCTGGTCGACTACTTGGTAAAGGTTGAAATTTAGCATTAGATCCGTAAGTGCTGAGGATGTGGCTGTAGTGTAGTGCATGGTGCTCCTGTTCAGGTCTGGTAAATTGAAGTCTCCCATGAGGATCACTCTGCTGGTACGAACGTGGAACTGCATATACTCCTGCAAGGCAAGCACGCCTTCGGATCCACTAGTAGGGCTTCGATAGACGCAACCAGCAAATATACCGGTGTCATTGTACGATATTTTACAAAATACAACCTCCGCGTTGGAGAACTCAGGGAGTGGAAGGAATGGAATATCATTCTTAAGGAGCAGGGCCACGCCGCCATCACGAGACAGCCTATCTTTACAAATAACAATGTAACCTGGTGGAGATATCTCGTGACTGAAGATATGTGGGGATAGCCAGGTTTAAGTGATGGCCACTATATCGGGTTTGTGTTCTAGTAACAGTCCTTCCAGGACTGTTACTAGAACATTATTTATTACTATTTATATTACTTTATATTTATATAAGTTTTTATAAATTATTTTATATAAATTTTATATAAATTATTTATATTTATATTACTTTACTTATAACTTACTAGGACTTTATTTACTATGCTTCTCGCATTTTTATTAAGCACTGTTAGGGTCTCAAGTTTCTTTGTTAGGGTCTCACGTTTGTTTGACCTATGGTTGATGGACGATTTCTTTCTATGCTTTTTTTTTTGTAGTGACACCCTTTCATCGTTTTCGTGATCCCAAACACATACGCGATCATTATTGTAGAGCTTGTCATATGATAAAGAGACTTTTTCGTGTTTTTCCCGATTTAGTTTTGCACTTTCCCAGAGTTTTTTTCTAGTCTCCCCCATTTTGCGTCTGAAATTCTCTCCGATAGACAAGTTGGAGCCTTTGAGCTTGTAGCCTTTTCGTAATATTTGAGCCTTCTGTCTAGTGTCGAGAAGCCTGAATATGACTGGTCTGGTTTTATTTCTTGAGTATCTACCTAAACGGTGGATGCGCTCAATACCAACGGGTACCTGCCCAAGAGTGTTCTTAATTATGTTGTCGTTCACAGCCGCTTCTAGGCTTTCACTGCTTTCTCCCTCTGTTTAAGGGAGGCCATATACTAATAGATTTGTTCGTCTGCTCCGAATTTCTAGGTCTTCGGCTTTCTCTTCAAGCCTTTGCAACCGCACCTTCATATCTGTTATTTCACTTTCAAATAATGACACTTTTGCCTCGATTGCGGTTAACACGTCTAACTTTTGATCCATCTGAACGAGGCGTCCTTCTTTAATATGTTTAATATCAGAGGCTATGTCCTTAAGTTGTTTCGCGATCTGGTTTACGTCAGGTCCCGGGTTAGATTCTACATGACCGCACAACAATAGCAGTTCTCTCAAATACAATGTGATATCGATGCAAATCAAAATACAACCGACGGAATCAACGGAAAAGCGAGTCCGTGGGCACGACAGCAATAGCAGAAATGGGTCATTTGACCGAAAGCATAAACCATCGATGCTACCATCGCAACTGCGCTGCCGCGCCCAATGAAGCCGTAGCGGCCGTAGGGCCGTAGTGCCGAGGGTGGCCTTTTATACGGGTGCTGTGGTGAGGCGCTGCTTGTTGGCCGCGCAACTGCGCAGGCGCTGTCGAGAGGCGTATCCTGCAGTCCCATGGTGCATCGCGAAGACCATCTTACACGTGCAAATCTTCGCTCATGATAGTTTGCGCGCTGGTCTCGTCGACCTGCGCGAAGTTGGCGCAAGGTCGATTCAAATAGGTCGCGAAGCTTCGGGCGAAAAGCGGTACAGATTGTCACCGACATCAGCATGGGGGGTTATGGGAGTAGCGATTGAAGCGCGACTATGTTTGGAGGGAACAAACATTGGGAAAGAAAAACGCGTTTTTTAATTCAAACGCGACACAGTTAGATTCATTCAACGGAAATAAAATTCCTAGTCAATTTTATATATTCGTGATGAGTGAAGAAAATACGCTTAATTTTATTATTATTAATAAATGCATTTCTTTTCAGCGCCCATCGCTACAGGGGGCGTTGACGCCACTGTCACTCGCAGTGCAATGCACGTCTTGAAATGGGCAGAAAGGCGCACTCGTATCACCTGTTGAAATACGCCCCCCTCACAATTTGTGCTTTCTTGCTTGTAGAAGTTTGTCTGAATTAGGTGATGCGGGTAGCTTCATTGCTTCTTAATCTGTTCAGTCAAAAGTAGTGAGTCACGACCGCCAGATAATTGTGTAGTTGTTTTCGTGCGACTGCGCTGGCCGACGGGCTTGGCATCCGACAATAGGATCAGCGCTCTACACCTAAAGCTTTCGTCGGGCTCCAAAGAAAGTATGTTCTGTGCAGGGATGCGGTTTCGACAACCGTACGGCTGGCCTTTTCCTGCATCGCTTTCCGCGCTGAAAGCTTGAAACGCCCGTCAAGTCGAATGGCGGGGCATTTGAATATATAGCTCCAAAGGAAGAACAACAAAACAAATTTCGCGCCTTCGAAAACAAAATGACGTCACTTCTGCTTTTAACGCACATGGCGTCACGTTATTTTTTCTTCCGCCGGAAGTGTTCCCACCACATACAGATGGCGCTAAGCCCCATGAACCGGCGATGGACCGCCATGTTTTGAACGTATGGGCTCCTATGGAAGCTTCGCTACCAGGTATATTTACCTTGGCTGGCGTGTTCAGTATGGTCCGTGCACACCCCAGCCACGGAACACAGCAGAACGAAGCAAAGCTGCACGATGAAGACGGAATGGTTAGATGCCACCATCACAACTGCGCTGCCGTGCCCAATGCTATTCACTGCGTGCTTAGAAGAAATATTCAAGCTGTTAAACTGGGAAGACTTAGGAGTAAGGATCGACGGCGAATGTTTCAGCAACCTTCGGTTTGCCGATGGCATTATTCTATTCAGGAACGATGCAGACGAGTTACAACAAATGATTGAAGACCTTAACAGAGAGAGTGTTAGAGTGTGGTTGAAGAATGGTATGCAGAAGACAAAGACAATGACGAATAACTGGGCAAAGGTTCAGGATGGCCAGTCAGCCTATAGAGTCTGTGACAGAGTAAGTTTACCTAGGTCAATTAATCACATGGAAGCCTGATCATGAGAAAGAAATTCACAGAAAAATAAAAGTGGGTTGATTCGCATACGGGAGACATTGTCAGCTTCTGGCTGGAAGCTTACCATTATCATTGAAAAGGAAGTTGTATAATCAGGGCATGTTACCGGCGCTGACATATTGGGCAGAGACTTGGAGACTGACAAAAAAGCTTGAGAACAAGTTATAACTCGTTCTCAAGCTTTTTTGTCAGTCTAAGGACCGCACAAAGAGCGATGGAACGAACAATGCTAGGCATAACCTTGAGAGACAGAAAGAGAACGGTTTGGATCCGAGAGCAAACAGGTATAGCCGATATTCTAAGTGACAGTAAGAGAAAAAAATGGCGCTGGGCAGGTCGTGTAATGCACAAGTTAGATAGCCGTTGGACCATTAGGGTTACAGAATGGGTACCAAGAGAAGGGAAGCGTAGTAGAGGACGGCAGAAGACTAGGTGGTGCGATGAAATTAGGAAATTCGCGGGTGCTAGTTGGAATCCGTTGGCGCAGGACAGGAGTAATTGGAGACCTCAGGGAGAGGCCTTCGTCCTGCAGTGGACATAAAATAGGCTGATGATGACAATGATGAATAGCGCCCATTAAGGCCGATCCACACGACGAACCAAATTGCTCTTTTGGACAACGGTCCGCGCATCACGTGATAGGACGTCACCAGTTCGTGCGTAGCGCCGCTGGCCCGCGCAAGACCGCGGCCCTCGCGGTCCAACTAATTGCCGAAACTTTTCCCGCTTCAGTTTTGGCGGCAAACCGCATGCGAACCACAGCGATTTTGGCGTAGCCAACGAATGTTGTCTGGCAACAGAGTGTCTTCAGCCAAATCCAATCTAGTTTTCGGCTCAGCAAAAGCCGGTCGTTTCATGTCCTCCGTTCCGCCTACACGTGCGTGCAGCAGATATATTTTTTAAACACCGTGTCCACTTGGAGTGACGAGGAGGTTTTTTTTTTCATTTTGTATACCTCGTTGAGCAGTTCCCGGCTTTGTGGGACTCGAGCCGGAATGATAACAATGATAACGCTCTGGCCGAGAGTGTAGCTGGTTGGTCTGCTCTGCCGTCTCCTATGGCGGTCCGCCGTGTGGTTGGGCTCTGCACCGGACCGGACCGCGGCGGGCCGTGACGTCGCATCATGTGACCGATCGGCCCGCAGACTTGGTCCGTCGTGTGGATCGGCCTTTAACGACACGCATCCACGACCCGAAACGCGCGCTAGCGAGCGCGTTTAAAATGCGTGTACCACGCGGTCGTGTGTCGACCTCAGCCGACAAGGACCGCACCGCGTTGTTTACAGCTGCACGTCTCGCGTCGTCCCGCGGGTGGCCGCGGTATCGCCTGGCTGTTTAGATATGCAGGCACCCCGCACTGCCGCTCTCGAATGTTTCATTTTTTTTTATGCGCGCCGCGCGTAGAGTGTGCTTTTGTACCTGCATACGTGCACCCGTGTTGTAGTAGTTCATTTCACCTCGGCAAGCAGTGATCAGTGCAGTCCGTGGCGCCGCGAGGACTAGACATTCGCGTATATACTCCTGCCGTATCGCGGAACCGGCGCCACGCGACCGACACATGGAAGCTTATCTCCATCTGGCATTCCTTCTCGTTTTGGCGCGTGCACGTTCTTGAATTTTTATTTATTGTTATCGCTTTTATCGCCTTGTATGCGTGTTGCGCCCTCGCGCGCGAATGCACACTGAACGCTCTACTTGATGTGGCGCGGGCATAAAGACAGGTGCTTATGCCGCCGTTCACTGAATGGCCAGAGAATGCTGTCCCGTTGCGAGACAAGCGAGGATCCCGCTGCAGCGAGTGCATGTCTGTACATATATGCGGGAGCTGGAACGCAGCACGACGAATCATGCCCTTCGTGTGATCTCTGTGTGCGAATCTCCTCCGAAGTAACTAACGTAATTACGCGTCCCGAAGCGTACCAACGTTATACCACAAAACTGCAGCTGTTTACGGCAACTGTTTCGTTGTGAAGAAGTTTATAGTGGCATCCTTGCGTTTTCATCTCGAGAAATGGAGAGAAACGTCTGCATGAGCATTATTCATGTCTTCATACCTAATCGTGCACTTTACTCCTGCATGAAAGGCTAAATTGGCTTTCACCCGAAAGTAGCGCGAATATGCGTACAAAACCCATACGGTTTCCTCAGAAGGTCCCGAGGTTAAAAAAAAACCTGTCCTAGCTTGGGAACAAAACCCAGCTCGCAGAAATTCGCCGGAGGCATTCGAATGGCTCTGTTAGCATTTCCGCTGTTTACATATAGAGTGCAGCTCTTCACATTGCCGATACGAGAGCGGCTTGCATTAACTGTTTCTGTCAGGCTCTCTGAAGTGGGCAAGTGACAATCGCAGATGCCCGGTTCAGCATAGAAGGTGCGTTTAAGCGCGCCTGTGACTTTCTCCCTAATAATCCCACATCAGCCAGAGATGTACAAAGCACGTTGCAGGTATAGGCTCGACTACTGGCGCGCCCGCCTATACACCAAGAAGGAGGCAAGCTATACCGCCAGCTACTTGTTACGAACATTAGGCTCACGTTAAAAAGAAAAAAAAGTAACAAGACGAACAATTTCACCTTTAGTGGACTGATTTCGGGCTGGCTGACATCGCTTCGCGGGACAGGATCACACCGCTTGCTCTCAAAGTATATGTGTCTTGTTGCTGTGCCCCTGTGGTGTCGCTGGCACGAGCGCGTCGGAAGTTCCCTCACCGCCCACGTTCTTGCGTTCGCACGCGTGCGCACGCTTTTATGCCCACCCGCGTGTATTTGCTCGCAAGTGGGAAACCCGGCGAACGTTTCTTCAAGGCGTGTTCCTTGGCCCAGTTATTATCTCGTTCGATCTCAGGCTACAAAGGTGTAGTGCTGGTACAGTCACCAAGGAAAAGCAATAAAAAATGGCTGTGGCTTAGCTACGGTTAAGCCCAGGATGCGAAGCATACTAGCCTTTATTTTAGTTGTTGAACCACTGTTTAGCCTGGTGAACTGCTGTTGCTTGGCTATATTTGGTTCGGCTAGACGAAGAAACAACTCATGCGTGGAGGAACGCTGCTGTTTAGCCGCGTACTGTGCACGTCGCTTGGCAAGCCGAACTTCTCGTTCTTCGGCCGTACCGTGGCTCTTTGTAACTTGCGCTTTGCGGTTTGACGAGCGGCACTTTCCTTTCACGCCATCGCGCTATACAACTGGCCTCGACGAGAGCGCGCCGCTCTTCTATACAGCTGTTATGACGCCAGTGCCCTAGCGGGAGGAACGGGAGTTAGGCCGCAGCACCGGCTGTGCGACCGCAGGCGAGCGCACGAGTTGAGCCTCCGTTTTTGCAGCTGTTATGACGTCATATGGTAGCTACGCGGCCGCGCGTGGCGCAGCAACGAAGAGCGTGGTTGTGCGGCTAGTATGCTTCGCATAAAAAAGAATCAGGAAGAAGGGTGCTAGGAAATAAGAACAAGACCAACAAAGTGCAGCGCCCATGGATGGCCGCGCGTTTACGACCAGCGCTGCTCGCTGCCCCCTATCGTACGTCATGTCGTCGATCCGGGCGCCAGCAGAGGCAATAAAATGGCGGCCGTTGGCGCACATGTGCTTCGCGGCTTGCGACGGCGGGGAGAGGGAGGGGGAGAGGTCGTGGAGTGGGCTAGGGGCACCGAATATACGGCAGGGAGGGTGCCTCAGGATTTTTACCGTCTGTTGCCTTTTGTTTCCCTGCTGCGACGGCGTGGGTAAAGCGAGCTGGCAATTCGGATGGCCCCACTCAGCGCTAGCACGTCATCTCCCCCGTGGTTGCGTAATACTGTTGCGTACCTGTCTTCCTCGGCTTCGCTCAGTCGGACTACGACCTGCGCGACTTCTCCCGACATCAGCTCAAACAACCGCTCCGGCCATGTGTCCTGGCGAAATGATCGCTTCTCACAAATCCCTTCCAAATGAATCATGTAGAGACCGATATCTTCCCCTGTTTTCTACGGCTGACTCAAGCTCGTCGTTTTAACGCTTTCTGTTTGTAGCGGCGCCCTGCGCCTTAATCTCGCGTTGTCCAGTCTTATTTTCGTGAGCTCAATTTCATGCTACCTCTTCTCTTCTTCTGCTCGCCTTCGTTCCCTCTCAAGCGGAATATCTTCCTGCCTTCGTCTCTCTTCGCGTTCCTTCTCTTCCGCTATTTATTTCCTCTCCCGACATTTCTTTTCCCAGGCCTCTGTGAGCTCGTCCTTCACCGAAACCCACTTCGTCAATCGCCTTACGAATTTCGGGTTTCCTTAACCTATGGTTAATCTCCATACCGAGCTCTGCTGCCAAGAGCAGCAGCTCCTCTTCCTTTAAGGCTGTAATTTCAATGCTTTTCGAGAGCTGACAACAACTTCCCCTGTATTGCCCGCACACCCAGTGGCGATCAACGCCAGCTAATTTCCCGATAGAACCCTGTCCTTATCGTCTGGCAAAATGTAGTCGCTCAAGCACTCACCCAAACTTGTGCTTGCGAAGGTCGTGTCTCCCGGAGCCGCGTTCCCGGGTCCGCCGATCGCAGGCGGTGGAACTGCCTTCAGCTGCTCTTCGTTTCAGTTTCGTCGAGCCATCCAAGATTCTACGCCATTACTGCGACGTTTGTGCCTCCCTGAGCCACGAAGAGGAGGTCTGCCCATCGCGGAAGTCGCTCTTCCGTCCGTCGTTTACCTCGATCTTGCGAAGTTCGTGTCTCCCGGAGCCACGTACACAGGTCCGCCGATCCCAGATCGTGAGAACTGCCTTCTTGATCTCACCACTGCCAACCAGTTGTTGCGGCTAGGGTGGCGTTGAGGGCACGGAATCCACCAATCCCATCGTCTACGAGTCAAGTTGTAGATAATGAAGAAAAAAGGGTTTATTTAGCTCAGTTACGCGGCTCCAGTGCGGAAGGCCATCTCGATGCCGGAACAAGTTATAGTCTCAGTTCACATCAGGACCCTCTGTCCACACTCTCGAAAAGTATCTGCGTTTAATCCCATCGTCTTCCCTAGGCGAGTCGACTAAAGAATCTGAAGACTGTCCAGCAGCAAATCACCATCGTCGACTCCGTTGCGATACCACTCCTATGCTATCCATAAGCCGTAGTAACTCCGCCTCGAAGAATCTGGTTTGGAATTTGCGGCGAAAGGAAATCATCCGGCGACACCTGGTTCGTTCGTCATTGCCCACGCCGCGCTGACGTCTGCAAGGGAAGGCGCGGGCTGAGGTCCTTTCGTGGAATCCTGGAACCGCCGGTTTGCACCCTGTCTTGACGGCTGGATAAGTACCGAGGGATGGGTGATGATTTGACTCGTCTAATGAACTGCGCTTATCCATTGGTCGTCGTAGTTCCCTGCCGTTCATCCATTTCTCCGGTTTATAGGTAACGTTGGGGTGAGCGCATTTAGTCGTTGTCCACGCCACGTTGACGCCTGGTTAGAAGGTGCTGTGGTTTAGCACGTGACAAACGATCAATTAACACCCTTGGTGGTGTTGGGACGTAACAAGAGGCTGCCGCTCTACTTACTGTGCTCACACCTCCCTATCGGGGTGTGTGAGCAACGTGCTTTCTAAATTACAGGGAGTGGTTATGCAAACCGTACGTGTCCCCATAGCCGCCTTTTCTCACGAGTCCCCGCAGTAATGTGGAGGGCTTCCTGGCGATGCTCATCGAGTTCTCGCTGTAAATATATCACATCAGCGCGAGTATGTGGTTGGATGAGCCAATGCTGCTTGCGAATGTGTTGCGTGATTCTGATGGGGTAGCATAACTATGCCATACTACCTCGATGTCATGGCTTGTCACCCGTTAGCCGTCGGTGCGATATCGTCGACGGGGTATATAAGCCGGTTGGTCGTTCCGCACCCAAACGAACACAGCGAAGTAGTCAGAGTTGGGAGACAGAGAGAAAAATATATATATTTATAGACTGACCACGACACACAATTTAAACGAAACACAAAAAACACAAGAAATCTAACACACATGCACTTAATCTAGATCAATGAATGATGAAGACGAAATAAATGCAATGAACAGTTAACAGTGGATGTAGAAATTAACACTACACAAAACACGTTGGCCAAAACGTTGGCCAACTAAACAGAGTTCAAAAGAAAACAAATGATGGCATACTCACGGTCGGGCAGCAGCAGCAAGCCCATAAAACGTGGAGTCGACCGCAGAGCTTTCCCAAAGAACGCTGACAAGCCGATCTCGTTGCGGTGGATGCGATTGCGAGGTAGGGTTTCCCGGAAGTCTAGGTCTGACGTCTTCCCTCGTGTACGTTGAGCTAACTTGAGGGGAACTACCGTGAGCTTCGTTGTAGATGTTGGTTTGTCCTCTCTTACGTCAACTAGTAACTCCCAGTTAAGACGTGGCTAGGCGGCCCAGGAGATACTGGACGGCACTAGCTCCTTGACGCTTTTCAGCAGATTGTAGGCTCAGCTCCTAGACTGCCTCTCGGTCTAAAACCTGCGTTTAAATAACTTATAATTTTACTATTTCCCAGGGTCGGGGAACGGCAGATATTGGTGACGATCCAATCAAGTTCAGCCAATGATATCCCGGCTCCTCCCAAGGTCTTGGCCGCGCCCCTTTTAATTAGGGGCCAGGGAACGGGTGATTCCCCCCTGTTATTAGAGGTCGCGCACTTGTACTGCACGACACAGGCACACCCGTGAGACCGTGGCGGGCCTCTATTGTGCGCTCACAAACGCAGGAGAAACGACGGCAGCTGGCCATACGCCGCCGTCGGCACGCATACACTGTCAGCAATTCGTGGACTTAAAAATACACAGTGTTAAGAACGGCCAGCTGCAGTGCAAGTTTGCCAGCCATTTACGCCAGCGGTGGCAACCTCATCTTGGAATGCCGGCGCCAACGTCTAGCCACGACGTGACTAAGTCGACTTTGTGTCAGGAACAATACGCACGTCCTCCACTCTCCGTCGCTTCTGCTAGGATGCGTTTGACGAAGCAGGCTTTGTGCTGAAACCGCCACCGTTACGCTCTAGCCTCGTCGCCGTTATGACGGAATGAGTTCGGCGGGCCAACTATTGTTATCAAACTCCCCAACACGGACCTGATCTGCTACGGGTGGGGGAGTTGCCGCGGGAACGTCGTCTTAGGCTCCTTCCCACGCGCCGACCAAGACGCAAGACAATGTGCTACCCGGGCGCCCTACCCGGGACGGCTCCGAGTTCTACGAAGCCCCTCTGACGTCGGCTCCGGACCATTGCACCTGAGTGTGTGTGTGTGTGTGTGTGTGTGTGTGTGTGTGTGTGTGTGTGTGTGTAACATGTGCCGGGGAGAGGCGGCCTGTTTAGAATGACTGTACGAGCGTTTTCCGTCCCCTTGGAATCAAGGGGGGACCGAGTGCTTATAAGCCGCTGTTGTGCGGATGCTCGACACACTTTATTGAGCGGTCATGTTAGACTGAGACAATCTCTCAAGCAGTCGTGTTAGACTGACGTACTTTCTCTCGCAGACATGCTAGACTGATGAACTGCATGTAAATACTGTAAATAAACCCTTATTCCTCGTTCTCGATGAGAAGCAGTCCTTCCCTTCATCAACGTCCTCAGCGTGGATAAGTTGGACGACGGCATGGGCCGGCTACCTTCGAATTCATGCCGGACTCCAATATTGACAACGGGTTACGAGCGATGGTATTGAGCCCCCAATCCTGACAACAGAGACACCCCATATTTCGGAGTATTCGCACCCCTGCCTTCTTAGCAAGCTTCTCAATGCACGCGCGGGGCGGAGAATACACAGGGGTTCCTACAGAAAGTCATCGGGGCGTCACGGTCGCGCCGACAGCAAAAAGTAATCTCTAAACCTGCTTTCTTCGACTTCTTTCGGCCGCTTGCCTGAGTGGCCGGCAACCGCCTTGCTCGTCGGAGAGCCTTTCCTCCTCTCTGGCTTGGGCAATCCGGCGCGGCGCTGCTTGAAAGTATTGCTATAGCGTGCTGCAGAACGATTTCGAGATGTTTTAGATCGTACTTTGTGAAATTTACGCCATGTCCGTTCGTCAGGGAAGCCTTTCAGTGCATCGGTAACATACAGTAGGCGCAAAATTGTGACGCGCTTTATCAGCTGCGGTGTCCGGACATTATCAGTCGCGGTGTGTGTATGTGTTGTGAACTATTTTCCTTATATCGGTTTTAATTCTACAAAGGAAACCGGTGTCTCTGTACTACCAGCATTAGATGATAAATCAGCTCACTCTCTGATTGCTTGGCGTAGGGAGTAAAACATAAAGCATAAGAGCGCATGCTCGTGCACGGCCAACCTAAGGCAACCACGAAACATCTAAGCTGCAGGCGCTATCAAATATTTGTGATGCACCGCCATCGTTCTCGCGCATTTCAAGTCTAGTAGGCTTGAAATTACTATGTCTACGCAAGCCTTCCTGCATGAGGCCGATGGCACTGCTCAACACAGCGATCACTGCGGTTGGTGAACCAGCACGATACATATGTAAGCTGTGCGCTTCGACATTGCCTTTTTGGCCTGCATACAGCCATAATATATGAGAGGGATCGCATACAAAGAATGCGATAGCTATTTTTGAGGACAAAATTTCCTAATATGTGTGAGTGCGTCGTAGCGAACGGAACGAACACAATCGAAAAAAGAAATTCGGTTATAAGAGAAAACGGGCTTACCCCTGTCAAACGGGCACCCGCGAACTCCATTGAACTCCTTCGTCTTTACACCAATGGAGTTGCGCTCCGTGCCACACGCTCTTTCTTGCGCCGAGGAAGTTAAATCGAGATGTTGGGCGAAGGGAGTTCGGCAATGACCATTACGGTTGGATGGAGTACTCTCGTTCCCAGGCAGCTACAGTTCCGCAGAAAACCACACTAGTAAAATCGTCGTAACTGGTTCATTTACAAATTTTAGCATTATTGTTTTTTTTGCTTTGAGATATATGCCACATAATCGAAGTTTTAATTTGTTTTTAATGGCATCAGCGCCTGTATACCCTCTACACCAATACTTGGCCATGCCACATCTGGAAACGTCGTTCCGCCATTTCGTTTGTTTTTTATACGCACGCCAGCCGGTCGTGGTGTCGTTCAAGCCGTACGGGCAAATTCTTCAGGTGACACGCACCATGAGCGATCCCGGCGCATTGTCGTCGCGAACACACAGACACGCACGATTACACAGCGGTATCACAACTCACCCGACAACGTGACCCGCGCTGCCAACGCACGAAAGCAAGAGCGCAGTGTGGCCAGCATCGCTTGCAACTTCGCTATGCTTAGAAAACAAAACTCTTGCGGTAACGTACCGTAAAGTTTCTCGCTGTGATTTTATATTATTGCATACTGCGTTAAAAAAATACACGTAGATTACTTTAACGGCGACCGTGTATGTGAACAGTTGCACGAGGAAGTAAGCGCAGCAGCGCCGTTTCTATCCCGTGCGGCGCCCGTCGAAAGCTCGCACTGGCCATGTAGCACGGCCGCAACTCCGTTGCCGTCAATCTCCGTTAGGGAGTTTCATGTTTAACGGAGTTCGCGGGTGCCCGTGGGACAGGGGTATAAAACCACTTCAGTACGTCTCACAGAACCGTTTACCACGTAGAAGACGCATGTCATACTAAACAGACCGCGCGACCGCGAAAACAAACGCCAGAACCTACCGCCGAGCCATGCAAAACAACGCTTTCACCCAAGCCAGTATGGCACTGCTCATAGGCGGCGCCACTGCGTTCACAATATGGCGGCGTCTACGAAAAAACAGTGTATACCTACGACCTTTTGGCGCTCGTTGATCGGTGCTCCGCAGAATCGAATAATGCCGCACCGTGACACTCGATAACGGTAAATAGCGGAAAATACGATGGTTATTACCAAGAAGAGGGTAGGGCAAAGTGTGCTCCGCAATATGTCAAAAAAGAAAGCGATGACGATGGTTGCATATGGCGATTTATCATGCAGTCATCGTGAGTAAGGCTGCGTTGATTGCGATAAATATAACGAACGCACGTTGATGACGCAGTAAGAAGCGTTTAAACATTTGTGTACGCCCGATTTCCAATATACCAGGTAGAAGGTTTACTTTATTTTTGATGCCTTTATCGTAGGAGCTTCCAATTGCAGCGTTGTTTCTACAGCTCCGTATTTTACAGACACGTGAAGGAAATCAGGGGCCGAATCCACAAAACATTTCGTTTATAAGTACTGTTTGCCATTTACCAGTCGCTACCGCTAATAATATGTCCGCTATCAGGATTGGCTGGCGTCGGCTCTCATGAACAGTTCTTATGTAAGAACTTCTTTTGTTTAAATACGAGTCCATATCTAAAAAGCAGAGAAAAAAAGCTGCATATCACTATGTGAGGTGCGCAGACTGCAAATAGTCCGAACAACCGTCTAGCCCATAGTAGGGGAGCAGGAAGGCCTTTATTCCTCATTCACTATCTCTCTAGCCCCATAGTCAGTCCTCTAACACTATCATAAGAAAAACGTCACTAAGGGGAATTTATATATAGCTGGTGATTCTAGTCAAACGATGCAGGGAAAACTTCCATCAGCACCGGCGCATTCAGGGGACGAATTTAATGGCATGCAATGATTTTCCTTCGGACTGTCTAGCATTCGCCAACTTCCTTCTCTAATATTATGCTCCCTATCAGGATTGACTGGCATCTGTTCTTGTACAACACTTTTAGAGTACAATCTCCTTTGAAGATACATCCGCTTATGTATCTGAGTTGCCAGCGACTGCGTCAATGTCGACCATTGCGCCGTGATGCGAAAGCCAGTCGTATACAAGTGCGACGCAAGTGTTCCAGAGAATGTATGAAAACGCACGTTTGTCATAAGCTTACTGCGTTCCCGTTCAGGATGCGTGGGCTGCGCCGACGTGTCTGTTGCTCGCGATAGCGCTGGCAGCAGGCGTGGTGGCCGTGAAGAGTGTATTCGCGCTTCACGTCAACGACCTCGACTGCATATGCGGCAGACACGCAGTACGGGTATCGTGCTGTGTTCTTGGGTGGAGTAAGCAGGTCGGCAAGGGTGTAGACGACTCTATAAGCGGCGCTCATCTGTGCTGATGGGCCGCCCACCTACGCCACCTCTCATGTCTATAGGTGCAAGCGCCGACAGCGCGACATACGAGAGTGCCTGGATGAATACTCCATTCGTGCCCAGTAGTTGCGTGCAGAGAAACCGTGAGCCGTCTAGGGGCAAGAAGCGGTCCTTCTTTCGGGCTCTGTGGAAACCGTGACAGAGCTATACGGACGCTATAGAGAAGTGGCGTCAACGATTACCGAAACACATTCAATGTACCCGGTTGCGCCGGTGTCACTATCGCCGACTGTCCACGGAGCGTGTTCTTTTTCTTGTCCCACATGGGAACTGCTTTGTGGTTCATGGTTAGCTTCTATAAGGCTGCACGGTTTTCGTGTATAGAGGAAGTCTTAAGCACCCACGCGCTGCCCGTGAAAGTTACCCATACAAAGCATGATAGACGGATGCGGCTTGGGCGCGGATGCGGAAAGCCCTCAATGAAGAATGCGAGGATGGGTTGCCTTATTCACAGCCACCCTCATCACGCGCCGCGCTTCCGTCCCAACAATGGAATGTATACATCTGAATCGTCTCCTACTGACTTACATACTTGCTGGTCAACTCAACGCGTCAGCGTATAGGTTAAATGCCTCGACACGTGCAGGCGCACACTCTGATGGCCGAAACATGAGCGTGCAATGTTTCTTTCACATTCAGCTCACCTGCGTGTTAGGGCCCAACTCCTTCTTGAAGCTTGACATGAGCACAGTTTTCGGAGAAGCACCGACGAACGCAACTGTGCTTTCATCGCATGGGCCCGGTTAGCTTGCCGCAGCTCCTGCATGGTATACCGGCGCCACACTGTGAAATTAGCATATAGCATTGCAACGCTTGCCGCTGACAAAGTATACAGTCAATTGTGTCTGGACTGCTACAACTCGTTGCGATTCTGGTACGAAAATGGCTCTATTTGAAGTGGTTGTAGTGCAGGTGCCAGCAATAAGTTCCAAAGACGAAAAAAAAAGTGGTGAGGCAAAACGCCAACGCTAGTCAAATGGCGGTGAAATGCCTTTGTCATCACCGAGTTCGAAGCAGCACTCTCTTTGTAGTTAAGCCTACAGGGCTGCATAGCTGCAGAACGGATTAAAAATTTCTAATTACTTGGTGAGTTTTGTTACGCTTCCAGAATGTACTATATGCAAGAACTCTCCGCAGAAATGTGGGCCATGATAACATGAACGAGGTCGCACCGACGCATCCGGCTTTCGAAGATGTGCCCATGCGATGTCGGAAAAACACGGATATCTCTTGCTCGACGGCTGTTGATCATTTCAAGTGTCCACCTTTCTGTGACCCTCTGTCTTTTTTCAATACAGGTGATGGCGTTCACAAGGGAATGTATACAGGTGGCTGAGCAGCTTGTAAACGAGAACCAAGGAAGGCAAAGGTGATCACAACTTACGCGACAAAGTGACAATTACAGCATTGGAAGGTGTGAGCCATGCATGACAGGTCGCGCGAACTGTTCGGCATGTCGTGCACCAATGAAATAGTTAGGTAACTGTCGATGTCATTAGGAATAGGGTAGTACTAGAACATCTTAGACCACTTTAATCGCGCGGAAGCATGGCCAGATCCTCCGAGGAATCCAAGTATTTGTCGTCGTGAGTTCAGATCACAACTACACTGGCAGCTGAAAAACCAAGTGCCCTTGTTTACTTATTTGGCTTTACGGTGCGAAACATTGATTTCTCGGCATTGTAATTCTGTGACCGGAGCCTCTCAGCTTCTTTCACGTAGGAGTATCGTCCAGAAAAGAAGCAGCAGAAAGGGCTGTATTTACAGTTGAGTTCCAGTATAAAATTTTCAAATCAAAAATAAGTCGAACGATAGTCTATCTGATACGAAATTTGGAATATTAGCGCAGCGTTGCCTTATAGTCCATCTGCAAACATCTCGCAGAATACTGTGACAGGCGTATAGCAAACAAGTTTTTCTAGGTTGCCTTACGAATGCCACCCAAAACGATTAAGAAATACACGCCAGTTTAAACCGGTTATGATGGGACATGCGCTTTTAGGTAATACTTGTTTACTTTTTCTTTCAGCACACCGCAGGGAGATTGGCGGACGTGTTTATTTCTGTAAGTCTACAGCCCGAGGTGCTCTTCGTTTCACTGTAGTTGGGCTGCCTTAACATGGCTCACGTACGCTGGCAGTCGGACTCCGAGCAACTAAAATGCTGATGTTGGGCCCCTACAAGAAATCTGTGGGAAGCATCTGGACAGAGCTCTTCTCTTTTTTGATCACTCGCCGTTTCTTTGGCACAAGAGAGAGAAGAATAGAATTATTGAAAGATACGAGGACAAGATAACGAAGAAAAGAAACGCGAATCGCTAACTCCTTCCCTCATAAAAACCCGACGCAATTCAAAGCATGTGAAGCATGCGCATCTTTCATAATCAGCTTCCATCGATTGGCCGGAGAAGCCTTAGAGGTCAACAGCATTGCTACATACACTCCTACCTCAATTGTTTGTTTCATGACAAAGGGCTCCCAAGATGTAGATCTAGATACTTACAACAGTGTAGTTTTTTTTTTTTTCAGAGCTATAAAGCTTCTGCCGTCGACGTGTTCAACGCTTCCTCCTTTTTACGCTTCGATGCAATTATATTTATAACAATTTCATGCTGACCAGCATCTTCTGCATTTCATACTTTCAAAGCCGTGTTTTATCGCGTAAACAGATCGCTCGTTCTGTCGCGATTTTAGATTAATTTGCGCTATTCAATTAGCACGTCCCTCTTATCCCACCTCGACATAATCAGCTGAAGGAATGTGAGGCAGTAATAGTAAGACGCACAACAGCTGAGCCAACCTACACTTAAAGTAGTACTGACACAAAGTTTCGAAGTCGAGTTAACGTGTGAGATCGATTAATGTGGGCTCGCACACATCGTCTGCAAAATATCAACGGCGAATACAGCTTAGAACATATTTAAAGTACGTGCGCGCACCCAACCGCAAAACGCAGCACCTCGCAACATCACCATCAAGAAAGGAATGTAAACAAGCGGCCTCGTCACGAGTTTTACGCTGCCGTGGGGGCGGGCCCTGCGAGCAAGTTTCTTGCCGCTCCGATCGTCCTGGTTTCTTCTTCTTTTTTTTTTCCTCTCCCTGGCCGCGACGCTAGCCTCTTTCGCCGCCGACGGCGGCACAGAGATGGGCTAAAATTTGTTTCTGACATGAAGTAACTCATAAAGTGACCTCGAAAGTGTGCATGTTATAGAACGTTGCGCGATATAGTAAATCGGTGGCGCGATTTTGACTCGCAAGCGGTCAGCGCAGCCGCCGCAGCAATCATCTCTGCGAAGCGGCTCGCCTTGCTAACGTGTTTTCTCATCAGTACCACCGGCGTCGGGAACACTAATTGTATTGTCACTTATAAGCGACATAAATGTGGAGACGTTGATTGTGTTGACGAATATAGATGCTTTATTACCAGCCGCGGACGGGTCGCAAGGGCCGTCGGCCTCTGATCCGACGGCTAGCGAGCTAGGCCTGTATATACCGTTTCCCAGCGATCGCCAGCTCATTTGGCTTGCTCGGCTTCGATAAGCGACAGAAGTGGACCGAGTTCGTGCGCGCCGCTGGACGCTTAGAATGGACCCCGCTGAAAAGCAGCCAGATTTTCTCGTTTAATTTCGAGCGTGACTGGTATAAACAAAACCGGCCGAGCTTAGCGCAGTCGGATGATCTTCCACCAAGTCTACGTTCCCCGAAGCCTGATGCTGTGTCGACTTTTACCCCGCCTTGTGTTCTGCTCCGGAATATGCTTCATTCCCAAAGCGCCCTCGACGACTGGCTCGTACTTCTTGTACCGGTGCGTACACGTATTCATAGCTGTCGCTAGCAGCACTTTCCGAGTCGCTGCTTTGTAGTTAATCCAATCAAATGTGGTTGGAATCAAAAGCAGGAAATACTCACCGCTGTAAGACGAAAACAAGGACGACGATGATGGCGAGGACCTCGCAAAGCACGTGCAGGCGTAGCAGACGAAGCTCACGTGAGCGCGCTGGCGTGCGCACGTCACAGTTTTGTGCGATCACGTGTCCAGCTGTGTTTACATTCTTTCTTCAGCCCATCTCGTTGCGCTTCAAACCGAAACTTGGACTGGTTGCTACAAACAAGACTCCAAATAATTACCTGTCGCTCTCTGAAGTCAATGCTGTTTTGTGCGGTGATTAATGGGTCATTGTCTACTGACTGCAGCAGAGAAAGATCGAAAATTTTTGTGTCAGCACTCCTTTAAAGACATCGCGTAGAGCAGGACAGGTTGATGCGCGTCGCAAATAGTAAACCACGAATGTGCGCGCGCCACCTTTCACCACAGAGGCACCGCGCAGGAAGGAACTAACATTGGCGTAAGAGGACCCCTTTCGCGGGCCACGAGGCCGGAAATCCTTCTCGCCACTGGGAAATCAAACAGCCGAGTCCGCAGTCATTTTAGCGCCTCTCCGGCAGCGCTCTATGAGTGCTCACCATGCTAAAAATTGCAGATTGCGGTGTTGGCCCGATGAGGGCGTTCGTTCACCGCTGGGGTAGGCGCTTGCCTCCCGTGCCGTTGCACCGTTGCGATTGCGCCCGCACTATTTATGCAACAGTTCCCTCATCGTGTTCGCTTTCCGCCTCTGGCAGACAAAAGTGTTTTGGTGGCCGGAGGAACTGAATAGCTAAGGTGCACGAGCGTGGACGGGGGACAAACTCGACCCTTGACAAGCGCCCGCCTTCTTATTCTGTGAACTCTCTTCTTCCACCAGCCCAACGCCATCGCGTCTTCCTACAGGCAGAATACGCGTACGCGCCCGTCGATCGTTGACTGCTGCGGTTCCTTCTCCGACGTCTTCCCTCGAGGAAGGCGTCGGAGAAGGAAAAGAGGGGGCGATCGCCCCCTCTTTTTTCTCGACGTCGCCACGTCGCCTTATCACGCCCTCCCCCCCCACCCCCCGGTTTGCCCTCCCCACCCACTTGAGCTGGACGGGTGTGACGGCGTGCGAAACCAATTATCGCGTTCGCGCCTCGCTGTCACGACCGGCGGCGAATAGAAACAGCGCGACCGATCCAACGTCGTGTTTTAGCATACCGGCAGCGGCGGCGGCGGGCGCTTTTCGTCTACTACATTTTTTGCTTCTTCTTCTGCTGTTGTGCTAGCCCGATGGCTATACGCGTACAAAATGCCGGGGCGCCGCTTGTAATTAGCGGGCCCACCCCTCCGCGCACCACTCTATATACGCGGGGGTACGCGCGGCGCGGTTCTCCGTGCATATACGCCACGTTACGCGAGGCGGGATAACGACCACTGCGCCGAGTCTCAGACGGCGATTGACGTCTCGGCGACGAGGTCGATGGCGTACTCATCCTCCGTGCTTGCCGCCCGCCCAAATGCTGCTGCTACACAGCACTCGCCCCCCCCCCCCCCCCCCCCCCCCTGCCGGTCGGCGCCCCCTTTGCCGTCTTTCTTCCTCTACTTTGATGCTTCCATACACGTCCGACGGGGGTGACGACATTTCACTTACTGCATGACGGAGTATCGCGTGGCGCGCGTCTTGCTGAGCGCCAACTTCGTCAAGTTCACGCCTGCGTTTTCCTACACGCCGGAGTTTCTCGTTATTCGGCATCCCTTTATTGCGATCCTTCGTGTTCGCCTGGCTTCCGCGTTGCAGTGTGCTCCTTTGTGCGGCGTGAGTATTACGTGCGCGAGCGATTATTGATATCTGGCCGTCAACGACCCGCTTGTGCTTGATTTAGCTCTTCGTGCGCTCTATATATAGAGAGTGGCATTCGCTGTTCACCGCGGGACCAATGCAACGACGTAGGGAGCGCGAATGGACCGAGGCCCAAGAAAGTTCCGCGGGCCTCGCTATCGATTACGGAGGACCCGAATTAGGAGAGCGCCGCTTTAGGTGGGAGATCATCGGGGACTGGAATTGGCTTAGCGACGGTGCCGGTCGCGTCTCCGATTAATTTCCGGCCACGATAGAGACCTGTGCTCGTCGGGACGAAAACGAGGAATGACTGCTGAGTTGAGATTTTGCGGGAACCGCGAGCTGTTGCGTTTGCACGACTTGCGTAGTCTCTCTGCTGTTGTATAGTAATCCGCAACCATTGCTGTACATGGCGCCAATTTGTCTTTGCTGACTACTCAACGATGGAACTGTGCTGTACCGGCAAAGCAAACTGTCGGATCTCCTATAGCGTAAACGCAGTGAGCTCGCAAGTGTGTAAAACGGCTTTCAGCCCTTCTATTTCGTGCGTTCATTCATGAGGCGCGTGAGGCGCCATCAAGCCACTATTTTAGTAGCACTGTCAGCTCTTAGGCAGGAGTATTCAGCTGCATGGGTATGGTTTCCACACTAGAATTAGTGTTGTTCTTATAAATTGTGTAGAAACATGTCCAGGCCTTCAGACGTTGACACTTGCACTCAAAGCGGGCACCTGGACTATCTATCTCACGGCGATGTAACACCTGGAACATTAGAAAGAGTGTGAGAAGGGGCGGGTGAAATTTACCACTGGTCAAGCGAGGCGACGCGCGCAGTGATCGTTGGCGAAAGCGCCGTTAAAACTAGCCTTGAAAGGACGTTCCTCCTAACAACAGCATGACTAAAAATAAGAAAAAGGGTGGAGGTGGGCCCTGGGCTTCAAACGCAAAAGCTCCAGTATAACTGCCATCTGACGTCGAATCCTACCGGCATTTCCTGCGCGCTCGTGCAAGCCCGTAGACCTACCGCAATATCCACTGGGCGCGCTTCCACGCAATATCAGCCGCTTTGCACGCTTCGCGGGCGCTGTTGATCGCCCTGCTTGTGTCGAGTGTGTTGATGCTGGTGTGTGGGTTAAGTCAACAGCGCAGCGGCAATTGAAACAACATACAAGCAAATAAGTAAACAAACAAAAATGTTGCAAAAAAGCGAGAAACAGTCGAAGGTATACCACCATCCCTCTAGCACGTCTCGTACGTCTCCTTGAAGGAGACGTGATGAGGGAAACAAAAACACAATTCGCAGCGCACTTCTTTCGCCTTCGGACGCCGCGCAGCTGATTCCCACCTCTCGTTTACTCCTTCCCTGGGCGTCATTTTTTGTTGTTGAACTTTGCCTCGTCCGTGTCACTTTTGCGTCCGCCTCGCTTGCCTAAGTGAGCAAATATCAATTTACGAGACTCGTTTGTTCTGTTGGCAACCCCCCTTCTCCTTCCCTTTTGTTTCCTTCTTTTTTGTGTGTTCCTTTTGCCTTCTTTGGTTTTCGACTCAGACGCGTCTGCCTGCTTTCGACTTCTCGGCGGTAAATATATATATATATATATATATATATATATATATATATATATATATATATACACACAACTAAGGAAAGGGTCGGAGAAAGTAAAACGAGACAACCTGCAGCCCAAGAAAAGCCACTGTCACTTGGCATGAACGTGCGTGAGAAGACGAAGAGCGCGCCCTCTTGTGGAAGCAAAGTTTGTGCAAGTGAGGCCGTCGCTCCGCCGCTTTCAGCGTGTTTGTAATGCGGGAGGGGAATATTGATGACTTTCTCTTCTTTACCGTCTGTCTTTCGCCCCTCGTTGGTATGCATGCGCGCGTGGGCGCGAGAGTGAGACTGTGAAAATGACGGCCACCTCTGCAAGATTAACTAGTTTATGTGCTCTGCTCGACAATCAATGCCTCTGCGCAGCAGAAGTTCCTCCTGCTGCAGGAATAGACAAGCCTTTTAAGCTCACTTCTCACCGACATAAAGCCACCGCGCAGAACCATGCGCTGAGCCGTGCTCCCGCATGGGTTGCAGAAGATAGTGCCAGCCTTTCCTCCTTTCCCACAAGAACCACTTCTCTTGATGCGCCCTGCAGCAATCGTATACTGATCCCATCCCCTTGAGGCGCCAACTAATTCTGCTTAGCTTCACCCAAGTCATTGCGTCTGGGGAATAATAAAAAGCGTGCAGCTGCAAAAACTAATTAAGAATATTCTGTTCTTCGTTGAGTGTTGTCGAGTCCACAGAATGTGGACCCCCGCCGTGCGAGAACTCTCTGTACGCGGGAACGTCAATTATGAGAACATAAACTATTTCATGTCTAGCATACTCGAGAAGCACCTACCCAGCCTGTTGAATAATGCGCCTGATGTAAAATGTTGGGAAAAACGATAAAAGAACGACACCGCTACGCGATGACATACTGACACCGAGAGCAAACGCCTGCAGCTGTCCATGCCTCCGAACTCGCTTTGAAACGCTTTCCATACAACTTGCGCCTAGCGGTCCTTATATAATTGTTTCATCATGTTCGTGACGCGTTTTAAATGTCATTATTCTCATCAGGCCTTTGGATTTGGTTGCACTCTCTTAGCGTGCGTAATTGTACACGCAGTGCCTGATTGGAGCGGCTATACAGACCTGGCCGGGGCCGAATTTGCAAATTTTTCATTCGTATAAGAGACTATTTCCATTGGCCGACAGCCTTCGCTAGTAGTAACTCCAGCATCAGGATTAGCTTGAATTCAACTCTTACAAACAACTCTATATGTGTAAAAGGTTTTTGTGAATATGCATCACGTTAAGCGACTTCTGCGTTGTTTGGAGGCTATGCTTCGCACCCGCCAGTTACCACGCGTAAGAAGTTAACTTATTATTTTTGCTCCTTCGTTGCTGCATTTAATGCTGGCAGCACTTCTCAGCGACCTCGATTGCGAAAGACTGAGTTTATGCCAGTGCTCTATATACCATGCAAGCTATTCAGCCTATTTGCTCCTGAATAAAGCATGACATGAAACAACGTCACCTAAAAAGCTTTCCGATTAGCGAATGCACTGCGGTTTTACCTGAGATTCCGTGCCCGTGTCGGGTGTAAGCTCAGGGCACGTATTTTGGTGATGAAAGGACATTGTAATCATGGTCATGTTGTGGCTGATGCTACGCGCGGCAGTCTTGAAATTAGGCAGCGCTCGGCAGTGCAGCTCCGGTCCTTTTATGGCGATATTCACAGTCAAGTTTGTCATTGTGCTTAGTATCGGCTGATCACATGGAGGTCCGTGGCCGTGGCTAGCTGCTGAACGACAGGATTTAGCTATATAAAAGTATCACCGGCATCTGCCATGTCGCATCCCATGCCCCACATACCAAATAATATAATATTATATCGTACTGATACATTGTCTTTAAAGGGCCTTTACAAGGCCCCATAGCAAATTTTGGTTATAAGCTGGAAGTTGTTACGTGTCCTCTAGGGAGCGTTCTGCCGCAAAAATGTTCAAATCGGCTCATTGATAGGCGAGATAGAAATATGTCAGTGCCACGAACCCATAATTTCAGAAGGCTAGCTCCTCTGCATATCGAGACCCTCTCTCCACTCGTCCCGCTTAGCCTCCGCAAGCGCAACTCCTTCCCTGTGTTCTCACATACCTGACCATGAGGATCGCGTGACGAATACGTCACGCGCCCCGCCTTCATTTTTTTTTCTCCTCGCTCTTTTTTTTTTTTTCAGCGCTGCGCACTTCCGTTAACAACTTTTTGCGCGAGCTGTTTTGATTGTCTCGCTTCGCGCAGCACACGATTTTGCACGCTGTGCATAAGGACACATGACTAGCGGTATAATTCAGTGCCACACGAATACTGAGGCAGAACAAGCGGATCGCAGAGCATGATCACGGCGCTGCAACACCGTAGAAAATGGCATAGTTTCGATACGTGCCCTCGTGACTGCACGAAAGTGGGAACAAGCAGACGGAGCAAAAGTACATCTCTCTTGCTTCGTTGCGACGGGAAAAAACAAAAAAAAAAACATGAAAACGCAGACATTCGTTTTCTGTGTTCTATTATTTCTCTAAACTTCAATTCGTCAATTCAAGCAACATATTACACAAATCACAGATGTTGGCTTGAATGATTCTCGAAATCGCGCGTCACCGCGAGCGATGTCACAGCGCGCACACGTGCACGTAGGCCCACTAGCACGTGTACGTCATCCTCTGGCTTGGAGCCCGGCGGCCTCGAGGAGAAGGAAAAACGGCGTTCGGTTTAAAATTGCAGATCTTTCCGCGGTGCGTAGCGATGTAATACTTTGCAGACACGCTCGTTAGCGCGCATTGTATGCTCTGCGCTTGTCAGCTCAAGAGGGCCAGACCTGGTGAAGGAAGGGCCCTTCAAAGTGGAACGCGTTCAAACTTTTTCGCTTCCGCTCTTTCTGTCTACCTGTCTGTTGCAACAAAAGAAGAAAAGAAAGAAAGAAAGAAAGAAAAGAAAGCAAGAAAGAAAGAAAGAAAGAAAGAAAGAAAGAAAGAAAGAAAGAAAGAAAGAAAGAAAGAAAGAAGACTACGTTTCTGACAGCTAAACAACTCTGCGGTTATGTCATTTATTAGTTGAGCAAGCTTGGTGATCTACGTATCTTCGATTTATTTGGACCGCAACACACATTTCCACGAGGACAAAACAAGACGTGCACTATTTGACTCGTGAAGTTTCGAATAGCTTTCGACAATTGAAGGCCACGACCTTTTAACAGTTGCTACCAAGGACTGGTACCAAGTATAGACGAAGCGTAGGGACAAACTGTAGCAACCGTGCACATATACGATCTACGAACGCCTCGAACTCACCGGCGCCTCTGTTGCAAGGTGAGTCCGCCTGCGCGCTATACGCTATTCACGTGCCGTCGGGCCGCGAAACTTCGCAGCGTCGAGTGGTCCTTCAATGACAAAAGTTAAAAGCGTGGGAGAAAGCCAGCTGTGCGTATTCCATACCCCCTTGCCGTCGCAGTCTCCCCGACTACTTGCTTTTCTTCTTGTTGGCTGCTACGCGCCTGGCGGCTGGGTACCCCGGGTGCGCAGCGTGGTGCAGCCAGCGTTCGCATAGAAACTCCCCACTCCTCACGGCGACTGCCACAGCCGCCTGCGGCGCGCGAAACGATGGCGTCCTGCTGGTGTGGCACTTCGCGCCACGATCGCACGACGGCCAGTCCCACCATGAACCAGTCCCATCTGTCACCGCTGCGGTGCCGTAGCAGGAGGAGGGAACCCTTGGCCGGCGGGCGCGCCCACCGATGCCCATATAGCGTTTCCCTGCATCGGACGAGATGGATGCGCGGCGGCTTCAGCAGCGCCTGTTGTGTTGTTGCCAACATGTCCGTCTCGCGTGCATGTACGTACCAGGCGCGGCGTCCTTCCGTCACCCTATGCATGGGCGTCACCCTTAAGCCCCAACCAGACGTGCGCGTTGGAACGCATGCACACGCGCCGCGCTCACTTGTCGCGTCGCGTCCGGCGGAGGAAGAGGGCGCGCACCCATATGATGCCGGAGTTGCCGCGCGCTCGTCGCCGCGGGTTTCCTCGCAGCTATTCGAGGCTGCCCAGCCTACGCTTAACGGTCACGTTAAGCAATGTGCTAAAGATGGCAATAACACGCAATAAGTTTTAACTTAACATATGTTTTTATATTTTAAAAATGGTGGGAGCGGCCCGCGTCAACCTATGGTTGACCTTCAGGACCAAATAAAGTTCCTCATACCATACCATAATGCAGGACTCCTAGTGGTTCAGTCAGCTAAACTGTCAGTACTGTGTACTCGGTGAAACCTACAGCAGCGTCGGCATAGCACCACTCGCCTTACGCGTTCTGCACGCTGTGTCAAATCTCGAACTTCGGCGATGAACATTTCGTTAATAATGCACCCGTTACGGCTGAAGACTTCAGCGGCTGCCAAAAATACCAAAACCAGCGCGGAAGTCCGATCGCAACGCATGCAGCTTGCCCGGGCTTGCCTGCACGCCGTGCGATGAAACGTTCCGGAAGTCGGCTCGCTGTTGTCACGTGAGGCGCGTCGGGTGGGTGACGTGAACGGCAGCTTCCGGTGCGGGTGCTAGAAACCTAGCAGTGCAAGGTCTCCACGCCGCCGCGCGTCAACATGCGATGCAGCCTCCGCGCCTGACGCCGTACGCGTTCAGACGCAGCGCTGCGCGTGCGGCCGCGTACCAGCGCGTACGTCTGGTTGGGCTTTGTCTCCATCTCAGCGTGCGCGCCGCGCGAACTGGTAGCAGGGAGGCCCTTGCCGCCAGCTGCCACAACGTGATTTGCAGGCTTTCCCACGGAATTCAACACTGTCTTGATCTGAATCACTCGCATCTACTCAATGCGGCCTTAAATAATTTGCTATGGAAAAAGAAAAGGATGGGAGGAGGAGGGGGGAGACAAAAAGAATCTAGTCGATCTTGTTAAAAAAATATACAAGCATGAATGGAGACGCGAACTGGTCGAACTTTGCTCCCGTCCGATTCGTCAGCGTATGCATAACTGGAACGACGGAGCATTGCATGCGTGTTTCTGGCGATAAACACTCCAAAATAACCCCACCGCATAAGTCGTTTTCATTAAAAGTTTCTCGGTCACGTCTCAACTTAAGGCACACACTTTGGTTGTGTTTTAGGGCAATGCACCGAGCTTGTTTGGTCTTTTTATGGGCCGGGTTCGGTGGTTTAGTGCTAGTTATAATAGTGGGTTATACGTGACTCATGCAATAATTTTCACGTCTCACTCTGAGGGCTCGTGCTTTCCTTTTTGTGGTTCGATCAGACTCACTAGAAGTGCCATCAGAAGGTAGAATCCATCCTGTCTGAGGTCCTGTCTCTGTGGCCTCATACTTGTCCTCTCCACTCATAGAGTTTCTCCGAAACTGCCCTTGTAGGGCGACGGCATGCCATGTGGAGGGACTTCGTATTACGATCTTGCAGACCGTAGTCACTTTATAGACTCCTTCGCGAATTGCGGAGGGCTGCACAGTGAAGAGTGAACAGTAGAAATTATAATATCAATGTGTTGCCTTTCGTAGTAGGACACTGACCTAACTTTCTGGAGGATTATGGTTTCGGTCAGTCGTTAACGAGGCATACCTACGGCTACAAGCACGTCGCGGCATTTTTTTCCCCCTCTTTTTTTTTTTTTTGCTAAATGCGACCAGTGTCTGAACACACTAAGTTGCCCCAAGACGGCAAACAGACCAAATAAAAAATTATGCTGATCAACGCACATCTTGGAATATTCTATGTGAAGCGATGCTTTCCTAAAGTGGTCACTCGAATCCTCCAAATCTAGCCACTTCATTCCTGCGTCTTTGGCGTAGAAGAACCCTCGTACCCTCCCCTCCCGCAAGAAAGATTCGCTTTAACAGAACTTTCGTGTTGAAATGTTGTGAATCATAAATCACTAGGCAAGCCAACGACAATGTCAGACTAATACGTAACGGATTAGATGTAATTAATTATTAGTAATCAATTACGTTGTTTTGGCAATGTTGTAATCTAACGATCACTTTGTTTACTCGGTAACAATCCCCGTAATTCAAATACATTTGTTCAGTAACCGATTACATGTAACCCTTTACATTTTTTGACGAAACAAGCTCTTAAGGCGACGCAGCTTTTGAGAGCTTAGATTTGGCGGGAACTGCAGAGTCCAAAGGGATGAAAACATGCCCGTGGGTTACCTTCTTCCCACAATCAGCGTCCTGCAGGTGCGTCTGGATCACCTGAACATGTCTGGCTTGCAGACTTGCACGTTTCTCTTGGAGGTCCGACCTGTGAGCTTTTCTCATGTAAAGAATTTATTTCCCTCTCTGCTGGAAGCGCTCAAAGGCGGCCTTCATAGGTGATAAAGCTGCTGCTGAATTCTTCGCGGTGTGCAGTCTGTGAGATATCTGATAAAGAGAGGAATCCTTTTGGCGGGTGAACTCGTAAATTTCTACCACTTTGATATTGAGGGACTCACATACGCCTATTTTTGTGATTTAACACATGAGCAATATTTTTAGGGCTTGTGAAGAGGTTACACGGGCACTTGCAACGGCCGTTAACACAAATGGCAGTTGAACGCCATAACTGCAGTGGGAACGGAACGGTGGTGGGTGCGTTCACACGGCACTTTCCATGTTCAATCGGTTCACTTCCGTTTCGACGATTTATCACGTGACTCTTGAACGTTTTACCTCGCCAACTCGAAAAAAATTTGTTTCTGGATCCAGTCCGATCCACGGCGTTGCAACATGGCTGCGTTTGTTGTGGTTTCAACGTGGTAAAGCGTCCCATTTCACGTTCCATCGCTTGTACTTACCGCAGCACCACAGTGCATTTCCTTTTTTCTTTCGTACCACGAGTGACCGTCTGCGCGATTCAGCAGGTGCAGTGTTGAACGTGGTGCGACTTTGTGACGCGCACCCGAGAACAGCCGTGGAATGGCGCTTAGCCGGCCGCTTTATGGATACGACCGTGATTGTCTACCCGATATGCTTCTCCTGGTTGCGCACTACGAGGCCTTGTTGTCAGTAAAAAGGGCTGAACTGCAAGCTGTGCGCATCAAGCAAGCGTCAATCAAGAAAAAGCGGTAGGCGGCCGAGAGGCGATGTCGCAGCCTGGCTGCGCTCTGTGTGGTGATGTCAGCCAGGCAGAGGAGTGTGTGGACACTTTCCAGACCACCGTCTTGGTACGACACCACCGTCCCGACGTTGTCGGATCAAGATTTCAATGCCAACTTTCGCGTGGCCGTTCCACATTTGCCTACATCGTGAGCTCGTGTCCCTCACTAGCACGGGAGGATACGAACATGCGAGCTTGCATACCCCTATACCAGCGCGTCTCCCTCTCGCTGTACAGACTGGCTGAACAGAGCTGGTTGAACAGCGCCGCCATCCTTTAGTACACGGGCGCATTGTGTTTCTGAGCTCGCAGTTCGGCAAGGTGATCCTGCCACGAGCTGATAAGTAAATGAGTCAGTCACGCTGTCCAGGCAAAGCGCTCTTGCGCCAGCGCGCTCGCCTGCAGACGAGACGTTCATTGAGGGATCGTCAGTCGTTTGTGCGCAGGTGTGAGTAAGAGCGGGCGCGAGAGAGAAAATCTGGGGGCTTTTGCTTTTTGAATGTATGACTCTGCGTATGAATATATGAATGCCGGCATGTCTAGGGGACAAACGCATACAACATGCGCTAAAGAAACCTTCTCCGTAGTGCCTAATCAGAGTCGCATACACGGTAAATATACCTGGTAGCGAAGCTTCCATAGGAGTCCATACGTTCAAAACATGGCGGTCCATCGGCGGTTCGTGGGGCTTAGCGCCATCTGTATGTGGTGAGAACACTTCCGGCGGAAAAAAAATTATGTGATGCCATGTCCGTTAAAAGCAGAAGTGACGTCATATTGTTTTCGAAGGCGCGAAATTTGTTTTGTTGGCCTGCTTTTGGAGCTATATATTCAAATGCCCCGCCATTCGACTTGATGGGCGTTTCGAGCTTTCAGCGCGGAAAGCGATGCAGGAAAAGCCAGCCGTACGGTTGTCGAAATCGCACCCCTGCACAGAACATACTTTCCTAGGAGGCTGACGAAAGCTTTAGGTGCAGAGTGCTGATCCTGTCGTCGGACGCCAAGCCCGTCGGCTGGCGCAGTCGCACGAGAACAACTACACAATTATCTGGCCGTCGTAACTCACTACTTTTGACTGAACAGATTAAGAAGCGATGAAGCTATCCGCGCCACCAAATTCAGACCAACTTCGACAAGCAAGAAAGCACAAACTGTGAGGGGGGCGTATTTCAACAGGTGAACTTTACGAGCGCGCCTTTCTGCCCATTTCAATACGTGCATTGCATTGCGAGTGATAATGGAATCAACGCCCCCCCTAACGATGTGCGCTTAAACTAAATGCATTTATTATTACTAATAAAATGGAATGAACTTGAACTTCCTAACTCGTCACAAATATATAAAATTGACCAGAAATTTTATTTTCGTTGCATGAATCTAACTGTGTCTCACTTGAATTTTAAAAAAAAAGAACGTTTTTTTTTTCTTTCCCAATGTTTGTTCCCTCCAAACATAGTCGCGCTTCAATCGCTGCTCGCATAGCCCCCCTTGCTGATGTCGGTGACAATCTGTACTGAACCGCTTTTCGCCCGAAGATTCGCGATCTATTTGCATCGACCTTGTCATATATTCGAGAAGCAAAAGCCCCCAGATTTTCTCTCTCGCGCCCGTTCTTACTCGCGCCTGCGCACAAACGGCTGGCGATCCCTCCAATGAACGTCTCGTGCCTGCAGCGGGGACATGTCGCTGCTGGGGGCTGCCATCTTGCCTATTTCACGACAAAACGGACGGAAACGGCGGCGGAACGGAGACCGGCGGGCTCCGTTGGTGTCAATCGCTGTTGGATTTCCAACGGCGCTCGCGCTGCCGTGTAACTCCGCCTAACGGCCGTTAAGGCCAACTGCCGTTTTCCTTAACGGCAGTTAAACTGCCCGTGTAGCAGGGGTATAACGCAGCGGTCAAGCAGCAGCAAGAGTCCCAGCAGGAGCGGCGAACCCCGTGCCTTGCGCTGGTGGTCACGAATGGCCAGCGTTGGTCGTCGTCACTACAGACATTATAATGTCCAGCATTATATTAAATTACACTGCAGATTTGGACAGCCTTTCAAGGAAAGTGAAGGTTTGTTGGCGTTCGTTACGATTAGTCGTTTAAGGCTAAATGACTAACGAGTGAAGGGCACCGAGGGGAGGCCCACCATATATGTTGACCGATAAATTCAAACGGCTGGATAGCGATAGCCGCTTCGAACGCTGATGCCAGGGAATCACCTCATATGATTTTTCGCTGGCCTTGTCGCGAACGCCTTCCCCGAGCCCCACCAACAATGAAACGCTACGCTTCATAGAGGACCCAGACCCGAGCATCGCGGCATTGAGTGATCACAATCGTTCGAGGAAGGTGTTCGTACGTTACTACTCAACCCTTCTAATCAGCGTGCCCACTCAGCGCTGGCTAGAAGGGCAGAGACGCTGCAGATGTCACTGCAGATGCGTCCACACGAAAACGAGGGAAGATTACCTGATAAAATTTTGAAAAATAATACCTTGTGAAGATAACGTGTGAGAGGACGCATGGAAAGAGCCAGGCTAACTCGTTCGATACTGTATTTCTGTAATCTTAATTAACGTAGGAAGAAAAGCAACATGAAAATAATCGATTACTTTTCAGTGATTGCCTAATTACTTTCGTGGAGTAGTATTTAGTAATCGTAACTAATTATACTTTTGAAGAATAAATGCAATAGCAACCAGTAACATTTATCTCCGTAACGCGTACAAGTATAGAGGCAATATGAGTTGCAATGTTAGCGTTTCTTTCTCCTTTCTTTTTTTTTTGTCTACGACGAGAATCTATGCAGTGCAGGGTAAGTCAGCATTCGTATTTGTTGGAGCAAAGCAGCATTTATAGGCCACATTACGTCACTAAAAGAAAAGCTTTCAGCAAAATATAATCACGGAGAAAAAAGGCGGGTCTCATATGCTTCGTCCCTTGCCAAGGACTTTTCGGAAAAGTTTCTGCACTACAATGACGTCAATGATTTTGTGGCACAAAACATAGCAACCAAAAAAATCGACAGGACAAGGGAGATGAGAAGCGCTTCTCTTGCCTCTTCTCTTATTTCTCAACGATCGTGTTTTGTGCCGCAGAACATCAATGTTCATCCCCATCATCGCACGGTACTGTATCTTCGCTGCCTTGCACTACGTTATGCAGTGAAGTTGAAGCGAGGAGCAACGTTAGGAATTCAAATATATATATATATATATATATATATATATATATATATATATATATATATATATATATAATAAGAAGCGAACAGACACTGACACCAGGGACAACATAGGGGAAATTACTTGTGCTTACTAAATGAAATAAAGAAACGATAAATTAATGGAAATTAAAGTGTATGAAAAAACAATCCACAACCTTCGCGAAATGGGAAGGTTGTGGGTTCGGTTCCCACCTGCGGTTCCCACCTGTTCCCATCCACTTTAATTTCCATTAATGCATCGTTTCTGTATTTCATTTATTAAGCCCAAGTAATTTCGGTTATATATATATATATATATATATATATATATATATATATTATACATATATATATAACTGACAGAGCTGCACTCATGGCTTAAGTTATGATGCCACGGCGTCTCAGAGGCTTTGAGATGAGCTTGTTTATTTCAATTTACGGGACGCTTGCCTTGCAGTTTTAGCTTCTTTGATTTAGTATATGTAGGCTTAGAAGGCACACGCTGGACAGCAAACGGTTTGTCGCTGCGGCACATCATTCCGCGCTTTTTAATAAAGGAATATTTCTGTACAACAGAAACTTACCCAATTATATTTTTTAGCAAGGAACTTAGAAAACAGGCTGCCGCACGATAGCTCGACGGCCGTGGTTCGGTGTGATACGCCGACGTCGGGCTCCCACGTAGCCTCTGAACTCAGGCCGGGCTCATATTTCGCACTCGAGTAAGACCCGGTTGAAGTACCTTCGTATCAAGTGAAATCAGCTGCACATAAAGCCCGAATTTATCCCAACAGTAATTCACAGATTTGTCGCTAACCACTGCGACTGTTCTTTTTGTGAAAGAAGGTAAGGCGTGCAGACACGGACGCAAGAGAAGTCAGCCAGACAACACAAACGCCGACTACAAAGTTGATAGTCAGCGTTTGTGTTGTTTGGTTCACTTCTCTTGTGTCCATGTCTGCACGCCTTACCTTCTTTTATGATGATTTCCTGCCAACTAGTTCAACTTGCTGTAGTTGTTTTTGTGTTGCGCTAAGTTGCGCTGCTTAATTGTGTGAAATTGCGAACTCTTTTTGAACTCGTAGCTGGCAGAAATTACTCGAATCAAGCTTGATCAATCAGCGCTATGTTGCTTTAAAAAAAGCGTGTGACGGGAGGATGTAATATTCCCGACTGTATGCGCAGGCTAATATATATATATATATATATATATATATATATATATATATATATATATATATATATATATATATGTAGAGAGAGAGAGAGAGAGAGAGATAGATAGATAGATAGATAGATAGATAGATAGATAGATAGATAGATAGATAGATAGATAGATAGATAGATAGATAGATAGATAGATAGATAGATAAGATAGATAGATAGATATAGTTGCTATCGAGAACTTTGTCGTTGCCACGGTGATCACCAATGAAGTTTCGGTCATTACAAGCTAAAGAACCGAAAGCACGAATTTCCACTCATTGAATCTTCACCTGGGGAGCAAGAACTTGCAGCGACAGTATGGCTTCGCACTTATACGAAGCAGCCTTATGAATTCTAGCTTGGCCTAAGACGTTAACAGAAAATGAGATGTAGTAAAAGGTAAAAAAGGTCAACGCTCTACTTCCGCGAAAGAAACCTATGGCCGAGTGAAAAATACTTCAAAGGGGAATGCCCTTGTCTTCACTGCATGGTAAAAGGGTAGCGTGGAAAAACACAGCGCGACGTAAAATGAAACAAAGTAAAAACACGGTGGCAGTGGTTCCGCGAGGAGCGATAAGGCGCCCTCTAATTAATACGGCCGGACTTCCGATAATTCTATCAAAATGGACACCTGAAGCACTGCTTGCTGCCCAAAAGTTGTTTCTTTCATTTTTTTTTACTTTTGGTGGCGTGATGCGGTTAAAACGAAAGAGAGGGCGAGAAAGACGTCGACGAGGGGGGGGGTAAGGGGGGGGGGCGGACAGCGAACGAAGAACACGGAGGAGGCTGCATGGTGATAATGATGATGATAACGACAATTATGAAAAAAGGCACGGCTACCCGGCGTGAAGGCGCTTAAAGAATTGAACTATACACACAAAAGGGAAGCACAGCGTGTACGGACCGACAGCTAGGACAGCTGGCTGTGCGGAACGGCTATGAATAGTAATTATACGTGGCGTGTTCGAAAGGCATCCTCCCCCATTTTTCTTCTCTCTCTCTCTTCCTACAACTCCTTCATTTGGACCCTGTATTTTCCTCCCTCGAACACTTTTGGCTTGGCTTTCGGAACCCGTCCGCTCGGTCTTCGATCCTCAACTGCGAGCGCATCGGACCTTTTTCGTGACCCACCTTCCGCTCTCAAAATTTTCGAGTTTACTGGTCCGAACTTCCGTTTAGATCCCCCGTTCTTTCCGCTCTCTCTCACTCTCCCTCTCTTTGTCGTTATTTGGTCGCAGCAGAGCTGAGCTTTGAGGAGGACACGCTGGCTTTCAGCGTCGCGAGTGCGCGACACCCTCGCGTCGCCTTCTGTCGTTAGCCTTCTTTTTTTTTTCTTGTTGTCATGTTCTCAGTCGCTGTGCAATAAGAAATTTAGAGCAGTGGCCGGAATGTGCGGCGGCTTTGATGGGGGGTCAGCTTCTGCAGTTTTAATCGATTGGCGACGACGACATGTGCGCACAACCCATTCCCAGCCATCGTGGCATTCTCAGATTTACATGGTGCAGTTTTTTTTTACTTTTCTAAAAGAAATGTCGAAGAGCTACATTGGAGGTCGGTGTACAACTTGGCATAGTTTTCTTTCTTTCTTTTTTTTTCCTTGCAGCGACGTCCCAGTGGGATCAGCAGGAAGGTTAAGAAAATTTTCGTATACATCTGTAACTTGCCCTGCTACTGTTACGCCCTCTTACCCTACTCCTTAAAATAAATGGTCCGGAATCGAGCTTGTTCGTTAGCCGAGAAAAATAAAAAAGGTTGATCACAACTGTTTGTTTTATTCCCCAGATCTTTGCCGTTTGTGGTTTATGCATTTTGTGTTTCTATGTTGTCAACTGTGCACATCATTTCATTTTTCATAGTACCAATCTGGAGCAACATGTTAGGAGGCATGCCGCCAGGCAAATCTCTCCAGGGGCCCTATAACGTAAAACTATTCCAATATATTTTTATTCGAATTCCCTGACATCACATTTACGTAACCACCGACGCAAGCATTGGGCGGCAACCCGCAGCGTTGTTTCAAAATCCCAATCAAACGCGCTTCTCGTTTATAGGATGTCACTTTCTTTTGCTTTCAAAGCGAAAAGCGTTGCCTACATAAAGCAGTTTTTCTTACCTAATTGGGGGAAAACAGAGAGGGAGCACGCTCAAATGGAGAGAGTTTCGATGGGGCCGAGCCAGCGCATTGAAAATAGATAGCATCTGCAATTGACCCGATTCACCTTACTTAGCTTGCGGTGGCTGGACGAAAATCGTGGCGGAGTCCAATGGGAGGTTAAAAGTGCCCTTAAAACGGATCCTCAGAAAAGTAGAGTTGGCAGAGCGATGTCGTATACGTGCCGAAAGGTCTCGATAACATTATATTTCCACGAAAATGTTATACGCAAATAAATCCATACTCCCCGGCATCTCCGAGTAGCCAGTGCCACAGCAATCGGCGGCAGGGCTCTTCTATTCCTCTTGGAACGGGGCAGTCTCCGGCTATTCAGAAGAACTTATTAATAAAAAAACTTATTAATAGCGTCTCTAACGCGTACACGTCACTTTGACATGGTGAGTTTTCATGGTTTTGTGACGTCGCATGACAGACAGCTAAAGTGGGCTTAGCCCAAAAACGCTTGACCGACAGCAATTGGTCAAACGACGCGTTTTTCTCTCATGGCGGAAAAGAAGCCGCATCAGAAATTATTATTTTTTTTTCCGTTCGGTCTAATCCTGCATAATCAGTGGGCACATATTAGATGGGGCGTTTCTGCAGTTTTCGTGACGTCGCGTGACATACAGGTGCAGTGGGTGATATCATAAGAAGCCAACAAGCAGACACCAAGGACAACACAGGAGAAATTACTTGTACCTAATAATTGAAATAAAGGAATTATAAATTAATGGAATTGAAAGTGGATGAAAAAACAACTTGCCGCAGGTGGGGAACGATCCCACGTCTTCGCATTAGGCGAAGACGTGGTAGTTGTTTTTTCATCCACTTTGAATTCGAGTATATTTATAATTTATTTCAATTAGTAAGTACAAGTAATTTCCCCTGTGTTGCCCTTGGTGTCTTTGTTTGTTGGCTTCTTATGATATGATTAATAAAATCGGGCCCCTCGGTTAACCCCCTTTCTCCTCGTTCATTACATAAGGTTAAAGGGTCTCGAATCCGGCAACATTGATGCCTTCAGGTAGCACTTCTCGGTTTGTGGACCAGTTGCCTTCGCCCAAAAAGATCACGTACTCGTGACGGCTGCGGCATAAAAGATGTTCCACATCCGCCGCCAAGGTTTGCTAGTGGTGGCGCTGGCTAACACTTCCAGGGTTAGTTCTTGGGGTTAACACATAAATATCCCAGAAAATGGATGGGGAAACGGCACCGCGGAAGCTCATTTGGTTATAGCATCGCACGCGTAATGCGAAGACGCGGGATCGTTCCTCACCTGCGGCAAGTTGCTTGTTCATCCACTTTGAATTCGAATATATTTATAATTTATTTCAATTAGTAAGTACAAGTAATTTCCCCTGTGTTGCCCTTGGTGTCTTTGTTTGTTGGCTTCTCATGATATGATTAATAAAATCAAGCCCCTCGGTTAACCCCCTTTCTTGTCGGTCAGGTGCAGTGGGCGGTTACTCGAAAATTTTTTGGCCAATCGCGGAGGGTTGATTTTTACCTCTTTGCTGTGTGAATAAGCTCATGGCTTCACTCTTTGCAGTCATGATATATAATCAGGGTAGTCATACTAGAATGTTTGACGCGACGTGACTAGCGAGAGAGATAAAGAACATATGGAGACAGAATTTTCTGCCTGAAGTATGACACCGCCTGTGCGTCCTCGAGTTCGAGGGCATTCAGCCTAGATTCTCCTCCGGCTGTTAGTTATAGTGCCAAATATATATATATATATATATATATATATATATATATATATATATATATATATATATATATATATATATATATATATATATATATATATATATATATATATATATATATATATATATATATATATATATATATATATATATACATACATACATACATACATACATACATACATACATACATACATATTTGTACTTTCATCACGAATTAGCGCAGAATGTCTTTTACTGCCGCCAGGCTTCGCGGCCGCTCACGCGCTATGAAGTAGCTTTCGAGAACAAGAGCCTGCGAATTGTAATTGCGAAAGTAGTCGTTGAGAATCAGTCCTTACGAATGAGAAGCTTTGAGATCTCATTCCCGGACAGACAGACGCAACACATTGCCTGGCGTGCTGATTAAAGAAGCCTCTTTGTACGCTGAGACCACTTCGCAGAAACCTACGCATAGCGTGTTGCCGTGACAGTCCGAGTTACGCGACAGCAAAAGGCGTTGGCCATAGGTAAAGTGTTCTTAGGGAGAAAGAAGACCTCGCTGGACATGACGGCAAGGATGGCATGCGAAAATATTTCCGTTCGTGAGAACTATTCGCGATTGGTCGGTGCACGTTCTTGTGGGAACTGCGTAACAGTGTAGTAGGATCAGGTTGGCCAATCGGGTTAGCTAAGGGTGTTAAATAAATGAAAGTACTGGTTAATCGCAAACATACTTTTACAAGTTGAATGCTTCGCTAAATATGGCCTTTGGAGCGCATACCTAAGCGCACGCGCTGCAGTCAGAAACTCTCGAGTTGCGACATGCCTGAGCGCTCCTCATGGCTGCGTTTCACGCTCGCGCGCTTGAACGCCTGAGTGAACCGCGCTCGCTTCGACGCGTCCAGCGTGTCATGTCTTGTATGCGCGCGCGCGCCTGTGTGTGTGTGTGTGTGTGTGTGTGTGTGTGTGTGTGTGTGTGTGTGTGTGTGTGTGTGTGTGTGTGTGCGTGCGTGTGTGTGTGTGTGTGTGTGTGTGTGTGTGTGCGTGCGTGTGTGTGTGTGTGTGCGTGCGTGTGTGTGTCTGTGCAAATTGAATCAGACGTCTCGTTCCAAGGTGACTCGGATCGGCGGGTCTTCCCTCGTTTGCGCGGGAATGAAGCCGCCTTGGCACGCCGACCTTATAGGCTACGTGGCGCAAGTAAAAATGGCGGCAAGACTAGCATACAGGGACAAACGAGCGGGATGCACGGCCAAAATATATTAGAGTAGACTTGCTTCTCTGCGAAGAAGTGGTGTTCATCCGGTTATATAACAATGTAATACGGTGAAGGATAGACAGACAACAATAATTTAATTACAAGACACGTGTCCGGCACTGCGTCCTGGACAGGTAAAGAATGAGAGGCCTCCCCCATGATGATGGGTATAGACGGCGGAGGAGAGTGTTGTGCAAAGATGTCGTTTTGCTACTTAGGAAGACTACAAGCTAGTTGGTTTTCGTAGTGTAACATATCTACAGCACTTAAAAAACGGGAGCCCACAACATGGCCCGTCCTGCGTTGGTGTTGCGTTCTTGTCCAGCGCTGTAAATACGTCCAACAGGTCGTCTTGCTACGACTTAGTCGATGGCGATTTTTTTCTTGCGTGAGAATTCATCCGGCTTCCGCAAAACTAGTTCGGTTATTTTTATATGGTGTCTTCTCGTAGCAGCACGTTTTCTGTACTTTCTATGCGTCGCCTACGCTTGGCATCGTACCTTACATCATTATGTTGAAGTCACTGTCAGGCTTGAAGGAAATTAAGAAAAACATAACAGTAGTTTCTGTCGTTGCTATGAACGGCGTCTTGTTGAAATGAATGAGTACTTTCAATCAGAAAGGAGCTAATATAAAAAATAAAAAAGAAGAGGTGGGAGGGGAGTGAAGCGGTAAGCAGGATATAGAGGGAGCCGTGTACTTGTATAAAAAAGGTATGCAAAAGTCAAACGAAGGCAATAGCGGCGCATATATACTCTTTTGTTTGCTCTGTCTTATTCTGACGAAACACGCAAGGTTACTAGCCCTCGAAATGATCTCTCTTGAACTGCAACGGAGAAGGACATAGATAAATAACAAAGGAGCAAGAAAAACAAAAACACTTCTCCTAACCAGATTACGCAGCTGAGGAAACGCCAGAGACGTACGTTTCCGCCGCCGCGGTGCCTCTGACCGGGCGGCGTGTAGCGAGTGGCTAGAATTCTGTAAGTGCTTGCAAAACGGCCTTACTTGGTCAGAGAGGCAGAGCCGGCCACAGGAAGTATCGCTACTCGCGCATTAGAGTTCTGGCTCGAAGACGGTGGAGGCTGTGGAGAGGGAAGAATGATAGTTATTTACTTATTTATTTTTACTTAGTTTTTACTTAGTTATTTACTTAGTTTACCTAGGTTATGGGACCGCGCGGAACACGCGGGTCACTTACAACCAGGTCCGAGTAACCAAGAGGGACCCATGGACTCCCGCCTGCTTACTGATGTTCTCCGTACAACAACGACGCCCCGTAAACTAGAGCGCCGAATCTTTTTGTTTCAAATCGCTTTCGCCCAAATCGTTTGTTTCACCCAACCACATCGGCTCGCCTCAATCGCGGCATTCTTCTTCTTTTTTTTCCCCCCCGTTTGCCCAGTTCTCGAACTTAATGCTCCCGGCGCGGTGCTGCGCCGAAAACAGCTCGCCGCGCGCCCTCGAGCGTCGGACAAACCTAAATCGGAGAAAGCATTAGGTATCATTTCACTGCTGCCGCAAAGAGAGAGTGAGAGGCGTTTTTTTTTTAAGGGGGGGGGGGGGAGGGTGAACTGCGCGAGCCCAGAGCGAACGCTATGGAGACTTCACGCCAAACGACAGCCGCCATTGACAGAGACATATGACTGCCAGCGCACCGCGGCGGCACTCACTCTCGTGAAGCCTCTCGTGCCGCTCCCGGGGCCGCGTCTGTTCGTACGTCCGTCTGCGCGCTCGGGGCGTAGTACATGCCGGTATATGTGTTTGCGTGCGTTTGCGAGCCGATGTTACAGTGAGCAGCGCGGAGCACTACGAGTGCGCGCGCGCGCGCGCAGCAGACGTACAGGCAGGCGACCGTTGCGCCAGTGGGGGAGAAATATTTGGATTCTGGGAGAAATGAAACGGAGGTAGAAAGAAGGAGAGAGGACATGAACGAAAACGGAGACTGGCCACGAGTCGCTAGCGCTGCCAAGACCACCACCACCACTCCTGCTGTGACAAATCGCTTCTGAGACGATCTACCACGCAAGTTTTTTTTTTTTTTTCGTTTTGCGTATACACAACGTCGGAATGAAAACAGAAGGCGGGGGGAGGGAGGAGCGATTGCTGAGAGGAAAAAAAGAAAAGGAAAAATGGAAGCCGGTACGGCGGCGATCGTTTGCCGCAAAACGGCTCATATGTGGAGGGTATACAGCGGGGAGAACGCTTGGGTTATAGGCCTGGGCAAGATCTATACCTATGTATGAGAGAGCAAAGACAAATTGTGTACGAGGCAGCCCCCTTAGGAAAGCGCAGGAAGAAAAAACGCGCTCCTTTCGGTGGCGTCTCTGCGACTGCTGCGTACGGACTGTATAGGCGTCGCGTCGTCGAGAACAAACGCGCATCGTGTATTTGTCGCAATCGTAGTCACCTGTGTATATCTGTATGCGTTCTAGCATTCTAAAAAGTTAGAGCCACACGCTTTCCTGTAGGAACCCTGTGGCTGTGACATAGTACACTGTCCGTGGCATATATCATGTCCGTGACGTATACTGTTGCGCCCTTTCTATGGCAATATATAACGGGCGCCGCAAAAAATGAGAAGGCGATCTGAGAAAAAAAAAAAAAGGACAGCATGGATGGCATTCGTTACCCGCACCTGTGGGTGCATTATCGATGTAGCCCAGCACGCTCCATGGTTTCAAACGGACGTGTACTATACTGGCAGACATTCCAAGTCACAAAATATATCGCGTGTTTTCAGCTTCCTTTGCGTGACCACACTTGTAAAGAAAGAAGAGACACAACAAAAGTAAAGATAGTGAGATGTTCGGCAACTGCAGACTAACGGAGAAGGGACAGGCACTTGACGAGGGAACTGGACGTCGTATATATTTTTCATTTTCTTTCGGGGGGGGGGGGAGGATGGCGCAAGTTTGTTGGGGGTTGTCAGCCCTGCTACAAACTCGATTTGCTATTTCATGTCTTCATCTGAAAGCGACTAAAATAATATGAAATGAACAGGAAATAAGATAAATAAAATAAACGACCAAAAGCCCACTAGATGAGCGACTATAGGCGAACTGCATGATGTGTGAACTCTCACGTTCAGTTGGAGGTTCACTGCGGTGACCTTTGATTCGATTCCGTATATATGCTGACGTCTGCGCTAACCATATGAAGTATAGAATCGCGAAGAAGAACCCGGCTGTCGTCTAGTCCCATGGTCTTTCAACCGTTGTCGGCATTATGATGTTGGTGGTGGTAGTGGTTGTGGTGATGATGATGATCATTGACATGCCCTTTGAACAAGGCAGGGAGAAATAGTCCCCTAGCCTGCTTGATTTAATCGGGTTTTACCTGTCGCCATCTAGCATTTTGTCTATCTGAACTCGATTTTAGTTTTCGTATCTAAAACCTTTGTACAATACTGTACAATTACCTACACTTGCAATGACTCCGGTTCTATCAAGCTATTCCCTGCTCTTTCATCGCTACGTCAGAGCGTCCTCTAATAAAGATGGTCAGTGTCACCATCCTACGATGACCACGCCGTCATTCAGATTGTTCAGGAAAAGCTGAGATCGATGGCCTCGATGCAAGACTGCGTCGTCTAGATTGCCGAGTTCTGTTCCTTCGCTCTCCAGCCAACGCTGGATTAATTTAACAAGCAACGCTGCGCAATAACACACCTCTGGCGGAGACGCACGCCACGGTGGCGCGGACCTGCCCTATCTTGCACCGCGACGCGGTATTTGCAGCTGATCTCGCACGAGTACGGGGCAGCAGGACGGACTGCCTCCGTCCTACCGACGCTCTCAATCGCGTTTGGTTGCGGCGTATAGGCCAACTGAGAGCGAAAGACGCTGACGATCAATCGCCTCTGAAGTCGCTGTAAATCTTGAAAGCGTTTCACTGCATAGGTCTCAACGGCATTATTTATCAGGACAATTCGAGACGCCTCGAGCGAGTCCTATTTTTTCGATAGACTGCAGCCTCCGTCAGATGTTTACGAAAGATATCTGGAAGAACAGTCGGCGTCTTCGACCCTGCCTAAGCCTAAGACCTAAGCTTTCTGTGTCTTGCGTATTGTTAGATATGGAGCTGTTTCCTGCGATTACTTCGAGTTCCCCAGACCACATCGGATGGCAGCACAGCTAATTGAGGAATGCAGAAGCAGGAAAGTGCATTCCAGAGAAGCGGCCGAGCAAACAAGTTTAAGGCAACAAGTTCACGTGCCAACAAGTTCGCGCGTCGCCGGGATTAGAAGGGGGCCTCGTACAATGGAGCTCAATCGTCCCCCTTCGGCTTTGAAGAAGGCATCTGCTACCGCTGCGGAGCCGAGCCACCGGGTGCAGGTGGGCCCTTGTGCAATGAAGCATGAGCGCCCCCCCTCCTTCTCCAGCCTAGAAGAAGTGGATTGCCAGTCTGCGAGGCAAGACCGCAGAGAGCCGCCAGGTGCGACACCGCGACACGGGCGCCTACCATTGGCTGAAAGTGGCGTCATCGGAGCGGACTCTCCCATTGGTCGAACATGACGTGACTTACAGTGCTCGAAGGGTTTATAAGAAGCCTTCCAGAGAGATCTGAGGATTCTGGGATATTCCCTGATTCACCTCTCTCGAACTTCTTGCCGCAGGCCGCAGCGTCCGAGTTGCTGCTGGCCCGTAATGTCTGTACGACGGTTACTTGTCGCTCACCTCTCTGTACATAATGTAAAATAAACCCTCCCAAGTTTGGATTTTCATCCGCGAAGTCCGTCCTCCAACCCCTACATCTGGTTGGCAGCGGTAGGATCGCCTCCGAATGCATCAGCTGGTGGCAGCGCTACGGATCAACCTTCGTCGAGAGAGATCCTAAGGAACCGGGAAGAGCGAAGAAGAGAGAGTCTTCGTCGAAAGAGGTCCGAAGAAACTGGGAGTAGCGAAGAAGGAGCGAGCCTTCAACCCAGGGAGTCCGGAGGAACCGGCAACAGCGGACGAACGAACCGGATGGCAGGGTGCTGCAACCGTAAGTGAGCGCGTGGTTTTTTTTCCTTATGATTCGCCAGACTCAAAGGTTGTGTGTTCAATTTTGATAGTTCTGGGAATCGGGAGTTTGTTGCATTGTGTCTTTGCACAAATTAATTAAGGAAAACAGTTTTAACCACCTGGCGTGGCAGCTGCCATGGATCTTAGAAGGTTGACGAGGTTAGACTTGTTGTTGGTGTGCGACGATTTGGGAGTTGAGGCGGACGAACGGATGGAAACGCCAGCTATCATAAAGGCGATTAACGATAGTGGCAATGATGAGAAAAGCATTGAGCTTGCTTGGGAAGTGATACAGGAGCCACGGGAGCGTGTGCGTCGTATACGTTTGCGAGAGCGTCGCGAGCTTAGGAGTGAGCGTCAGCGTGAAGAACGCGAGAATGAACGGAAGCAGGAGCTTCAAGAACTTACTCTTAGGTGTGAGCGTCACGGACGTGAGAATGAACGCGAACGTGAGCGAGAGCAAAAGTATGAGAGAGAGAAGGCAGCACTGATCAAAGCGATACAGGATTGTGATCAGTTATTGGCACAGAGACAACGGCTGTCTGAGAATTGTGTAGGTAGTACAGAGCGAAAGAATGAGCAAGTGTCTAGCGGATTTTCGCCAGAAGCCGACGAAAAGAGTAGTGCCTGTGAGATTGGCTGCAGATTCATAAGTGAAGGGAAAAGGCTAGCTGCTAACGATGCCTTAGTGGCAACAGAGGCCGTTAAAGGCCGCAAGGAGAGCGACGAGGTGCTGTGCCAACAGATGACTGTAGAGACAGCTAGGCCAGCTGCGAACAATTTGGCACAGTTACCGAGCGTGTGCGTCGCTGGTAAGGTTAGCGAGGTTGCTAGCGAGGAAAAGGGTACTGTTGACGCGACAGAAGCCAGCACCCATGTAGAGCCAGAAGTGCGTGCAGAAGTGAAGTGCGAACTGAGCGATGCAGTTGAGAGTAGTTCTCGGGATGGCGAGCTCCGTAGTCCACGAGAGAACAACTGCATTGTTCAGGGATCGGTGCGGCTCTCCGCCAGTCTAGATAGCCTAGATAGGGATGATTCAGTTAATCATTCGGACTGTGCGCGTGAGACAGCGATCGATACCGACGGGCTGTGTGCCGATGCACAGCGTGCGCTGGGCAATGTAGCAGAGGGCAGTTCGCAAGAGTGCGAGTCGTCTAACTCGAGTAAAGCCTGCTGCATTGTGCCAGAGTCGGTTGAGCTGTCCGCCAGTCGAGGCAAAGAGAGTGTTGATTTAAAGGTAAATCACTCAGACTGTGCGGGTAAGAGGCCGATCCGGGCCAACGAAATGTGTACCGGCCAGCACGAAGCACGAGAAGGCGACATGAAAGTGAGTGCAAAGAGAAAGCGCCTTAAAAAGAAGCGCGGTAAAAACCGAAAGTCGGTAATTAATGTAGCGCCGCCAAAGATGGCGAGAAACCCAAAAGGGCAGGGCGCGAGGAAGAAGGTGCGGTCGTCTAGGACGATGTTGACGCATCCAAAATGGTCGAGCCACCGGTCAAAGGGGGACCGCGAAGAATGTTCTGCGCGGACGCGGACAAAGGGCACGGGGCAGTTAAGCTCCTCGTCGTTCCGTAGTTCTTTTTATAGCTCAGCGTGCAGTTCGAAGAAACGCAAGGTGGCAGGACGAGACCAGGTGGGGAGTAGCGGCGCGGTCAATCGAGTTCGTATTGAAAGCGGGGCGCGGGGACGCAAATTGGCAGGAGACCGTAACGTCTTGGGGGAGCTGATAGTTAGTCAGCCCTTTTGTTGTCTCTCGGCAGCCAGAGTAGCTTTCAAGCCGCGACCAGCTCGGGGACGGCTCAGAGTATGAGTCAGTCGTAAGCAATCGGGAACGGGAAGCCAAGAGAGCTTCCATAGAAGTGAAATGTTATTTTGTTTTTTATTTTGAGCATCGGAAAGTTTTTCGCGAATTGAGACTGGGATTTCTTTCAACGTGTAAGGTATGAGCTTTGTTTATGTTTTGGTTTGAGAAAGCTCCGAGATTTGAAAGATGCGTTTTATGTAAACATGTAGTCTCGCGAGATGTTCATTAATAAGTAGATAGGCTTTTTTTTTGTGTGTGTGAGTAACCTGAAGGTCAAGGTTATCGTCGAAAGGCCTATGGTAAAGCGCGTGTGTTATTTAACCTTCTTTCTTTTTAAGCGTTTTTGAATTTTGTAAGGTTAAGCGCGTAGATTTGAGTGAGTGCATGATTTGCACGGAGAAGCGTTCTTAGTTCCATTAGCGCGTGTCCTGTGTGGACGGAAGGAAGCAGACTTTATGACTGGGTTGCTAGTGTGTGTGTGAGGGCAGCCGTGTATTCTGACTTCTTTAGTGAACGTGCGTGGAAAGAGTTAGTAGAAGACGCATCATTTTAAGAGTTCTGCGGAGTGTGTAAGTCCCGCAATTTTAATTGTTCGTTTACGTCACGTGTCCTGTAGGACTTTCAGGGAAGAAACGTGTGTAAGCGTGAATGAAAAGTTTGCCTACAGCGCAAGTACGCGTTTTGTTTAGTGACCACAAGGTTAGTGCGCTTGTGATTACGTACTTGTGAGGTTGACCAGATTGTTCAGTGGCACCATTACGTGCGATAAGTACGCCACTGCGGTAGATTGGAAACATGCTGTTCTTGTAGTTAGGCCACTTAAGTTATGTTCGGCTGTTTTCATTTGTTGTTTGCATCGTCAACGACCCTTTGTTTTGCAACAACAATAGTACTCTGGTCTTGTCGGCATTTGAGGAGAAATGGATAGCTGTTTGGAAGGGTGGTTGGAACTGTTTGGTCAAAATTGGGGGAACTAAAAGATCAGGGTTGATTTTGACTCAGTAATAGCCTGGCGAGTCAGGGGTGAAGAGCCTGCGCTTACGCGTGGTGCAGCGCTGTGTTGTTTGGTTTGTTTGACGTATGTTCTCCAGGGTCCAGGATCCCGAGGGTTGTCAAACGAGGCTCGACCCCAGTACCCTGCAGCTTCTTTCAGCGTTCCTCATGGCCAGCGAATTGAGTTCACCGGCCATTCAGAACAACCGGGGCGAGGACGAGCTGTTAGATATGGAGCTGTTTCCTGCGATTACTTCGAGTTCCCCAGACCACATCGGATGGCAGCACAGCTAATTGAGGAATGCAGAAGCAGGAAAGTGCATTCCAGAGAAGCGGCCGAGCAAACAAGTTTAAGGCAACAAGTTCACGTGCCAACAAGTTCGCGCGTCGCCGGGATTAGAAGGGGGCCTCGTACAATGGAGCTCAATCGTCCCCCTTCGGCTTTGAAGAAGGCATCTGCTACCGCTGCGGAGCCGAGCCACCGGGTGCAGGTGGGCCCTTGTGCAATGAAGCATGAGCGCCCCCCCTCCTTCTCCAGCCTAGAAGAAGTGGATTGCCAGTCTGCGAGGCAAGACCGCAGAGAGCCGCCAGGTGCGACACCGCGACACGGGCGCCTACCATTGGCTGAAAGTGGCGTCATCGGAGCGGACTCTCCCATTGGTCGAACATGACGTGACTTACAGTGCTCGAAGGGTTTATAAGAAGCCTTCCAGAGAGATCTGAGGATTCTGGGATATTCCCTGATTCACCTCTCTCGAACTTCTTGCCGCAGGCCGCAGCGTCCGAGTTGCTGCTGGCCCGTAATGTCTGTACGACGGTTACTTGTCGCTCACCTCTCTGTACATAATGTAGAATAAACCCTCCCAAGTTTTGGGTTTTCATCCCGGAGTCCGTCCCTCAACCCCTACAGTATACGACCGTGTGTTTGTCGAAGGGGTCAGAAGAAAGATACGATGGAAGTTGTACACCTTCGCTGACGTGCTTTTGGTTTGGCTTTGAGTATTTTTGATCGCGCAACGGAAGAGCTCGCAGGCGTCGTCTCGTTTCGGCTTCCAGCGCGTGGCACGTGCATCGGCGTGCAGTGACGGAAAAGCGCGCTGCCGCGCGCACGCTCTTCGCTCGATATCGCTTGTTCTCCCAGTGGGCGGCAATGCAGGCGCGTGTTTATACACGACAGACGACGCAGAGCAGCGACCCCCTTCCGGGCCTTGTTCGGATCTCTCTCCCGTATCGCCCTGTATCTCGTCCGCCTCATTTCGCGCCCCTCTCCCTCAGCCGAAAAACTCGTTGCACCACCGATGCTACTACTGCTCTCGGAAGAGGGGCAGGGAGGAGCGCTTGCGCTGGCGCACTAATCGCGTTAGCGAGATAAACGCCGCCGTCGGCTCCAGTTGCGGTGGCGGCCGAACACGTGGCTACGTAAACAAAGCCCCGGCGCTGCGCGGGGGAACAGTGTGCGTGGGAGACAATGGCGGCTTCCCGCGCTGTGGTGCGTCCTCTGCGCTAGTTTTTATTTTTTCTTTGTTATTGTTGATTTCGGCCCTGTTTTGCGCGCGTGCTATACACTGCTTTCGTTTCATTTTCCTTATTTGATTCGTGGAAGGTGGCATGGAGGAATATTATGCCGTATCTCTAACCCATCGCTTTTCCCTCCGAACGTGTAGACAGTAACTGCTTCGCATGCCTCGGGGAGGGGGGGGGGGGGGCTCTTTTCTGTTATCTTTCTCATGTATATATACATAGTTACTCGACTGAGTAACGTTTCGGCGCCTTCCCATACGTTACGCTGTTTTGGTAGTGGACTGCAACCACACACACTTTCTGTATCAGTCGGCGAAGAAAAATAAAGTTTTAACCAACTCATCGTTTCTACTGCGACCGCAGTGAAAACTTCGAAACACGCTTTGCTCGCTCGGTCACTCCATTCGCCGCTTCGTTCCGTCACTAGGCGGCGTGCGTCGTCATGCCATGATCCATTGCCTTGCAAAATAGTGTGCAAGGAGAGGAGGACCATGTGTAACACATTGCTGCGAGAGCAGTTCAGAGCTCGAACCGCGGTTTCTTCCAACTTCCTCGCGTAGTGCCGTTGATGCCGCCCGTTGCTGTGTCTGTCGTCGTGCTATCGTCGCTGCGTACATTTATGGGTGATCGTAAGTATGTATATACAGGATGTTTCAGCGAACACTTTCAAAATTTTTTACAGTTTGCCTGTGGCAGATAGCTCAATTCCAGTTTATGAGCCGGTCTACTCGAAGCGGCGGACACTACTAGGAAAAAAAAATAAAAAATTGAAATGCAAAATTTCCTAATTGACAAAAATGCACTAATCAACTTTCTAGCTAATTATCTTATGACCCATATTGCAATTTACAAATTCTAGCAGTGGGCTTCGCAAGGAACTTGGAACGATTTCTCAGGACGACACCAGTTTCGTTATATAAATTCCCGAATTTTGCGGAGAAATGCACTGGCGTTCCAGTTACTTGTGTGCTTCAGTGAATGAAACGACGTTTCGTTAACAAATTAACTGGAACGCCAATGCATTTTTCATGGTTCTACTAGGAAACAGGGTTCTCCCTGAGTTCTACTAGGAAACACAAGGAAGGAAAAAGTGGAGAAGGAAGGCAGGGAGGTTAACCAGTTTAGCCTAACCGGTTTGCTACCCTACACATGGCAGCGGGATGGGGGGATGAAAGATGGGGAGAAGAGATAAATACCCAATAAAGTGAATGGGGAAAAGTCACCGCGGTAGCTCAATTGATAGAGCATCGCGCGCGAAAAGCGAAGGTTGCGGGATCATTCCCCACCTGCGGCAAGTTGTTGTTTCATCCACTTTCATTTCCATTAATGCATCGTTTCTTTATTTCATTTATTAGGCACAAGTAACTTCCCCTATGTATGTTGTCCTTGGCGTCAATGTTTGTTGGCTTCTTATGATATGACTGCTAAAAATCGGGCCCCTCGGTTAACCCCTCTCTTCTCAGTTATATATATATATATATATATATATATATACTTTCTTGTACTAGTGGCAATTACTAAATAGGGCGCGACAGGAAAAAAAACGAAAATTATGTAATTGGGGGCAGGACGCAATTGAAGTCGCTTATTCTTAGCCCACTATAACATTCGGTCTCCGAATGTGGTCTCCGAAGATTGTGCCCTTGGTCAAGCGCTACGCTGGTCGTTCTACCCTTTTATGGGGTAGTGTGTACAATACCTGACAGGCCGACGAGAAAATGGAAAAAATGAAAGACAGGCAGGCGAGTTAAGCGTGCCCGCGCCTGGTGTCCAGCTAGTGATGGGGACAGAAAAAAAAACAGTGCCCTTGCACTTTGTGACGAAGGATGAACAGCGAAGCTGTGTATGTGGGCCCCTCAATGGCCAACTGCACCTGCGCCGCGGGTAGGCCCGGCATTGCGCTATCTTCGGGATCGGCGCACGTAAGGGGAGCGCTTAACGCCTGTTGCACCTCCGCCGCGGGTCGAACCGGCATTGCACTATCGGCATTGCACCAGCCATCTGGATCCGCTTTTCATGCCTGCATCGTCATTGTTCCTGGTTTCCACCAATCGGGTGTCAGGAGACAAATAGCATCAGGAGACTAATCTCGACGTCGGTGAGCTGATGGTGTGGGTGAGACAATAGTATCAGTGAGCCGATTGCCTTTTGCCTCCGAAGGGAGCCCGATCGGAAATGCACGCACATCGCTGGGCACAAAAAGGGAAAGTTGGGGGAACGCACGCTGACTCCGATCCCCGGCGTGGTCATGCCAATTTGTGCGGCTGAGAGGTGACAAGAAGCGTAGCCTTGCACGGGCCTTCACTCCGGCCTGAAAAGGCCAATTTGGGCTGCTGACAGGTGAAGAATCGTAGCGTGAAGCGTGACAACTGCATGTCGCAGGGGTGGCATTCCCCGCTCTGAAGGGCTGCAGCCGGGCACAACACTGTCTTAAGATCTTACGGCATAAAAAAACGTGCTGCTTGGCGGAGAAACAAAAAGTGCTCAGATGGAAGCGATCCCGCTGCAAGAAGCTTTGTGCACAATGGTGAGGTGCATTGTTGCCCGTAGGTGGGTTTGGAGAAAAGGTAGAAAAGTACGGATCTGGAGCTTCTGTCCGGGAAGCGCACGCTTTGGCTTCCAGAACGCGACGGCGGTGGGTGACAGGCTTCCTCCATTTGGGGATTTGCGCCTGCGAGAGATTTGTCTCTCTTGTCTTTCTTGTCTTACTGTGTCCTTCTTTACTTGTGCCTGCTCTATTTCCTTTCGTTTTGTTTTTCAGTTTAGAACCCAGAAGCCACTATCTGTACATACATAAGGCCAGGCGCGTGTTCCTAAGCACACGATACAAGAACCAACGAGAGGAAAGAATTCGTATGAGGGCGCCGGGGGACAATATTTTTATTCATCCGCTCGCATCTTATCCGCGTCACGTAGTTCGCGCGCCAACTTGGGGGAACACTGCCTGCTGCGAGTAGGTCAGAGAATAAAGGACGCCGCCTACAGCGTTCTTCGAGCTGCCGCTCCGTACACCTTTTTTTTTTATGTTACAAGACCTGCCGTGGTTGCTTAGTGGCCATGGCGTTGCGCTGCTAAGCCCGAAGGCGTAGGATCGAATCCCGGCCTCGGCGGCCTCATTTTGCTGGGGGCTAAATGTTAAAAAACGGCCGCGTACCTTGCACTGGGTGCGCGTTAAATAACTCCAGGTGGACGAAATGAATCCAGAGTCCCCCACTACGGCGCGCCTCAGAATTATGTCGTGGCTTTGGCACGTAAAACCCCAAAATATAATTCAATAAGTTTTCCGTTAACAAACAAACACAGACAAATTTCGGGGTTCGACCCGAGGGGACAGTATTTATTTATTGGCGGCTGTATGGCGCTGGCGAATCGCTTCGCGAGGCGAAATTCTTTTTCGCGCTCGCGTTTTTGCCGTCGGCGCTAGCGTTTTCGCTGGCCGACGAGGGTCGGTAGAGCGATGGGACGGAGCATACGCGGTAATAGTAAGGCGTGTTCTGAGACGCTAGTATTGCTATGGTTGGTGCGATTGTGTGTGGATACTTGGTTCTGGCGAGCATCAGAAAAGCAGCGGCCTCGCTGTGTGCGCGCGTTTCAAAATTGCGCTGTCCCTTGCTTTTAGGATTTGTGGGCGGGTCTTGGGGGTTCTACAGGAAAAATAAGAGAATTAAATAAATAAAAAGAAAGGAAGAAAAGAACTGGAAATTCTTTTCTGGTGGTTGAATGGTATATACGAGTCTTGGAAGAAATAAATGATCCAGTGATATTGCCGCGCAATTCGAACCAATATCGCGAGCGATATCATTGCTAACACTAGCACAAGTTACGCTCATAGAGATTGAAGAGGCGAACCTTTGGCACGTATCACCCGCTAGAGCGCCCGTTTTCATTCCTCAGAATGCCCTGAGCTTTTATACCTCGACGCGGAGCAATCGTATTTGCTTGTGTCCCTCAATCAATTTCCCCTGTCTCCTTTGTTTGGACATTTATAAGAAATATTTCGCTGGCGTTGCGAATACTAAAAACCATCATAGTAAGGGCGACGCCGAACTGAGAATCATAGCGCTTGTAGAGACTGTTCTCGTTTTTCATCCCCGCATTATACTTTTACATCTACAGTGAGACAACCGTTATATATCTATAGTTTTGCTTCTTCCTGTTTTTTGCATTTATCGTTTAATCCTTCTCCATGTAGTCGGCAAAACCTTGCATGTCTGTGTGCCTTGGACCTTTCCTTTCTTTCTTTATTCTTTTTTGTCCCTCAGTTGTCTTTTAAATTCATCCTTCGATCTCCCCACCCACCCTCCCGCATTTCTTCACCACGGAGCCTTCTTACAACTTTTTCCTGCAGTCTCGTGCAAAAAGAATTTGTGCTGTTCCCGCGCAGTTCTTTCCGAAACATCAAGCTGCTGAACGTTGATACTTGCAGTTTCGTTCTTCCTTTTTCAGTGCTCTTCCATGTCCCTGCTACTTTCCTGTTGTACTTTTACTTTTCAAACTGCTGAATCGGTTGGATTGGGGCTCCTTACTTGCACGGCTTGGCGAAATACCACCGTACACCCGGAGCAACTGAATCCAGCTCTCTCTCCTGTGTGTGTGTGTGTGTGTGTGTGTGTGTGCGCGCGTGCGTGTGTGTGTGTGTGTGTGTGTGTGTGTGTGTGTGTGTGTGTGTGTGTGTGTGTGTGTGTGTGCGTGTGTGTGTGTGTGTGTGTGTGTGTGTGTGTGTGTGTGTGTGTGTGTGTTCATCGGCTCTAGCATGGGTAGACGCTCCGAGGATATGAAATATATCGACGAAGGGGACCCATTGCTTTACTTCAGCTGGGACATCAGGAACAATCGAAGCAAGTTCAATCCCAACACCGTACAACAAACACGTGCGTCGAGTGCAACCGGCCACGTTTCGTTATTTTGCTCTACGTTTTTTTTTTAAATTGAAGTGAATGTTAGGAGAGGTTGGCGCCTTTATGGTGGCACCGGCTACTCCGTGTCACTTGGCAAACGAAACAAATTTGCGTAAAAAGGGAGAATAGCGACACAAAATATAGCACTCAGTAGAACACCGGATTCATAAAAAATACACAGTCCACCAGTATATGTGTCGCAAAGTTCTGTGGATTAGTTCAGTCCACGTACGGATATATAAAGTCAGATGTTTTGAACAGCCAAAACACACAACACATGTAATATACTGCAAGTACAGAACAGAATTATACATATCGCGAAAATGTTGCGATCACCACGTTTATGTAACTCATTTAGCGTATTCGGATCATCTGATACTTAATATCTTCCCAAAATGTTGTTGTCCTCTAAAAACTTTTTCAGAGCAAGAAGTACTCTTTTTTGAAGGCCCGCAGTTGGCCATGGGCCAAGTATCTTTTTTATTTTTATTTTCCTTTAGTCACCACCGGCAACAACGCCACGTGGCACGACGCGAAATGTCTTTCTTCTCAAGTCTCATTCAAGTTACGTTTACGCCTCAAGGTCGGAACTCACAAGCGACCTGCTTTTACGAACAGTTCCAGCGTGGCGATCTGCTTTTTGAATACGCGCTCGTAATCTCTGACGCTGAAGAGGCACCCCTCGGTAGTCGCGCACTGTCACGCACTCATGTTTTTACGGCGCTCGTGTAGCCGCACAGGAGCAAGAATGGCGTTCTTTAAATGGCAAGGCGCAAGCCGGTGGGGCATCGCAATCTAAAATCCTCTAATTGCTGCCTGGGGCTGTGCTTTACTGTTTGCTTAACGTTGCACTCAACTCACGGATTGGAGAAAAGCACGATGTTACGTATTCCTAAATAAACGTGTCTTCTTGCTGACCATTGTCATCACTGTCGTCAACGATTTTCGTTCCTCTCTCCTGCACGGATTATTGCACGCTTTAGAGGACATATATTCGCGTCAGGCTGGCAGCCTTTCTAAAAATGAAAAAGAAAAGGACGAAATTACTGCAGCGGTGCGTGGGCCCGAACTTTGTGCTGCTAGGAACAAAGGTGGCCTCCGTAATAGAACAGCAAATATTTGGTCCACGAGATGAAATGTTTCGGCAGCTCGAATCTCGATGCTGTCGCGCGTCATGCACTTAAATCGCACCGAGCAGGAATATAATCTTCAGCGCGCGCCTTGACGCAGACTACACGCGTTTCGCACTCGGCTAAAAGCTCGAAGATCGCGACGGGCGCGCTGAATGTGTCGTATTGTTTTCAGAGGAGTTTTAGTGGCTCCCTGTTCTGCTCATGCAGAGAAGAGTCTCGAGAAGCGGCACACCACCCCGTTTTCCCTAAAATGCGCACGAAGCAGCGCGTGCTCTTTCTGGGTCACCTTCTGTGAGTAGCGTAAAAGAACATAAAAGCAAAAAAAGAACAGGCGCAAAGGAATAGCAATAGATTTCGTCGCAGGCTTTCATCGAAGCGTGATGAATGTTGGAAACGATACTTGGCCTCGGTCGATGCGTAGGCATGCCGCGCCACCACATGCACGTCTCGCTCTCGTGTGCCGCTGTGGAGCTCCCACTCTGCGTGATGAGCCACTGGTGGCGCGGATGGCCTGAAAACACGGCCTTTGTATGCGGCTCGTTCTACGCAAACAACCTTTATGGAAGACGCGGCATTCGACTTCGCGAGATGCTAGCAGTGCGGGTGCTGGGGGAGGCAGGGGGGGGGGGGGTCGCTCTGAGCGAAGCGGTAGTAGTACTCAGAGCTTTTAACGGGGATCGTATATATTAACTGTGAAGGTCTCGGGCGTGGCGCAGTCACGACATGTAAAGAGGGAAGTGGCTCGTGCTGGCACAACTTCCCTTCGGCAATGGAGCACCAGGGAGGGGTGGGGGGTGGGGGGGTGTTCAGCGTATCGACGTGTGTACGCTCGCTCGAACGTGAACCAGGGGGATGGCCATCGAGTATACGCTCGTTGGCGGTGGTATATAGTTGCATAGGAACCAACGAAAGTTAATTTCACCGCATCGCAGCTCAAGTACCGATGCATCGTTATGATCCAAGAACACACAATACAGTCAATCAAGGAGAAGCGTGTATGACTTCCGCTTTGCCTCTGTCGCATTGCGAGCCTCCGGAGGGCGTCGCAGTGTAGCCACTCGAAGCCATGCTTTTAGAGTGATAGAGGGAATGTGTGCCGTCGCTGAACGTCAGCTTTCTTTCCGTGTTACTGCCATTGCGCACCGAGTGTCAGTGCGCCTGGGCTATGGTATTTTGCCACTCAGCCACCGAGGTGCCAAGTGTGCCAAGTAAGGTACGCCGGCGGACTGTTTTCTATGCCTTCTGAAAAGGAGGCTGACGCGCTTTCCCACAACGTTGCGGTTGCACTTTGTTTGTCTGGTAATAATGAACGCGGCCGCCAACTTGAGGATGGTTCCTACTAATGACTTTTTGTCTATTTGGATCAAGAAGCTACGAAAGAGTACAAAGACAAAGTATCAAGCACAAGGAATGAGGGAAAAAAATGACTTAGGGCCACTTGGACAGTTCGATTTGTGTTTCTCTTGATAGATGGTATGTACTTCAAAATGTGCCGTGCAAATTCTGCGCACATCTCGATTTCTCTATCTCACACACACACACATATATATATATATATATATATATATATATATATATATATATATATATATATATATATATATATATATATATATATATATATAAGCAGGGAAAATGCCTCTACCATACTTCTCCAATTATATATATACTGATACTGATCTAACTGATCTGGAGAGGCAAAGCTGAAGGGTGGGTCTAAAAATTAATCCGCAGAAAACTAAAGCAATGTTTCACAGTCTCGGTAGAGAACAGCCGTTTACGTTAGGTAGCGAGGCACTGGATGTGGTAAGGGAATACACCTACTTAGGGCAGGTAGTGACCGCGGATCCGTATCATGAGTCTGAAATAATCAGAACAATAAGAATGGGCTGGGGTGCGTTTGGCAGACATTCACAGATCATAAACAGCATGTTGCCATTATCCCTAAAGAAAAAAGTGTATAACAGCTCTGTCTTACCAGCACTCACGTACGGGGCAGAAGCCTGGAGGATTACGAAAAGGGTTCTACTTAAATTGAGGACGACGCAACGAGCTATGGAAAGAAGAATGATGGGTTAAGGCATAAGGCTCTGTTAAGGCATAAGAAAAGAGCAGATTGGGTGAGGGAACAAACGCGAGTTAATGACATCTTAGTTGAAATCAAGAAAAAGAAATGGGCATGTGCAGGACATGTAATGTGGAGGGAAGATAAGCGATGGTCATTAAGGGTTACGGACTGGATTCCAAGGGAAGGGAAGCGTAGCAAGGGACGGCAGAAAGTTAGGTGGGCGGATGAGATTAAGAAGTTTGCAGGGACGACATGGCCACCAGTAGTACATGACCGGGGTTGTTGGAGAAGTATGGGAGAGGCCTTTGCCCTGCAGTGGGCGTAACCAGGCAGATGATGTATGTATGTATGTATGTATGTATGTATGTATGTATGTATGTATGTATGTATGTATGTATGTATGTATGTATGTATGTATGTATGTATGTATGTATGTATGTATGTATGTATGTATGTATGTATGTATGTATGTATGTATGTATGTATGTATGTATGTATGTATGTATGTATGTATGTATGTATGTATGTATGTATGTATGTATAAATTTGTGCGAGATAAGTAGTTCACTCAAAGAAGGCGGAGACAGTGAGTGCGATTGCCCGAAACTCCGAGCGCCTGGCTGTACGAGCGAGCCACGGCGTTGTGCCTGATACAATACTTTCCGTGGTACCCGTCCCTCCGCGCTGCGAGTTCAGCTGACGCACCTTGTCCTTGCGCTGGGAAGTTTTTAGCAATAAATGAGATTATTTCCCCGCCTGTTTCGTATTTCTGCTTCGCATCTTCGCCCCCAACGGCCAAATTTCCAAGTCTCTCTACCGCCGACTTCTCGAATTATAGACGCAACTTGCAACGAGGTTGCTTTCTTTTCTAATATTACCTTCGTCATTTTCGTAGGACGCTGATGCTTGTTTGTTTAATATTTCAATGTCGCTGTGTGCTGCCTGGCGTGGCCCACCGGCGACGGAAGGAAGGAAGCGCACTTCCTTGCGGAGACTTCTTGAGTGAGGCAGATAGCGCCCCAGAGGGATTGAAGCAGCGGGTCTTGGGGCGACTGGAAAGAGGCTGCAGTGCCTCGTGGCGTATGCTTTGAAATCGAGGCGAGAGAGAAGAGTGGGGGCATCTCCGCCTCTCTTCCTTCTTGCACTTGAACTGGTGCCTTAGTTCTGTGCAGTTCTGTTCGAAAACGTAGCGTATTTCGTCGCCTACAGTCTAACCGGTGTAATCTCAGTCCTTGGTTTGCTCGCTTACACGCCCTCCCCCCCACCCCACTTACGCACACAAATTCACGCACGCAGTGATGCTGATGATAATGATGACACGAGAAATGGTTCCGCAACATCCTAGAACCATAATGAGCATGAAGATTTACTGTTGAGCAGCGGTTTCTCTGTCATGAATATTTCCGATTTGGAAGGTGATCGTCGATCGATGCTTTAGAGTGCGTGAAGCTGCATCTGTTTCTGAGATTAAGCCCATATATTCAAAAATGCAAATCTACAACGATGGTATGGAGAACAATTAGTTCCCACTTGAGTGTAAGTTCCGAAGGGCTTACTATTCCCAATCGACGTACCGTCAGGCACACATTCGTGCGTACATCGCTTTAGGATCGAGAAACGAGCTGCACGCAAACAGTCGCTACTTGAACGCGCCCTGGGTAAATGAGTTGGAACGAACCGGTGACGCGGTGGGGAAGTATAGTGCTGGAGAAGGCGACCGGGAGGCCGGCTGTCAAGGAGCGGCCAGACGCAGTGCGCCAGCTCGAGAATCGCGTCGGCGACGCGAGGTCTCCAGGGGACCGGACCGAGCGACGGTCGCATTCCCCCGCAGCTCTCCCCGCCCATGCACTGCTCTCTCAACTGGCGAAGCAAACACGGGCTGCGCGTCGTTGCCCGCGGCTCACGCCCGCCGTCGGAGGAATCGGGCGCGCTGACAGACGAGAGCGGTCGGTGCCAGATGCGGCAAGTGCTGCACGCGTGCTGAGCGACTGCGAGACCCGTGCCCTCTGCACCAGGTCAACAAAGTACCATGCTGGCCACTTTTGACGCGCGCTGTCGATAGTAGCGCGCTTGTGTGGACTGTCGAAGCGGAATTCTCGTGAGGCTGGCTCGGTCGTGCGCTTCGCGGCCGCAAATTTAATTTAGACCGGTATTTCTGACTCGCAGTCGGACTCGGGCTTTTTTTTTTTAGCGATTTAATTTCGGCACTCTAGGTGAGTATGTACTGGTGGGCGCCCTTTGGAGGTGCTTGCACCGTTCACTAGGCGTCTCTCTCTCTCTCTCTCTCTCTCTCTCTTTTTTGTGGGATGTGTCATGCTGGGACGCGGCACGACGTGTCTTTGTTAAAGGTCTGGAAAACGTGGAAGAAACTCGCGTGCTTTGGCATACTCATGCGTGTCTTGTTACGTCGGTCATTGCTGAGTGCTGTCTGTTATCTGCTCGTTATCTTCAATTTCGCGCATAATCCGTGCATGCAGGCACATTCAGTTCCAGGTGTGCTTGTACCACGTTTTCATGACACGTATATCTATATAGCAAAAAAAAAGTAAAAAAAAGAAGGTAAGATGTAATGTTGGCGAACGAAATCGGTTCAACTGCTTTGTTCAAGCTTGCTCTCTATCTTCGCCGCTTACTTTTTTTTCTTTTGTCTAAGGTCACTGCGCTCTTATACCAGTGCTACAAGGATGCAGAAAATGGTCTCCAAACCACGCTGTGAAGGTGGTTAGATAGCGAAGCTGTATAAATGACAACTGGAAGGATTATCCATTGCGACGTAGATTGAGATTATTCACGTGGCGACATTCACATGTACTTTACCTAATTCTTAGCCTAAGAGGTTTCGATGGCCGGCGACTTGGCTTGCGCCGCTACCTCGTGCACCTACAAAGAGTGCACCAGAGAGAAGTTCGCCGCGCGTACTATGTGCGCTGCTCTTCAGGAGTCCTAATTACACGTGGCCTTCCCATAGCACTGTCACAATGCAACTCAGTTGCTAGGCGGATTCTTCTTTCATGTGCGAAAGTGAAGTTACGTCACTCCCTGCTTCGTATGCTACAGTCAAGCTGCCGTCGCCGCGTCAGCTTGCGTAAGAGTAAGCGTTACCGGGAAGCATATGCGGGGAGCACTACGCGATTCGCATTGTATGTAGGCGCAGAAGCGCCTTATCATCAATTATGTGGTTCGGACGCTTGTCTTAAGCTTCTTATTGATTGAAACGTATGTTGTTCTGTACCTTGTATGCATGATTCGAATTCGAAAGAATGTATGCACTGTTCGCTTCACATTGCTGAGTGCTTGCAGCCTCTGCCTTGTGGGGGTATGAGACATTGCATTTTTGCGTATGATGCTGATACTGTTTTTTCGACGTTACGCCCAGAAGAAATCCCGGGATTCTAGTCACAGACAGCTTCGCTGTAAAAAAATAAAAGTTGTAATAGAAATAAGGCGAGTGCACAAGGGAAACATTTCGGGATGGACGATTTGTACGTGTTAGCGTCGATTTTTTGGTTAGTATCGGTGGTGATATCTTGTGACTCTGTGAAGAACGCGCGCGAAAGTTTTTTTATTGTTACCGTGTAGTTCTGCGCTGACTTCAGTCGCCTCTTCTCTTGTTTGCCGTAGTGCGACGACACAACAAGCGTGGTAAGAAGAAGAGCAAGGACAAGAAGGCCACGAGGGGAAGCGGGGCCGCCAAGGGTGAGTGTTTCACTGTGAACGAGTGGAGATGAACATTCTTTATTAGTGTAGCATCAGCATATTAATTACAAAAGAAGTCAGAATAATTCGTTTGCGGTGTCACCGTCGTCAAGCTATATTCAACTTCCGTATACGTACCACGGACACGCAATTCAGTAAACGTTCTTTAATAAAGTAAAAAAACTGCTAAGAATGCCGACGTGATAACTAAATTGAAGAACCCGTATGGAAGTTCATTAAACTGCGTAAACGGCTAAGGCCATCATTGTCTCTGCCTAATTAAGCGCTTGTCAAAAAAAAGAAACAACAACAAATAAGCATACTTCATATTAACTTTTATCCCAACCAATTTGCATGAAGTTCTCAGTTGCTCATCTAAATTGAAATGACGGCCAATTTCAGCCGAATCTGTACTACTGCTGCCATAAGATGAAAATATTTTCGAGTTTAAACCTCGACCTACTCGTTATGTGTGTGTCTCGGATTATATTGCCGTTTTCCTATTCAAAACGAACTTTCACAAACAAATTGCGCAGTTGTGACCGAGAATGACAAGCATTAAGCATATGGAATTTATAAAAATGACAAATCTGGGTAAGTTTCCACAGAAGTCTAAATAGACGTTATATAGGGTGCTCCATCTGTCGTTAACCAAGCCTTTCAAAGATAACAGAAAGATGAAAAAACTTAGGACCTAAAACTTAAGAACTCATAAAACCTACGGTGTTCGGTCGTCAGGCCTCTGAGGACCAAACACCGTAGAATTTTTAATTGTAACTCGCATATCTGTATTTTTGTTGAGCAGCTTGGCTAGCTTTAGATGGAACACATGGTAGATAAGCGTGCATAAAGTGCTAAAGAGAAAAAAAAAGCTTATGAAGGCATTCCACTGTTGATTTCGATTTGTGGGAGCCAGGGCCTTAGCGTGGGGTCACAATCGTTGAACACCGCAAGTGCGAAATACGCGTCTTGTCTGGGGTCAATCCACTATAGGCTTCATCAGCCAAGCGAAAGACAATTGACCCACTGGCTGCTCAGCTCAGCGATGTGGAGCCATCGTCTTCGCGTGTTCGTTGATCTCGAATACCCTTTGTAGGCGGGGATCATTGCAATGTGCACCTATTTTAGTCATGCCACTTACGTTTCCACACACAATATGGGTGTGACCGCTGGGTATATATATGCCACGATGGATGAATGAATACAAGGCAAGGTTTAACGCGACCCGGGATCAGGTCTCTCACGGGGGAACGTCAAGGCCCTGCTTCAACGCCGCGCGAGATACTACTTTGTTGGTCCTCATCTGGGTCGGCAAAAACATCGCGTACTCGATCGCATGTCCGCGAGAGCAGCTCAGGCTTGAACATTACCCCTTTCATTACACGTCTCTGAAAGTACTGGAAATTCAACCGAGTAATGGTGAACCGTGACGTTTCAGACATGCGGCTATAAGATCACAAGACGTTGTACTGCCTGCAACTCATAGAAGCCAGTGGACGCAAGGAGTATTTCCTGCTTTATGCTTTGAAGCCCAGTTACCGCAGCTCGTGCCGATTACTTGTTAGAGAAAGGCGGTGACAGTTTTAGCGCACAAACAAGGTTTTTTCTTCGCCACAATGACACTCTATGTGTCCACACAAGCGCTGCACCATTGACACAACCACAAAACACTGTCTGTCGAATTTTTGTGTTCCTCGTCCACAGAAGGACCCCTCATTTCCTAGCCCAGAAGAATTCCGTCCGACGCAATGCACGTGTTCTTATCCTTTATAGACAACAACGGCACCGTGGAGCGGCGCTCTTGCACCTAGAGTTAATGGCAAAAATGTCAGAGGATCGCATTTGTTTTCCATTCGCCGCCGCCTGCACCGGCCGCCGGTGATTGGGTTACTTGTGTCACGTGCCCTTTTGCTGCCATTTCCCTGCCAAGTGCTTTCAGTAGGCACGTCGGACACGAAGGGGGCGCACATTGTTTCTGGCGAACACACGGGACAGAAGTTACCGTAACATTATGCCTGGTTGCTGCGCCTTCGTGTGTAGCAAGCAAACGGAGTGCAGAAAGGCATTTTTCTGCATTCCGTTCGGAAAGGACGACCGGGATCGACGTTCTGCGTGGCTGCACAAAATTGGCCGCAAGCGCTTCGCGCTCTCGAACACCCGTTTGTGAGAGGTAAGTTTGTTCAATAACTTACGCGCAGTTTGCTGGAGAATTATTGCTTTCAAGCGACCGTACTTGCGTGTGACCGCTTAACTATAGCTGTCTGGTTCACGCACCTTGCTCTGCTTGGAGCTTTTGAAAACAATGGAGTCGGTATAAGTGGTTTAGGGTGAGCTGTTCGGATCGCGCTGCCCGCTATGTCTGTATTGCGCTATTGTTTGGTGTTCCGTTCGCGCGGCTTGCTTTGCTTCGATCTATTGAAAAGCACGTAGCACCTACCTTTCATTTAAGCTCTTCGGTTCATGCGACCAGCTCTGCTTTGAGCTACTGTATCCAGTAAACGGTCTGCGCGGCTCGCTTCCCTTCGCGCTATTGAAAATCACGTAGTACCTACTTTTCAAGTAAGCTGTTGGCTTCGGATGGCCAGCTGTGATTTGCGGTACTGTTTCCTGTGAACTGTTCGGTTCGCGCGGCCAGCTCTGCTTTGAGCTACTGTTTCCAGAAAATGGTCTGCGCGGCTCGCTTCCCTTCGCGCTATTGAAAATCACGTTGCACCTACTTTTCAAGTAAGCTGTTGGTTTCGGGCGGCCAGCTGTGGTTTGCAGTACTGTTTCCTGTGAACTGTTTGGTTCGTGGGGCCAGCTCTGCTTTGAGTTACTATTTCCAGTAAACGGTCCACGCTTACTCGTTTGTTCGCTTGCTCATTTTTTCAACTATTAGCTCGTTCAACCACTATGTCTATGAGCCACACGTAATAAGACAATAAATGGTGCCTCAATATGAACGACTGCATCATTTAACTTACTGCCATTTCGGCCGCGCCATAGCGCGGTAATTTTTTGCGTGGTCATCACTAACGTCATGTCTCGGAATAGTTATTTCAGAACGAGCGCAACCGTCCTCAATGCATTTAACTTAGTGCAACTCGGTTCGCGACAAGTACATCACTTCGGGGACGGATGAGCGAACGCAAGATGAAATGTTATTCGAGATGAGTCACTAACCTGAAAAAATAATGCACCTGTTTGAGCCTTAATGAAGCGCTGGTACCGAATTCCCGCTTCGCGAACGAATACTAAAAAAACTGATTTCATTTTCTCTTTACACAGAAACCCGACTCGATGATCGGCCACGCGTATTTCTGTCGACTTTTAGGCTCGAGAAACATATTAGCACAATCTCCCACCTCTGAGCGTTTGCGCGTGCTTAGAAGATCGGCAAGCGCGCTCGTTGGCGGCACTGTAGCTTGTAATACCACTTCGAACCTTCAGAGCAGCCGCACCGGCGTGAGAGCGCCGTATGCGGGGTAAAATTTCAACCAGCGGGTGTACATCTATCCAATCTTTGCTTCGAACCTCCTTGGTTGCCTGCTGCACTGCACCTGTTCGCGCAGGTTTCATACCGCGCTCGTGTGTTCCTGTGTGTAGACGTCTCATTCGAAGAACGTGTGCACGATGTACACGCTTCGATCTGCCTTTAAGAAGATCTACGTGGTTGACCACTATTTTGGTGACTTTAACGCGTCAATCTGCAGCGCCTGTTCAGCCATGTAGATGACGCGGAGCAGTTAATCGGAGACGAAATCGTATGTGCCGCCGCAAAAATTGTCAGCTCATTCGATGCGTGTTAGATAAAGTCATTTCTGCAGTTTCCCACAATATGTCTGGTACAAATCGGTGTTGTCTCTGTTGGCCACAACGGACTTCCATCGGCACTGTGCGGAAATGTAGAAAAATATATAGCCGCATAGCAGAAATATGACATGCGTTCACAACTTTAACTGGTACGTCCCCTACAATATAGAATAGAGGCAGCAGCGTAAATAGATTGGCAATTTTGTACAGTTATCAAGGGACGGAAGTTGAAAGCAGTAGCCACCGTTTCTGCTTCAGCAATGCCGGCGCTACCAAGACACGGGCGCGTATCTTCCAGTAAGTCGATCGATCGGAGCAGTGTTAAGGCAGGAATGAACTGCGGTCATGTTCAATGCATCGAGCACATATTCAATTTCTCGGCACGCGTGAACTCCGACCACTGCTAGCGCATGCAGCAGAAGTTGTTTCCATTCTTGAGCAGCGCACACACAAATGAAAGGCGAGAAAAAAGACAGGACAAGCGCTTGTCTATCGACTGAAAGCTCTATTTTGCAGAAAAGGATTATGTACCCTGTAATCATGAAATTCATATGTAGTACATGTAAAAATCATCATACACTCACGAGCGATCAATGAACCAGGTCGCTTCGTTTGCCAGTTGTTTAATTACTTTGTTCGGCGCACCGCAGTACCGCGTGTCTGTCGTCTGCCTTTTTCGTACCTCTTTCTCGGGAATCGCTGTGATTTCACTGTGGCATCAACCCTTTCGTGTTTACATTGCTGTTGTGGCAGTCAACAACACAGTAGTAATTTCCAGTCTTCCAAAGAGGCGCCATCGCAAACAAGATACGTTTCGCGTGCAGTGCGAGCGCAACCTTGAAAGGCAGCGACGGAAACGTACACCCGTGGGAGGTGAAATCGTTCCGCCAGGGGAGAAACGAGCGCTGGCGTCCAGGATGAAAGTTGACCTGCGGACGGCTTTACAAGGGCGGGGGAAGTTTTCTTAAGGAGCATATGGTCTGGGGTAGCCCTTATCCCTGCTGTCATATGCACGTGGAAGGGCTTACTGAAGGATGACGTCACCTGCCCCAAATGAACGACCCTGGCACAAGACGCTAATACGTATCGCATGTTATGGACTTGCCTAGGCACACAAAACATTCGCGAGCCCTTGCTCCGCCATGACTGGCATGCTGACTTCAGCAAGGAAGGTCAAGCAGACTGTCATTAAGGAGCATTACAGAAATTCATGCGCGATGCGAAGTTACATTCGTACTTAGTTTATTTACTGTGCCCTAAGGCTGCTCCTCTCGAAAGACAAAAAAAAGAGCATTCGTAACATTCCGAGGGGACTCTCGCTTCCTCCGTAAGTTTCCTAGGGACGTCGATTTGTTCGGCGAGTGTGGACATGTCACCAACTTCTCAATGTAGCCGGACTGCTGAGTGGGTTTTGTCTGCACAAGCGGTAGGGTGGAGGCATTCTGTTATTTCGCTGTGCCTGAAAATCCTTATGTTTCTTGGTAGCGTTATAGTGATACGCAACATATTCACGCTACTTTGAACATTGTGATACGTTTAGCCTCAGGCACTTCAGAATCGGACGTTCAGCCGGTGTAATTACCATGATGATGGCTGTTGGCGGCTAGATCTGCTTCTCGCTAACACCATCCTTTTACTCACTTCACTGTATAAGCTGCATGTCACGTGTCGTTCTATGGGTCTTTCAAAAAAAATGAAGAGTGAAATCTAGTGACATTTATTATATATGTCTATAAATACAAGAGAAGAAAAAAATGTGGAAGTTGAGTTGCGCTACAGAATGGCTCGTGGATATGTTCTTCGAGTGCGACATTACTGGAGCAGCTCATAAGTGCGGGATGAGCAGGAATGAAACGCAAGAAAATTGAAGGTGACAGCGTTCCAGAAAGTATTTGTTGATGAAAACGTTCGGATTACTCAATACTAGACGAATGGCAACAACTAACTTGATAAGAACAACGTTATCCGATGCTTTGGACAAAATTTCTAACGTTTGCAGCTGTGGTTTTTCATACTTTTGGAATTTGCTGCGCGGCTATGGGCATTCCAAGCTTCGCAGGCTTTCTGTACGCTAAAAGCTGGCTATGAGTGTTTAACGCTCGCCATTGGCGTGTTAGCTTACGAAGCACTGCGCCGATGTGGATACAGATGAGCTCCCTCATGTGGCGCGTCCTGCAGTGCTGCCGACCTGCCGCCTTTTATTAGTTTGGAAAACAAAATAATTAGTGTCAGAGAATTTTGACTCCTGGGGTAAATAGATGGCGCATAAAAGAAGAGCCAGTTGAGGACCGTTGCTGTGGCAGCGAGGGGACGCGCGTCTTCGCCAGGTCATCCTGAGTGGCTTGATTGAAGAGTGTGCATTTTCTCGTCCGACTACGTGAGAAGGGTGTTAGATTGATGGGTGCGCATGGTATCAACGTAGACCCACGCACGGCTGCCGGAACACCAGCTCTCGGCCAATCGAGACCGCAGTTCGCAGATCAAACTGCCGACTACGAGGCCTGTTACATAAGGTATAACGAGTGCCTACTGTGGCAGCGACAAGAGCTCGAGCCGACAATATTCACTTGGAAGGCCGTCACAACCGCAGTGGTGGGGGGGGGGGGGGGGGAGAGAGAAGGGAAGACGGAAAGGCAGGGAGGTTAACCAGACTGAGTCCAGTTTGCTACCCTACACGTGGGGAGGGGAATGGGGAGTGAAAGAGGAAGAGAGAGAACTTAAGTGTAGGATGTCTATAGCCGGGCACTCAAGTCTGTTGCCCTCAGGTAGCGAAAAAGCGCTCGAACGGCTTTCTGGGTCAAGGAACTGTGAGGCCAGGCTCCCAAGATCTTCGCTTCCGTAAATGGCCTGTCATCCAGTCTATTTAAGGCACATTGGAAAGTCTCACGTTGATTATCGAAGCGAGAACAGTGGCACAGAAGGTGACTGATGGTCTCTTCACACTTGCACTTAGCGCACATTGGTGAATCCGCCATTCCAATACGGTAGCTGTAGGAGTTGGTGAATGCTACTCCTACCCGCAGCCGACACAGCAGTGTTGCGTCACGTCGTGGAAGGTTCGCTGGTAATGTAAGTTTCAGTGAAGGGTCGAGGCCGTGTAAACGACACTTAGAGTTCTGTGGTGTATGCCAGCAACCTAACGTGATTGCACGAGCGAGACTGCGAAGCGCTCTTGCGGCGTCGACTCTGGATAAAGGTATAAGGAGTGTCGGTGAGCCAGCCTGGGCACGTCGGGCAGCGTCATCGGCGAGGTGATTACCAACGATGCCACAGTGTCCCGGCAGCCACTGAAATATGATATCATGTCCTCTTTCAGATGCGCAATGGCAGGTTTCGTTGATTTGTGACACCAGCTGTTCATAATTGCCACGTCGTAAACTTCGCAAGCTCTGGAGGGCTGCTTTCGAGTCACAAAATATTGCCCATCTGTTGGGCGGTTCTTTTTCAATATATTCGACAGCAGCGCGAAGAGCGGCCAGTTCAGAACCTGTAGATGTCGTTACGTGTGAAGTCGTGAACTTTATGACGACCGATTGAGATGGTAGAACAACGGCGCCCGTAGAATTTTCCGAGACGGAACCATCCGTGTAAACATGAATTCGGTTAGCGTATGAACAATGAAGAAGTTCCAATGTGATCTGGTTGAGAGCCGCGGTGGTCAGGCCAGCTTTCTTCACTATTCCTGGAACAGCAAGGTACACAGGAGGCTTCTTCAAGCACCACATAGGGGATGGCGTTCTTGTTGCGGGTGAGTGCCTCAAAGACAAAGAGTGCCGGTTAGCCGCAATTGATCTGGAGAACGCTGCCTTGGGTCTTTTCTCAGGCAAGTGAGCGAGATGGTGGTCAGGGACTCTGGATATATGGCGGACATGCGCCCGGAGTGCGTCGATATCTATATAGGTCCTTATTGGGTTGTCTCTCGCGGTGGCAATTGTTGCCACGGTTGAAGCATTTCGAGGTAGCCCCAGACATGTTCGAAGGGCTTGGCCTTGAATGCTCTGTAGGACATGGATGTTAGTTTTGTTAGCATTGGACATCACCGGTGTGCTGTATCGCAAGTATCCCAGGAAGAGCGTCCTGTATAGTTGAAGCATAGATGCCACAGATGTGCCCCACGTTTTTCCGGCAAGAAACCTTAGTATACGGGAGATAGAAGTAAGCCTCTTCTTCAAGTATGAGATGTGGGGGCTCCATGAAAGGTCTCTGTCTATAATAACGCCTAGGAATCGGTGAGTTTTTGCGTAGGAAATTGGTTGGTGGTCAATAGAAATGGGGTACCAGGTCATGGGCTTGTGGGTAAAGGCGACTAAGGCGCACTTCTCGGTCGAAATGCTGAGGCCTTGCGCACTCAGGTACGATGATGTTAGGGTCACTGCTTTTTGGAGCCGTGCACGCACCTGGAGACGTGTAACTGCCGAGGCCCATATGCATATGTCGTCAGCATATATTGAAAGGTTTACTGTATGTGGTAGAACGTCGGCAAGGCCAAGGATTGCAAGGTTGAACAAAGTGGGGCTAAGAACCCCACCCTGAGGGACGCCACGGTACGTGTAATGGTCAGCAGTTCGGCCATCTGCACTGTGCACAAAGAAGGATCTTTTGAATAGATAGCTCCGAATCCACCGAAACATGCGTCCACCAATTCCGTTATTTTCCAGGGCATCAAGGATGGCCTCATGCGTTACATTATCATAGGCGCTTTTCACGTCGAGGAATAGTGCAATCGATATGCGCTTGTGGTGTTTTTCTTGTTGTACAGACGTGACTAGGTCGATGACGTTGTCAATAGAGGAACGGCCTCTTCTAAAACCAGCCATGGCATCGGGGTATACGTTGTGGCGCTCAAGATACCATTCTAGGCGGGTGAGAATAATTCTTTCCATGACCTTCCCAACACAGCTGGACAGCGCAATGGGTCGGTAGGACGCTAGGTCAAGTGGCGACTTTCCAGGCTTCAGGAGTGGTATCAAGCGGCTGGACTTCCACCGCTCAGGAACGACGCCATCATTCCACGACTGGTTATAACATTCCAGGAGTCTGCTTCGGCCATCTTCACCTAGGTGGCATAAAGCAGCGTAGGTGATGCCGTCTGGTCCTGGCGACGAGGAGCGCCTGCAGGAGGCCAGAGCAGCGTCCAATTCCTCAAGTGAGAAGGACACATTCAATTCTGGGAAGCGTGTCGCAGGAACCTCACCCAGAATTTCGCTACTGATGGTGACCACACTGCCTGCAATCTTCACACAGAAGTCTTCGGCTATATCGACCTGTGAGCGGCCTTGATAGAGGGCTAGGGCTGAGAATGGGTGTCGTTGCTGTGGAGACGAGCCAAGGCCGCGCACCGTCCTCCATATGATAGACAGTGGCTTGCGGGGATCAAGTGATTCGCAGAACGTCTTCCACCGTTGCTCCTCCAGCCTGTCCATACGACGTTGCATTTTCTTCTGTATACGTCGAGCGACTCTAAGGTCATGAATGGACTTCGTGCGCCTGTATCGCCTCTCGGCTCTTCTGCGAATCGTTCGAAGTCGCTCAAGTTCCATGTCAAAATCCGTACGTTTTTTAGCGGATGTAAATGTGTACTTAGACGATTCCAGCACACTTGTAATAAGGTTCTCAATGGTGCCGGTAAATCCTCCTTTGCATGCCTCTTCCACCTTTGTCTTATACGTTGACCACCTTATATATGCTTGACGGGAAATACAGGAGGAGGAGTTTCCAAATCCAGTGATACTTAAGTAGGTGGGAAGATGGTCACTACCATGAGTCTCGATGTCAGCGAACCATCGAACATTTTGACCAAGTTGCCGTGACACCAAGGTCAAGTCTAAGCAACTGCTGTAGTTCGAACCACGCAAGTACGTCGGACTGCCATCGTTCATAATGCAAAGTTCATGGTCGGAAGCAAATTCCACAAGTTTCCGGCCCCTGGAATCTATTCTGGAGCTTCCCCAAGCCAAGTGATGAGCATTAAAGTCTCCCGTGATAATCCAGGGTCCAGTAGTCGCCGTCAGGATGTCTCGCAATCGGTCGCCGTCGAACCGACTATATGGGGATATGTAGGCGCCGATAAGAGTGAAGGCCACTTTATTCTTTGTAATGCGGAGACACACATATTGGTTTCCATCATGAGGCTGCACCGAGTGGGGAATGTAAGTCAGTTCTGTACGGATGTAAACAATTACTTTGCTGGATTGCCCGCACGTCGACGCCATAAAGGCTTCGTATCCAGAGAGTCTTAGCGCTTTGGACACGTTCGGTTCACATATTACCACTACAGGAAATCGGTGCGTGAAAACGTAGTGGCGGAAACATGAAATCCGTGATTTAAGTCCTCTGGCATTCCACTGGAAAATCGTCGCGCTACGGACTTCATCACGGAATGAAGGCAGTGGAAGAGCCATTGTGCTTATGCAAGATTTGCAAGCACTGGGCTCAGGGCATCCAATACTTGCACTGCGCTTCGAGCTGTTGGCGTATTCGAGTTGCCCACAAGCGTACGAATCGCATTTATCAAAGACTTCAGCATGGTTACAATTCGGCGGTCATGCTCTGTCAGCTCATCTGGGTGAGGGGTGGAGCATTGTGGTGCCTTTCCTTGTTGGGGTTTTTCCACAGGGCTTATCCTTGGCAGTGGTGGCCATTCCTCATCCACGGCATCCTTTTGAGATGCTCCGTTATCAATACACGGTTTGGAAACGTTCTGCACTGAGGTTGGAGCAGATTCAACAGCAACAGGCTGTGCGGCACGCGTATTCTTTGTGCGGAGAGCAGAATTCCTTGATGAGCGTCTGCGACGAGAACGACGTCGCCTGACGTCAGCAGCTGCTTCACGATGAGTCGACCGGTCCCTCACCATTTTCTTCAAGATGGAGAGTTCTCGCTTAACTCTAGAACAGTCCTTTGATGAGGCATCATGGGGCCCTTGACAGTTCGGACACTTATAAGTTTTTGCCTGGCAGTTGCCTGCAGAGTGTTGCGCTGCACAGCGGGAACATACAGCAGACTTTCCACAGACGGCGCTCACGTGGCCGAATTTCTGACAATTTCTACACTGAAGCGGCTTGGGAACAAAGGGCCGGACAGCATGTCGAAAATGACCTACCTTCACATGCGATGGAAGGCAGTCACCTTTAAAGACAAGTTTCACGCATCTGGAAGTTCCGAGACGGGCCACCTGTATTATCTGGGTCCCATGATTGGCAGGCTTTATCAAAAGTGGTAAATCCTCGCCTGAGATGGCCGCATCAATGTCATATATGACGCCTGTAGTAGTCTCTTTTCCCATCGGGATGATGGTACGGACGTTCATGCCACCGAGAACAGTGACGGCGCGCAGAGAATCTAACGCCGACGCGTGGGCGACGTCTACCGCGACAATATTCTTCCGAGGGTTGACTCGTACGTCCTCAATGCCATTTGGCAACAGTCTCTCGAGTTCAACCGATGCAACTTGCCTGTTGAGGAACCTCATGTTGTCGGAGGGTAGCACAGGTAAGAAAAGGATGGTGTACTTCGGCGAACTCTGCGGAGTCCTCATAGTAGATGTGTCCACAGAGGCCCTAAGCATCCGCCGCTTTGCTTTCTGACTCAGGACAGTCACGTAGTCGTCGTCGGAGCTGTCGTCGCTCTCGGTCGAGTCTATCAGGGTAGTCTCGCTGTCGCTCGAGAGGCTGTTCCGCTTCCTTGAGGCTGCTGACGCGGGCGCCGCTACTTCAGGTGGGGTTGCGAGCGGCTCCACTTCCATTCCCGTCGGGCAGGGAACAGTGTTCCCCGGAAGAAAGCGAGAATTACCACAAAATACTGGTGACGGAGAACAAACACTCAGCAATAGAATCACTTCTTCCAGTGGTGGCTTAGCGGCTACGGTGTCGAGCTGCTAAACACGAGGTCGCGGGATGAAATCCCAGCCAGGGTGGCCGCATTTCGATGGGGGCGAAATGCAAAAAACAACCATGTCCCGCGTATCGGAGGTAGTGTTCCTGTATCAGGGACACTAATTGGGGGCACGTTTACGATCCCCTGGTGGTCAAAATCAATCCGGAGTCCCCCACTACGGCGTGTCTCATAATAAAATCGTGTTTTTTTTTTTTTGCACGTGAAGCCCCACAATTCATTCATTCAAGACCGACGCGCGCTTGCTAAAGCTTAAGATTAGCGGATTGCGCGGCAGAAAATACGAGAGCCGAAATTTTGGCCTATAAGAAATCCGAGATTGGGAAGCGAAACTTCTTAAAAGGGCTCCGATAACCTTCGGTTCTGAATCACTGATTAAGGCGATCATAATCATCACGACCGTCGACGTCACCGCCGTCGGCAGCAACGCCGAGGATCGCGCGCACACATGGCGCACGTCCGCGGCTGACCCCGGAGCCTCCCTCGTCGTCGTCGTCGTCCGCCCCTCGTCGTGCCCGGGTCTCGAGGGTGGCCGCCGCCTCGAAAAAAAGAACTCGAGCAGCAGCAGCGGGGGCCGAGACGATTCCTGTGCCGCTGGCCCTCGCGGAGCAAGCGGCTTCAGCAGCGGCGGCTCTGTAATTGAAGACGCCGCCCTCGCGGAACGGGCCCAGCCCTTCTCTTCTTGTGCGCATCTTCGCGAGGCCTGCCGTTCCATATACCGGTGGTCTGTCGGAGACGCAGGGAGGGGGGGGGGTCGCAGGGGCAGCAACAGACTCGCCAGCCGTTCGCTGCCAGAGGTGGGGCGCGCCGGCTATGCACGTGTATAAACGCGCCGTGTATGTACTGCGCCTATGTTCCTTCCTTTGCTTTCTTTCGTCGTGCTCAGCAGCTACAGAAAGTCGAGCTTCTTACAGACGAACTATCTCGTCCGCCCGCCGTCGGCAGAGTAGAAGTAAGTGGCTCTGACACTCGGTTATAGTGTATTACCAAAACTAACGAAAAAAAGAAAGGAAAAGAAAATGAGCGACAACGCACTGCGCGTAGGAGCGAGAAGCAGTGAGAAGGGTCTCTCACCACCAGTGGAAAACGTTTTTTCCCAATCCCAACCCGGATCTCACTGCTTGCCCTCCTCACTTGCCGCGGCGTGCCTCGTCCGCGGGTTTCGCCTCTGTGCTCAGCGCCAGATTAGATGCTCCGGCGGCTACTTACTTTCGGCGCGCGTTCATGGCCTGCCCTCCTTGCGCGATGTTCGCACGTAACCTTATCGCCTGGTCGTTGTTCCGAGGACGGTGCGGCGTCATCAAGCCGCCTCGCCCCGCTCTTGGAACAGCATTCTCTTCATTTCACTCTTCATTTCCATAATGTCCGGTTCGCTCTCCGTGGGATCATCGTCTGGCGCTCATCTCTGGTATCATTGTGCCTTCGCGCCTCCGGGGGCTCGGAATCTCTGCCTTCGCATCGCCGCCGACCTATGCGCCGGCGGCCTTCCGTCCGCGCGTGTCCATCCTCGGTGCACTCATTTCTTTGCCGTACGCGCGACAATTACTCTCGGCACGGATGCTTCTTTCGCTCTCTCCGGTGTTTGCGACGTGGCCGTCACGCCTGCTTCCCATGGAAGGCGTTGTAAAGAAGCCTCTCAAGCTCCTAATGTTGAGTAGCCTGAAGAGACGATGCGCTCAGTTGCATCCGGTTTCTATTACCCAGAATGCTCCACTACCGCCCCTGTTTGAAGCATTTGGGACTTGGGCTTTTTCGTTACACACACACACACACACACACACACACACACACACACACACACACACACACACACACACACACACACACACACACACACACACACACACACACACGCACGCACGCACACACACACACACACACGCACGCACGCACACACGCACACGCACGCACACACACGAATTCTCACGACCTATCCCACCTCATCCGGTCCCCCTTCCTCTTAATGCGCGTTCGAATATCTACCAAGCAGGATTGTCTTGAGCGACAACGCGTACTGCCGCTTTCCTTGTATCAACAACCTCACTGAGACCATAATCTCTACTTCGAGTTGCCATTTTGGTTCATTGAACTGTGCAGCCCTTATACGGAGTTGCTATTCTGCCAAAGTGACATGAGCACTATGTCGCGGCCATCCCTTGCACACCATAGAGGATGAACCGAAAGTTTGTGCAGCGGAGGCGGCTTCGCACTCGGCCACAAATGCAGAAGGCATCACCTTTGACAGCTCTCCTTTGAAGAGTGGCAATTAATTCGTTTAAGTGCGCCTGCTTTTTTCAAACTGCTTATTCACGTTCATCTTCTTTCATCCTCTTTGCTGTTGCCGCCTCCCCTGCTTCCTTAAACTTTCATCATCAGCGTTATTATTATTATTATTATTATTATTATTATTATTATTATTATTATTGTTGTTGTTGTTGTTGTTGTTGTTATTATTATTATTTGGGATGCTAAGGGGTGCCAAAAAGAAATTAAAGACAGCTTTTTTCCGTCTCCAAGAGCGCCAATGCAACTGTTGGATAATTTCAGCACTTCCAACGTCTCTAAAAGATTCGGTTATTCAGGACATTATCTTGCGCCAGTCGGCCAGTGTAATGTTCACTCACTCTTCTAGTAATGTTTACTAAGGTTTGGTACATACGGCGCACGTGTGGGAGTTTAGTCACAGCACAACGTCGCGTAATTTGGCGGTTGCTTGATTGACCATTTCGCTGCTTAGCGCACACAGAATGGTAGTCATTTCATCCGCCGCGCAGGCCAAAAAACAAAAATAATAACTGAGTATTTATCGGTTTCGTAGCAACAAAGTGTAAAAAAAGCACCAACGTGCCCTCTTGGTCGGGTAACTACGCAGCGTATGGCGGTTGCACTGCGTTGCATTCTGTTCGTTCTTTCTCAGATGGCGCATTTACTATAGCTTCCACTGATGGACAATGTGCAGAAGCCGGCTTTTCAAAACAAAGCGATTGCTTCACTTATACGGCCATCGACCTAAACCCCCATACCTCCTCAACTCCGTCTTTGTTACACTTCTTCATGCTCTCACCAAGTTCCTTTCTTTTCTTTTTTGTTGTTTAAGGCGGGGAGTGAAGGGGGGGAGGCGGCGCCGTGTGGTCTCGTCTTCACCAGCGCTGCGTCTCTCTATCAATCATCACACTTTGCATATTTCCCTAGCTCATTGCCGAGTCCGTGCGCGCTGCCCAGGCTGCAGCTGTGGCTCCCGCTGTTGCGGCTGCTCTGGCAAGAGTGCGTGCCGGTGCGCAGACGGTGGCCACTCCCGTTTCGCACGCGTGCACTCGCCGAAGACGGCCCGCCGTCGGCTCCCCGCTGGAAGCCCATGTGTATGCTCGCGTGCGCGTATAACGCGCGCGTCTGCGTGCGATGCGTGCACATGCTTGCGTACTTTACCCGGTGTGGCGCGCCGGTGCGAAGGGTCGCCATAATTTTGTCTAGCGCGCGCGCGCGCATTATGTGTGCACGTGCCCCCTTTCATCGCGCGCCGAGCCGCCCTTAAGCGTGGGTGCGCGCGCTCTTGTTCCGCGAAATTAATGGGCGCTGAAATGGGCTCCGTGAAGATTTCGCATCGTCCCACGCTGCGGGATCGAGCTAAAGAGAGGCAGTCTCGCGCATGGCTTCGCATAGGAGCGGCGGCTACAGCTAATGCATGCGCCCGAGAAGTCTCGTCCGTGTCTCTAGCTGCCCTGTCGCCGACGACGATCGCGGCCGCGCTCGCGGGCGTGCATGCACTGCTATGGCAGCGTGAATCGCCGCCACCTGGCCTCCTTTCGTGCCTGCACGTGTCGTACGCCTTACGTCACCGCTTTCGTACGGCTACAGATGCTCCTCGTTCGCGCAAGAAATCACCCACTGCGCGAAAGGAACGAGCTGGCTTCACTTTAGCGACCCCCTAATGAGGCGATACCACAAACGCTGAACGGCAATGGAAGCAATCGGCCGTGACCTCAACGATATGAAACACTTGCGGCCAGACGGCGGGAATGGCGTTGCTCGAAGCTTCTTGATACCGCGCATATCGGCGTTAAAGCGATTGGCAGCGCGGACAGTGTCTTCTTGCACCGAAGTCTTTGCCTGGCAGCCACCTCGAGGGTTCCTTATTAACCGTCTAAGCGAGAAAGAAATTCCGAAAGGACTTCTTCTTGGGCAAGTTGGTGCTTAGATTTCCTATGTATACTTGATTGTGGCGCGAAATACATCTCGTAAAAAGGGACAGAAAAAATGAAGACAGTGAAGCGCCAACGTCTAAGCGAGTACTTACAAGCTTTACCACTTCACAGCCGAAGTAAATGATTGCGGTCTGCTTACGGTGAATTACATGAACTGAGCGGAACTTAGGTCTGGCGATCACTGTAGCGTTGTCATATACGAGGCGCAATGTGGCGGACCAGAGAGCACGTTCGCTGGCGCATGGGGCTCAGTGGCTCTATAGCGTGCTCAATATTATTGCTCATCGGTGTTCATATTAATCCGAATTATTCTTTGCCATATATCAGGCATCTTGCGGTAGGTGGGTACCTGTCGCAGATCGTTGCGAGTCTCTTAAAAAAAAAAAAATCAGAGCCCTTCCATCCTGTGAAAAGGGAAGACCAGCGAAGCTGGCGTTTTGGTTGGTTTTGCTATGTTGGGGTTTTGCTATGTTCGGGATTTTCTATGTTGAATTTGAGTGTATGACACACGACACACGTGGCGCCAAACGGATTTTCGATTAACTCTTTCCGGAACCTCGACAGCGAAGCCGGGAAACGTTGCGATTGTGGGACCTCACGGCGGCGACATGCCTTTTGCGCTGCACAAACATGCAGGCTCTTGGTATGCGTCGCGCTTGCGTTTCGCCTCCCTGGCCCGATCGTCGTCGGTGGTATTCGCTTGACGGCGCCGCTCGCACCGGCGCTTTTGCTCACGTCGGTGCTCGACGCGTGCGAGTTGCTCTTCTTCGGGAAGAGCTTCGCCGGCACTCGATGTTGTCGGACTGGGCCCAGCGGCAACGGCGGCCTCACGTTGTCGGCGCGCCCATTCGCGCTTCCGTGTGCGCCAACGCTCAGTGTATTCCCGCTGTTCTTTCGATCGAACAACACGCGTCCTGCCCATGCCGAGTCCAAAGTGCAACCATAGAATAAAGAACCAACTTTAGAGAAGGAAAACTGTACCTTCCACAGTGGTGCGAAAATAAGAAGTGGCAGTGCATGGAATTTATCGGAAGAGCAGGGGGGGGGGGGGCGGGGGGGGCGGATGGCGCTGCTCACACAGAATGAATTTAATTTGGAAAGGTAAGGGAGAGAAAGATAGAATTTACTCGTATAGACCGTTGACCATTACATAGGTAATATACAGGCTAGCAATGCAGGCAATCAAATTAAAGCTGCAAGCATTGGGCAGATAATAATGCCATTTTGAGAGAGCTTCAGAATGGCTTCAGAATAGGTAGCCGTTTGGATGATAACTTGTTTGTTCTTACTCAGTGTATTGAAATATCAAAAGTAGAAAACAGACCGTTGTACGTGGCCTTTTCAGACATTACAGGAGCCTATGACAACGTAGACCGCAACATATTGTGGGATATTCTTGAAGGGGTATATATGTATATATATATATATATATACAACACAACACAACAACAAACAACCTCAAACGGAAAGTCAGAGAGGCTGAAATAATCTCATGGGTGCTAGCAATGGAAAAGAAACCTGCCATGAGTAACTACTTAAGAGGAAAAAAACGAAATCAGGAAAGAAACAATTTATGATAACTCAAAGGGAAGCTCATTACTTTTCGAAGCGAGATCTGGATGCCTTAGAACACGCACCTATAAAGCGAGATATAAGGACGAAGAAGAAGCATGTGCTTGGTGCAGTAAAGCTAGGAAAACGATGTAGCGTGTTTTATTAAAATGTGAAGACATCTGCCCATTGGTTGATTTAGGCACCACTGGGCTTCTTGAAGCCCTTGGGGTCAGCGAGAGCAGGGGGAAAGAAAACATGTCCGCCAAGGTCGGCAACGCGGCCAGCAGCACTCATTTGCGCCGTCATGCGATAAAAGCCGCATGCCCAGATACCTACACCAGACATAACGACCAGTCGCGGGCCAGTCTCGCTGCCTCAGCCGACCTTATTCATCCATCGCATGCTTGAGTGCAGCACAATAACAGTGCGCAAGCGCCCTGTCACGTGGTATTTTCTCATATTTCGCGAGTTTTCTTTGGAATACGGAAAAAAGGACCACGTGAGATATATCGTGTTGGAAACAGTTTATTGAGAGGTTTCTCAAGGTGCTCTACAGCCTTTGGTATCACACTTGGGGTGCGCAGCCAATACTTAAGAAAGTTAATTAAACATAACGAATTCGTTAGTTAAGGGAAAAAAAAATAGCCTGAGTAACTCTAGGCCACTGCCAACTTGGTTCAACTCGCGTCCGCAGTGCCTTTCATTTTTAAACTTTCGCTCAAGTTATGTGGGACAACCTGCATACTGTAATGGTTTGTGACTGCAGAACGCGCGCAAAAGTGCATTGTTTGTTCTAGGGTACTTAAGCAGGATGTTAAAGAAGTTTTGCTACTCTCCATAAAATTGAAGTACGCCTGACTACAATGCCTGTAATTATCTTAAGTATTATTTGGATCACAAATGAGAACAGTTGTTCACTCATTTATACACTAGAAGAGATCGCACTGTTGTTTTAAAAGCGAATGCGTGAAAGGCATGAAGCTATAAGAAATGATGTATTCTTTTTCTGCATGAACGTGATGCACCGCTTCACGACTGCAAAAATAAATGCCCTGCGATAAACCAAACTGAACCGCGAGAACATTTGGAACCAACAGGTAGGAAGTGTGGGCGAATTATCATGCGTGTAACTGTTTAATACTACAAATTCAGTACTTTAGCTTCAGTTTATCAAAGTGTTATTCGGTTTTGTGGACGAAACAAGTTGCCGGGACTCGAAAAAGAAAATATGTATATTGATAAGGTTACTCAGTCACCCATTGCTACGGCTACAACTAGATGAAATATGTGACGCGCGTTCCGATATCGCTTTCTCTTTCGTGAATATGTGTATAATGATGGCCTCGAAAGTAAAAGTTTATTTCAGAAATAGCAACAGAGGAACTTGACTGCCCATATGTAATGCATATCCAGTTCGTTAACTTCTCTGCGCCTGTTAGTTGACGCGACAAGTATTACGTAACGATTGAAGCGGTGATGTTTAACGATTCACTGGTGTTGCCGTCTCTAGTCACAGCAGAATCCGGCTCCTGTTTCGATGCAGACTTGTTCCGCATGGTTCAAGACCGAAACCTAGCTTTCGGGCTTACATCTCCCCTTGCAAGCACGTCACTTCACCCAATGTAAATAACGCGAGGTATCGAAGTGCAATAAACTGGTTTTAGCGCAATATAAGCAATCAGCATAAGTGTACGAACTAATTAATCCGTGCCTGCCATGCATGCGAACGTACCAGTACAAATTTAAATCCAGGCCAGAGATCACGCGGGTGGTCGATGATGCTTAATAGAGTAAGTACTCAAGGATGCTATAACGTAAAGCTATTCCAAACTTTTCTATTCCAGTTCTGCAACCAGCCCTTCGCTATTGGTCAAAAACTTTTTGGACCACCACCACTTCGCCTGTCTGTCAAGCGACGTAACGAAAACCGCAATAGCTCCGCATCTGATATGACGTGTACACACTGATTATGCATGATTGGACCGAACAAAAGAGGAAGGAGGAATGTATGTTTATTGTGAGAAACAGCGAGAAAGTGTTCTTTCTTCGCCCTAGGTGGGCGGCTCTCTTAGTCCAGAAAGCCGTTGGCTAATGTCGCAGCCCTGGCCCGGTCCACCAGTCTTCGCTGATCTTCCAGGCTCTGTGCCTTTAACATTGCCTCCCACGTTTTTTCGATCGTTTGTAGCAGTTCTGAGGCATCATCCTGACTGTTTTTCTCGCGGTGTTGGCACACCAGCACCATATGTTGGAGGGTGCCTGATACATCACAACATCGGCATAGGTATGAGAATTTGGTGGGGTGCATCCGGTGCATGATAATTCCATGGACATACGTATTCGTTTGTAGTCTGCTGAAGGCTGTGACTTCTTGCTAGCCTAATTTTGGATGTGGTAGAGGATATTGTCTTCTTTCCAGTCGGTAATGTTGTAATATTACAGCGTAGTTGATGGGAATGTTTTGCACCCTCGTCTCTTTCCGGAGACCTTGCGGCAGGAAATCCCGGCTGGTATGCTCTCGGGCGACAGCATGTGCGGCTTCGTTTCATGTCAGGTGTTCGTGGCCTGGGGTCCATGCGACGTAGGTTTCGGGAAAGTTATTGACGTCTTGTTATTTCTTTTAGAATATTTACTGCTGCGGCCGAAATTCGGCCTTTTTGTTGGTTTCTACATGCCGTTTGCGAGTCGCTCAATATGATTCCTGCGTCTTTGCATGTGGCGATGCCAAGGACAATGACCACTTCCTCCTCCGTTTCCGGATTTCTGGCCCGTATGGTGGCAGCGACTAGCACATTCCCTTGGTTGTACCGAACAAATGAATTATAGTTATTTCTCGTTCGACCCCTTTTATTGCGCAATGACGGTATTGCGGAATGTCGGGAGAGAGATGGCGCGTGTGGTGAGGAGTATGCACAACTTGGGAAAGAGGCGTCGGTGATGGAGAGGAGTATAAATTCTTCGTGTATGCCCACGGAGGCCAGAACCTAGCCATAAATAGCTTCGCTGTATCCTTCCCCACCTGCGGCAAGTTGTTTTTTCATCCACTTTCACTGCCATTAATTTATCATTTCTTTAATTCAATTAGTAAGTACAAGTAATTTCCCGTATGTTGCCCTTGGTGTCTTTGTTTGTGGACTTCTGATGAAACGATTAATAAAAATCGGGCCCATCGGTTACCCCCTTTCTTCTCGCTCTTACATAAGGAGGGTCTCGAATCCGGCAACATTGATGCCTTGAGGTAGCATGTGCGAGTTTATTGACAAGTTGCATTCACCCAGGGAGATCACGTACTCGTGACGCCTGCGGCATAAAGGATGTTCCACATCCGCCGCCACGGTTTGTGAGTGGGGGCGCTGGCTAACATTTCCAAGGTTAGTTCTAGTCATCATCATCAATCTGGCTATGCCTACTGCAGGGCAAAGACCTCTCCCATACTTCTCCAACTACCCCGGTCATGTGCTAATTGTGGCCATGTTGTCCCTGCTGAATTCTTAATCTCATCCACCCACCTAACTTTCTGCCACTCCCTGCTACGCTTCCCTTCTCTTGGAATCCAGTCCGTAACCCTTAATGACCATCGGTTATCTTCCCTCCTCATTACATGCCCTGCCCATGCCCATTACTTTTTCTTGATTTCAACTAAGATGGCATTCACTCGTGTTTGTTCCCTCACCCAATCTGCTCTCTTCTTATCCCCCCCCCCCTAACTTTACACCCATCATTCTTCTTTCTATAGCTTGTTGGGTCGTCCTCAATTTAGGTAGAACCCCTTTCGTAAGCCTCCAGGTTTCTGCCCCGTAGGTGATAGTACTGGTAAGGCACAGCTGTTATACACTTTTCTCTTGAGGGATAATGGCAACCTGCTGTTCATGATCTGAGAATGCCTGCCAAATGCACCCAAACTCATTCTTATTCTTTTGATTATTTCAGTCTCATGATCCGGATTCGCGGTCACTACCTGCCCTATCTTACCTATCTTACCTGCACTACTTATCTTAAACTGCTGTTCTCTTCCGAGACTGTTAAACATTACTTTCTTTTCTGCAGATTAATTTTTAGACCCACCCTTCTCCTTTGCCTGTCCAGGTAAATGAGCACGCATTGCAATTGGTCCCCTGAGTAACTAAGCAAGGCAATATCATTAGCTAATCGCAAGTTACTAAGGTATTCTCCATTAACTCTTTTCCCCAATTCTTCCCAATCCCGGTCTCTGAATACCTCCTGTAATCACGCTGTGAATAGCTTTGGAGAGATCGTGTCTCCCTGGCTGACATCATTTTTTATTGGGATTTTGTTGCTTTCTTTATGGAGGAATACGGTGGCTGCGGAGCCGCTATGGTGGTGGTGAAGTAACTTTATTTTCGTCCAGAGAAGACGCAGGGGAGACCCCGCGCCACCCGGCTAGTATTTGTTACATACGGCTCGTCTACACCCTTATTCCCTAATGCCTGCATGACTGCTGCGTTTTCGACTGAATCAAACGTTCTCTCGTAATCAATGGAAGCTATATATAAGGGTTGGTTATATTCCGCACATTTCTCTATCACCTGATTGATAGTGTGAATATGGTGTATTATTGAGTAGCCTTTATGAAATCCTGCCGAGTCTTTTGGTTGACAGAAGTCTAAGGTGTTCCTGGTTCTATTTGCGATTACTTTAGTAAATACTTTGTAGGCAACGGACGGTAAGCTGCTCGGTCGATAACTCTTCAAGTCTTTGGCGTCCCCTTTCTTGTGGATTAAGATTATGTTGGCGTTGTTTCAAGATTCCGGTACGGTCCAGGTCATGAGGCATTGCGTATACAGGGTGGCAAGCTTCTTTAACTAAACGATCCTTCAACAAATCTGCTGTTACCTGATCCTCCCCAGCTGTCTTCCCCCTTTGCATAGCTCCCAAGGCGTTCTTTACTTCTTCCGGCGTTACTTGTGGGATTTCAAGTTCCTCTAGACTATTCTCTCTCATATTATCGTCGTGGGTGCCACTGGTACTGTATAAATCTCTATAGACCTCCTCAGCCACTTGAACTGTCTTATCGATATTAGTACTGATATTGCCGGCTTTGTCTCTTAACGCATTCTTCTAATTCGTGCCTATTCTGAGTTTCTTGTTCACTGCTTTTAGGCTTCTTCCGTTTCTGAGAGCATGCTCAATTGTAGCCATATTATACTTCTATATGTCAGCTGTTTAACGCTTATTGGTTAACTTGGAAAGTTCTGCCAGTTCTATTCTAGCTGTAGGGTTAGAGGTTTTCATACATTGGCTAGTTCTAGCAGTAAGACATAAATACCCAAGAAAGTGGATGGGGAAAGGGCGCTGCGTTAGCTCAATTGGTTCGAGCATCGCACGCGTAATGCGAATACGTGGGATCGTTCCCCACCTGCGGCAAGTTGTTTCTTCATCCACTTTCCCACTTTCATTGGAATTAATTTATCATTGCGGCAAATACGTGCATCTATCGCTGAAAGTGCAGCGCCGGTGTCGACAAGTGCTAGCGTCAATGTTCCTTCGATTGCGACTTCAATAACATTCTTCGGGGAAGTGTGAGGCCTTATACATTTCGCTGGCACCGCAGTTCTCGCCTCCTGAACTGCGATATTTAGTTTTCCTGGCGCAAAGAGCTCCGCCGCCGGTGCATGGGGGAAAGCGAGCGGCGGCGAGGCGAAGGTGAACGGCGAGCGGCGGAGAATGCGGTGTCGACGGCAGAAGGAGATTCAAAGGCGTCCGAATAGTTGCGGCGTTGTTGGAAACTTGGCGCATACGGACGCACATTGTTCGGGAAATTCGGTGTAAGCAGGCGACAGTGACGTGCCACGTGTCCAGCACGGCCACAATAAAAACAAATCGGACGGTTGTCTTCCGTGCGCCAATGGTCTTGTGGTCGTGCATAGTTCACCAGTGGACGGACTGGAGGGGATAAGGGCGGGCGCAAAGGTGGGCGAAGGGGGCCGTAGGTCTGTGGCGCAGGCCTCATCGCGACTTCGGCGTACGTCAGGGGAGCGGCCGTCGGAGCCGGTTGAAGAGAAGGCGAAATGTGGTCGGCTACCTGCTCCTTGATGATAGATTGGAGAGCGGGCGCCAACGGAGTACTCGGCTGGCCGTGTGCAAGTGGAATCAAGGAAAGCTGACGAGCCACCTCTTCACGGACGAACTCCTTGATCTGTAGCAGCAGCGAAGTGTTATCCGGGGCAGCAGCCAAGCTCGACGTTGAGGTGGCCTGAGGTGTAGATTGGCGGGTGGCTACGCGTTGTTTGCGCAGTTCGTCAAAGCTTTGACTCAGACTGACGAGTTCAGAGACTGTCGAGGGATTTTTCGCCAACAACATCTGGACGGCGTCGTCTTCAATGCCTTTTAAGATATGGCGGATCTTCTCGGCATCAGGCATTGCGACGTCAACGCGATTGCAGAGGTCGACAACATCTTCTATATAGCTCGTAAATGTCTCCCCGCACTGTTGTGCACGGCCACGCAAACGTTGCTCGGCGCGAAGCTTGCGAACCACGGGGCGCCCAAATACCTCTGTCACGTTAGTCTTGAAGGCTGTCCACGTCGTCAGATCACGTTCGTGGTTGCGGTGCCACACACTGGCGACACCGCTCAAATAAAACGACACGTAATTAAGTTTTTTTGGTGTCGTCCCAGTGGTTGTGGATGCTCACCTGGTCGTAGTCAGCGAGCCAGTCTTCGACGCCATGGTCTTCTGTGCCACTGAAGATGGGTGGGTCGCGTTGCCGCAACGGGCCGGGGCAGACCACGGTTGTCACCGGGGCAGCGGGTTGTGGTTGTGGTGGTCCTTCTTACGGCATTATGAAGACGGGCTGCAGTGCCCGATTACGAAGTTCCAGAATTCTGGTTGTACCCAGCACCTCCACCAATTGTAAAGGGGGGTTTATTCGGCTCGTAGAGCAGCAGCGACAAACTCAGCACCAGCAGGTAGGGCGCAGCCAGCGAACGAACTGGGTACGTGCCACGCGATGGCAACGGCGCTTTTCAGCCTGCCGATCTTCTTCACCATCTGGGCCACTAAAGGCTCGCTGTGCCAAAAAGAAAGCTATCTGCAAGAAGCAGCCACTTGCGTGGAAGAATACGTCGGGGAAAGAGGCCTTGAGTGCTCCACGGAGAAATCCGAGCTTCTGAGAATTACACGGGGCAAGAAAAGCAAAGAAAGCCTTAACATATGGCTAAAGGGGCAGCCGATACCGGAAAGCCAACAAATCAGGTTCCTTGGAATGTGGGTGCAATCCAACCAGCGCTGCACCCACACGCTGAAAACACTCAAGCAGTCAACAACCCAAATAGCACGCATGATCACGCGGGTGTCACAAAAGAGATATGGCATGAAAGAAGGAGACACACTTAAGCTGGTTGGCAACCTGGTGGTCAACAGGGTCGCATACTCACTCCCGTACTTCAACTGCACCAAACAGGAAATACAAGAAGCGGACACAATTTTACGCAAAGCGTACAAAACAGCACTTCACCTGCCGAACAATACATCGACAGAGAAACTAATGGCACTTGGTTTAAGCAACACCTTCGAAGAACTAAAAGAAGCCCAAAGTATCGCACAGCTCATGAGACTCCAGCAGACCAAAACGGGAAGGGAACTGCTAATAAGGCTAGGATTCGCGGAATCAATCAAAGAAACCCAAAGAACGGAGGGGATTCCTGATGAATATCGGAAAACATTCACTGTTAGCCCCCTACCCAAAAACATGGACCCAAACCTCCACACGGCGCGAAGGGACGCAAGGGCGAAATACGTCGAAAAGTACCTGGCCACAAAAAACACAACAGTATACACAGATGCTGCAGTATACGCCAAGCAAAGAGGCACAAACATAGTAAAGACAGCTGCGATAGTAATAAGCCAGGACTACAAAGAGATCAGCAGCGCGTCAATGAAGGACTGCTCGGTAACGGAAGCTGAGGAAATAGCCGTAGCTCTAGCGGCAGTGGAGGGCTACCGATCCGAACGGTCTTTAACAATACTCACCGACTCGCAAACTACGTGTCGGAATTACATGAACGGCAGAATAGGACGCAGAGCGCTTCACATCCTCCGCTCCTGCAGGGCTAACAACAAAATCAGGCATACAATTTTCTGGGTACCGGGACACGCTGGAATAGAAGGGAACCTAAGGGCGGACAAGGCAGCTCGAGAGCACACAAACCGAGCGGCCACAAGCACCGACCCTGAGGAACCCATACCAGTCAACCCAAGCTACTCAGACATATTGAATTACTATAAGGGGGTCCGAATCAAATACCCTCCACCCCACAACAGCCTAAATCAGCATGAAGCAACCTCTTGGAGGAGGCTACAAACAGGAACATATCCAAACCTAAACACACTAAGCAAGATGTTTCCCACCCAGTATAGAGACATTTGCCCCTGGTGCGGCGCCAAGCCCACCTTATATCACGTTACATGGGAATGCGTACAGAATCAGCAATTCCTTCAAATAAAAGACCCGAGTGCGGAGCAGTGGGAGAGGGTGCTCTCCAGCAGCGACCCGAAAGTCCAGCATGGACTAGTAAGGCACGCTCGCCGAGTAGCCACCCTCAGTGGTGCCCTGGAATAGGGGCGTCGACCCTGCGCAGATGGGGAAGAAGACCGTGAAGATGGCCGACCACATCTGCCACCGCTAATTTCTACACCATTAGAGCAAATAAAGTTTTTCCTCCTCCTCCTCCTTCGTCACAATCGCTTTAATTCAATTAGGAAGTACAAGCAATTTACTGTATGTTGTCCTTGGTGTCTTTGTTTCTTCGCTTCTCATGAGATGATTAATAAAAATCGGGCCCCCTCGGTTAACCCGCTTTCTTGTCGTTCGCTGTAAGAAGGCATTCAAGTGTCCAGTGGTGGTATCAATCCTTTATCTCCCGGCATACCAGCCCGCGATGTACTAACCATCGGGCCACACTCGCACGCATGCTCCTCTCGACCCAACGCCGTCTGTTTCTTTGGGGCCATTGGTGCCTGCGTCACGTCGCCCAGCACCAGCGAGGGCATGAGCGCGCGCACCCCTGCCTCTAGTCGACCGCACACGCAAGAATGGAGCGCTCGAATAAGTCAGCCTTACCATTGTATTTAGCCTGCGTCCCATGACGTACATAAATAAGTTGCGTATGAAAACGAGAGTGTGTTAGTTCCTCTCGTTCTTTTCTCGTGGCAGATATCGCTTTGATACGCTGCGTTAAACTGCAACAGCAGTAAGTGCATTATAAAGGAAGTGTGTTTCTAAGAGACGTACTTTGTATGCGTACTCGTTTTATCACAGGAACGCGAAAACCAGCCTCACGTTGTCGGTTGATTGCGGGTGGCCTTTGCTTCTTTCTTTCCGCATCAGTAGGGTAGAAACTTGGGCCGCTGCTCGTGTAATGTAGTTCAGATTCGGGAATATGTACGCTCAGGCCAAGTACAAGGAAAAGAGGCACATGCATTCCGCTGAATGTGTGTCCCTTCTCGGTGTGTACTTCGTCTGAGCGCTATAGTCTTCCAGAATTTTAACTATTCTTTATGTTGCGATATGGTGCACCATCGTGCAAATTTTAATACTACTGAATTTGTCCACTGGGCTAGCGGAAGTGAGGCTTTTCTTTTTGATACCAGGGCGTTATCACCTGCTTTTTCTGATGCGGCTCCCTGCTGCGCTGTTGTCTACTAAATTTTCGCCACTTGGGCTTGGTATGCCGAAGAACACAACGATAAACTGTCTCTGTCCTTGCGTATAGAGGGGGCGACCTCAGACACCTGAGGCGGGTTGTCAGTCACTTGCTTACACTTTTAGGTAATTCTTCAAAAACATCCTCAAGTATGTGATGCGCACGAGATATCCTGTGCGTCATTCTATTACGTGAGTGAGGACAGGATTACTTCGCCCAATGGGAGAAAATGCCATTGTAGACCTAGCGGTAGTCACCTATCGTCGCGGTGTACAATACTCTCTTCTCGATTGGCCGCGGCAAATTTATTGTTCTGATCTCATTCGTCTTTATTAAGCTTTACGAGAGTTTCTTTATACAAACCAATTGCATTAACAGAGACGTGACACACACGAACGGAAACTACTCGGCGTATTCTTGACCCTTACGTCTTAATTCACCTTGGAATTTCCTCGAGCCTATTTTTTCATGATGCGTTGTCTTATTCCAATAATACGGCATTTATATTTCTCCAGCAATCACGATTTGTTTTGAGTATGACCACTCGCTAGTCACAATCATTCTGAACTTCCTCGACATCGAAAAATATATAAACACTTCGGAATAACCGCAAAAAGGAAAGCGGCTAGAAACTTGCACACATTGGTTTGTCATGTAGCGTAACTTCATTAAAGGCAGCATCGCGCTTTCGTATTCCCGTTTTTTAGCTTTCACGCTAAACGTGTAGAAAGCGTGGCTGAACCGTGAGCGGTTCCTGTATTCTCGTTATTAGTTCGCGGCAGGCATCCACACTATAGGTATATCGGGCTGGCGTCCGTCACCGCGAATCCCACTACGCTAAAGGACGTGGGATCGCCGAAAACCACCTCGGAAAATTTGGGCGGCGAAGAGAGAGAGAGGGGGGGGAAGGCCTCAGCATGCGTACATCGAACGTGGACTACACGTACTTTCGCGCAGTTCATTTTCCAGGTCTCTCGGGGACATGAAGGGCCGTGCGAAAAGATTCGGTGAGTTAATTTCCGTTTGCTCCATGATGTGGCATCAGAATTTTTCATTAAACTGTCAGGTTCTAGGAAATTTCTTTGTGCTCGCGTGTGCTGGGCTTAGTTGAGTCGCGGTATGCTTGCCGCTATAAACTTTTCCCGCCGTCAAGCACATAGTCCCGCTTCTTCTAAGCGCTCAGTCTCCAACGTTTCATCTTTGCATGTATTTCAACGTTTGATGGTATAGTAAAAAACGAAACGACGAAACGCGTCATTTCTTTTCTGCCGAGCCTTGGTGGGCTTTTGAAATTGTTAGTGACATGTTCTCTGAAACTTCAGATAATACGGCGAAGGGTATGAGTGGGTGCGTAGGGGTAGGAGGATTGAGCGATAGCGAGTTAGTCGGGTAATGATGCGTGCGACAGTTGGCACTGCGGCAACTAAGATTAATCGAAAATAAAAGTGACGATCAAGGTTTGACGCGGCACACTTCCGCCTGTTTCCGTCCGTTTCTGACATAATTAAATGAACAAAATTACGTTCCGCAGTTATGGAAATTTGGTGTCGTGTTGTAAAAAAATTCAAGTTTCATGCTGCAAGTTCCGTAAATCGACAGAAAAAAAAGAGAGCACTTGCGCTTACGTGCTTGCACTTCTGAGGTTTAAAAGAATGCGAAAAGACCGGTTTCTTTTTTTTCTCTTCGCGTCTTTGGCTCGCGTAAAGCCGCAGCCGCCCCTCTCGCCCCGATTAGCCACTAGGCGTCAAGGATGATCAGTGATGAATAATATTTTGAGGAAATGAACGCTTTTAATTTAAGGTACCCGAGCTTGATCCCTTACATTCATTTGCACTGTTTTCTTGTTCTGAAAGTCCAGTTCTGCTTGTTCTGATTATACGGGCTGGCATCCAACCGCTTAGTGTGCGAGGAAATGTTTCCCGCTTAAAGTTCCTTGACAGTTGTCAAACCGTAAATTTAATTTGCACTCATTGTCATATCCGTTCCCAACTGGAAGAATTTCTCCTCGCACCAACTATTTTCATGCATCTCTAGCGTATAGCTCATAAGTGGATGCGTTTTACGTTCATTCCTTGTAAGCACCAAAGGAGAATGCAATAACATTGGCCCGGAAGTTTTCGCTGACGCTGACAGCTTGACATCTTTTGAACAAATTTAGAATTGTATTTTTCCTTAGTTGTATTTTTTGTTATCTTGTCATGATTGTATATGTATGTTGACTAATGGTTGACTGCATTTTGTTGTATCTGACTGGTAACAGCCCGCATGTGCTTACAGAATTGTAATATTAAAATATTCATACGTGCGATCACTGTCCACAAACGGCAGGATAAGCGTTTCCTTCCCAAAGCACTTGGAATGAAGTTGAAACTCCAATTTCTCACTGGGTGCAAAGCTGTAGTCGCGGTATCGTGGATCACAAAGCGCCGCCTCATCGCAACGTCAGGTCAGGTTTCAGCTTCATTGATCAGAGTTGTCGATCTATTCCAAGTTGCAGCAACTCCATTTATTTCCTTCATATTCACCGTGACACTTGCAGGGCGCTTACATGACCCAGCGAAAAAAAAAAAAAGAAAGTGGGTCTTGTTTGGAACATGGAATAGTGAAGTGTGCCGGCCTGGCCTGTCTCATATAAGCCTCCACACACCAGACAGAGAGGGAGAGAGAGAAAGAGAGTTGGAGACGCAGTGAAAATATCGGGTACGAACACGTGCAGCGGTCATACACTGCCCCCTGGTCCATCTCTATGCGGCAACGTACCGGCTTCGTTTCCCGACGAGTGTTTCTGCAGCTGCACGCCGCCGGGTCCTCGTAGACAACCTGGTGTTCTCGTTATCATTACCGTCCACAATTGCGTTCTTTCAGTCGGTGCATATAGGAACCGGAACCCGAAGAAAAGGAAGGCCGCGATAAATATCGAAGGGGCCGGGCGCGCCCTCCCTGTGTCCGAGATGGAAAAAAAGAGGAGAGAGAAAAGCACGAGCACAATGTCAAGAGGTGAACACGGTGAAGGAAGGGGAGAGGCTTTCCTCGAAGATCCCGAGGCCAGATTGCGAGGCCAGTAATTAGAGGCGACGGGTTCCAGCGTCGCTCGGTGAAGATCCTTGCGGACCGCGGCGGCCACTCGAAGGCTCGACCAGCTGCGCCCCAGCAAAACTGATGCTGCTACTCCTAAGGGGCCACGTACATCGCAAAAAAGACGAAGGCGCAGAAAATGACGAGAAGAAAAACAAGCAACAAAACTGAAAGAGAGATAGAAATAAATAAATAAATAAAGAAATCAACGCGGCGCTTTTTTTTCTCCTACGTAGGTGGCTTTGTCGCGCAGCTTTGGTGCGAGGAACAAAGCAAGCTTCTTGTAGAGAAAGAGGCCCTTTTCCAGTTTGCTTGGCCAGATTTTTCCGCAAGCTAGTAGGACAATTTGTTTCGTCGAGCAGCGCGTAGGAGCGCAGAACTCAAGGGGACGCACACATGAACACGCAAACACGCAAACATGATTTGTCTATGTGTGCCCGCTTTTTATGTGCGTTTTTACGCGCCGCACGATGAAATGCTACAATGTGACTGACAATCCGGGTATTCAAGCTTAACGGTACGCCAGAGTCCAGTGCTTAGCGCGGTGACCGGTCCCGCCATTAGCGGCCCTTTGGAGGGATATAAGTGACATTAACTGTTCTTTTCGTGTCAGTAAAAAAATAAAAAGCGAGTTTAACGGTGATCATTTTGCACACTCAGTCTTGTCAAGAATTTAACAGCCTATTGAACCCCTTCTTTGGCTAAGAGATGCGAAATTTTATTGTTTTAGCGTCCTAACTTTTCGAATTATTAACAATTATCCTCCCCATTTCATAGGTTGGGGGCACGTACCTGGCGTGTTAGACTAACAACGGCTATTGTGTGTCTTTATCTCGCTTTCCAAATACTTCACGAGGTAATATTTGAAATGCAGCGCTCTCGCACTCCATAGAAAGCAAGCGGCAGAATGAGTGATTGCAGGACCCTAGTGCAAAACCCAGTATACCGTGTCCAGTGCCGTGTCGGATTATGGACCCAGTGTCGGGCGCTGGATGCTCGGGCGCTGGGGAGGTGCGGCATACTGGGAGGAGCTGGATACTGGTGCGAAAAGCAGCTCTAGTGCGGTAAATAGAACCGAAAAAGCAATATCATTTTTTACCAACTTCGAATTGGCGGAGTGAACTATCGAAATCGTGTTTTCACCAGACTTCTGAGAGTTTCTTAAAAGAACTGGAGCGTCTGAGAACGGCAGGTTTTCGAGAGGATGCTATCCGCATGACCGTAGAGAAGCTTGTTAAACGTGTAAAATTAGGCGTATTCAATAGTAAGCACGGAAATGCCACAACACTGATTTCCTTTTCCGATTGGTATTTTAACTTCGAAAAAAGTCCTAAATGAATCGCCGACCCGGACGGTGTTCGGGCTGACTGCCGATTTTGATAGCCTTTTGTTGTTCTTCACACAAGGGATATGCAACATTTTCTTGGTTCACCGATCCGTTTCAGTCGACACACCTGTCTAGGTCACATGTCTTCGTCTAGGCTGGTGCAGGCAGCCTTCGGCGACAGCACATATACATATACATACACATATACATATACATATACATATCTTTATAACGCGTCATATCTGCGCTCATCGCTTCGTGTGCTGACACTGTAGAAAAGAAAAATGGTTTATTTAAGAACGCCGATGCGAAAGCTGAAGTTTAGAGGGATTTATCCTTGTTAGACTTCTTAATTCCTGAGCCTTGAGGGGCCGATAGCGTGTAGTGCGACTCGGCGGGTACGATAAGCCTAAGCTTCGGTGGAAGGGAACAGTCTCGGCGCGGGTACCGGGCGCTTGCTAAGATGTGTGTATTTGAGCCTCAGAGCTTTTTATCTATTATTTTTAGTACACTTGGGAAAGTGGAAGCGCACGAATCCACTCAGCTTTGTTATCGGTGCGATAATATCAATCAACGGCAGGCTTTCTGGGAGTCCGTTCGAACGCGTCTGAACGACTTTTGGGTTTCGTGTCGACTCCACAACATTACGACAACAGCGACAACTTGCAGTCATCGGTTGCGGGAAAACTACTAAAAAATGGGACGTCATCTGCATTTGCGTGATTTCGTTCAAGAATCTAGCTATTCGCCCAGTCTAGAGGCAAATGCAAAAAACGAAAGTGATCTTCAGTGTCAAATATGCGTGAACAGGGCATGAATCATTAAAGGTGCGTAATGACGCACCTTTATTCCCGGCTGCGACACGAAATAGACTTTTATGACCCCAATATGTAGCGTTATTTAGGACAAGAGTCTGGTATCTAGGGATGAAATTGTATAAGGGGAGGAGGGAAAGAGATAAGAAGAAGGCAGGGAGGTTAACCAAAATCACGTCCGGTCAGCTACCCTACACCGGGGGAATGGGAAAGGGGGAAAACAAAGATAACAGGGAGAGAGAGGAGGGAAGGAAATTGCAGTGAGTTCGATGACGTGTGTGGCCTTACAGAAATTGCATTAAAAGCCGCAAATGGTCGCACAAGCCCGTCGTCCTGAAGAAGCACAAAAGTGCCTTCACCGCTTTATGGGCCGACGGGCGATGGGGGCGGTGTTATAGCAGCACCTGCACAGAAAGCGGCCGATTGTCCAGTTTTTGAAGAGCCTTGGCAAGTTCTTGTCCCTCAGGGGTGTATCGTGGACAGTGGCACAGCAGGTGGTCGATGTTTTTTTCCGTGCCACAGACCTCGCATGCTCCACTGTCAGTCACTCCAATTAATGTAGAGTATGCCTTTGTGAAGGCAACTCCTAACCAAAGGCGACAGAGAAGCGTAGCTTCACGTCGAGGAAGTCCGAGTGGAGGCCGGAGTTGCAGGGAGGGGTTTAGTCGATGCAGTCGTGTAAGTCGTAAGTTTGGCGAGTTCCACTCGGTCAGTGTGAGACTGCGTGCCAGGTGTCGAAGCTAGCGGCGTCTGTCCTCGAAAGCGGAATTGGAACGCTGTGCTCTTCATGATGTGCTGTACGAGCAGCGTTATCGGCGAAATCATTGCCACTGATTCCACAATGACCAGGTACCCATTGAAAAACGACCTCGTGACCTTTCTGTTGGACATGATGGTAAAGTTTCGCGATTTCGTATGTCAGTTGGTCATGGCATCCGTGTCGGAGAACTGACTGCGTGCACTGTAATGCCGGTTTTGAATCACAGAACAAAGCCCATTTTCTAGCTCTTTCAGATTCAATGAATTCTAGTGCTCGACGCAGGGCCGTTAGTTCTGCCGCCGTTGAGGTCGTGACATGCGATGTCTTGAAGCGCAGTGTCATTCCTCGCGTTGGTACCACCATGGCACCACCGGAACAACCTGCATCGGAGTCACATCAAATTGCGCCGCCCTCAATGACCTCACGAACCGAGGATGCGACGACGACTGAGGATCGCCAAGTCATAGTGATGCTGAAGTCACTTATGGACGCCTTGCGCATAGCATGGCGTTGTATAATTGTATAAAGCAATTAATATTCAACAGTGCCTACACTCTTTGCGTATTGGAACCAGTGTGGCACAAACACAACCAGCGCAGGTTCCAGTGCGATCCAGCGTCATGCAGCGAAAGCAGTGTCTCGTCCACCGCGACCCAGCTCTTATCCAGCGTTCTCTCTGGTGTCCCAGTGAGTTCCATCGAGCGCGAGCGTCCCCAGTGGGATCCAGTGTCAGAAAACGCGCTGGTTTCAAACTGGAAGGCACTGGACGACGCTAATTTTTGCAATAGGGGAATTAAAATTATATGATTGTTTCCTGTGTAATCTGCGAAATAACCTCAGGAACATGATCTTTAGCATGGTTACGATCACGCCTTCTAGCGCTGTTTTCCTCAACCTGACTGCTGCGACATGCTCCTAGACAGCGTCGGCCATGTTTCAGCCAGGCATTCGGAGAGTTTTGATAATCGTGTACGATATATCTGACCTGGCTGGTTTAATTTAAGCACACATTAAGCGCGCGCGATATTCAAGAGAGAGCCACAAGTTTAGCTGTCGTGGAGGCTGACCTCTCCCTTGTCGTGTCACTTGTTTTCTTTTATACCACAAAAACAAACAAATAAACAAAAAAGGCCAATATGGCAGTCCAGGGAACTTGATTTGATGTTGGCAAGTTTTGGGGACGTGCGATTGTGTTTATTCTGGCAACAAAATCAATCTTTCTTTTGTAACTTTCGCGATGTCGCTCGCATGTGGTAGCCCCGCACCACGACGCGACATTCTGCCCCCGTGATGTCGCTTATCACTGTCGCTGTGATGAGCGACGAGTGCCTGTGACTGGCTCTTTAATCAATCTAGTAATACCGCCACGTATCATTTTGTGCTGATAATGGGGCAAGATATATTTAACGAATACGAAGAAAATTTTGCCTGTCTGGCCGAAACATTAACTGAACCACTGAGTTCCCGATTACGCGATGTCGGCTCTATATTGGTGAGCCAGGAGCTCATCAAGAAAACCAAAAAAACTTTTATCACAGGGGACCAAATACAGGACTTTGCAAACGTTACCTAAAAGCAAACGCAAGTAAGAAAAAAGAAATTCAACACACTTCAGCGATCCCTCCGAGACTGAACTGAGCACAGGTGGGTGATGACGGACGCCGTGGTGGAGCACTTCGGGTGAATTTTGACCCCCTGGGTTTATTATTATTATTTTTTTTTGACGTGCATCCCAAGCACGATACGCGAGCTGTTCTGCATTCCGCCCCGACAAAAATGCGGCCGCCGGGAATTGAACGGGGCTGACCACGTGCTCAGCAGCCCAACGCTAATATTCACTGAGCCACCGCGGAAGGTGACGAATGTTCTCGGACGCGCTATCCTGCTAATGAATGTGCGGTGCCTGTCAAGCGATGATGTCGGATCTCATCGATGTCCAGGATTACGAGTGCTGGAAACCATGTGTCGGAAGAAGAAGAAAAGAAAAAGAAAAAAGAAGCTCAGGATGCTAATACCACTGCCAGGTTTACGGGAACATTAGAGTGCATGTAACCGAAGAAAGCAGTAGCTTTTTGCGCCTACGCATTCCTCAATGCTGAAAGTCACGAAGTGCTTCAGTAGCATAGCGTTCCGTAAATTAACGGTGGCGAGCCGTGGCGGCCCCTAGCGACTGAAGAAAGGGCTTTTATGAATGAAAAGCTTTCTGAATTCGACCCTCCAATACGCGCGTTATGGTGTTCATTCTTCTGCATCCGTTATCTCCGAAAAAAATGCAACGAACACTGCAGGGTTATCTTTGTTGACATTTTCTGCTCATCGTCACCCTCGCCGTTCTCTATAGCTGCCACTTTGAGATGCTTATCAGCGGCTTGCTCAGCGACCGCCATGCCGCCGCTGTTTCTTCATGGTATGCCCTCCCGGCAGTCATCGTCTCTGATCTGCGCACGAAAGAAGCGAGACAGACAACATAAAAAGAGAAGAATTATTACCCGGCAGCTGAGTCGAGGCTGCAGGCAACAACAACGGCATTGCGCGATGCTGGTGTATAGGTCGACCCGCTGTACGCCGCCTCACCGTCCCGTCCTCTCCATCCTCCCGCATCTCTTCCCAATCCCACTAGCCGGCTGTACCGCACTTTCCCCTTTCTATGCCGGCGGCGTTCTCCTTCCGGCACTGACACCGCGTAGACACGGGGGACATGGTTGTACGTGTCGAAACGGAAAGATAAAGGGGAGCAGCTCAAGAGAGGGGGCAGCTGTGCACGGTTGTGGAAAGGGAAGAGGACTGCGACGCGGGAACAAAAGGGCCACGCGGACAGAATGGAAGAAAGAGCGGGGGGGGGGGGGGAGGTAAAAAGACAGGCGCGGGAGACGTGGGCGAGAAAGAGAGAGAGAGAGATCGCGGCCGCTTTTCTGACACGCGTGTCACGAGCACCTGCGCCCCGCGGCTTGCGTAGTAATGACGGAAGACGAACTGCGCGTGTGTCGACGGAGGGTGTGCGAAGAAAGGGTGGAAAAGGACAAGACAGCCGCGGCAGGAATAACGGCAAAATACGGGAGAAACGTGTAAGGGACGGACAAGCTGCGTATGCCACAAGAAACGGGCGCGGGCTTTCTTTTTTTTTGGGGGGGGGGGAGGAGGGAGGGAAATGGAGGGCACGGAGAGGAGGAGGACCTTTCCCTTCTGCTGAGGTTCAGCGACGCGCGAAGAAAGGATGGGATCGCGCCAGCGGGACGTAAACTGAAAGGCGACCCCGCTGAATGTGGCGCGGGATACAAAAGGGGAGACGCACGAAGTCGCTGTCGATCGCTGCGGGAGCAAACTCGGAAGGCTGCGACATTAGATGATGGCTTCCTCTGCGCAGCAGGTGAACACGCCGAAGGGGCGTGGCATGAAAAGAGCCAGAAAGAGAGCGGGTGATTGTTAGGTTTCGCGGAAAAACAGCCGTTGCTGTTCTTTTTTCCGCGGCAGATGCCCACGTGCGCGCGCGTGTTTGGCACGCGATATTTTGGGCTGAGCACACCGCCTAATGAGGTGCGAGCGGCGCCTGCTTTCGGATACCTTGTTCTTTCCTATATATGGCCTTAGTTCGGCTTCGGCACCAGCTTTTCGACGAGTTTGTCTAAAAATTCCATGCTAGTTTCCAAACTATCAGTCCTTTTCTTAAGTTCTACGACGTCTATTAGGATAATTACATTTAGCCCATATATAACAACAACGCCTCATACCTTTTGCTAACTAATCACATTCTTTCAGTCACGCAACTCGTTAAATATAACCTAGGTACCTTTTTGTTCCGTCAAATCAATTACGCACGATGCGATAGCTTGATACCACGATCTCCTCTAATAAATACCAATATTACCAGGTTTACAATAAATAGGAACCTCATTTCACCCAAAATACATACCAATTATGGCAAGCAGAGCGTGCATTTTTCATCCATCGCATTCTGGAACAGACTACATTACATATAAAGACAATTAAAATTCATGAATTTAAGAAAGGAATAAAATAGTACATTCTGTCGAGTACTGATGCCTAGTTCATACTCGCAACCATTCTTTCAGGGTGCCTTCATTTCAATTTTATTGCCCTACCATTAGGTTTCTGTCTCTGCCTTACATATACTGCAACGGGGGTGTTCGCCTAGCAGCACTAGTTCTAGGTTGCAGCGGTAGGCTTAAACAGGGCGGCGATATATCGAAACAGGGAGGCAAGCACTCCTCGTCGTCTTCTTCTCATTCACTAGCACCATGCCCACTGCCCAGTGCCTTCAGTACAATCACTCCCCACCAAAAACGTAGCCATCCTGGCAACCTAAGGACAGGAACACAGGGGGGTCATGGCCTTGCTTGAGCTGGGAGACGTGGACAATTTCCTGGCCGCGACGACGCTGGTCGGAAGGTGCTTCCGTTGGCTCAATGAGGTAGTTGACCGCGGATGTTTGTTTCAGTACCGGATAAGGACCGAGGAACTTGGAGAGCAGCTTAGAGGAAAGGCCTGGAGGAGTAGAGGGCACCCACACCCAGACCAGCGAGCGAGGAGCAAAGCACGTAGCCGCAGTAGATGAATCGTGGCGATGCTTTTGGCGCCACTGGTACTGGGATGTGAACGAACGAGCGAGCTGGCGACATTCTTCGGCGTAAGCAGCTGCTCTAGAAACAGTCGTGCACTCCGAAGCATCTGGCCGGTAAGGCAGAATCGTGCCCATAGTGCATGAAGGTTCGTGTCCGTAAAGGAGAAAGAAGGGGGAGAACCCAGTGGTACTTTGCGTGGCAGTATTGTACACGCGTAGGTGACGAAAGGCAGAATGCGATCCCAATTCAAGTGGTCAGAGGAAACATACATGGCCAACATGTTGCCAAGGGTGCGGTTGAAACGCTCTGTCATCCCGTTAGTTTGAGGATGATATGCCGTGGTAGTGCGGTGAATGAATCGACACTCCATTAGCAATGCTGCAATGACGTCTGAGAGAAAAACGCGACCGCTGTCGCTCAGTAATTCGCGAGGTGCTCCACGGCGTAAAATCAGGCTTTGAAGGATAAAACTGGCCACGTCTTTTGCTGTAGCATATGCTAGGGCTGAAGTTTCGGCGTACCGCGTGAGGTGGTCGATAGCAACAACAACCCAGCGGTTGCCGCTTGGAGTGTTGGGAAGCGGACCGTATAGGTCAATGCCGATGCGGTCGAACGTGCGCGCGGGGCATGGTAAAGCTTGCAAAAGGCCGGTGGCATATTGAGGTGGCGTCTTGCGTCGTTGGCATATGAGGCAGGACCGGACGCACTGGCGAACGTAGCGGTACATACCGCTCCAGTAGTACCGAAGCTGGAGGCGAGAGTATATCCTTAAGACACCAGCGTGGCCGCATTGGGGGTCGTCGTGGAACGTGGCGCAGGTGTACGGGCGCAGGTGTCGGGGTATAACAAGCAACCACTTGCGACCGCTCGAATTGTAGTTGCGGCGGTACAGCAGGTTATCCCGAATGATGAAGTGCGCGGCTTGACGATGGAGCGTCCGAGAAATCGGCGCTGGCGACTGGCTAGACAGGAAGTCAATAAGCGAAGAGATGCATGGGTCCTTGCGCTGCTCTGATGGCAGGTCCGTAATGTTGAGGGCGAAGGCTCCGTAGGTTGAAATAGATGACTGGACCGGACCGGAGGGCAGAAGTGACAGGGATAGAGCGTCTGCGTCTGAATGTTTTCGACCTGAGTGATAAACAACGCGGATGTCGTACTCTTGTAGGCGCAATGGCCAACGGGCGAGCGGACCAGTTGGATCTTTTAATGAAGATAACCAGCATAGGGCATGATGGTCGGTCATGATGTTAAATGGACGCCCGTACACATAAGGAGGAAATTTTCCGATTGCCTAAATGATGGCCAGACATTCCTTCTCAGTAACCGAGTAGTTTGCCTCGGCTTTGGTAAGGGTGCGGCTGGCATACGCGACGACGTACTCTTCGACGCCATCCTTGCGTTGTGCGAGAACAGCGCCGAGCCCGACACCGCTAGCGTCCGTATGTATCTCAGTTGGAGCAGAGGAATCGAAGTGTCGCAGTACTGGAGGAGAGATGAGAACGCGTTGCAGTTCTTCGAATGCGGCGTCGCACGCCGGGGACCAGGCTGATGTCGAAACTGCTGGTGAGAAGCTGCGTCAAGGGGGCGATGATAGAGGCAAAGTTACAGAAGAAGAGCTGGAAATATGAGCACAAGCCGATGAAACTGCGAAGCTCTTTCATGGTGGTTGGTTTAGGGAATTCGGATACGGCGCTAAGTTTCGTGGGGTCCGGGAGGATACCGTCGTTTGAAACTACGTGGCCGAGAATAGTAAGCGTGTGAGCGCCGAAGTGGCATTTCTTCAAATTTAGTTGCAGTCCTGCAGTGGATAGGCACGCAAGGACTTGCTCGAGGCGGCTGAGGTGCGACGCAAAGTCGGTGGAAAAAACCACAATGTCATCTGAATAACAGAGGCACGTTTTTCACTTCAGCCGTCGAAAAATGGTATCCATCATTCGCTCGAAAGTGGCAGGCGCGTTGCAGAGGCCGAAAGGCATGACGATGCATTCATATAGCCCATCAGGAGTTACAAAGGCTGTCTTTTGGCGATCGGCCTCTGCCATTGGCACTTTCCAGTACCCGGAGCGTAGATCCAGCGATGAAAAGAATTCCGCTCCCTGCAGACTGTCCAAGGCATCGTCGATGCGCGGCAGAGGATAGACATCATTGCGCGTTATTCGGTTAAGGCGGCGATATAGTCGATGCAGAACCGAATGGAGCCATCCTTTTTTCTAACGAGGACAACCGGAGATTCCCAGGGACTGTTAGAGGGCTGGATGATGCCTGTAATTCTTCCATGTTAACGATTTGTTGAAACTGCTGTAATTTTTTTTATTACATTTACTTTGTAAAGGAGGTTCCATTGCAGTCTTTGACTTCATCTCATAAAAATCATCTCAATAAAACCTTTCAATAAATTTTCAATAAATCATCTCAATAAAAACCGATTCTGACTTTGATTCTGATTTGCTCGGTTACTTCATCGTTGTTGCTTCTTGCACGCACCGACTTTTGTGCAGCGGTGTCGTGAGCGGCGCCGGCATAAAGCAGCAAAGAGAAATTCGGCCCAAAAGTAAAAGCTAAAAGCAAGTTTGCAGATGAATTAAGTTCCCCAGAAAGCTAGGCGCCTGTTCACAAAAAGCTCTTAGGCTGTAATTTTTTCACAAGAGAAAATTCTACCCAATCCTGACGCTGCGCACATCATTTGCGAATGCGACCGCCCAATGACAAAGAACACTTACGAAGGAAAAGGTTTATGAAAACGGGTCGTGAACTCTAGCTAATGAGGTCTTAAGCAGAACTCAAACAGTCCATTCTGGATTATCGCATCATGATCATCGTAATAATAATAATAATAATAATAATAATAATAATAATAATAATAATAATAATAATAATAATAATAATAATAATAATAATCTTTTATGCCCACTGCAGGACAAAGGCCTCTCCCTGCGAACGCATAAAAGCAGCATACAAGAATCAATAATCGCCTGCTTCAGTGTGCAGTGTCCGTTGAAATTGTATCACAAAAACGGAAATTAATATAAAATTCTGCTGTTTTACTTGCCAGGGCCACGATATAATTACGCACAGGCATAAAATTTGGAAATTCGATTGAGTTTTCTCGCTCTGTCACACCGCAACGCCACATGACGTTTTAAATGAGCGTCTCGCATTGGGCGCTCACGAGAAGACTACAAATGAAGCTGTGTCGGGTGATATGGGCTGGACTAGTTTTGAAGTGAAGGAAGCTCGCAGTAAAATTGAGTATGAAGAACGGCTGAGGAATATGGAAGAAAGTAAATGGGCTGAGAGAGTGTTCAGGTATCTATACAGGCAAAACATTGATTCACAGTGAAGGAAAAGAACTAGGAAGCTTACGAGCAAGTATGCGGCCTGGGCAACACAGCAACAAAGAAGGTCAAGCCGAAAGTCAGAGAGCCTGAAATAATCTCATGGGTGCCAGCAATGGAAAAGAAACCTGCCATGAGTAACTACTTAAGAGGAAAAAAACGAAATCAGGAAAGAAACAATTTATGATAACTCAAAGGTAAGCTCATTACTATTCGAAGCGAGATCGGGATGCCTTAGAACACGCACCTATAAAGCCAGATATAAGACGGAAGAAGTAGCATGTACTGGCTGCGGTAAAGCTGGGGAGACTATGGAGCATGTTTTATTATAATGTGAAGACGTCTACCCAGCGGTCGATTTAGGTGCCACTGGCCTCCTTGAAGCACTTGGGTTCAGCGAGAGCAGTGGAAAAGTAAACAATACCGCAACAGGCATAAGTAAGAAGCGATAGGAGGATTGGTGGAAGAAAAGTAGGGAAACAACACAAAAGCACACATCAAAATAGGGGATCAGAAAATTTGGGTGGGGTCGTTTATAGTGTTTTTTTTCTCTTTTTTTATTGTTTAACCTAGGTAGGACATTAGGCAGTATATAATAGCAAGAGCTTGGTGGCGCAACCCACCGCCCCGTTCCAAAGGCGACGCTCATAACATCCGTCCGTCCGTCCGTCCGTCCGTCCGTCCGTCCGTCCGTCCGTCCGTCCGTCCACCCATCCATCCATCCATCCACCCGTCCATCCATCCATCCATCCACCCGTCCGTCCATCCATCCATCCATCCATCCATCCATCCATCCATCCATCCATCCATCCATCCATCCATCCATCCATCCATCCATCCATCCATCCATCCATCCATCCATCCATCCATCCATCCATCCACCCATCCATCCATCCACCCGTCCATCCATCCATCCATCCATCCATCCATCCATCCATCCATCCATCCATCCATCCATCCATCCATCCATCCATCCACCCACCAAACCACCCACCCGCCCATCCATCCATCCACCCACCCGCCCATCCATCCATCCATCCATCCATCCATCCATCCATCCATCCATCCATCCATCCATCCATCCATCCATCCATCCATCCATCCGTCCATCCATCCACCCATCCATCCATCCATCCACCCGTCCATCCATCCATCCATCCATCCATCCATCCATCCATCCATCCATCCATCCATCCATCCATCCATCCATCCATCCATCCATCCATCCATCCACCCACCCATCTATCCATCCACCCACCAACCCACCCACCCACCCATCTATCCATCCACCCACCCGCCCATCCATCCATCCATCCATCCATCCATCCATCCATCCATCCATCCATCCATCCATCCATCCATCCATCCAATTAGGGACCTTCACTATTCCCGTTTTATTAACACTTCAAGGCAGTCATTTAAAATCATTTGGTAACTGTTTTGAAATGCTAAATTCTAAATTCCTGCGGTGACTGGAGAGTGACATAGTTCACTCTGTTCTACCAAAAAGATAGCTTAAATATCCAAAAAGAATTGATCAGGGGCTGAATTCACAAAGGTTTTCTTACGTAAGAGCTGCTTACCATTGACCGGTCTGCCTGGCTAATACCATGGCCATCATTTCAAGTGGGTGAAACCTTCCCTTATGAACATTGCTAGCGTAAAAATATTTTTTTTCTTTTGCTGAATATGAGCCCAGATCTTAGGCCCTTATTCGCAACAATGTCTTACACCAGAATTTTTCGTAAGAGTAAATTTCAGCCAGTTCTGACGCGGGATATATAAATTACGAGTGCGACCGGTCAGTAGCGAAGAACACTTACGAAAACAACGCTTTGCGAATTCGGGCCCTGGAATAGCCAACCAGCGAAACCGCGTTCGTGTCGTTGCAGTATAGGGCATCTGACTTTAAGTGCAAATCTAATCGACTACCGCGTATAAATCCGTTTATTGCTGTGGGTAGGTTTAAATGTGCGCTTCTGCTAGACTTTGTAGCTATACGCTTTGATTGTTATTCGGAAATGTTTTTCTATGCGGAGTGAAGGTTTCCCGTTTGAAGTCAATAAAGGCCTAATGCATAGACTATACCTGCATTCCAACTCGTGCGCAACTTTGCTCTCATATTTAGGTTTTCGAGCGTAAATGGTGATTTTCTGGTCGTATTTCTTGTTCTTGAACATTGGTATTTCTCCTGTAGCCAACTGGGAACATCTCTCGTTGAGCAGTCGGCCTTCCCTTTTGTACACCCCTGTTTTCACCACTGGGCGTTTCAGTGCTTAATAACAAAACGAAATGAAAGATAAACGTAAGCCCCTTGCCGAGATGTTAGCTGCATGTACGCACGAGACTCTGCAAAGGAAGGCGTGGGGGGGGGGGGGGGGGGAGGGGGCGGGGGGAGGCACCGAGGAAGGCTAAACAGTGTTAAGGTGGCGGCTGTCGGATGTAGTTGATTTGCTTCGCTTCTTAGATAGTACACGGAAACCCGCGATAAACTTCCTTCATGAAGATACTAGCGAAAGTTTGTCGAAGCGAAGTTAGAAACAAACAAATAATCAAGCAAAAGATGATTCCGCGAGTTGCGTCCTGAAAAAAAAAAAAAAAGAAATCGTGCAAGCTCCCGCGAGGACTGAGTCCCTGGAGTCTGAAAGTTTCCGGAAGCGGTGAAAGTGACTTCTGTGGAACTAGCTTTGACCGAAATGAAACAAACGGAACCAGCTATATGAAAGAAATAAAGAAATCTGGGTAAGTCTCCTGTTTTGCATCTTTAGACCAGGTTGGGTTAGCTTACATTTGCACCTTACTTCGGGCCACCTGCTGACAGTATAGCGACCGGGCGGCAGCGTACTTCGCTCCTAAGGAACGGCGTGCGCATTTATCAAGTTGCTCGCGATTGGCCGACACTTCATAAACGTGACGAATGAACATCTTCTTAGTTTCAAAGGGGTTCCTGTAGTTTTCTCCTCGTTTCGTCCTAGCTTCACGCACGCAGTTGCTCGCCGTCAGCGTGGGTACAAATGTAGCAATGTTTGCGCAATGTCCGTGCTCCTCTCCGACGCAGCTCTGCAACATCCGCGATGTCTCAGTGGCTGCGGCGTTCGACTGCTTGCCGAATGAGTTCAGTGTAGTGCGACTACTGTATGGACTCGGAGAAAGAACATGGGCACACAGACAGCGCCAAGGTCGAACTCCTGTTCTTCCTGTGTGTGACCGTGCAACACTTACGCTATACGCTAATCGCGTTCGAGATGCCATGCCGACAAATCACAATCCTGCTACTCAGCATCAGAGCTCGGTTTCGATACCCGGTCGCGGCGGCCGCATGCTTTCCAATGAGGGTGGAAAGCGCAAAAAAAAAAATGCTTTAAATTTATGTGAGCGTCCAATAACCCCGGGTGGTCGAAATAAATCTTGTGCATTCCTCCTCTCTTATTAGGGCGACTATTGCCCTGTACGTTACATTAAATCTTGTAACTTAATTGATTCAGTTATCAGCAGTCTTCATGTTATATATTTTTTTCCTGCCACCGCTTATTTTGTTCCAACGGGCGTGGATCACTTTACGTGTGTCCACTTTGCTTCCAGCCGCTCAGAAATTTGCTCCTAGCGTACGATCGCCGTCTTATCGAATGCGATCACCCATGTTGAAGAAAAATCTTGCCCATTTTCACAACACTATCAAAGACTGTTTTATGGCTCGAGGTGTCTGTAACTGTAACTCGAGGCGCTGTAACTCAATCTTCAAGCTGTAGGGATGTTGTGGCAATAACGTTACATGATGTAATCGTAGCAGGCTACCCTTACTGCACCGACGTATATTTTGAAGGTCATTCACTGTGATTAATCATTAATTTTCGATCGAGGCAAAATCAGGCAGCCTAAGCATGGCTCATTATTCGCACCCGTCATCTCGTGCATTTGACCCACGTCCACCGGTGAATGTATAAACAGCACAGGAGCAGATAAGCCCTTATTTCTATGTCACGCACGTGCAAGCATTCGTCTCAAAGGGTGTGACTCCTCGTGCCGACGGGACACATTCACCCCAGCCGTGGCGAGCGGTGGTTTGATGTATGCCGGATCACGTACGCGCAGACGCTGATCCTCCCTGCGTTATAAGCGGCGACTCCTCGCCGTTCACAAGTATTGCAGTGTTGGCGCAAAAAGTGCTGGCTCGCAGCTCGCATCCGCAGTTCCAGACAGGGGTGCCCTTGCGCACTCGTAGCAATAATTCCTGCTTCGCTTCAGCCGGCCAGGGGCTCTAACATCGAGTTCTCCTTGGCCAGCAACGCCTCGTGCCAACAATTTTCTCGCCGCTCAACCCCGGAGCACGTGGAGGGAAAACACGCGAGCGCCTCGGCACGCATGGAAACCGTCTGTCACCTGCAAGCGCTGTTGCCGTGGCGATAAGACAAGGCGCCACCGCGCGGTTTCCATAACAATTTCCCCGGCCCCCCCTCCCACCCTCCCTCGAACTTTGTTTTATTATTATTGTTGCTGCTCTTATGCTACTGCTGAAAGGTCGTTTGATTCCCTTTTTTCCTTCGCTCTTCTCTTCGCCTCCTTCGGTTTCCCTCCCGACCTTTAGAAGGACTTCCGGCTTGTTATTCCAGTTTTCTATTTATTACGCTGATCTTTCGCTCCAGCCCTGTCAGGGCCGCTTCGATCGATGGACGTGCGGCAGCTCACGCACCACGATATCTATAAAGCCGGCAGCGACAGTCGGAGCTCAAACGTTGTCGTCCCATACGTGGAGGCCCCCCGTTCCGCAGTTGACTGCATCGCCCGGGAACACGCCCGTCTTCAAAGCAGAGTCGGGTGCACACGTAAGAACAGGTCCTAGCAGGCACGCGCGAATGCGACAAGAAAAGTAAACGGCGCAAGCAGGATACACAGTCGCTGCTCCGTGGAAGGAGAAATTCGTTTAACCAAATCTGGCGAAAGACGATTTTTCCAGGCCGCACGCACGCCACTCATTGTGAGCGGTGGTAAACCGACAAGGAGGAATGGTCTGGCTGCGCTGCCATTTCGGAGAGAAGACTCGAGGCTGTGCTGTCAATTTAGCGGAAAAGATGTGGGCGATATTCCACAGGAGCGTAACTCGACACTCGCGAGTCGACTTGCGCGAACAACTCATATATATCCACCTGTCACAAGAAGTGGCGCTTCTTCGTGAGCACGCTGTTGCGACGCCTGTTTCTCGAACCTCGACCGGCGTTGCTATTGGGTAGCGTGGCGTTGTTGGCAGGGTGCACGCGTCCGGTAGACCATGGCGACCAGGCAGGGACGAGATGATTTATAGTGTGAAACTTGCGCTGTTTATTCAGTGGTTCGTGAAGGATATAGAAGAAGAGAATGAATGGACTGAAAAGTACATTGCGGGGCCGCTTAAATAGGCCCGCTAAAATTGTGGGCGGGATCATGCTCACGTCAACGTCACGTGACATACACTAAGCCTGGTCGGGGATGGGCCTTCAGGTCCTTTTTGGTTCGCGGGTTGCCACCCTAGTTGGAGCGTCTCCCCTAGAGTCGGACAGTTCGCGGAAAGGTTGTTCCCCTAGAGCCGCACAGTTCGTGAAAAGGGTTCTCTCCTAGAGTGGCACAAACACAAAGGGGCCTGTAATCACTGCGGGGCGCCTGCCAGACCAGCAACTACGCGAGACAACCATAGCAAATTATAGATCCATCTTCTGTTTCGATTAGGCATGGTCTTTGAGCATCCCTTTTGCCCGGGGAGTAACGCGCCAATCGTAACAAAGCCAGTTTTAGCATATTAAGCAAGGAATCGCGCCTGTTGGATCAGGTGCTGTGTTTCCGGCAGTCTCGGGTTTATACAAGCTCCGGCTTCATAAGTCAAGTTCAGACGAAGTTCATCTCTCAGCAGTCGGTGTGCAAATCTACTGCTGGAACGTCGTCGCCACGTGGCTTTCGTTGAGAAGCATTGGATGGCTGTTTCTGAACTTTTGGCGCGAGTGGGACGGCCGACCTACCACGCAACAGATACGGCATCCGTGACATGGTCTACACGTAACTTCGCGTCGCACCTTTCTGTTTCGGCATCATTTTCCGAGGATCCGCGCACACTATAGTGGCAGAAAAGGACTTACAAAACTCTTTTAAATAATGTAAGAGACGTATGCGCATGGCAAGCTGCATTTGCTTAATCGTCTCCAGCCTTTGACACCATCTACCTCATCTGTCCCTATTGTTCTCCCGTTCCCATTCCTTCAAAATAAAGCAGGGAGTCAAAATTAGGTCATTTGTTAATTATGTCAATGACCCCTTCAGCAATAAATCATTGAAGTTTCTCTCTATCACACCACATTCACAAATTTCATCACTGTTCCTTTATTTTTACTGCGAAGCTGTATACGGATAAGGTGCCGTGTATTTTTCGTGTGTGTCAACAACAACTATCATCATCAATGACTCATACCCACGTAAACATTCATACCTCCGTTTGCAATAAATAAATATAATGGCCAAGGTGGACGCTACAAACGCTCAGCAAAGTGAAGGGAACAGTGCTTACAGTCTTTCTAATCACGCATACAACATGCAGAACAGCGTGTCTAAAACGTTCATCACCGATGGCTCATACCATCGTAAGGAATGGCTCATGCAACCGCTAGCAATGGCTCATACCCCCGTAAACAATGGATGCCTCCGAGCAGCGTATTTCATTTGTGTTCTGCAGTTTCTATGGGAAAGCCACGTATAGTTAGACAAAAGATGTGCCAATCCACTCTGTTACAACTTGCCGGTGTACGACCGGCCTCGGCCACGTCGCACAACGGAAGCAATTGTGGTATACACTGTGTACATATCTCCGGGTACACGCAAGATCCAGATCGAGATGGTCATGTCAACGCACTTTGGTTGGGTCAGTGATGACAACACCACGCCCATCATCGTCGTTGGTGATTTCAACATTAACATTTCCAGACCGGACAAGAAGTGGTTTAGGCAATTTATGTGGCAGTACTTTGGTTTCATGTGCCACACAAATTGCGGAAACCCCACCAATCACCGTCTGTCGCGCATAGATTTGGCTCTGGCTAAGAACGTGTCCAAGGTTGTACCCGAGCCGATCAGTGTGTACCATAGTGACCACAAGGCTACCGTCACCACCAATACGTCCGAATAATAACGACCACCGATCAAGACAATAAATGAATTCGAACATTTCTTCAAAATTCTGTGTTACCTCTGTGTCGTGTGCTAAACAGCTTCGCTGGTCATCCACTTTCACATTGTGGAATCCTCAGTATAATTAAATTTTTATTTTCTCTGGAAAGCGATCTTTGCATCATCAACATCAAACATTATCGCTCCTCTCACTATTCGTGAGAAAGGAAAGTGAACTTCTGCAAAAGAACTAGCGCTGCCTGCTGTGTATACCTAAGAAGCTGCGCGTTTATTTGGGCTACAGCTCAAGATTTGTTGAGCGGTGACGAGGAAACAAACACGGGCACACGTTCAGGCAAGAGAATCCAAGCAACTTCGTTAATTCGGTCTCCTACATGGGTATGTTTCTGCCCTAAAATGGGGTTTATTTAAAAGGGGGCGCGGGTCGTTAAACATGGCCCGAATTCGGGCACAAATTCACTAGTGCTGGGGAGACATCGCCATCTCGTTTTCGCCGGTATCCGGAAAGCTTAGTGCCACACCGCTGACTGCCGGTTCTAATGCGCCTCTGCAATCAGGTCGAGATTTTGTCCTCCTGAGCGCAGGACACTCTGCGCTGGCGCTCCCGTCATTTGCAGCAACCCCCTTAGCTCTAGCTCCGAGGACTGCGTTCGTGAGGCCCTTTACAACTGCGGCCCGCGCGGCGCGATAGTGTTCAGCTGCTGTCAGAACTAACTGCGGCACCCCGATGTACTAGCCGGCGACATCAGTAAGCATTTTGCTGTACGCGGCTTATGCTTATAACGCGCTGTTACCCGGAACAGCGGCGACATGATAGTAACATACGGCGACTGGTGTATGTATGTATGTATGTATGTATGTATGTATGTATGTATGTATGTATGTATGTATGTATGTATGTATGTATGTATGTATGTATGTATGTATGTATGTATGTATGTATGTATGTATGTATGTATGTATGTATGTATGTATGTATGTATGTATGTATGTATGTATGTATGTATGTATGTATGTATGTATGTATGTATGTATGTATGTATGTATGTATGTATGTTTACCTTGCAGCCCGCTTGTCGTCGACAGGGGTGCCTAGGAGGCGTGATAATTTCCCCTCGAAAATGAGGCCCGCGCGGCCGTGATTCGCCGGCTCGTTCGCTGTGCTACGAGCGCGCCAGCGTCTTTCACGCCTCGCTGATGTAGGCATGCACAGGCGCCGATACACGATTGCGGGCCCGGTTGAGTAAACAGTTATAGTGGTATTTGCGAGCCGGTTTTGTTCGAGTTAGGCCGTCATGCAGTGGCTACATTGGAAACGCAGGCGCGCCATCACGCGAGGAAGCCAACGCAAGCATGGGCTTGCGTGCAAAACTGCGTGCAGCGGTTTACAATTCTCGCACGCCGGACCACCCTCTTATTTGCAGACAGCCTGTAAAAAACACACACACAAACACACACACGCACACCCACACACCCACCCACACACACACACACACACACACACACACACACACACACACACACACACATATATATATATATATATATATATATATATATATATATATATATATATATATATATATATATATATATATATATATATATATATTAACAAAGAAAAAAAAACGAAGAACGTTATGGCTTATATCTTTACTGACGTTTCGGCCGGAGGAATGAATGCAAGTGCAGTCGCGTCACAGTTATATGTCTAGACACCAGAAACTTATCACTTTGTCCCACACGAACATGCGCATAATCAAGCCCTAGTCAAACAACATACAAAGCGAGTACATGGTAAAAGAAATCCTAAGCTAGCCAGACAGTTCTAGAAAACACAGCAGATAGGCAACGTCACTACATGTAATCCCATAATCATACGGTGCTAAAAAAGCACAAGCTGCGCACGAGTAAAAGATGAACGCTGGCGCTGTATTGCGCCCTGCAGCAGAAAGCAGGATTTCAAAATGCACGCCCGGATAGCTTTAACAGCGCACACTTGGACAAAAGCTGGTATACCATGCATATTAAAACCAAAGCTTTCTATCGTCTAAAAATTGTAATAGTCGGGCCCGTAGCATCAGTCATCATGCGACCCGTGCAGCTTATGCCAGCTGCCAGCCGCGCGTCAGAAATCTAAGCTTTCCCAACATAGAAAAACGTCGTACAAAAGGCCACTGTGGCCACGTGCACAAGTAAGATGTATGCCAACTGGTGAATCTAAATTAGTGATGCAGGTTAGTTTTCCGATCTTTTCGTTAATACCACAAGAAAGAGCGTTGAACTTGTATATCAGGTAAGAATGGCGGACTACGAATCTTACCTGATTATCCGCGAATCTTACCTGATATACAAGTTCAACGCTCTTCACCTATATGCAACTGCTCACCTCATTGGTCTCCTTTTATACTATGTCACCTTTACATCGAGGCGAGTTCGGTCAACGCGCCTTCAAGGGCTAGGTTGACTCGTCCAACTTATAATTGGCTCTACTCGTTTGCATCGAGTTCAATTGAACGAAGCTTATGTGCCTTTTCTTTCTGCCTGCTTTCTCTCTCATGCTACATCACAAGTCACACCGGATTGAATTCAACGAAAACGTTATTATGACGCCAAACACGCCGCTAATAAATTCTGACCACCTGAGGTTCTTTAAAAATTAAGTTATGGGGCTTTACGGGTGAAAACCACTATCTGATCACGAGGCACGGCGTGGTGGGGGAGTCCGGAAATTTGGACCACCTGGCGTTCCTTAATGTGCACCTAAGTCTAAGTACACGGATGTTTTCGCCCCCATCTAAATGCGGCCGCCGTGGCCAGGATTCGATTCCGCGACCTCGTGCTTCGCCAACACCAAAGCCCAACACCATAGCCATTAAGCAACCATGGCGGCTCACTCCGCTCCACGTAAGACGAAAATACACAGGCACTGTTACTTTTATGCATCGCCGGGTACGTGTTTCGCGCAGGTAGAAACAAGCGGACAGACTAACTCACTCACTCACTCCCCAAAGCGACGGCTCTCTTTAACACCCGAACAAGACTCTCCTGCCCCGTCGTTTCGATTGAGTTACTGTGTACCGAGTGCCGCGGCATCACCGCAAATCTCAAAATCTCCTCGTCGTAATAAGCTCCGCCGTTGTGGCCGCTTTGTTATCCCGCTCATTGTGATCCGATTCTCTGCGAACCAAGTTTCGATGCTCGCGGCTTTTGTTTTCTCCCGCGATATTCGCGCTTCTGAATGGGTGTTCGGTAGACGTGCAGTCTTGCTCATTGTTGTTTGCATTAGTCCCGTACGTGTGCTAAATTCGTGACCCCGATCATTTGCTCCGCTTTATATATATTTTTTTCCTTACTCTGATCCTCTGTAACCCATTTCACGGCAAAGAACACTGTTACTTTACTTTCATACGCTGCAAACGGAAGAAAAGAAGAGTGAGAGAGAAAGAGAGGGGGGGGGGGGGATAACGAAGAACAAAGTGAGCGCAAGTCCCGACGGCACAATTTCCTTTCGTCTCCTCCCCAGGATGTTTCCATTTTATCACCCGCAATTTACTAGCCGACTCCTCCTCGTTCCTTCTTTACTGTTTATTTTTCTCTTCCTACGCATTGTGCAGCTGCTTGTATGCACTGCCCCTTGCTCGCTATTTCCAACTTGGCTGCCGCTGCGCGGCTCGTTTGCCCAAATCCCTCCCCGTCTGTTTTAGACCGCCTTTTCCGGTGCCCCCGCGTGCGAGCAACTCCCCCCCCCCCCCCCCTCCGCCTCAAACAAGCGGCGCTTGACGCCTTCCCTCCCCACACACCCACGAACCTCCAACCACCCACACCCGCCGGCTCACGCGGGCGTAATTACAGAGCTCCGAATCGATATGCAAATTAGAAACACGCGTTCGCGCTAGTCGGTCGCGTGCCGGCACCTCCTCATTCTCCCAGTGTGTGTGTGTGTGGGAAGGGGGGGGGGGGCATTTCTCTTGGAATTTCTTTTTTGCTCGGTGTTTCTTTTGCTCTCCCGCATTTCATTGCTTCTGGACGCGATTTCTCTTCGTGCACCTTTCATTACATTCTTGTTTTCTCTTTCTTTTCATCTCGGCTTTCGGCAATCTACGAATTCCTGCCGTCTCTCCCCCGAGAGTTACTATACAGGAAAGGAAGGAGGAGGAGGGCGCTGGAGATCGGGGACATTACGCAGAGAAATTGTGAAAGACAGGAGAGGAAGCGAAATTTTATTTCCTTCTATTACACTCGGAGTTAGTTCGGTTATTCGGAGGGAGGAGGACGGTGTGGAATGGGATGCGAGTTTCTTCGCTGAACGAGGAGCCAGCCGCAAAACTGGGATGAAAAGCGAAGTGCTCTATGTACAGCTGCGGCCGGCGCCGAGCTCGTCAATTTGTTGCGGGCATCGTCGAGCGGTTGTTTCACACGCCGTCCCTGCTTCGCTCGTGCTCACTTTTTTCTCTCCCACCCTAACTGCCTTTATCAATCCGTGTCTCATCTCCAATTTCGGCTCGAATGGAAAGCGTCAGATGGGAGGAAATAAAAGAAACAGTGCGCATGTGTTCACTTACAGTGCGATGTGAGTTCGTGGGCCGCAATTACAGTTCGCTGTTTCTTTCTTTCTTTCTTCCTTTCTTTCTTTCTTTCTTTCTTTCTTTCTTTCTTTCTTTCTTTCTTTCTTACTTACTTTCTTTCCTCGCTTCTTTCTTTCTTTCTTTCTTTTGCTGATTAGTTTGCGCCTACTTTTACTGCTTAAAGCTCGTGCGTGCAAGTCTCCGACGCGTTTGGAGGCGGGCCGCAGACACAGCAGATCGGTCGAGCAACAAAGATGCGTAAATTGATTAACTGAATTGGTGGTGGCTTGAGGCGCAATTATTTGCCGCCTTCGGCCCCTCTTACCAACTTTTAGCACTGCACGCAAACAAACAAGCTCGCTCCATACATCACGCGTCGACGTTGCAGTATCTAAATATTACCTCTATGTACGCCCGCCTGTAAACAGTCAAAAATTCAAACAAGCCCTCGGGTGCCCCCCTTTTTTTTGAGACCAGCGAGTCTCCTCTACACCAGAGACGACGTCACAGTTCTTGCCAAACCACGTCGCGGGTCCTGTCCGAAGAGCCCGAAGCCGCGATTACTGTTGCTGTTGTGTTCATTGTCGTGTGGTGAAATCGAAACGAATAGCGCGCAAAACCGTCACTAAAGCGGCGTCGCCGAAAAAAAAAAAATCGATGAAGGCGAGAAACAGAATTAGGTGGTGCACGTGACGTAAGCTTTCGGCGTCGTAACCTTGCAGACGCTGACCCAGGCAATGGATGAGAGTCCCTTGGCGCAGAAAGGGTACAGCGCGCTTCTTCCTGCCTCTCAGTGTTTCGTTTCATTTCATTTCCGGTATTACTAAATCCTTCTTTTTTAAACTTGCGCTATAACGCTCCCTGGATGACGCCTTGCAACTTGCAGCGCATACAGGAAGATAATTTCCGATGGCTCCGGGCGAGGGGGCCCGGCGATTGCACCATGCAGTGCATCGCCAAGTGAATGCGCATTGAATGGGCTTAAGAACGACGGCTCTGCTTGTTGCAACTTTTATGTATGCAGAAAGACAGGCTTTCTCACCCTTGCTTTGCCCACTTATATCCCAAATCGTTTACCTTGCATTGTTGCGTTTTTTCATAACTATACATGAGATGGGGGTGCTTGTTATGACGATGGGGATTTATTGGCTCATCCGCGGCTAGGGCTATAGCATGGTGTTAAAACTTTGTTCTTACAGGCTATGTTAACTTGAAGTATGCCAGGAAAGCGCCACGACGTCTTTAGCCTGGATGAGCAAGAGAGAGCTGCACCATGTGGGGGTACATTGCTTACAGCTGGTGCCGTGGTCTGTGTGGATCTTTGTGGGCCTTTGTCGAGTCACCCTCTGTCGAGGCTAGTTCAAATGAAAAAGCCTAATTCTTTATTATAAAGCAAATGGGGATATTGAGCATATGGGGACGGATTACCAGTGAAACTGTTTAGGCTGCAAACATTATGAAGTCATATTTTTTTTATACGGCACCACATTGCGCCGACACAAGCGCCGCCGCGGTCACCGCACCTCCCCATGCATATGCCGCAACTGCTGCAGCCCCGCCGGCACCTCCGACGCACGTGACGTCATAACCACAGAAGCGCAGGTCACGCGCACGGGCGCCGTTGCCCTACTCTTTCCCCCTCTCATTATTCGTCAAACATAATTTACAACAAATAAAGCTCATTAAGTCCAACTTGCTACACCAAGTGCACTTTCTGACATGTGTATAGCGTTTCTCTTGCAACGCCGAATTTATGAGGTTCTATTTCGACCCGAGATATCAAACTTATTATTATTATTTTTTTGTGGAAGTTGGCGAAGTGCTTGAAGCTTGCTGCACCTCCGCCTCGGGTCGACCCGGTATTTCACTATCTCCGGAATCGGCCCACGCACTCCCGTCCACGCGCCGTGATACAGACGTAAACCGACCATGGTAACCCCCTGCCCCCCCCCCCCCCCCACCCTCCTTGAGAACGAACGCTGGGAGATGCATGCGGGAACTTGAGGTAAGTAGCTTCACTGCAATAAATAGATAAGTATCAGTTTTCGACGTAATACCATTATCCTGCAGCCCAAGTAGTTAAACACTTCCGAAGTGCATCGATTCCTTCCGAGAATAATTACTATCGTTGTGACTGTAGCGACACGTGGACCGTGCACGGTTTTCGTATCTTCGCCTCTTCGGAAAATGCTAGCACCCATTCGCTCCTTTGTGATGTCTGATCAAATGAAAGTTATTGAGGTGGGGTTGAACTATTAAGGTGGACGAGTAACCCATTCACAATTCTCATCGTTTATGTATACACACACACACACACACACACACACACACACACACACACACACACACACACACACACACACAACTCATGCCTGCCTTACTGTTCGGACACGACTTTCGTATGATACCATGAAAAATTCAGAACCATTCCACTCTGTGAAAGTGGACGACCAGCGTAACAGGTTGATAATAAATATGTTGATTGAAAATAAAATACACATACCACAATGAATTTCGTTTTTTTTCACAACTTATTGTTGTTTCATTAAATCGCATAGGCAATGCTTTTTTTATTGTTAACCTTCATTTGTTTGCTTTTTTGGATTTATTATTTGGTCACCAAGGTGGCTATCGTTTTATGATCGTTATGATATACGGCGAGTGGCTCTGTGGCGACACTGGAAAGGCTCTTGGCCAATGCGAGGTCCATACACGACCGATGACACGTCGTGGGCACACTCATGTTTCTGTAACACTGAATGCCGAACCTTTCTAAGAGAAAAGCCACGAACCACTCGTCGCCTGGCCGAGACACGTCTGTGTTGAAATCACCCACAATTACCATGGATGTGGAGTCGGTAGGGGCGATCCAATCAAAGCTGTGTACGCTTGGCGTTTCGGGCACGATCTGCGTCCGTATGAGGTGCCGCGAGTCGTCGCCACGCACATTCCCGCTTCAGTTCTCGACAATGTTCTTCGTAGGCGCGTTGTTCTTCCGCAGTCCTCACTGCACGCGGCCTACCTATTGCACGGGTGGAAGGGAACTGAGATAAGGCTACGTGGTTTACCTATACAGCCACTGACGTCTAACCGCAATTCATACTAAATAGTGTCTATTCCACTTTTAGTTTTTTTTACGCCATTTTTTTATCAGAATACATTTTGACGCTTCTGGCGATTAAACGCAGGTGGAGCATACTAGGTGATACGCTTTTTTTTATGCTTTAGCTCTTTTAGCTCTGGGGTGGGCGCCACATTATTGCCTGCGCACTCAGACAGCCATAACCTGGCGCATAACAGCTCCGCTGTAAAAATAAATAAAAGTTTAAAAAGAGCTGCTTTTTCGTAGAATGGTGGTGCCAGTCCGAATGAAAACTGCAGCTTTATTTGCCAGCACTCGAGGACAACCCATACATACGAAAGAAACACCTGTCAGCCGGACCTTGAAATTCGGGTGCGGACGATCTCCGAAGCGCCACACCAACTGCGCCTATAATGCCTCAGCGCGTCGCGCATACTAACGAGCGTGTCCCACGAAAAGTTGGCTCAGTTGGCACACGCACCACCGGCATGGCAACAGTGCAGCAGCAGGTCTGCTCCTACATTACTGAAAACAGTAGAGAAAGGTGACGCACGCCTGTAGGGAACGAATGAATGAATTAAGAGATATTACGTGCCAAAACCGCGATTTGATTATGAGGTACGCTGTAGGAGGAGAGGACTCCGGATTAATTTTGACCAGCAGGGGATCTTTTACCTGCCACCAATGCACGGGACACGGGCGTTTTTATATTTCGGCCCCATCGAAATGCGGCCGCCTTAGCGGCCACACCATGGCCTCTAAACCACCTCGGCGGGGACATCAATAGGGAGCCGCCAAGGTTAAGCCTGACACATATCGCGTTATCTGAAAGCCGACACGCATACGCTAAAGCCTCTCCATCAGCTTACGCTGACAGCGGCAGTAGTATGGAGGGGCCTTAGTGTACGTGTTGGGCAGCGCGAGGAGGTGCAGCGTATTCTCATACCTACTGGGCGTGTCGTTCATGCCGTAATTGTGTGCGGAGATATGTAGCGATGTAAACAACTTTACTGCAGTATAGCCAATGGCTCGATACATGGGCCATTTTCCGTCTTCATGCAGTTGCGCTTAAACAGGGACTAAATAGAAAAAGAAAGGTAGTTTAGAGCTGTAAAGCTTCTTTGAAAACTTTATTTTCGTTGATATCGCGGTACGACGTTCTTTAATAAAAAGGAAGTGAAGGCCCAACTTCCGCCTTTTGAATTTCGCGCCGCAATCACAGCGCCGGTACGTCAACGTGACGTCACCGTGTTCAAAATTATTTGGCATTTTTTTTCTTGTATTTGCGCCGTTGTGGCACAACAAGTATTCTGAAAACTTTTAAAGTTCTATTTCTTATGAGTATAAAGGACCATGTAGTCCATCTTTACCGAAGGAAAATTCACTAGGTCCGAGCGGATGCTGTCAAATTCCATGACGTCATGGTGTGCTATGCGGGAACTTCAAGACAGCGTCGCCACCCCCCTTTAGTTTTTTTTGCGCTTTTATTAATTTGTCAAAGCTGACATGGCAAGGGTGGTGTTTTCTTTGGTGTTGTAGAAGGATAATTGACTAATGCAGCTGACAGTGACAAGAACTTGCAGCGTGACCAAGATCAAAGCAGATATTTCGCTCCAGCCACTTGAAACTCGTCGCACGATAAGTCTTCTTTGCCTTTTCCATAGATACGTCCATGGTAATCGAGCTCATGTGTTGCCGCTTGAAGTACCAGCGCGCACGTCACGTCGCCTTAACAATAGCCATAGTTTCATGCGCATATTCGGTAATACACTGTCATTTAACGCATCAGCACTGCCACGTGTCATAACCGTATGGAACAGCCTTCCTGATAACATTGCGAGCATAAGAGATCGTGACGCTTTTCGCGAAGAATTGCTGAATTTCCTGTAGAAACATTGTATAAGGATGTTATTGACCTGCTTTCCTTCGCTGTTTTTCACACTTGTATTTTTATATTTTTGTGAGCATGAGTATATTACTGTGTTTACGCTCTCTAAAGCTTAGCCTAGACAAACATTTATTGAACTTCGCTTTACTTATCTTGTGAATGCATGTATAGATATTTATATTCTCTACTCCTGTACTGCTTTACTTATCTTGTGAAAGCCTGTATTGATGTTTATATTATTTACTCCTGTTGAAACACTTACTTTGTGTCCCCCCTTACCCAATGCCCTTAAATGGGCCTGTAAGGTATTTTTAAATAAATAAGAGTGTCCTGAGGAACTCGAGTGGGGAGAACCGAAGGCTCCCCGATCAAGTTGGTGGCTCCGCCCACGACGGGACAGGGAGCTGGTGACTCTCCGCGACGTCGCGGGCCCTCTGGACGGCCTGTAGTTGGTTTGTGAAATCCGAGCTCTTCAGCAAGGCGTCCCACTTAGACTTGTTATGAAAGTCGGAGCCCGCGTTGTACGGGCACACCAGATCATGTGGTCGAAGGAGCAGCACGCGTGACCGCATTTGGAGCACGACTGCGGTAAGTTCGGGTCTATCCAACTAAGCGCTCTTGGGGTGAGGTAGGATCTCGTCTATAAAAGCTTGAAAGTAACAGCCTGAGCCCTGTTCAGTTTCGGGCGGGGGGGAGGGAATTTCCTGCTGTTGTGTCTGTAATGTGACGTAATTTCATGAAAGGTCGTAAGATTATCTTTGAAGGGGCAATCCTGCGGGAGAGCCGGACCGTCCGTTAGCTCGGGCGCGGTTCGTGAATTCACGCGCCAGGCAGTTGGCCCGCTCGTTAGGGTTGCAACTTGTTTGGTTAGTTACATCGTTCACGTGCGCCGGGAATCACGCTATGGTATGACCTCCAGTGTCTTCTCGCGTAGTAATACGAAAGGATCTGTTGACGATGTCGGCTGCGTGTCTACAAACTAGAGTGGACGAGAAAGCCCTGACCGCCGTGCGCGAGTCGGAAAAAATGGTCGCCGGGCCTTTTGCGGCTTGAAGAGCCAAGGCTATTGCGGTTTCCTCCGCCTCGTTCGCGTGTTTAGCGTAAATTGATGCGACGCTGATAAGTGTTCCGCGCGCGTCAACGACCGTGATTGCAAACCTGTCTTCGCTGCCATATTTGGCGGCGCGACGCAGAATGCATCTGCCCTGTAAGGATCGATTCGTCGAAAGATGGTTCTAGCCCGCCCTCTTCTGCGACCTTCGTTGCGACCTTCGTTGCGACCTTCGTTGAGCCCGTACCGGTGGATGTTCCTCAGTACGGGCTCAACCTTTAAACCTTCACGGGCTAATTTAGACAGGTGGTGTCTGTCGAGCGGTGCCTGTATAGGGAGTTGACCAGCTTCATCAACAATTGTGTTTCCCTACTTAGTTTACGAAAGCCTGGAGATCTGTGCAATAAACTGTGCCTCAATTAATTCGTCTGTGGTATTGTGAATTCCGAGTCCAAGTAGTTTTACTGTGCTAGCGGATTGTGGAATACAGAGTATTCTTTTGACGCCGGACATGATGAGCGTGTCGAGTTTGTTCTTTTCAATTTTGCTCCATTTGAGGTACGGTGCCGTGTAAGTGATGTGACTGATGAAGAAAGCTTGGAAGACCCTGAGTAGGTTGTCCTCCTTGAGTCCCCCCCTTTTGCCTGCGATTCTAGTTATGAATCTTAGTATGTTTTTCGCTTGCGCACCCAGCTTGTTAAGAGCTTCTGAATTACAGCCTTTGGCGTTGAATAAAAGTCCTAAAATTTTGACGGAGTTCACCCTCGGAATGGGGTGCCCTTCTCGTGTTGTAATTTCGACTGGCAGCGTTTCCAGAGGCTCGAGATTCCTAACGCCTTGCCTCGACTGTCTCTAGAGGAGGAGTTCGGATTTGGTCGGTGACAGCTTGAGACCCGTGCATGTAATAAATTCTTCCTTTACATCTATGGCCGCCTGGATAGATTGCTCTAGATCGGCCAGAGATCCCCCCGGGAACCAGATCGGGATATTGTCTGCATAGATTGTGTGGCATATTTTTGGGAGTGCGGCCAGCCTTTCGGAGAGTTTATGCATGGCGATATTAAATAGTAGCGGGGATAGGACTGAGCCCTGAGGGGTTCCGCAGTTGCTCAGTTCGTAAGGACCGCCCGAGATCGTGCCCAGTCGAAGGAACGCTTTCCTTTCCGATAGGAACGAGAGAGTGAAATTAAAGAATTTCCGCCCTAGGTTGAAATGGGAAATTTCGTTCAAGATGTGTTCGTGAGCCACGTTATCAAAGGCCTTAGCGAGGTCGAGTGCAATGATACCTCGTACGTCCCGCGTCTCGTTATCTAATATAGATCTTTTCAGGAGGAGCATTGCGTCCTGTGTGGAGAGTCCCTTTCTAAAACCTATTAGATTATGCCTAAATAGTTGGTGGTTCTCTACGTGTTCGACGATTCGCTTGTGTACTGCATGTTCTGCCACTTTGCAAATGCACAATGTTAGAGAGATGGGACGCAGGTTATTTATGTGCGGAGGTTTCCCCGGTTTGGGGATGAGCACCACCTTGGCGGTGCGCCATTCCGACGGGACCTGCCCCGAGCTCCACACCTCGTTTATCTCTGCCGTTAGGATTTCGATGGCCTTGTCGTCCAGTTTCCGGAGGAGCTTGTTGGTGGTCCCGTCGGGCCCCGGGGCCGATCTTCCATTTAGATTGAAGAGTACGGCTCTGATTTCTGAAATCGTAATAGGTTCGTCTAATTCTGGCCTGTCTAGCCCCGTGTAAACCGCTCTCGAGCTTATGCTTTGCAAATCTCCTTCCTTGAGGGTAGGTAAGTTCGCGCCAGGTCGTTGACAATTACATCGTTTATGACGCCCGAGGTGACCTGCTTATGTATGAGCCTATCGACGGCGAGATTGAGCGCATTCCGGGACTGTTCATCGTTTAGGAGGCTTTTAAGCAGATTCCATTTACTACCTCTTCTCATGCGACCGTCCGTTTCGTTGCATGTTTCGTCCCACTGTTGCAGGGCGAGTTGCTTGGAATAGTAGTCTATTTCCTTGCTTAGTGAAGTTAGTTTTGCTCGTAGTCGGTGATTTAATTTCTGTATTTTCCACCTCTCTCCAAGAGCGTGTTTAGCCTCCAGAAGATTCGCTAACCGCGAGTCCATTTTGGGGACGTCAAGTTCTGCGCTAATTTCTTTGGTCGTGTTTTTGACGGCCTGCTTAAGATTGGTAATTAGTTCTTTGAAGGATTCGCTTGAGGGGGCCGTTTCGGCTCGAATTTTCCGGAAAAGATTCAATCAACGTATTCGTATTTGACCGGAGGTCTGGGTTTGACCTGCACCGCGATATCGAGAACGTAGTGGTCACTACCCAAGTCCTCTTGGAGATTATCCCACGTGCCCTCGATATTTCGGAAGAATGTGAGGTCTGGCGTTGTGTCTCGACTGACCGAATTACCCCTTCTAGTGGGAAACCTAGGATCTGTAACAAGCGTGAGGTTAAAATAGGCTGCACATCCGGCTAAGTTAGTGCCCTTCTTGCTGTTAAACCCGTATCCCCATTCCGTGTTCGGAGCGTTGAAGTCCCCCGCAATGAAGAGGGGCGCGTCTCTGGCTGCCTTGATTGCGGAATCGAATAGTGCATTAAAGTCTCTGTTCTTATCTGCAGGCGAACTGTAGACGTTAAGAATAAAGACATTCGCGTTGCTCGATCTACTGGGCACGAGCTCGATCAGTTGTGCTTGTAGTCCTCTACGATATTTTGGAACGGTGTGCTCCACAAAGGATACGCTTTTTTCAACTAAGGCGGTGATGCCTCTCCCCGTTTCGCCTTTGTACGCTACGGCGCGATACCCCGACAGAGTAATCTCCTTCTCCGCGAGCGTCTCCTGCAGTAAAATGACATGTGGCTTGTCTGTCACGGATCTGACGAGCTGACCTAACGGAGCCTTGCGCCTCTGGAAGCTAGCGCAGTTCCACTGCCAAATTTTAACGGTATTGTTATTTGTGATATCCATCTTGTTTACTGCGAAATTTTAGAAACCTTTGGCGCTCCCGTCGGGATTTGATCTGGTCGGGAACGGTTGAGTATGTGTTGTTTGTCTACTTTTGGGCTGAGTCCTAGGTCTTTCTAATAGCGTTACTCTGGCGACCATGGAGAACCCCAACGCCGGCCCGTAGTGGTGGAGAAGAGAGATCAACCGACCACATACAACGAAATTGCGCAGCACTTTTATCTCGGCAGGAGAGACTTTCCCCTTCCACACAAGAAGTTAAATAGAGCGCAGGCATTGACCCTCAGGTTATTGCAAACAGGATCATATCCCAACCCGGCTTTATTCCACAAAATTTATCCCGACACCTATGCCACTAGTTCTTGCAGGCACTGCAATGACATCGCTAGCCTAGACGATATGCTCTGGCGTTGCCCCTCGTTACGAGGCACAGAACAAATCAACGAGGACAAGTGGCTCTCCGCTATCAAGAGCCCCGATGCCGTGGCGCAACTATGGGTTGTCCAGAGGGCCCATGATGCGGCGGTCGGGCAAGGCCTGACTGTCCCAACGTGGGAGCGGCCCGCAGCGCGCTGAGTCGCGTACCTGCATGAGGACCTTATTAAAGTTTTGCATCCATCCATCCATCCATCGACTCTATGGCGGAGAGCATTTCCATAATCCTACTCAGGGTCTTTTCCAGTTTACCCTCGTTTTTGACGGGGGAAGCCGAGGCGGCGGACCGGCTCTCGTTTACCTCGGTTATGTCGCCCTCTTCTTCCTCCTCTGTGTCGCTAAAAGGTTCCCGGTTGAGCGCCTTGCGTTTCGACTGCCAGGCTAACGCGCCTGGTTTACTGTTACTAGCCTCATGCCAGTTTATAAGTTTTCCTTTGATGCTCTTAAAGGATTCCTCAAGCTCTGCGAGCTCGCGTCTAAGTTCCCTATTTTCCGCTTCGAGCGCTTGGATACGGGGATCGATCCTATGCTCTGGCTGTGCCTCACCTGTCGTTTCTTTGCTTGATGCGTTCGTCTTCCCAGACGGCTGTGTCACTCCCTTGACCTTGTCGGCCCACGTGGCCCGCTTGACGGACTGGGAGCGAGACCGGGATCTCGATCTGGAGGAGCGTTCTCCTTGCCTCGGTTTGGATTCTCTCCTTCTCGAGCGTGAGCGCCCTCCGGATAGGGATCGGGTACCCAGGATGGAACCGCTCCGCGCAGCTGGTGCAGCCAACGAGATGTCGCCAGTTGCGTCGGTGACGTCAGATTCTTCGTCCAGTTGTGCCCTCCTTGCGCTTTGTCTGCTTCTTCGGCGTCGGCGTCGTACGATGTATGGGATTTGATAGCGCTTTTTGCACGTTCGGTTCCCGGTGGCGTGGGGCCCGCCGCACGCCTCGCACTTGGGGGTGCATTGATGTTCTTCTTCGTCGCCCGCTTATGCTTTTCCGCAACCGCGACATTTATTTCTCTCTTCCTCGCTGCTGATGAAAACTAATGCAGCTGAACTTATTTTTCGCTTGTTGCCCCTTAAGGCCTTAATAGGAGTCGCACAGAGACCAGACTCCCTTGTACTATACTTCTGTAGTGGAACGCGCTAGTCCATATCTATCGCTGCCATTGTCGCGAACTCAGTAACTTTGCGAGCATGAGCATTACCTCGGTGCACACCTGTACTCCGCTGCGTTGCGTGTATGGTGTACTGTCTCCTGGCTCGTCTGCTGCCAAGTTCCGCCCGCGGTGACAGTCAGTGACGACTCTGACGTCACTCCCTCAGCTCTAGGTTCCTACATTTGAAGCACGTTGTTAGCCAGCACCCCATCACCTCCCGCACCTCCGACTGCTTCGTGACAGTCGCCAACACGGTCTACGCCTGAAAGGACTCGGTCAAAGGTCGGCAGCCGCCTGGCGGCCCGAGTCGGAAAACGCGGCCCCGTTGGCAATAGAACGAAAGGGGGAGAAAAGGATAAAAAAAAAGATTTAAGCGTAAAAGTGAGATGCAACGGACAGTTAAAAGATAGGTACACGTGCATGACATTGAAAAGCTGCGGTACTGTACAGCGACTAGTAAGGAACAAGCAAGCAACACAAAAGACTTCCGAACGATCGAGTTTCGCTGCAGGTGAACTAAATGCCAATGAGCACCTCCTTGATCCGCTTTATCTGCGATGAAGTGTCCCAGAGGAGTGTAGCTTAGTGTTCCTTATGCATGGAGAGGCATAAAGCTAAAAAGAGAACATAGATAATAAAAAAGAAACTGAGGAATGTAGAGGTAACAGGATCTCTCATGAAGGAGTCACATATTCACATTACTCACTGTGGGACGTAGAGCCTCAACGTCTTGGAAGATGCTGACTAAGGTGCAGTAAAATCGGATGTCCGCATGTCATAGAGGATAGCTTGCTATAAACTCTTGTGCAAAGCGCTATGGCTCGGCGCAGAAATTTCTTCACACGGTGCAAAGTTGTCCCACATATGTTGTCCCGCAATGAAGAAACTGATGCTAAGTTACTACGCCGCTAAGGTACCCCTTCACGAAGAAAGTTATGGTAATAAATAGAAGAATGGGCAGACATACTAAAATAGCAGTTTGGATAACAGCATGGTTAAAAAGAAGGGTGCTCGCGAGGTGGTAAGGACTGGGGAGTGGAGAAGACTATCCCCTCGACGACAAATTAAGCCTCGTGGCGTACACCTGAGCTAGCCTGCCCGAGGGAACTCCGCTGAATAAACGAGCGCACAGAAGTGATTTTCCTAACCAACAAGCGAGTAGCGGGCTAATTGGCCTCGGCACCCTCCTTCTTCAGTCTCTCTTGCGCAGCATGAACCGAGAAGGGAGAATTAAGCGACACAGTAGAAACCGACAGAGCGTGGAAGAAGGCCAGGACAGGCGAGAAGTTTAAAAAGAAAAGTGAACAGAAGTGAGAGAAAAGCGCCAGAAGGAGAAAGGGGTTGGGAAGGGCCGTGCACCTGAGGGCGAGGAACCGCTACGCCGGTCCCGCAGGGGCCGACCTCCTTCCGAAACTTTCAGTCTGGGGCGAACCGCGCTGGAGCCGCGCGGTATACTGCGTAGGGCGGGAACAAAAAGATGACAGAAAACGTAAAGAATCACGTGAACGACTCCGCGTGCGAAACCGTCGAGATCGATAGGCAATTTCGAAACGAGAGCGGTTGGCGAGCCCGAGGCCGCACACAAACACAGAAGCGCACGCGCCTTCGCTCCTGCTGCTTCCCTGCATGGCGTGCCCGTCGTGCAAGGAAGGCGCAGAGGTGGCTCGCCGTTGATTGAAAGCGTCTCTCGTGAGAGCTGTCGCGCTCGGGGGCCCGCGGAGGTGAGCGTTCGCCTGAGAAGTGCGGGGAATGAGAGAAGGTGGCGCTCAGGCGCCGCGTTGCGTGCGAGCGGGGCGAGCGTGTCGCTGCAAAAGTTTGCTGCCGTCGCTTGCTGCCGTGCTCGCGCGCTGGCGCGGCGCTGGCGGCGCGCACGTCACGCCATTTCCGCGTCAAGGCGCCTTCGTAGTTCTTCTGTCGCGTCGCGTGTCTTTTTTCTCGACTATTCTTCTCTCTTTGTCTACCTCTTGCGCACTCGGCCCGCTCAAATTCACAGAGGACCTCGTTCCGGCTATACGTAAGCCCGTGTGGGGTGTCTCGATACCCGCGCCGCCGAACTGATAGACACGGTATCGAGGCGCCGCCTTTAATTGGCACTTCGACCACCTTACTCTTCAGTCGTGTGTGACTACGCGGGGAGCGCTGTGCGAAGGGGAGGATGGTTGAAGTGCCTGTAACAAGAATAGCGTTTTATGTCCGTTTTGAGCTATATAGGAGAGGGAATAGATCTATCGTGAACCGTGGTAAAAGAATAATTGTATTTAATATTGCATGATACGGCTTTGAGGCGACTAAATCGTCATCTTGCACCTGGACTTGCGAAGGCAACGTTGTTCAGGTACTCACTGCCAGTCAAAATCTTTGGCTCTTATTCTCCCTACTAAAGAAAATAAAAACAAAAACGAATACGCAAGTGATACGCAGGAGCGTTTTTTCTTGAGAACTGCTAAACCATTTTAAATATACTTTCCACATTTAAATGCAAACTCGGTAAACGTGAGCGGCAGTCGTCAACAGATTTTTTATAGTTAGTCTTTCAGGTGGGTGTTAAGGAATTGAGAAAAATCGAAAACCTAGGATAACTTTAGTCCTGTAGCTTCTAACTCTGTAACTCCGCAACAAAAATAGATATCAAATATGTATGCGAACAGCCTGTTCTGGTGCTTCTAAAGTGGTATTAAAGTATTTTTCGCGTGGTTTTGAGAATACCAATATTTCTCTATTATATTAATGTCTTTACAGCACTCACAAAAATGAAAGAAATGTTTCACGTCAACTAAGGATTGATTAAGGAACTTGCTGCTTTTTAGAGGTCGTATCGGTGCTTTTATCTTTTTTTCTTGCAGACCATTGAGTTCAACTCGGCACTAAGTAACAATCACTACCATTCAGACTAACCGGCACACACTGACATTCGTCCACGTGTCCACTCATAGTCGCCGACAGTCACTTGCAATCCCGCATGTGGAATGAGTGGTTAAGTGCGCTCGTGGGTGAGTGTGCCGACCTAAGGCGTTGCCTGAGGTTCTAACTAGAGCGAGGCTACGCGTTAAATGACCCCTAATCAGAATTAGGGCATTACAATGCAGCAAGCGCGGTGTCTAGATATCGCAATGAGGATCGCGCCTGCAAATATTACACCAGTGTAGGATCCGAACGCTGCACGAAATTCAACCAAAAGCACCCGCACCCTCCCTCTGTGAGGAGGAACTGTCTTCGTCAGCAGAGGTGACGTCACAGGCCCTACACTTCCGCATCAGAAACTCTGTAACCTACAAATAAGCACCAGCAGAACGAACAACTCGGGGCTTCAAAATACGCTCTGTAGCCCTGCAAAGTATAACATATATTGTATGTGTACACTAAATGTTCAAAAAACCAATGCCTCAATGTCCCATTTGCCTTCAAGTTTGTTATCAAGTTCAAGTTTACTGAAGTTTATTATGAGCATATGTACAACAGGAATCTGCTGATACATCCGCAGTCAAGGTGGCTGTTCAGGGTGTGCTGGTTGCGTAAACGTAAGAAAAAGAAAGAAAGAAGATGAATGTCAATACCAGTGCTATTGCTTCTTGCCTCTTACCTACATTTGCTTCCACGGCCTCTTGGATTGCAGAGTCTGCAAGAGGGAGCTGCTGCGGCTAGGCGTGGGCATTGTCTAGGCAGAAAGAAAATGCCATTCAATTGGGGAATGATGGAAATAAATGGAGTTGTTATGTCTGCTTCTTGCACTATTCTTGCCTAAAGGTTTTCAAACATAGTGTCCAGAACACACCAGCCCTTTGACGGCTTTTGCTTTTTACCTGCAGCTGTTGCTGTGAGATCCTTAGCATGGCTGCGTGCAGCATTGTAACACTTGGTGGAGGCATTGGAAGTGGTATTAAAAAATATGAAGAATCATCATTGCCTGCATGAATGCTTTCAATTTCTAAGTGCAGTGGTAACTATCACTATTAGTGCAAGGCCCCCCAAATCTATACGGCAAGTGCCATAGCTCGAAACTGAATTTTTCCTTTAGTGTGTCGCAAGGTGCCTGATGTGTCCACATTAGATGTGATCCGTTTCTTTTTATTTATCCCAGTGTGGAGAGAGCATAATTAAATTGTTTTTTTTATTCTTGCGTGGATTGTTTTTTCGTTGGTTTCTGAATTTATCAAGCAGCAGTCTCATGTTACTAAAGTGACTCGTGTAATGACAATCATCAGCTTTTGTTTTGCAGAAAAATAACGCATTTCCTGACCCATTGTTTGCTATCCCATCACTCGCATAATTTTGCAGAGTGTTCTACCTATATTGACTTGCTTGACCTCCACTGAAGTCTTGCATTTTCAAATACCATTCTTTCCTTAAAATCCTTCGACACTTCTCATAATTTCTGTACTTTGGGCTTCTGATACTATGCATTCACGGTTTTTGCTTGCTATTTCTGACTAGCAAATGCCTTCTTTAATTTTGAGCTTAAATTTTACCTTTAGAACACACAGAAGGGCTTGCCATTGCATATCTGCATAACAGGGAAACATGTTTCATTAAACATTTGCAAAATCCAATAGAAGATTGATGAATGCAGCTTGCAGTATGATTTGACTGAATGAGCCACAAAAGTAACTCATCTCACCTGGTAAATTAAGGTACATATTAGTGTGATCTACGACATATGTTACACTAACGTTGTGGGTTCTCTTGCTTATACAGCAAAATAATCTGTGCGCGAGAAAAAAATTATTTTTGCATACTCCTTTTACACGCCGATTTAAGGAAAATGAGCTGGAGCTGTCCACACGATCTACTTATTTTACCTGCGAGTATACTCAACAAAAATGTGTCCCAGCAGCTTAGTGGTATATGAGATTATGTCAGTATTGCATATGTGCGTGTTGTTTAATATAATTGTATTTTGAAAATGCTCGTAGGGATCTGATGTGCATATCTGCAGTTTCTGGATGCAAGTAAAAATAGACTCAGCATCAAGTGCAACTGAACGGTCCGACGGATCCACAGTCGATCATGCAAATTGATTCGGTGCGCACATTTGTGACCAGAAAAGATATGCTACATGAAATGGCATGCAAGGAAGTATTGAAAATATTGCACAGTTAATAGAACGCCTACACTATTAATATGCAGTTCATGCACTCCATTTCGTCCGTATTAGGCACTCGCCTCTTGATTGCTTCCTGACACAGAAATACTCGGCATCAGGCTGTTTTTCTGCTGTGGTATTTGTAGAAGCATGATTGTTTAAAGTGCAACAATTAAACAGGTTCTATGTCTTGCTTGTGGATTCGCGAGCACAATTCCGGTACGCTGGTCCGCCAGTCCAGCAATTGTCTACTGAAGGTAAACCTGCAAATAAAAACACCCCTCCGCATGTAAACCTAAACTTTAGGTTTACATGCGGAAATTACTACGCATCCAAAAAACAGAGATTCGAAACTGAAATTCGCGTCATCCTTTATTGCATGAATTCGTACATCGTGATATATATAAGTCACGTACTTAGCAAGCGCTTTCTGTAAACTCAATATTAACGCACCACCTTCATAAAGCCATCAGGTGTGCGTTTTTAGATGACAAAGCATAAGGTGACCTGTACTAGTTTTCAGCTCTTTGAATAGTAACTGCGCTGGCCACATTGACCAGTAGCAACAGGGCGGCGCCCTAGCGGTTCCCACTTTTTCAGGCAAGCTTTTCCTCTATAGTTGGCTATATTAAGTCCATACGCGTGGAGGCTCAACGCACGCGTCAGAGCTTTGTAGTGAGCGCTTACAGCCGGCTCACTGCCGTTTCGTAACATCCTGCCCTGCGAATCATGGCGTGCGGCATGGCATGCGTATACGGCATTGGGCTACTGGCCAGGTAGCAGAACGCGTTCGGAACACGCAAAACAGTCATTACACCGCAGGGCCTGCCCCGTATGTGAGCACAGCTTATTTTTCAAAGCCACTTTTGGCGAAAACGGTCTATTTCGTTGGTAAGGGTTTACAAATCGCTCTCAGGGAGAGTGTGCAGGTAGAGTTAGCTGAGAGGAATAACAAAAGCATTAATTGTGAATGTACCGTTAACCTATGCAATATCCTTCACCGCGAAAAATTACGTATAAAGAACCAAGATGGGTTTTGTTCAGCCTAATGTGCACGCTATGCGAATGTTGTTCACGCGACGCAGTCGACAACCTACGCGCTCCTTTGGCTAGATGAATATTACGTAAAACGACTTATAAAAAGCTGGGAGAAATTATCAAGGTACTTTTTGCTAAACTATTATGCAGGTTGGAGCGGCTCTTCTTATGGTGAATAATTACCGAACAAGGGAAGACTGTTTCGTTTTTTTTATACAAAACTGGGCCCATATCATAAAACTGTTTAAGGTTATAGTAAAATTGGTAAGAACAAAAACCGTCCAAAAGTAACACCGAATACATTGTTAACGAAGGCCGTCGGCCGTTCAAAAAATGTTCTTACGAACAAGAGAGAGAGAAAGGGAGAGAGGAAAGGCAGCGAGGTTAACCAGAGGCGAGTTTCCGGTTTCTCTTATGAAAAATTCACATAAGTTTTTTTCTTAGGAACAGAAAATCGATGTAAATTAGGCCCCTCATCCTAAAACACCCGGGCCTTTGCAGTGCTCGGACATTATTCTGTTTCACGCAGTTTGTGTCAGAAACGGCACAGGCGTAACTGAACAAACCATCGATGGCCGTACTATTTGAAAGCTCTGCAGCATAGCGACAAACTCGTAACAGAGGGAACACGCTCTCGCACCGAATTTACAAAGTTATTCGTTAGCTAGATATTTTTCACTTCGCTGTTGCCCCTGCTAACGTTGAATTCACTATCACAATTAGCCGGTATACCTGTTCCTTAACGCATGCCTTAATGTGCAACCTGCTTGTGATTTATGCCTGTTGTGTTTAAGTGATAGCGAGATTGTACATCTCCTTTCTGCACTTGCGCGTGAATTAACATTAGCTCAATGGCATTAATCCGATTTCACAAGTTCACGCCTTCATACCCTGGACCCTAATTTACAGCTCCGTATTCCGCCCGACCTTCCACGACGTAACTGCACCCATGTAGTCCGTCTATAGCTTGGAGTCGCATTTTCAAATGCGTACTCATTTCTTATCGGAATGGCCAACAGGGCACTTTGTGACTTCTGTGGGTGCAATGAAACAATCGCGTACCTTCTTTGTGAGTGCCTTCTACCCGCAAAGAGCATTCCCCTCAGCCACCCTAGACAAACTGGAAAAGCGCCCAATGACAGAAAACAACCTCCTTGGAAACTGGCCTACGCGAACATCAGCGCGATCCCCTGTGAAGGCGCTGCTGGGATACTTAAAAGACACGGGACTTTGTGACAAATTGCGACTGCACACTGTGTGACATAGGATTGCACGGTGACAGTGCGTAACACCAGGAGCGCCTTCGCAGACTGCGTGGCAGTGCCCACAGAAACAGTTCTCTACCGTGTGTATATGTGTGTGTACGTGTATGGTTTTTTAAAATTCCTTTTCTCTCTCTAACGTATAACATCCCTTTGCCCCTCCCCCGGTACAGGGTAGCCAACCGGAAATAATCTCTGGTTAACCTCCCTGTCTTTCCTTTGTCTTTTTCTCTCTCTTTCCCTCGCACACTTGCATGGTATGTGGATGGGATATAATATGGAGTATCCGCTGCCGATTACGACGCTGTCCTGATGTACGCTGTGCCTAGAGTCAGTGCTTAGCCCGCGACTCGATGATAATGTCCTCTCAAAGAAGTGAGGTCACGCTGCGTAGCTGGAACACGTCATAACAGCACATCGTCATCTGACCTATTTGGTATGCCATTTCTAACGTACTTCCTGATGCAGTAGTAACCTGCGTTCTGTCCGGCGCCAGCTGTGTGCCCGCGAGTGCTTCTTACACAGGCGCTTCTACTGCGTGGTGAATTTCGCCGCTGCATTCGTCTCTATGATCACTAAATATTCTCACCAGTTCCCCACATCCATTCCGAAAGAAGTCCACAGGAAAAAAAAAATTGCTCCCTTTGTGGTAGTGCGGGTTTGTCCCATGACTAAAACCATGACTCTTGAGATTAAGACTTGATCGTTGATGTAACAAATAATGTTCTCACTCGACAGTTAACTTTTACAAGATTTCTGGTCACTTTCTCGACAATTCCGTCCCATGCGTCCCTACAGTACCGTGTATATATATATATTAGTATTGTTTTTGCTTTTGCTTTTTCAATCTTCACATAAATAAAGGGGTTGCCTGCCGTATACCCTTATTTTATATGTACGTAGAGTGTGCGCAAGCGCTTCAGAAATTCACAGGCGGGTTTGTTATTGTGGAGTATAGTTTTTTACATGGTTCTGCAGTACTGTAAAATTAGGGAAATCTTTCTTATTACTTCATTGTATCTACAGCAGACAAAAAGAAGAAACAGAAATTAAGAAGAACGCAGATTAAGAGGTTTCGTCATATTGCTTTGTTTTAACTTTTTTTTCCTTTCTGCTTGCATTCACATTGGTTAAGAAGATCTAAAGAAAACACGGAAACACAGAGAGAAACGAAGCAAACGGCTAAGGTTGCGCATGGACTTGTTGGTGCGTCATATTAATTTCCATTGGCGTAGCTCAGCTTAGACGGGACGAAGAGACACAAAAAACACGCACACAGCGCTAACTTTCAACAATAGATTTATTTACGAGATGTGGGACCCTATAACGTAAAACTATTGCTATCTGTTTTTATTCCAATCTCCTGACCCAAATTTACGCAACCATCGACGCAAGCACCGGGCAGTAACCCGCAGCGTTGTTTGAAAAGCCCAATCAGACGCGCTCCTCGTTTGTAGGAGGTCACATTCTGTGCTTTCAAAGCGAATATCATTGCCTACATTCAGCAGTTTTTCTTATCTAATTGGCTGACAAGAGGCAAGGAGCACGCTCAATACGGGAAGGTTTCGATGGGGCTGAGAGGGCACAGTCAAAGGAGATAACTGGATGAGGGAGGAGGTGCCTGCGTTTGCGATTGGTCCGCTTCCCCTTTCTTCACTTGCCGTGGCTGGTCGAAAATCGCGGCGGCGTGCAACGGAAGGTTAAAAGATATCACGAGTACGGTTCTTCAGCAAAAAATTATTGGCTGAGGGATCTCGTGTACATGCCGAAAGGGCTCGATAACATTATACTGCCGCCCAATAACTCTTATAATAAACAAATAAATGCATGCTTCCCGGCAGCTCTGAGGAGCCAACGGGCAGCCATCTTCTTTTTCTTTCGGAACGGTGCAGTCTACGGTAGAGCACTGCACGGGCCGTTTATTCAGGCCCGGGCCCGGCCCGAGCCCGAAAGTGCTATGCGGCGGCCCTCCCGAACCTGACTTGGTAATTTCTGCCCGGGCCCGAAAGATTTGGGCCCGGCCCGGCCCTGCCCGGTTCGGCCCGTTAGTCCTTGAGTGTGAGCGAAGCATGGCCCGATTCTCGGCAATTGTGAAGATACCATCCACGACACAGTACCTTTTCTATAGATTTGACTGTGCCAGGAATTCGTCTGGCGATGTTGATAATAAACGAACAGGTAAAATGGAAAGAAATATTATATATTCAACCATTATACTCGTGCGTTAACGTCCGATATGAAAGCCTGTCCTTCATTTGCCAAATAGTTGCGCGGCAATATATATCGAATGAATAGGGCACTGCTCATGTGAACAATTGCGAACTTATCCTGAATATTGTATTTAAAAAAAAAGAATATTGCAACGTACAATGCCAGGACTCAAGTGAATAAACTTGTCTTCAAATTTATAGCTCTACAAAATATAAATTGATGACACGCAACGGTAACGCTCATATGGAACCACATTTACCGTGCAACAAGATATATTTGTTGCTTTATTACGCTTTATTTCACTGCCGGTTGATTCCAATGGTTGACTTTTCAGGCATCAATTTTAGTGCTGTGTTTCGATATATAAGTGAACGCGGACTGTGTCGGTTTTGTTTCAACATCTGGGCTATTCAGCGCAATGCAAGTATGACATAGACTGAGTCTTGCAAGTTGAGAAGCGATACCGCTCTTTTCACTCCTGGCAAACCAGTGTAGGGCTAGAAATAATACAAAGCAATGACCACGAAAACTGACACTTCGACAAATTAAAGTTTTCTACCTCGTGTTAAACATGGCAGATCGCATTCACTAACATTGAAATTTTCGGAACTCACTGTCGAACGCACAGCCATTTGCTGTGCATGCAGGACAAAGCTTGAGAAGGATGCATGCTGGCTTGACATGCGCCGTCCGCCAGCGTGCCCGACGTTGGAGGTCACGTGATCAAAATATAGCTAGAGCGTGAGCGGGGGGGGGTGCAAAATGAGCGCTCTCTAGGGGAGGGAGGAAGAGGAAAGCGCGTTTCTCATCCTCGGCCGTAGCGCAGGCAGTGCATCGCTGTCCACGCGGCTGAGCCCACGCTGTAGATGCTGTGGGGAACTCGCAACACTGAATCACATAGTATGGGACTGCGAGGAGGACAAGCCTCCTCCTAACCTGATGGCCTCTCCCTCACCTGAAGCATGGAAGGCATTGCTGCGCAGTTCTAGCGTGGACACCCAACTCCAGTCCATAGAATGAGCTGAAAAGGTCGTCATCAAACATCGATTGACGGCTTTCTTGTCCGCCTGGAGAAATCACGCCTAATCACCCCACCTAACGCTGACGAAATAAAGGTTTTCCTACTTACAGTAGGCAGTTTTCAAAAGTCGCTAATAGCATACCCGGCCTGTTACGGGCCTGAACGGGGCCCGTGCCCGACGCGAGCCCAAATCTCCTTGGCCCGAGCCCAGCCTGAGCCCGCAATAAAGATATCTTACCCGACTCGAACCCGGCCCGCGGGCCGTGCCGGGCCGGGCCCGTGCAGTGCTATAGACTCCGGCTATTCAGGAAAAAGTTTAGTTTTGTTCGGCATATTAATGCTCCTTAAACATATCACTTCGACGCGGCGAACTTTCGCGGTTTTGTGACGTCGCGTGACAGAGACGCAAAATTGGCGTTATTTTGTCATTTGCGTTGTAGAAGGAATAGAGTACATTTCTCTCTGCTACGATGGCCTCTCGTGGTGAGAATCTTTCCGTTCCCTGTCGTGCAGATAGTCCACTGCGCTTCTTCTTCAACGTGACACCCAGCGAATCTGCCAAGGAGGAAGTGCTGCAAGCCGAGTTCCACCTGTACAAGCTGCGCCCCAAGCACAGGGCTCCGGACAGGCTTGGGGATGCCAAGTCGCATCTGCTCGAGGTGAGGTCCAATTAGCTCACATGTCAGGCATCAATAACGTAACTCCCGAGTTCTTTCGTTAAAAGAAAGTTCTCACAATTCAGCACTCTTTCTTTAATTCAAGCAAATTATATGTTACATGTGCGTTTATCTTTTATAATATCAAATGAATATTGATAAACTGCATACTTTCGGATACAGTTTTGAGCACACGTCCAAGGTTCGAGCGTAATTAAGTGAACAGATAATAAAATCAAACTCTCAGAAGAATATTGTTTAATGCATATTGTTTTTTATTTCGTGGTGGCCTTTTTTCGCCGAGGCCCATATTTATAAAATTCTGTTGCGCTATATATTTGTTCGTTGGATGAAATTGCAGCCAATCCTGGTGGTGGACACCTTATTAGCTATACCCGCCGTGGTTGCTCAGTGGCTATGGTGTTGGGCTGCTGAGCACGAGGTCGCGGGATCGAATCCCGGCCACGGCGGCCGCATTTCGATGGGGGCGAAATGCGAAAACACCCGTGTAGTTAGATTTAGGTGCACGTTAAAGAACCCCAGGTGGTCAAAATCTCCGGAGTCCTCCACTACGGCGTGCCTCGTAATCAGTAAGTGGTTTTGGCACGTAAAACCCCAAATATTATTATTATTACCTTATTAGCTAAATCTGCCATCCAATGGCCAAGAGCACTTACGAACAAAAATCATATTGAATATGGGCCCGGATTATCACTGTTTTCAAGTTATCGTTGATCGCGCCTACTGTATCCGAAGCTTCTTGAGTGTTGTCACCTATTCCACCGAGAAGGAGGCGTTTCTGATCATACTGTGCCCACGTGGTAATACTGTTGTACTGTCGGCCAAAAAAGTAAACGTACCACGGCTTAGGTGGCCGGAGCGGATGCGGGACCACACCGGGGCGGTGCTATCGCGCTCCGCATAAAGGCCCTTAAACTTCGTAAAGTAGTGCCACGCTTTGAAGAATGCCGCCTCCTCCTCGCGCGCTCTGGCCGAGGCCGACCGCCGCGTCGCTATTGGCCTAATAGCATCACGTGGGCCCTCGCGCCGTGCATCAGCGCCATTTTTGCTCGAGAAGCGTCTACGGAGTGGCGAGGAGTGCATGTTGGCGCCGTTGCTACGCTCGAGCACTGTAGGCGGCGCCACGGTCGACGAGGGAGCGTGAAAGAGAGGAGAAACGAGGAGGAGGGAAGGCGGAGGAGGAGAGTGTCACTACTTTACGAAGTAAAGTAGTGACACGGCGAGAGCGCCCCTCGGGGCAGAGTAGTGACGGCGAGAGCGCCCCTCGGGGCACTCTCGCCGTCAGCGCACTCCGCGCGCTGACGGCGAGAGTGCCCCGAGGGGCGCCACCTTCGCCCTCACTCTCACGCGGGGCCTTGTCACGCTTGACAAATTTCTAGTGCGCCGTTCGGTTGCTCTGCTGCAGACGGTTACGACGAAGGGGACCGCGCATTCTCGGTAGTCCAGCACACGGCGCTATCGCAAAGTAGCGGACGGCAGCGGGGCATCAAACCGCGGCACTGAGAAGGGACGAAGACCCGTTCTGATTGTTGTTTTGCTTATATTCACATTATCTATAATATTAGTGCATGTCACCGGCGTATAGACGTCCGACTCTGGAGTTTTGCAAGACGTGTAGTGCCACCTGCCGGTGCGAAGAGGTAGTAATTGAGTAGTGCGAAGCCTTGCGACTCCCTTGCTAAGTTGCCTATGCAGCTAGCGACAGCGAAACAACAATTTAACTAGATTTTGGTCCATATTGCGAGTGTTTTGCGCATTTAACACCCAGACAGAGAGCCATGAATTTCTCCTCTAGTCGGACGCGCCGCCGAACTGCCATAAAGCGCTTGCTGGCTCACTCGCCAGACTGATGGTAAAAGCGACCCCGTCCTCGATAGCTCCGCGCGCTGCGAAGAAACACCGCAATCGACGCTACTGTTGTGTTGTAAATTTCCCTGAACGTGAAGGACTGAATAACAACGTTCAGTTTTACCGATTTCCATCGCGATCGTATGAAGGGGAAATGCGAGAGTGCTGGATACGGGCCGGTCCGTTCAATGTGTTGGGTAATAGAATTACTGCATTCGCTACAGCACAGCGGCTCGTATGAGAAAGCGCGATAATGTTGTTCTGCTGTAATTGTGTTGCGTAGCCCTGACGCAGGACCGGGGCAACCACGCGAAAACTCAAAGATCTGCAGCCGCCACTTCGTTGGCAACAGAAAAAGCAACGTTGCGAACGATCCTGCGTATGTGCCATCGATATTTTCCGTCCGCATTCGCCTGACTCAACAAGTGTAATGGAGAGATTTGGCACGTCAGTTTAACCAAACATTTTGGTTCGTTTATGAATTCAAAATCCTGTTCTAGAGCACCGTTGTATCACGAGCTCATTTCTAGTTTCGGTATTTTGTATGTCCTGCGCTGATACATGCAACAAGCACGTTTCGCAATGTGCTGAGCCTGCTCGACTGGGTTTTTCAAATGTGAGCAATAAGGTTGCTTTATGGAGCACTGCATGGATGAGTAATTGCGAAGTAAAGCGCGTTTGTAAAAAAAAAAAAATGTCGCGTTTATCTTTACATTTACTTGTGCGCGTGTGTTGCTTGAAGCGTCCGCGAAAAGTTCAAAGGTACTGAGTGACGCTGTAGCTCCTGCGAGACGGAAAGATGCGGCGCGCAGGCATCGTAGGAAGCTTACTTTCGTTATGTTCGCACGCTGTTTGCTGCTTGGAAAACGTTTTCTGTTTGCTGCCCTGAAAGAAGGCTATGGAAGGATTTACTCTCTGTAAATAATTGCGAGAGAAAACATTACGATAAGATGCATAAATATATAGGAGATCCTTAAGTCTTGTGTTCAGGACATTTTCAATATGAACCAATTTGAAATGCTTAGATTTTTATGCTGATAAACCTATAAACAAACCTGATGCTCTCTGTACTTGCGAGTTGCAGCACGCCGAAATAATACCTGAGACTTCTTTTATATTGTACACGCACTTCGCCCTGCTGAGCTTCCTTTCTGAAGTGTGGATGGACGGAAGAAGCTTTCGAGATCCTTGATTTTTAGGAAACCGGGTCTCAACACAAACGAAAGAGGAAGGTCCATTGTGTCCTTCGCTTGCGGACAGCTCTTCTTGCACTACTCAGTTCGCGCCAAGGCAGCGATGAGGGCGCTGGTAATGGGTTTTTCTGCAGCGCCGCCTGGCAGAGTCTGAGGTCTTACAGGCGATATAAGGCAAGTAGCCGCAACGGCGGCTACGGTGTAGCACGCTCTTTCAAGCCGGCCCGATAAGTTACAGGCGCTAAGCTTTACTGAAGGTACGGCTTTTTTGTCGAAATTATTTTCCGGCATTGTCTCCAGCAGTGGGTTTAATATTTATATCAGTGACGCCTCTGAAAACTGCTTTAATTATCTACTACAATGCGTAGGTCTTTATGAAACTTTACAGAAGTACGGCCAAGAAGAGATAATTGGGAAGATGAATCGTAATAACTATAGTCAGCCGTTAAAGTTTATTCACGGAAGCATTCCATTGCTTGAAGGGGTCCTCAGTGCAATGAAAGGTTGCTGTTGACCGCGATGGCTTGGCTTACTCGCCTTGGCATCGAGAGCGCTGCCGCTATTAGCCCCGAGAACGACCTAGCGGGGCGCTGCGAGCGCCGCTCGCATGAGGTCAGGACACGGACTCGCGCCTGTCGTCTGCTGCAGTATGGGCGGTGACCAGACACCTTCTGCAGTGTTTCCGTTTGTTCGTCCTCGTTCCCTGTGATTGCATACTGATGACGGGCCTCTCAAATATATATTTTACGATGTCTTCGTTTGCGAAAATGTAATCAAGGTGCTTATTTCCTGGACCACAATATATTTCTCAAAGCAACGCTATAGTGCCACCCGAGGGAGCTCAGGCAAGCCCGTTGCGGGTTTTTCACGTGCAGATCCAAATTTTGTAGCGGTATCTCACGCGAATAATAAAATCATAGACGCAAGAACATACACCATAAGAATCCAGTTAGGATTCCATACCCACCGTGGCGCAGCATGCGTGTCACAGTTAAGTGCTGGCTATACGCGTAGTGCACCATCTATACGCTCCTTACAGTGAAGTTTCACGGCGACAGCCGCGCCACCTGTAGCGTCGAAGGCGCGACTCTGGCACTGACACAACTTCAGTCGACGGCGTAGAATCCAGTGGCGCACGTGTTGTTGTTATGACCGCGTGTGATTCAAAACTTCTGAACCACGTGCGCCACCGTCCTGCATGTAAACGTTCTCATACCGCTGTTTTACGATGGCAAATGGGCAAGACATCGCAAACAGCCCAGGAAAGAAAGCGTGGGGGCGTCGGTACTGCTGCGTCAAAGGCTGTAACGGCCGCGCAGGGCTGCCTGCTCTCCGACTCTAGAGATTTCCTGGCCGGCCGTGGTTTTTGTGCTCGCGTTTCCTTCCTGGAGGATCGCACTAGAAAGTATTGTAGGCAGTAAACTGAAGTTTTTGGTCGAAAAAGAGTCTTGCCGGGCAGCCGACGTACATATTTTTGTAAATTCGCCATATCTTTGAGAACTATTTATTTTGCTGTACGAAGCGTACTGCGTTGTGGCTGCAGGTGATCCAGCTTGCACTGTCGCTGAGCGCTTCACGCTGTGCGGCTCTGCTTGGGTTCAGGTTGCCGGTTACGGTCACCCGAGTCTTGGCGGCCGGAGTGGCCCAAGGTCGTGCCGCGGCTTCGGCAGTTGTAAACAAAGTATCGCGGTTGATTGGCAGAACATAGCAGTCTAATAAAATTTTTCTGCAAGTTGTTTAAAAGAGCCTTTTAGTAATTCGAAAAGATATGGCGCCTATCATCCGTGGCCAATGAGGCCTTGCAAGCGTTTCAAAACAGCACAATGGAAGGACACGTTATGTGTACGGTAACTCAAATGGTTGGATAGGAACACCCACGCCTAACTCTTAATAAGCTCAGCCATGCCTGCACACTCAATTGAGCTGCTTGGTCAAATCATAATATGATAGTTGAGTGTACTCAGGCCAGCGATACGCTGTAGTAGTGTTTGCCTTGCTGGGAGTGACACTTCGCCAGCACAGTCACACCGGCGACTTCTTTCACGATGTGAACGTGCCTGGGAGGGTAGAGGTATTCCCCTATACGGCGAATGGCAGAGCGTATCCGACAGTCTAATCTTGAGTTTGGTTTGAAACTACACAGCAAAACTTGCACCATTTGTTCGTTTCAAAACAAGCATGAACATGCGATCACGTTGGCAGATTCGCGTGGGCAGCGTGAGTAGCGTAGTCCGTCAGTGTCAGTTTTAACGGAACGTGCCGCAAGAGGCGCTGATGAGCGCTGCTCGGACTCGCCGCCTGAGCAGTGTCAGGCGCGTATAGAGGCGCCGCTGATAGCCACCTAGCGGGCGCTTCCAACCGTACGCTCGAGAAGACAACCCTTTGCAGCTAGGATGGCTGAATTTCGCGGCTGTCATTTCTCATTTGTTCGGATGCCAGACTGCTTCTTCTGCGGTGACAGCTGTAGGGAAGACGCTGAACTCTGTTGGAGCGGGTGTGAACACGATGTTACCGGTGGTTGGGGCAACATGGTCCACATACGTGCCAAGTGCGTCCCGCAGACAAACGTCATGAACCCCGTTTACATGAAATGGAGCTCATGTTAACTCACCGCTAAATTGTGTTAAGTAATGCGATGTCTCGATCGTTTTTTTTTTAATTCTCTTGCCGTAATGCTGCTTCAGTACCTCAATAATAAGCACCTGTCGTTATTGCAGACTTGTATCTCAAACAAATCCGCATGGTGCGATGTCTGCACATGCTGTTGTGATCTTTCTGCCGTTTTATACATGTGACATCGGCGAATAAGCGCAGTCAAAGTCGCCTCAAGAAGAATAATTGCGAATTTATTGATGGAAACGCGTTCACTAGTGAACAAAGTCACCAAACGCACGGGTTAATGAAAGCGCGTGTAGCACTGTACCACCGGTGCAGTTCTACTGCGTACGCCGATGAACTGCCGTTCCCACTGCAGTTTTTGCCATCTTAAATTCCCCAAGGGAGCTACTTGGAAGCATACAAAGCTAAAGTGTGATCAACTTCTCAGTACTTCTTTTTTAATGTTACTAGAGAGAGAAGCCACATCATATATTTAAAGACAGAGCTGCGCCAGTCAAGGTAGATGAGCGCTGGCGGCAAGGCCGGGTTTAGTCCTCTGCGGCCGTAAGCATAATAAGAAAAAATTCCGTTGAGAACAAAATTCATGTGCAAAAAGGGACTACGTTATGAAAAAATCACTCAGTGTGGTAAGTCTGCTCAGACAGCATCGAGGTGGGATGACTTTCCAAACGTCACGTGAACTTTTCAGCAAAAATGGAACAAAAATACCATATGCAGCACCTATTAGCAAATATTGCCCTGAACTACCTATTTTCTAAACACATTTCCCCAAAAATCACAATATCTTAGATGCCCTCGGGCGAAAAGAATAAAGCTGTTAAAGAAGCACTTGCTTGGTATCATTCCGATAAGGCACCGCATGATTTATACCCTTTACAAACGATGTAGAGCAAAAACCTCGCACCTAAAAAAATCAGAAGTTATGCATGAAGCAACTAGCAACAGTTCAAGATGTGCGAAGCCACGCACAAAATAGATGCAAAAACATGAAGCGCGCGGCAGCTGGTGCAAGGATTTACCGGGCCGCATAAAGCGAACAATTTCAGTTCTTGCAATCTTCAGTAGCTTTAACATACAACACAATGCGCTCGTGCAGTCGTGCTGCCTAGCTAGCGCAACGCAGTAAACAAGCGGCAAACAGTATAAGCGGCAAACGGCATTCAGAACTTTAGCGAAATACCTTTCAACTGCATGCTGTACTGCAGCAGAACGTCATCGCTTATCCGTCTAAATATGATCGAGTGGAAAAAACACCGACACGACAAAGGAAAGGATGAGAAAAAGAAATTTCCCGCCGAACGGCGGCAATCTATTGCTCCCGTTGCTCCCGCTGACGAGATTCTGCGGTTGATGATTAGAACCGTATCGCAGGCGCGTTTTCGCCGGTATTTGAGCCCCCAACTCTACAACGATTCTTATTCGACATTCCTTGAAGCTTTGGCCACCCCACACATGCGAAGGGTGTTGCCTATTTTGCTCTGAAAACGTGAATAAGACAGAGAAGCACGATCAACGACGCAGCAAACTACGGCGCGCGGCTGGCTCCTTTCCCGGGTGTTCTGCGCAAGACCGCCACCAGTGGCGCGTCCATCGGCGCACACTACGCGTATATATGACTTCTACGACATTTATCTCGATTTTAACCCGCTAAAACATGTTTGCTCACGACGAGTAGTTCATGGTATGATATCGTTTTTTCGATTTCTTCACAGGAACGGTCGGCGGTAATACAAGGACTTAACTAACACTCTAGTTTATATTCTGCGAGCAACACATGCGTTTTAAATTGCTTCTCAAAATTAGGCCGTTCTTCACCGGCTAAATTTAGGTGGCGGTAACTTGAAGTGAAGCTGATTGAGTGTTAGAGCTGTTTGAAGCACATGGAAAGGGATGTACCAATATTTATTCCCTTTCCGTGCTGCTCGTTCAACTCACATGATCAATTTACTGGTGCTTCCTACTTGAGAAACAGACATGATGAATCTGTTTGGAGAACTGACACAGGCTGCCTGGGCCAAACATTTGAGTGAAATATGCCTTTTGGACTGTATGACTGCAGCCAGAAAGAAGCCGAAACTTCATTTATTAGTAGTGTGGGACATATTTAAGATAAAAATGTTCCCCAGTGGAAGTCAAAAGTCAAGTAAATTCGTGTGAGGCTTGTGGTGTCTTCTTTGTGAGGCGGGTACGCGAGGTTCTCGTTAATGTACTAACGAAGCGAATAGTTTTCAATTCGTATAATTAAACAAGGCAAGATTGATGCATGGTGAGGCAGAATGCGCTTGAATTTTCCTTTGCAAGGCAGCCTAAGCTGCGCTGTAGTTCCTCGAGTATGCTATATGCATTGTATAGAATGATGGGAGCTGCCAAGAGCTACTTCATGGTTTGAATTGGAAGTTGTAGCGAACTGCTGGGTTTCGCGAACAGTGCGTGCTTCACCATAATGACATTCGGTTGGTTCCACTGCTGGAGGACGTGCCATATTGTCGATAAAAGATAGTGAGGGCGACTATGACAGATTTCATCGCTTGCAGTTTATTCCTTCTCGATCTTAACCACGAAATTTTTTTCACGTCATTGCTGTTATGGCATTCATGAAGTATAGATATACTATACATGATGCAACGTCGTGTTAACAGCCAATGCGTTTCTGGGTGCCTGTTTCAGAGAATGGTGAAAGTAGTACAAAACCTTTTCACACAAAATGCGTGCCTAATTCTTCCTTTGAGGCCTTAGTACTGTTGCCACATTTGACTAAAACAACTCACCAGAGTAATAACAATCATGATGAAAGCTTCTCTGGGCAGTGTCCTTGTAACACGGATTTATAATGTTGACAAGAAATATCAAGGGTTTTCTTCCATATTAAATGCAATGTCTCTCATAGCTAAGTGCTAAGGCATGTTATGTGTTTAGCGAAGCATCATACACAACTTAGCGTGTTGAATTTGCAGACAAAATTTATGGACAGACACGGGGCATATATGCATTGCAAGACCAGTGGACCCCTTCAGGGGTATACGTAGCTTGCGATATCCAATTCGTAAATTTTCGGTACTCACAGGGTTTTCAAGGAAAAACTGCTGTTCAGGCATGGGCAGCAGAAGTAATCTGAAATATCTTTCAGTAAGTACGGTTCGTGCCGACAATACCCCAAGCATGCACGAAGGGAACGAGCGCGCGTGGCTGCCAAGGGAGCCAGAGTGAGCGGCGTCCTGGTCGTGACGTCACTCGGGAGAGGGCGCCACTCGAACTTCCCCTCTGCGTAGCCGCCGTTGCGGCTACTTGCGCGATGTTGCCTAAAAGCGAGCAGCGGTGGACGCCGGCAACATGCACTAATATGAAAGATAAGGTGAATATAAGCTAAACAACATTCAGAACGGGTCTTCGTTCCTTCTCAGTGCCCCGGTTTGATGCCCTGTCGCCACCCGCTACTGAACGACAGCGCCATGTGCTGGACTACCGGCGATGCACGGTCCCCTTCGTCGCGACCATCAGCGGCAGAGCAACCGAATGGTGCACTAGAAATTTATCCAGCGTGAGAGTGAGGGAGAAGTCTGGCGTCACTCGGGGCACTCTCGCCGTCAGCGCGCGGAGATAGCAGCGCCCGGATTGGCCCCGTAACCGCTTTGGCCTCCTAAGCCGTGGTCCGTTTACTTTCTTGACCGACAGTACATTCTCGAATGTTACATGAGCACTAGCGATTAATCTGGCCCCGTATTCAGAAAAAGCTCTTATACTAGAATCGTTCGTAAGTGCAAGTTCCAGCCACTCCTGATGCTATAGACGTAATATTAGCGAACGCGGCCAGTGCCACTGGCAAACAGCGCTTACGATCGAAAAACTTTTCACAGCAAAGCTGTGTATGCATGGCTAGGTTCTGATGAGAAATGTGTCCGTGGGCAAGAGCCGTGTAGAATGGAATATAAATATATATATATATATATATATATATATATATATATATATATATATATATATATATATATATATATATATATATATATATAGTCCAACTGTTTCCGCTTGGTGTTATCAGTCGCGGCGATCGCTTTGAATGTTATCATCTTATCGACCATTTTATGACGCTTCACCTCCATGACCATATATAAAACGTGGGATGGCCACGCTCCTTCGCTCCCATTCGAGGGTCGAAAAGTATAATAAAATGCAATAGTGTACCCGCCAATCGTTGACCTAGCACGTCCCGACGGTAAGTGGATTGTATCTTTCCTGTGAGAACGGTTTCAAATTTAGTGCTGCACGAACGTCAATGTGGTGACCACGCGTCACCGGTCGTGTATAGATTTAATGTGTGACAAGAACTTCTCTAGCACAACAGTACAACCGATGGCGGTCTACCGAAGCGACGACAAAGCTATACGGTCACTGTAGTAACGAATTAGACAAAATAAAGATGATAACAATCACAAAGTTACGTGTATATTTTTTTATTCAACCAATATAGCAATAACCATATAAATCACTATAGTTGTCAATATACTCATCCCAATATAGCCTCACTAGTTATCCTTCTTCACAGAGTGGAATGACACTAAAGTTTTCTGAATGCGACTCCTTGCTTTTTCCCGAGTCCGTGTTTCGTAACGTTGAATTTCGTCTTCTATTCTTCTCTTCTTATCCTGTTTCGCGCCAAGCGACTTGTCTTGGCGATAACGCGGCGGTGCGGTGCCCTCCGAGCCTCGTTCCAGCCAATGACGAAGAGCTAAAAGAACGAATGAAAGGCACCGTTAGAAAAATATACAGCTCGATGTGCCGGACTTGGAAAGTGGTGTTGCCTTAGCTTCCCTCAAGAATCCTTGCCTGCGAGAAGCTTCGTATTGAAAGGCACAACTTACAACGCAGTATTTCGGTTCGTCGTACTGCCGGTTTACGCTTCTATATATGGTGGATGCCCTTGTGGTTTTCCTTTTTCTCGCTTCCCAACAAATAGCGGCTCGCGACGACAGCGGTACTTGTGAAAGAAGCGTGCCTGTTCCTTTTCCCTCACACCCAAGCTTGGCTCGCGGCAACATTGCTCTTCAGCTACGAAAAAGAAGCTCGAGACGATGTCGTAATCTAGCTGCGTTGAAGTTCTTGCGCCTTTCAGCGGTTACATTTTACAGCCCTGTCCATCTACACAAATTGCTTGCTTGAACCGCTCAACTCCGCTCAGCTCCACTAGAGATGAGAAAGAGAGAGAGAGAGAAAAGATGACGAAAGGTAACGAAAATGACGATTATAAAAGAGTTCTACACGCAGAACCATAGGCAGGCGTTGGATCAAGGCGCGCCACATGCTCGAGCACAGACTATTGTTTGTTGAACTTGCGGCCTGCGTCGACTCTGTAGGGGGCACACTTCTCTGCGAGTTCGACTCCTTGATCCCGCGTGTGCGTAATGCTTTTCAGTCGTTCGCGTTTTTTTTTTCATTCTTCATATTGAAAAGCTTCAGCCGCGACACAGGAATCAACAGAGAGCGCAAGCAAAATGAAACGAAAGAAAACAAAAGTAACACCAAAGAGCTAGCTCGAGCGCGAGTTTGCTCTAACCACGTGGCGCCCGAAGCATGGCTGCGAACGACAAGTTGTATAAGCGGAAGAAATAAAAAGGAAATGCGACGCGGAAAAGTTCATTTCTATAGAAGGCGCGCATCGTTTTTTCTCGGCGGCCAAGTCGAGAGTGTTTGTCGTGCGTGTCTCATCCTCCTCCTTCTCATCCCACCCTTCTCCCTTCCGCTTCGTGCTGAGAAGTGTTTCGGCGGAAAATAGGACGCAGGGCGAGACCATAGATGGCTGTACGCTTTGTTCTCGCGCTTTAATAGAAGCATAAAGATTCGTACGAAGCAGCAAGAAGGCTTGCGGAAGCGGCAGAGTTGAGCGCTTAAAGGCACACACGCACGCGAGACAATGCACGCGCGGTGAGAAAGACAAACTGCCGTCGCCGCCGGGCGTCGACGAACCGAAGCGTAATCAGCATCACTGCGTGGTTCGAGTGTGCAAGTGGGGTACTCCGACCGGCGACGTAAAAGTTTCGCTCGGCGGCAAGCACGGAACCAAGCGGCTCGTGCCGCGAATAGGAGAAGGGCATGAAGAAGGGAGAAGTGCCCCGAAGTGGAGGAGAGTAAACCACTCGCGCCAGATGAAGTTTGGTATATAAAGGGGGGGGGGGGGAGGCGAACGCGTGAATTCGTCGCGCTCGGTTTTGGTTTCGAGTTTTGTTTCGTTCTTTAATTCACAGCTCCGCGGAGCGTAGAATGCAGGCTGGTGGGGACAGGCACAGACAGAGGGAGAGAGAGACGCGGGGCGAACGGACGGAAAACAAACAACCGCCGAGATTCGCCTAAGCGTAAGGCGGCGTCGGCGCGCGAGAGGACACTCGCCCGCAAGCAGGCTAACAAAAGAACGAAGCAGCGCCACTGCAGCCGGAGTTGAACAAACACTGGAGCCAGACAAACACTCGCGGCGGCAGAAGAAACAGTACCGCCTATGGGGAGGATGTAGTCAGAAAGAAAGGCGTGGGAAGCTGGGCCAGCGGATATATAGGGACGGCTAGCAAGCAAGCGTCTTTGGCCTAGAAGGCTAACAGGAAACAAAAGATTGCGCGCTGCCTCGATCTGCGACTCAAAGCGAACGGCGTCCAATCAGAGATGCGACAGGAGCCGATTGGCTGGCGACGGCAGCGATTTGCTTTTCGGGCGGGTGTTTATGGAGAGGGCTATCCGCCGGAATAGGAATGGATAGCTCACATAACCTGCGTTTGTGAGATACCTAGGGCACACAGACGAACCGTATACAGCGCGTACAATAAAAACTGTAGCGCATGCAGTGGTTCATGGTTCATACGAAGACGATTGTTAAAACGCTTGCTGCAGTGCAGCAACGTACACCCGTGAGCAAATGTATACGGACCAGCGATAGCGCGATAAAGCCGATTTTTTTCCTCCGCCTATGAATACAATTTGAAATTCAGGGCTGCAGACCAAACTTGCCATTGCGAACTTTCCATTGTACTTGTCTATTTCAGTTTATGCATGTTAACTGCAAAGGAATTCAATGTTTCCAGTGACCCTGTGGTCCGTATACTTTTGCTCATGGGTGTACATCGTACGGAAGTATGCTCTTCAGAAGGAAAAATACCATTAAACGCGCTTATTCGTCCAGAGGGAGAACATTGACTGTGTACTTGGGAATATACCATTGTCACGAAACATTGCAGTACCATAGGCCACGAGACATAGTAATCAACAATTCTACCTATCGAATATTCGATCGAATATGAGAGACGGCAAATTACTTTGGAAAGTGTTCATTTTGAACTTCTCCAACAATCTGGTTGCTGCTCCGCAGTCGAGTAGTAACTGTTACAAAAAAGGGATGAGCGTAGCACACTCATATCGAATGGCCATTCCCTAAGTGCCAATTACCTCTTGAAGATTCGGAGCGAGAGCCCGAGCATCGGCATACTATGCTATGGCGAGTTTTACGTGGCACTCGTAGTTGCGTTGCTACCGACTAGCCCCAATGTCCAGTATTGTTGGAATGTTTCCACCAATGCTTCGAAATTTGTGCCGCTCACAAGATAGCGAGCAATAATAACAGGATAAAGATGAAAAGCAACATGAGACGCGACTGAGGAAGCGGGAGAACACCGTCGGCCGACTATAGTGTCCTGAAAGTGACAGGCATCTTTTGTCGCTCGCGCACGTCGCGCAAGCTCTCCTGTGCTTGATGCCGCTATCGAGCGCTTGGAAGGCGCTCAACCATCAGATAAATTCTCGCATGGGTGGGCAGGAAGAGGGAGTGCTGCTGTGGCCGCACATCTGCAGTTTAGAACGTGTGCGCTGCATTTCTGTGGCGGCTGTGGCACCATGCGCTTCCGTCTCCAAACGAGCGTCCAAACCCCGGTTGTCTGAAATCGCGCGCTCTCTGGCACACGGCGCAATAAAAATGGGGCACACGAGAGAAGCGGCGCGTGTGTCCCATTGTTCGCTCTGCGAATGTCTCCTAATCTAACAATGCGAGCTTCACCGCACGACCGTTGCGTCCAGTGGAGAAGCGGTGCTGCTCGTGGGATGCGTCGTTGCCGCATGCAGAACAAATGGCGCTGAGACAGTGCTTCGTAGCGTGCGTGCGGCAGGGGGCGAAGCCTCGGCGCCACAATGAGCAACCGAATGTGGCGGGTGGGAAGGCACTGGGGGAAGGGGGGCGAGAAGTAGCGTGGAGGGGGGGGGGGGAGGGGGCTGTCCGCTGCATTTCGCGTTTGTATCGCGGGCCGACGTCCGTGCGTTTTGGTCGGCCTTGTTTAGCCGCGCAAAACGGCCGGCGATTTGTCCTCGCCTTTCCTTCCGTGGCTGTCGTCGTCGACCGACGGGCACAAAAGCGCCGCGGCGTTGGTTGCGGCAACAAAGAAGTGTGCCGTTCGGCCGCCGCAACTGTCCAGAACAAAAGGAAGCGGAGGGCGGTCACGCTAGGTTTAAAGAAGAAGAAAAGTGCCTCCGCCTGCCTCCCCAGACGCGCGGTGGCATTGCGGGCAAAGCAATTGTCTGGTCGTAGCTGCGTCGGACGCGCGCCACCGCTTTCGTCACGCAACCGCGGCCGACAACGCCGCCAGCGAAGGAACGAGTGAGCGAAACGGGCAATGTCGGAATGAATGGACTGGAAGGAACGTGAAACTAGGAGAAGGAATACCAGTTGGAATTTAAGAAATAGTAAGAAAAGGAAGAGAAGAGTAGAAATTGCAAGTCTAGCGGGCGCCGGCGCCTCGGTGCAATGCAGACTTGAATGTGTTGGGGTTTGCAATCGCCTCTAGGGCACAGCAGCAACTCTGCACAGCGGCGAGGACATGAACGAGCTGACTTCTTGAAATGTGAACATTCTGCATGGTGCTGTCAGCCGCGCCCCGTTGTTGTTGAACCGTATGAAGACGCGCGCGAAGGCCTGCGAAGTAGAGAGTGAATGTTTACCCGCTGGGCTGGCGTATAGGTTTATGAATGCGTGACCGCCAGCTGACTAGGAGAAAGTTCAAAGGAGTAGAACGTCTGGTCAAGCCAATTGGCCTGAGATGCTGGCACGACACAACAGTCCATGTTGTAGCGGACAAGGACGAAGTTTTCGCCCTACACAGACCCTGGAGTGACGGCGTCCTTGCGTGAGTTTGGGTGTCCACAACAGCCAGTCCTGTGGTTGACGATAGCAATGTTGTGCACGTCGCCAAGAAGTTCTTTTTGACAAGGTAGCTATGTCCGCTGTGAGAGCCTACTGCTTTCGCAGTAAATGAGTGCAGGGTGGGATTAATAGCTGCCGCCTGATTTTTTTTCTCTTCTTATCCAGGAGGAAAAAAAAAATCAGATGTCGTCGCAAGAAAACGTACGCCAAGGAGTGAAGAAGCGGGACGCCGCAATTGCATCCGGAAGATGGCGGTGAAAACGGGCGTGAGGCCGACAGAGACAATGTGAACCGCGCATTGCGTGCGAGCCTTTGGTTGGCATCGCGACAAACGGACTCCTGTTTCCGTGCGCAGGGCTCTCGCGATGCGAAAGCTGCCTTTGTGACAGCCGTTCACGGTTTTGGTGCGCGTCCTTGAGAAGTAGCGTAGATGTTGTGCCGCTGTAGCCACCCCTGCCTTCTTTGGCTCCGCTGCTGGCACCCCGCTGTTGGTCCTGCCACGTCGGGTCGGAACTACGTTTGCTCGCATCGTGCGCGCACGCCGTGCTTGTCCATGTCGTGGTTCACCATTAGACCCGAACTTTGGCCTGCGTCGCTTTGCGCCGTGTAATGGCGTTTTTCACTGGTCGATTCAGAGCAGGATTTATTGCTCCGCGACAACGAATCCGAATTTCACGGGTCGATCTGGAGCGGGTTCGCGCATTCCACTGGTCGTTTCGGATCAACTCGCTCCGCGCCGGATCGCTCTCACTTGCTCCACCGCCGAGGCGCGGATTGGGGCGGAAGTAGATCGCGTCACTTCTGTGTGTTGCTTCGCAAAATGGCCGCGTTCGGTGCTGCTGCAGAGCTCGCGTTTAGCGATGAGAGCTTGGACGACAGCGATTACGAGGTGACGCAGGTGCTGTACGAAGCCTTCTATGCGCGTTGTCCATGCACAATCCTTGCGGGTGCAGACATGGAAATGACGGACTCTGCGACTGCCGCGGTCAAATTACGCACGGTGGACGGCGACTTTAGTTGCCGTGGAAACGTACGGAGCGGAAGTCGGGCATGGTCTCCGGAACCGGTTTGTGTCACGTGTACGCAGACTTCCTGTGTGATCCCGCGCGGAGCGTTTTTGCGCTCCGCTGGCCGATTCGGATTTGTGAAACCCGAGCGCTCGCTCGAGGATTTCGGCGACCGCTCCAGATCGACCAATGAGAAACGCCATAAGTGTCCTATTTTCGGATGGTGTTCCTACGAACGCCTTCATTTGATGGTTTCGGACGCGTTCGTTTCTTCTCGCGGGCGAGATTTTTGAGCTAATGTGAGCATTCGTCGGCACGGTGGCGCTAAAAGGCTGCTGCGTAATAGGGGTTGCTGGGCCTCTGTGTACTCAAAGAAATAATGGGTCGTCATGCGCGTGGGATGGGCCAGTATAATGTAAAAGATTCCTTTCTGTCGATTCTATTCCTTCATTGTCATCCACCACACATGAACGTCCAATCTCCGCGATATTGCAGGAGGAGCGCCGCTGGGACTAGTGACGAAGTGCGAAAAAGGAATAGTATCGGCATAGAATTGTTACATTATTCCGCACCATAATGCAAGCTGCGTTTTGAATTCTGCTGTTGCTTTTGAAGCAAGTTCAAAGGTTGAGAATCAACTCACCGATACAAAGCAAACAGCGCCAGCAAACATGATGGCACCTATAGAAGCGAACTCGCACGCTTCTTGCTTTTACATGTATTTTAACTTATTGCTGCAAGATGATTTACCCTTCTTTTTTTCCCAAGTCGCTTGCTCCAGACGTACCAGCGATCAAAACATAATTTTCTGAGATTGCATAAAAATATGAGCGCTGATAAATGATCTTGGGTACGGCAGCAGAGACAGAGGTGTAAATTATTCTGTCGCAGAACAGCAGAGCTTCATGGTCACACAACACACAAAAAGAAAACAAAGAAAAAATATTAAGAAAGCAAAGAAATAGAGTTCTGATTCTAGAAGTGTTTGTAAAAGGAGATGCCAGTCAATCGTAAGGTTGGACATATTGTTAATGAAGGCTATTGGTCAAATGGTAAATAGCACTTGCGAGCTAAAAAAGCATTGTGGATTCGTCCCAAAAAATAGGCCCGTATTAAGTGCTGTATTAGGTGCTGATTTTAGAAATGCCTGATCGTTTCAGCAAAGCGTTTCTAGTATAGTGGTACTGCAGGGTGTTGGTGCATGCGTGCACTGTACCATATATAATACGCGTCCTCTGGACCAAACAACTCAGATTGTACACTGCTTCGTCGTATCTTGAACGAATCATTTCCGCGTCCGTGCCGAGGCTTGTAGGTGGTTCATGCTATAGGGACAAATGAGAAGAAACAGGCAGCAAAAAAAAAAAAGGGGGGGGGGAGGGTGGCGGTGGGAGGATGAACAAGCTGATGAGAGCCGTGACCAAAGTTCTTTACTTAAATTCGAGTTTTCGACTTTGAAACTAATGCTGTAAAATAGTTCCTTTTCCTGAATACATCAGTGAATTTGGTTACTCTATGGGCCCACATTCAGAAAACATTCCAAACGGAAGTGCCGTTCGCGATCGGCCACCGCCGTGGCGATTGTTCTGTCATCACGCGAATGGCTGTCATAAGTAGCGAGACAGAAAGCACTCTTACGCAAGTGAAATTTTGTGAACGATAAGTCGTGGTACGCATATTATTAAATACAATAACACTGTAATAATATAGCTCTGGTGCATGATTTATATCTGTTGATGGGCAAAAGACAATTGATGTGCTCGCCGAATAGCTTTAACAGCGTTGACGCTACCTTGTATTTGTGATTCTCGACTCGGGAGCGAACGGGAAAGATGATTAATTTGTGTCAGTTCTATGCCGTGTCGCATCTTCGCTCCTGTGTTTGCGCTGCATGGCTGCATGTAGCGTCTAAGGAACTCTGTTGCATTGCAGACGGCCAAATTGAGCCACAGCGCTTAAATATACGCGCGATGATTAGAATTGGAGGGACGCAGGACATGACGTTAGACAAACTGTTCTCTTCTTTTTTTGTATTCTTATGAAATAGGTAGGAACCATGGGAAGCGCCTAAACATAGACGCAGCAAAATAAATGTTCTTTTTTTTTCTCAGGGCCGAACGATCAGCGTAATACATTTATGAGTACAATTTATCTGCCAGGTTTCTATCTTAGGAATTCCTTGGAACGTCATCAGAAAACGACGCCCCAGTACGTCTCAAGCATTAACAAAACACCTCACCTCGCTCGCAAGAAGTCGCATTTGCGAGGTAAGCTGCGCTGCTATTTTTCGTACATGCCTGTAGCCGCGTGCGTTGCATTTAAAACTGACACGCGAGTTATTTTTTTTTCTGCTCCCGTGCAAAAGTGCGCTGTAACAGTCGTGTAGCCCTTATGAAACAGTGAAATGAAAGCAAATAAAAAAAGGAATAAAGATCTTTCATAAGGAAGCTGCATCTACAGCTGACATTATAAAACATTTTCTTTACATTTTCTTTACATCCACTGCGTAGTCCTCTGCTTTTGTGTGTATACTGCAGCAGCACCTCACGAAGCTAGCAAAGAAGGCACCGCAAAGGCACGGGAAGGTCGCGCTCACGCATTCTCGATCGTTGCGAGGCGAGCGCTTCTCGAGACCAGGGCCACGGCGCGACACTCTACTGCTGCTGGTGATGCTTCGCACGTCGGCAGATTTGTCACTGTCGACAGCGCTCGCTGAATCGACGATGTCCTGCGACGAGGGGCGGGCACACAAGCGTGGGCCCTTAGACCTCCGATAGCGTCCGCTCACCCGTCGCCCCCGACTTTACCGGTACCCGGGACCGTTATTCTTTTCAGTACTGCCCTACAAAACATCGTGTCGATGCACTAGCACAGCGCCCCGCGTGTCAACATTCACTCTCCTATTCTGCAGCGCAGCTGATACAAAGTGGGGAAGAACAGAAAAGAAAGATAACAGTTTCACGAAGTAAAAGCGGCCCGTATTTCCTATATACTCGGCTTTACAACGATCAATTTTGATCATGCTCCACTGCGTAGACGTACTTACATGGATAGGGTGAAGCCGATGGTTCACGGGGGGGGGAAAGGATTAACCATGGGACACGAGCGCACAGGCACGCATGCGCGCACGCACACACACACACACACACACACACACACACACACACACACACACACACACACACACCCTCGCCCCCCTCCCCCCACACACCCTTCCCCCCTCCCCCCCCACACACAGCCCCATAATCCAATTCACCTTTAATACTTCTACAACAATGCCATATGCCACGTGAGGAAATGACAATGCTCAACCCTCTGAGAAGTTATCAAATATGGCGCACAACAACGCCTCAAGCAAACATCTCTCCCTGTGTGTTCTGCGTACTATGCAGACAAGCAGCAATGGTGCACGCAAGCTAACGTTGAACATCAACTCACCACTCTCGTATTAGCCTAAACGTTGAAGAAATTAGACTTAAGCCGTCAACATCACCGCTAATTATCGTGAATCAAAGCATTCAGCACAGAATGCTTTGATTCACGATTCACAGAATGATTTGATTTGAATGCTTACATCGATTCCCACAGTGTGTCGAATCTGCATATTTTTGAGTCATTGGCCTTTGCTATTGGTCGAACGCGCCCACTTCGCCTGTCTGTCACGCCACGTCACTATACCTAGAAAACTCACTGTGTCAAAGTGATGTGTACGCGTTAAAAACGCATTAGTATGCCGAACAAAACTGACATTTTTTTTTTATGAATAGGCGGAGACTGCCCTGTTTCGAAAGGAAGAGAAGATGGCTGACGGCCGACAGCTCTGGCACTGGCTACTCGGAGCTGCCGGGGAGCAGGGATTTATTTGCGCATAATAAAAATTTTCCGTTGCACTAGAACGTTATCGAACCCTTTCGGCACATATACGACATCGTTCTGCCGACTATTATTTGCTGAGAATACGTTTTGGCGGCAATTTTAACGTTCCGTTGCACGCCGCCGCGATTTCCGACTAGCCACCGCAAGCTAAGTATGGGGAAGCGCACCATTCACAGACGCCGGCACCATGCTCTTTATCCGGCTATCTAACTTGACTATGCGGGTTCGGCTTCATCTAAACCCTCACTATTTGAGTGTGCTCCTCGCCTCTTGCCAGCCAATTCGATAAGAACAACCGCTTAATGTAGGCAATGCTATTCGCTTTGAAAGCAGAAAATGTGACCTCCTATAAACTATAGTAGCGCGTTTTATTGAGTTTTTCAAACAACGCTACGGCTTACCACCCGATGCTTGCGTCAGCGTTTACGTAAATTTGACGTCAGGAGATTGGAGTAAAAACAGATTGGAGTAATAATTTTACGTTATAGGGCACATGGTACGGACAACGCTACGGCATTTTCTAAACTAATCGATCACTAACGAATGCTCCTGCTCACATTACTCAGCTGTGAAAGATATCCTCTGCATTGTCCCGCAACGCTGTATTGGTTCCTTGACTATCTTAAGTTTCGTCCTTGTCTATCGTTTTTCGTACAGCTTTTTTCTGATATAAAGTTACCTCTGATCGTTAGATAGAAGACATGGCACCTTTTAAGCTGCTTTATATGTCGAGGCTTACTTCCCGACGTACGAATGTAAACATAAAACCTACAAGCTTCAAATAGGGCTAATTTATGTCAGATTACGTTGAGAAGAGTGCAAAAACAGGACTTATAAGGTGAAAACGAAACAATAATATTACTCCCTTTTTCTGTGGTGTTCTCGAGAAGGAAAAAGAAAGACGCTCATAATTTATCGCCGTTAGGAAGCGCTAAACGTGGATTTTTGTTTGTTTGTTTGTTTATTCAAGTCTTCGTCCCTCGATATTTCTGTCTTGACGTTTTTCTGTTTACCGTTGCACCTTTTATTTAGTTCGATACATTCCATGAATTCTGCTAATTGTTATAATCTTATAATTATCTTCTTTTGTGTGAGCGTTAGTGATCCGCCGAGCTTTCGTCGACGTTAACGTCAACGTACGTTATCGTAAGTCCGTTACTTTTGGGCTTAATGTGTTGCGCCTTGTTACTTCGCTACCACTTTTTTCTTTCTTTTTTTCTGGGCAATTTAGCTTCGTCTTATGATGGTGATTCGCATTTATGGTGCTTCCGTCTTACTTGATGATATCCTCTTCTTTGTTTTTCCGGACCGCGTGATCCCCTCTCCGAGAAGTGAAGATTACTTCTCTTTGAAAGTTTCCTTTGTCACACGAAGAGCAACTGCGCAGTGAAGCTACATTTCCGCAGAAATTGAAACCTTAACGACATCTGAAAGGAAGTATTTCTGGGTTTCATGAGCAGGCCAGAAATCGCTGCACATAAAGCACACGAAACGAGTTGTGGTCGAGTGGGTAAAGAATGCAGCAGCCACTGAAAGGAATGTTTTAAGTGGCCCCTAACATGATGCTTTCTAGCGCAAAAACTCGAATAAAGAAACATAGAGACGAAAGGAAAGACGAGCGCTACGCTTACAATTGTTTATTCCGAAAATGGAGCATCCTATATATACACAAACATACACATGCGCAAACGCATAAAACACGCAAAAGGCGCCAGTCAGCCGAAGGCATTGTTATCACTTTTTTTCCATGGGTGGTGCTACGAACGGGAGTACAGTACAGCACGTTAAGCGTTACGTGCATCGCTCCACTGGAGTGGTTAATCTTATTCCGCTAAGCTGTGGCAAGTGCTCCATTGGGAAAACTGGGCGCTCCGTCAATGAATGAATGAGAGAGCACGCACATATCTCAAAGAAGGATACGACTGCGCACTTGTCTGCGCATAAGTCTTGTCCCGACTGTGAACCACTCTTTTTTGATGTCAGGATCCTAGGCAGATGCAAGAACAAAACTGCTCGTAAACTGTTAGAGGCCTACCATATCCAAACCACTGGTCTAGCGTGCGTGAGTCAAACTACTGTTACGCTTTTTTATTTGGAATTGAGATTGCTAAGCATTAAAAAAAAAGAACCAAAAGTGATAATAATGCATTCAGATGACTGGTGTCTTTTACGTGTCTTATGCGTTTGCGCATGTTAGCGCTCGTCTTTCCTTTCGTATCGCCTCCCTTTGTTTTATTTTTTTTCCGCGTTTTTGCGCTAGAAAGCACCATACTCAGTAAATACCAACTCGCCCAAGAAGTTCTTAAGTAGCACCGAATTAGCCATATCAGGCTCGAGGTCAAAGACAATGGCGATGATCAAGACTGCAGTGGGACGACGTCACGCACGCCAAGGACACAGAATAGAATTCGGAGTTATGTAAACAGTTGACATTTTGTCGTCACGTGACTCTTCCATCAAGGAAATATGATGACTATACATATATCTTGAGAATCCCAAAGCTAGATGAAGTAACGTTAGCATCTCTATCCGTGTAAATAAATAAATAAATAAATAGTCAGGATGTGCTCTGCACAAAAAGTGAACTGCAGTGCACGAAAACATTGCAGCCGCTGTTTAGGCCGTGCCCCTGTTCGTGATGTGAATCGTGGCATAAAAGCTAAGATTGTGGGCGTGATTATCGATCACTTGCGTCAACCACAGACAATTTTTTTACGTGCAGCACGCTGATAATGGCATTTGTTTGTACATTCTACTGTGGATGGTTTAGATTTATTATGAGCCTTCGTAAGGCGTCAGAAAGCTGTACTGTACGGCAGCAGAGTTATCATTGTGTTTTGTTGTTGCCATACTTTCTATTACGTGATCGCATGTCGATTCGTCTTGACGTTCTCGCGTTGTATTTGTCTGCCTCGCTAATGGAAAACAAACTGCTGATAGAGACCGAGCAAAGAGCAGTTCAATAAGAAAACGCATTCTGGGGGAGAGAAAGTAGCAAGTGAGAGCGCATTTAGCAACCAGCGCAGCCGGCGACTGCAGCGTCGCCGCACGGGAGGGGAGGGAAGCACACCGCCGCCGTGTATCTCCGTCTTGGGGATCAGGCTTCGTCTACACTCTAAAAACAAGAGTGTTCCGGTCAATCTCTTTGAGGGAGTATTTGCTTGTCCCATATTTCACTCTTTTCGAGAGTAGATCGACCTTCTTTGAGAGAGGGAATAACTCCTCTTGACAGTTTTATTACTCCATCGCAAGGGAGTACTAGTGTTCTTCCGCAGAGTGCTAATACTCTCCCCCCAAGGGTAGTAGTACTCCTCCAGACCGAGTGCTTCTACTCCAAGTCGAGTGTTTCTACTCCCACAAACAAAGTGCTAGTACTCCTCCCAATAGTATGAAAGCACGATGTAGAGCCATGGTCACGCGTTCGCGATACTTACATGTGGGGAATATTTGATTCCTTCATAAGCAGCTCCTGCACTTATGATTGGTGAATTGGATGTAATCTGTAGTCGCCGAGTGTAACCTGTAGTCGCCGAATGAAACACTTTCTCTCTTAAAAGGTCAAACTCTTTATTGATGAGTCACAAGGCAAACTGAATGATGCCCATGATCTTTACAACACATCTTGTAATAAAACATAAGTATATTCTCTAAAGTTTCATCAGTATTACAGTAGAAAATCCTTTATTTCAATTGGCTCCAACTTCTCAAAAAATAAAATATACAATGGAAAGTTAAACATAGAACAAACATGTGCAAACTCACAAAGTATTGACACTACGATCGAAGAAAAATATGCGCCACATTACTGACCAGAAAACGCATTTCTGGCACAAAACGCGTGCTCCTATATGGCATAGGTTACCAGATGAGCTGCCACGCATGCGGCTGGTAACGTAGATAAATTGTGTTATAAACTTTTTTGTGTGCCATATTCTAAGACAGCCGCTCATTTGATAACGTCCTGTACAGCGTATGGATGTTCCTGACTGTGAGCCGCAAATCTAGCTAGCTTTGCTTATATTTCACGTAAAGTTATTCATGTATGGGCTACACCCCATTGTTTCTAAGTGTAGTTTGTCGTGGTTCTGCAGCAATATCCCACCCGGTCTCAAAGCGGCACGGAGGCGTATTATATATCCTATTCGGTTGGCCTCCTCACGAAAGTAGTTTTCTGGCGCTGTTGGGACTGATCCGTTACACTTTCCCACAAATAAATGAAATTAAATTTACAGTATTATCTAGTGTGTAGCAAATTTGTATAAAACTGCAAGGGGCAATGGCATTAGAATCTTGAGCATCAAATTTCTTGTCATGTACGGCAGCTTTTCATTCCCATTACGGTAAGAATGCTTTAGTTCTGAGGAGCAGCTTGCATAATTACATGATAAATTATTGTGACTAGTTGAAAGTACAATCTAACTAAAGTATAGCGTGGCTTCAGATGTGAACGAAAAATCAGATGTGATGGATATGATGAATCAAAGGCGACATAAGCATAAGTGTAGGCAGGAAGGTGCACGATAAAGACAAAGAAGCAAATCATAAATTGGGAAAGGAACCGTCCTACATGAATTTTGCATGCGGCTATGCATAAACTTGCACAGTGAACCAACTACTTGAAAGTAAAGTTTTTTTTTCTACTAAAGTGGTTAAGATGCGCTAAAGCAAGAAAAATTATCGCGTTTCACAGAATCTTCGTCTCAAAACAAGTACATATGTGTCTGGGAAGATTAATACATCGCCTCACTGTGCACTCTATCTTAATTCCAGAAATTTCCAGTTCAATGGATATCCAGTCATTCAGTTCAATGGATATGACTGGATGCGCCTATCAGAATGGGCAACAGGGCTTGTTATGGCGAGCTTACGGACATTTCAATAATAACAAGAAGAGAGAGAGAGAGAATGAAGAGGAAAGGCAGGGAGGTTAACCAGATAGGAGTCTCCGGTTTGCTACCCTACACTGGGGATGGGGGATAGGGGTTAGAAAGATGACAGAGAGGAAAAAAAAAAAAAACGAACGCGCACACATGGAGACATATACACAAAAGGCGTTCCAGTTAAAGTCGTTCACACAGGCCGGTAGATCGCAAGAAGCGCAAAAGCGCTTGCACGGCCTTCTTCTGTGACGGTAGGTCCTTTCGATGTTGCAGAATTCTTTTTTCAGATAGCGGTTGGTCGTCCAGTTGGTCTAGTTCCTGGCTGAGGCATGCCCTCTGTGGACTGTACTCCGGGCAGGTGCACAAAATATGGCCAATTGATTCCTCATGGCCGCAGTGGTCACAGGTTGGGGTGTCGGTCATCCCTATGCGGAAGGCATAGGCTTTAGTAAAGGCAACGCCCAACCAAAGTCGATATAAAAGCGTGGCGTCTCTACGGCGAAGCTGTGATGGCGCTCGAAGACTTAATGTTGGATCAAGTGAGTGCAGTCGCGGATTTCTTAAATGTGGCTCATTCCATTGCGACGCGGTGCACTGCCGAGCAAGTAGGCGGAGCTTCCGTGCAGCGTCAGTTCTAGAAAGAGGAATGGGGACGTGGCGCTCCTCAGTATGGGCTGAGCGGGCAGCGTGATCCGCCCGTTCATTGCCGACAATCCCGCAGTGACTTGGAAGCCACTGAAAGGTTATGTCGTGGCCTGCATCACTGATATGGTGTAATGTCTCTGTAATATGGAATATTAGTTGTTCATGTGGTCCGCGTCGTAGAGGTGACAGTAGAGACTGCAGTGCCGCCTTCGAGTCACAGAATATAGTCCATTTGTGTGGCGGTTCATCACTAATGTGATGAAGAGCAGTAAAGAGCGCTGCGAGCTCTGCTGCTGTCGATGTTGTCGCGTGGGTCGTCTTAAATTTGATTGTTGTAGCTTGCGCTGGTATGACGATTGCCGCCGCGGAGCTGCTTGGAAGGACAGATCCATCAGTGTAAATATGCGTAGAGTCACGGTAGTTCTCGTACAAATATAGTAGCGTGAGCTGTCTAAGGGCTGGTGATGACAGATCAGCTTTTTTTGAGATACCAGGTATTGCGAGGTTGATTTTCGGCTGAGCGAGGCACCATGGAGGGATCGAAGGTCTCGCAGCCGGAGTGAAACAAGCTGGCAATGATTCATCATATGCAGTTATCGTTTGGCTGAAAGATGTGTGTGGCCTGTCCGCTGGTAGAGAGGCTAAATGGTGATGAGGAGTCCTGGCTAGATGCCTTATATGGGTCCTGAGTACTTCAATGTCAATGTGGGTCTTGACAAGGTGGTCTCTAGCGATTGCTATCGTAGCCACTGTTGAAGCACTCTGAGGTAGGCCTAGACAGATCCGGAGCACTTGACCCTGAAGACTTTGTATAGTGCGTAGATTCGTTTTGCCTGTGTTGATTATTGCTGGCAAGCTGTATCGCAGAAATCCCAGAAAAAGCACCCTGTACAGTTGTAACATGGCACTAGGCGACATTCCCCAGGTCTTGCCAGCGAAAAATTTGAACAGGTGGCATATGCCTGTCAACCGTTTTTTCACGTAAGATATGTGTGGGCTCCATGACAAGTCCCTGTCGATTATGACACCTAGAAACTTGTACGATCGGACTCGTCGTATTACTTGGCCATTTATCGTTACACTGTAGTTTGCCATGGGTTTGCGCGTAAATGGCACTAGTGCGCATTTCTCGGAGGAAATTTCCAGGCCTCGATTACGGAGGTAGACAGCAGTTTGTGTCGCGGCTTTCTGAATTCTCGCTCGCAGCTGTAGGCGTGTTACTGCAGATGTCCATATGCAGATGTCATCCGCGTACATTGATAGCCTGACTGTGGTTGGCACGTGCTCAAGGAGAGCAATTAGTGTTAGATTAAATAACACGGGGCTAAGTACACCGCCCTGGGGGACGCCGCGGTAGCTATAATGTAGAGAAGTATGGCCTTCCTCGGTGCTTACAAAGAAGGGTCGCATGGATAGATAGCTCCGTATCCATTGAAACATCCGACCACCCACTCCTACCTCTGCGAGAGCAGAGAGGATGGCTTCATGCGTAACGTTGTCATACGCCCCTTTAACGTCGAGGAATAAGGATGCGCAGAGACGCTTACGGCGTTTCTCATGTTGAATGTAGGTGACCAGGTCGACGACGTTATCGATCGATGATCGACCGCGTCGGAAGCCCGCCATGGCATCTGGGTAGGTGTTGTGGTACTCCAAGTACCACTCCAGGCGTCCTAGGATCATCCTCTCCATTACTTTACCCACACAGCTCGCCAAAGCGATCGGGCGATATGAGGAGAGCTCCAACGGCGACTTGCCAGGCTTCAGCAGTGGAACAAGGCGACTTGTCTTCCAGGTTGTTGGTAGCGTGCCATTTCTCCAAGATTCATTGTACACCTCAAGAAGAACCCCTCTCGCTCGCTCCCCCAGGTGACACAAAGCTCGGTAGGAAATTCCGTCAGGTCCTGGCGCTGATGTGCGGCTACACAAAGCTAATGCTGCCTTAAGTTCGTGGATCGAGAATGGTAGATCCAACCGGTGATCACGTGGTGGCGGACAGCTGCTCGAAGGCGATGGAATGTTGGTAGCTGTGAGTTGGCCGGATAATCTGGCGCAGAAATCCTCTGCCACGTCAATCTCCGATCTCTTTTGAGAGAGGGCAAGTGCCTTGAATGGGAATCGCTGTACGGGAAGTGTCCGCAGTCCGCGCACCGTTCTCCATAGTTGCGATAAAGGCTTGCGTGGATCTAGCGACTCACAGAAGGCAGCCCAACGTTGCGATTCGAGCTTGTCTAACCGGCGCTGTATCTTCTTTTGCGTGCGCCTGGCGGTCCGTAGATCGTCCATTGTTTTCGTACGTCGGTATCTTCGTTCAGCACGTCGTCGGATTGCTCGAAGTCGTTCTAGTTCCACATCATAATCATTAAGTTTCGAGGTACATGTTAGAGTACGCATAGTGTCTTGCACCACGCTCTTGATTGCCTCTTCCAAGTCGAAAGATGAATTGGCGTCGCAGTGTTCTTCCATTATAGACTGAAATTTAGGCCAGTCCACTCTTTGGATCGTATCCCGTATTTTGGAAGCGGTCAATCCTCTGATCTTGATGTACGTGGGGATATGGTCGCTTCCGTGCGTCTCTATGTCCGCAAACCACCCTGCACGCCTGACTAGGCTTCGTGAGACGAAAGCCAAGTCAAGACAGCTGCTGTACGTGGAGCCACGTAAGAACGTAGGACTTCCATCATTCAGCAGCCAAAGTTCATTACTGGAGGCGAAAGATACCAGAGCTCTGCCTCTTGCGTTGATGATCGGACTTCCCCAGAGTGTATGATGGGCGTTGAAATCTCCAGTGATGACCCAGGGATTGGAAGTTGAGGAAAGGATGTCTCGTAGTCTTCTGTAATCAAATCGACTTGACGGAGATAGGTAGGCGCCTACAAAAGTGAAGGCCAGATTCTTTTTCCTTACGTTGAGGCATATATATTGATTACTGTCATTAGGTGGTACAGGCTGATGAGTGTAGGTGAGGTCACGGCGAATGAACACCAAAACCTTACTGTTTTCATAAACAGCTGACGACATAAATGATTCATATCCAGAAAGCCTGATTTTGTTCGATAAGTTCGGCTCGCAAATGACGATAATGGGAAACATATTGGCGAACACGAAGCGACGGAAATCCGAAAGGCGCGCTCTGAGTCCGCGGGCATTCCACTGAAAAATAGCTGCTTGTCGGACGTCTTCCCTAAAAGACCGTGGCTGTGGAGCCATGATCTACTCAAGGGTTGCAAGCACCGGACTCAGAGCGTCCAGTACTTGAAGCGCACTTCTGGCAGACGGTGTGTGCATGTTGCTTAGCAGCACGCGAATGGCATTCATTAAAGGCCTAATAAGTGCTATCACTTGCTCATCTGTTTTCCGCGACTCCTCGGATACAGCACCTTGCTGTACTGGGGGCGGCTTCTTCTGCGGCTCTTCTGGCGGTCGTGTACGTGGAAGTGGCGGCCATTCCTTTGTGGAGAGAGATCTGGCAGTTTGCTCCCTTCCAACATTGGTGATCGGAGTGCTGGAAACGTCCGCTGATGATGATGCTTGACGAGGGGACTTTTCCTGAAAGCTTGATGTTTTCCGCCGTGAAGACCGTTGTCGGTGACGTCGTCTTCGCCGTACTTTCACAGCGGCCTCTTTGTGGGTAGAGTTGTCTCTCACCATTTGCTTAAGAATGGTGAACTCTTTCTTGATCTGGGGACAGTCTTTGGAAGAGGCGCAGTGATCACCTTGACAGTTCGGACACTTGAACGTGGTTGCGCTGCAGTTGTCTTCTGAGTGGGGTTCGGCACATCGAGGGCACACGGCCGAATTTCTGCAAACACCCTTCACATGTCCAATCTTCTGACAATTGAAGCATTGCATTGGTCTTGGAATAAATGGTCGAACCTGGTGGCGAAAGTGGCCGACCTTCACGTAGGGTGGAAGGCAGTCGCCTTTGAAGGTTATCTTCACACAACGTGTGTTGCCGAGGCGACCAACATGCACAATCACGTTGTGTTCGCTTGCTGGTTTTATGAGAATTGGGAGGTCCGCATTAGATATTTCATTGTCAATGTCATAGATGACTCCAGTTATTGTGGCACCATTCGTTGGCACGATGGATCGGACCTTGATGTTTCCCAGCTGCGTTACATGTTGTAGTATGGTCAGTGCACTCGGGTTCATCACATCGATTGCCAGGATGTTTCGTCTAGTATTTATCCTAACATCCTTGATCTCATTTGGCACGGTGTTCTCTAGATACACGGAGAGTGCTTGCCTGTTGAGGACGCGCAGGTTGTCGGTAGCGTTCTGTGGCACAAACAGGATGGAGTGCGGCCATCGCTGAGGAGCTGTTTTCACAGTGTGCGAGCTGGACGCCGAAGATGAGTTGATAATTCTTCGTTTGGCCTTGCGGTACTGGACAAGTCGAAAGCTGTCCTCCGAGGACTCGTCACCTGATGCGCAGTACAGCTCCGTGTCCTCGCTACCACTCGACGTACTTCCTCGCTTCCTCGAACCGATGTCCGCTGGTGAACGGGAACCGGGAGGATCCTCGGGGTGTTGTACATCCATCACCGCGATGGAGGGGGCGGTAGACCCCACAGGTGCAGTAAGAAGTCCAGAAAAACACAGAGACGGGCGAGATGTGTTCCGCAAGAGAAGCACTTCGTCTTCCTCTCCAATAACAAGAAACAGTGCACAGTGGCCTGCATCTAAGCTTACTAAAAGGCATGAACTTATTTTCATTTATGAGGTGCGCAATGGAGTTCATTTTGACAGACTCGACTACTGCTGCAGTTTGAAATCTAGCATTTTGCATTCTTGAAGGCATGTAAGAGTTGCAGTTAGATCGCAGTTATTAGTTTATCAGACTAAGAAGTTTTTTTGTGTACGACAGACGACTGGTAACACAGAATTAAAGCAACCTTTTATTTTGATACATTATTTCTCCACTAAAAATATTAAAGCGATAAACAGATTTTGATCTGCCATGCAGTAGCAAAATGGACACATAATGCTTGCAGCCGCCAGAGGAAAGGTAGTTTAGCTGTTCATATGAGATAACTCTGAAGCGCCAACTCATATTAGCAAATACGCAGGTATGTCCAAAACAGTAAGCGTCTGCAAAACGCCCCTGCAATTGTGATTCCACGCAGCAGCCGTTATATCCGATGCCGATACCTAACTCGCTGATTCACCATTCACCGAGTTCGTAGACATAAGCATCCTTTCAGATTCGCACCGTGCTGGAAAACCGCAACAGGAGACATAAAATTAGACACATAATGAGACTATTTCAATACATGAGCAAAAACAGTTCAGTCTTAGGGCTAAACCCCATGAGAACGATTTTGTGCGCGGCGGCGACGGCGACGGCTTTGAGCGACAAAACGAGCCGTCACTTGAATAGATCGCTCGGTTCTGCAAATCTAGAAATCGTCGCTCGTCTCCCGGAAGTGCTATGAGCGACTAGCCAAGCCAGAACTGGATGTACATCGCTCAAATACTACCGATTGTCGCACGGAACGAGCAACGATTGAATATTTATACGTACACGGATAAGAACCTACTGCAAGACCTTCAGAAATATTTTATCCTGCATTTCACAGTAAAATAGATAAACTTAAATTGCTAAAGCACGCGTCACGCTAGTTTCGACGCGTACTTGCAGCCCTCATACTGGCATCACCGGTGAGACGTCGCTCAGTATCGTCGCTCGCACGGAGTACGACTTGTATAGGCGACGAACGAACGCGACAGCCATCTCCATCCCAGCGCTTGTAGCTGTCGCGCGTAAGATCGCTTATATGGGGTTTATACTTTATTCAGCATAAAAGATGGATTCCTCATCCGTTTTCAGTAAGTTCAAGATAACGGGCCCAACTGACCTCTTGCAGCAAGCAGTTGAATGCCTGCAGCAAATTTTCTTACTTGTACTGGCGCTGCATGCATGTAACTTCAGTGGTTGCAGATTGCCCATGGGTGAAAGACACCGTCAAGCGCGTGGCTTATTTATAATGAAAGCGTGCCGCCAGCAAAATGACGCCTTCTGTTATGTGACTCCTTATTTCAACAGCGTTCCGTACACAGTAGACTGCCAAACTGAATAAATTAAAACACACCAAACGCACGCTAAGCACCCTCCGCATAGGCTCGGAATCATGGGCTGGTGAACAAACCATTTTAAGCGTCTTGTCGCCTGACGTCTTATTGAACATACCATTGTTCAGGCAGCGTTTGCGATTTTCAAAGCTCTTACGGATAGTGGGAAATGATAAAATCACATGCAGTTATCTCAACGACTGGATTTTTTCATTGACATCGAGAGACACAGCGCGCTTGCCTGGTCCGTTGTGAACCGCGTCGGCTAAGCGTCGCGACGACTTCCTGGCGATAGCATGTCACATACGCAGAATGTGCACGTAAGTTAGAATTCACTTACCGTGCAGGATTTATTGTTATATCCAACGAATGACGAACGACTGCCGTGTTTTCGTGGTGACGCGAGATGGCTGACACACCATCTCCCTTGGATGACCTTCGTTGCTGCTCGCTGGACGGATCACCTTTCTCCGGTGCGGTGCTGTTCCGCGATGTTGTGCACGCACGCGGCGGGGCAACTCCGAGTGAAAAAGTAGAGCGCTGGCTCCACGTTCCTTTGAACTGTGGCTGCCTGTTCTCTTAGAAGCAAAACGGTGTGTTCTTTGCTCAGCGTGCGTGAGTGATACATCGCCATGTTCGGGGTCAGCCTCCTACAGTTGAAGCAGAAGCTTACGCTATGTTTTGTTCTGTATTGCCACAAGAGTAGGACGGGCATTCTACTCTCTCTCAGAAGGCCAGAATGAAAGCACATTTCACTCTCTCCTTGCTGAAGGAGTGCATGAAGAATGCATTTCACTCCACTGGACTTTTCGCGAGAGTATAAAACAACGCATTGAAGAGTAAATAAATGGCAACGCTTGAAGAGTGAAGGGGCTTTGAAGGCCCCTTCACTCTTGTGATACCCTGCCTAGTTTTTAGAGTGTAGAGGTACGCCCTAAACCGTACACCTATTCGCATTTGCGCAAGTGACATGCGTAATCACCGCGCTATCACTTAGTGCACTTCAGCGGTGCCTCTGGGACACCAAAGGAGCAAGGAGGACACCAAAGCTGAATCCTGGACTAGCCCGTGGGTTAGGGTCTCGCTGATGTCGATCCTCCGGTGTCGGATGAGTGTAAGATCGGCTGTACGCTATTGCGGATCTTGTATAGGCTAACATAATCTTGTATAATACGCCCTGGCCTCGGTGGCCACCAGCCCACGCACCGCCCTCGTTGCTCCTTTCGTGCCCTACAGGCACCGCGGAAGTGCACTAAGTGTTTACACGTTGTTTATTTCTGCGTTTCTAGGCAACCGGCGTTCTTTGCTCAAAATGATGATAATTTCTCTTAGATAAAGTTAATCCGATGCCTAACGTAATATGATGCCTTCAGTTACATCAGTGCGATCAAAATCTCGAGGGGCCAAAATTATGTACAACTGTGGTGCCGGGCGTCACGCTATACAACCTGTATCATTCGACGCCTGGCGCTCAATTTTAGCGCACCTTGCCTCAGCAAATTTTAACAGCATCGATGCTATCATAAAACCCTACAATGAAACATCTCGTGCGGGATAGACCCGGTCTAGCGGCTACTCAGGTGCTCTTTATATACCGTGCTAATGTGCCATCTTACGAGTATTGAATTTCACCTCCGCGACCGTTACTGAAGTCCTGCAAACGCTGTGCGTCTTCGCCCCTGAAGGAAACCCTCGCAAGGATATATAATGTTCACTCCATTTGTCGATTCCCCATTTCCAATAACATAGGCCAGTGTGCCATCAACTAGAATAATAACGCCTTTTTCATTCCATGATGCAGTCCACGCACGTTTCGCGTCGGTGCTATTCGTCTTCGCAAGCTCACCTGTACAAAAACGGCGCTCACCACGGGACCCCGGACTTTAATCCTATCGCACCAAAGCGCAGATATAATTTGTGATGCCTTGGATTTGAAAGCATGATGAGACAACTACGAATAACCGGCTGATAAACTAGCATTATGCACCGCCCTTTACTTCGATGGCAGTTGCTTCGAGTGAAACAGTCGAGCGAAAGCACATTCGGGCTCGTAAGGTTATCGTTCGCGTTTGGGTTCATCTCGCGCTCCCTTCTGTCACCTGTAATTCCTTTGACCCCTTCACCACAGTGGAGATAGCCAGCCGGTCTATTTACTGGCTAACCTCTCTATCTTTCCTTCTCTTCCTCTCCTCCTCCTTATTCATACGCCCGATGCTACGTGGATATACGAGCAAACTTTCGCTTTCAACTTTAGTCAACTTAGGTCGTCTTGCAATACTTCCATTTCGACTCTTGACTTCATATATTTACGCGCATTTCGAACTTCGCATGACCGGAGAGAACAAACGCTATTCTCGACTTAGCAAATGGGAAACGGTGAAGACGTGGGGATGCATGAGCCCAATCTTTTTACAGCATCCTTGCCATTTATGCATGGCCTTGTTGTACCACCCTGCTAAGTTTCTTTTGGTGATTTCAGTATCTACAAATAAAAAATAATAATGTGCGGATTAATCGTGGCGTGTCAGTACTGGCACGCAGAGCTGGCATTAAACTTGAGCTTACCGTTCGAATAAATGTGGCGCATTCTATTCTATGAAGCTGACATTCTCGTCAGGGTCAAAAGCAGCCCTCACAAACTGATACAGAGATAAACGCTCCACACTGCAGCTGTAACAGCCTTCTATAACGTTGCAGTTATTATTATGACCTGAGCACAGAAAGGCCTCCAAGCGCACGCAGGTGCCGGCGCAAAGCGCAGTCAAATCGAGCATACGGAGAAGACGTGGGGATGCAGTTATACCGGTATATATTCCTATTGCCATTTTCCGCCGTGATCCAAACGGTTCAATGGAAAGAGGACGGTGCGACACGCGAAACCTTTTCTGAAAGTATGCTGCTCAGTGGTCCGACATGAAAAAAAAAGTAATAATAAATATCGTGTGAATCCCCGGTCATATGTAAACAAGAAAGCCTTTAGACGTTTAAAGCGCTGAAAGGGATGGAAGGAGAACACACGCTCTAAAAATAAAAAAAAAATAAAAAAAGAAAGCAAAGAAGACCGTTGAGGCAGAAAAGAAAGAGAAAGCTAGACAGGTTTGAATCTCATGCCTAGCCTGTCCGCAGCACAAAGGATGGCCAGCTGTCCGTGGCCATATTTTGCGCCGTGGCAATTTTGTTGGTTAGCATCTCGTCTGCTTTTCATATTGTTTTTTTATTGCTAGATATAGACAAAATTCGAAGCATAGCCTCGTGGGCTCCTGCGTGTCTGTGTGTACGTGTGTGCATGCGTGCGTACGCAAGTATAAGAGCGACGGAAAAGAAAGAGGCTGTAAGTGAATTGTGAATTGAGATAGTTGTATACTGTGTTGAGCTTGGGAGGCAGGAAGAGAGAGCGGCTACAGAGAAAAGAAAATAGACCAGGAAACGCGAGGAACGAGAAGCATTGCGTTGTGAAATGAAGATTTGCATCGAAACGTAACGCGCGCCGCAAATGTAACGTGTCGCAGTCGACGTCGACGGGAGGCCCCTTTCCCCGCCGAGTGCGCATTCATGTTTCATCCCTGCGTCGAAGCGGCCTAGCTAATCGAGTGGAACGTTCGCGCGCCATTTAGAGCAGCGCACGCCGCTTTGCGCGTTCCGACTCGCTTCCTTTTTCTCTCGTCTTTCTCGTTGCCGCCGCCGGGCCGCCGTGTTCTCTCGTGCCTTTTGCGCGCCGGGAATTCTCGCTCGCGCTGCGGGTAGCGATATTCATGGAAACGACGCAGTTTCTTTGTTGTCTTGGATTTCTTACGTACGCGTTATCTTTCTATTTGCTTGTTCTTTCAATTTTTAGAACGTCTTTATTTCACACATACCGTGTTTTGGGTTCTTTGTTATGCTTTCTTGTCGTGGGCACTGTAATACTAATATCAGTGGTGCATGAATAATTTTTGCCCACATGACTCACTGAGAACCGTCCTTCAGCATGGTCGAGCTTGCTAATGGCTACTCCTGTTTGCCCATGCAAATACTGTGCGTCTTTTTCTGCTTCGTTCTTGTTTAGTTTTACAATTCTTTTCAACTTCCCCCGCCTTTCTTGTTTTTTTTTCTTCCTATGCAGGGTGGAACAAATTCGCACAATTCATGACAACGCCTGAGCTGCTCGCTGGACTAGACTACACCATGACAAGGAACCGATCTATGAATCCTGAACATACTCAGATAATTTCTGATTTATGCATCAGCGTCTTGCGCAATCAAATAAAGCTTGCGAAAGGTATAGGAGCACTAATTAGTTTGCTATTGTTAATTAGCAAATTAGGGATCCATCCTCCTTTTCGATTAGGCATGTTCTTTCGATCATCCTTTTTGCATGGGAGTTACACGCCAATCGTAACAGCATGTCCGGCGGGGGAGGAAGATACCGACGCGTAGCGGCCAGCAGCCACTGGGCGAGGGAGCGGCGTTTCAGCCGCAGAATTTCCCTCCGGGGTGATGGACCCTTCGTTCGTAGCTTGTAGATTCCATGGAGTCGTTCATCAGTCTTCGTGGTGCTCTTGTATCCCTTTTCTCCCTGGTCCGGTCCGGTAAAACTGGACGCGCAAACCGGTCTCGCAACTCCTGTTTGGGCAAACAATCGCTCCAGAACAGTGCGGGACCCACAACCACAAAGCAAGCGAGCACAAGGCCACGCTTCCCCAAGACACACCAGGCTTTACAAAAAAAATTAACAAAAAAACCACTGCTTTCCCATCTCTCTCGCGCGTCCCCCCTTCCCCCCCCCCTAAACACTCATAACAGCCATTTCTTGAAAGCGCTAAGACGTGGTTACTAAAATAAGCTAACAATCAACTACAACTTCGCGATAATAATAAAAAAAATGCATGAAAAAAATATTCCAACGTAAGAATGACACGGAAACCAGAGTGAGCATGAAGCTTTCGCTACTCTAGGGGCAACGACTCAAACCGTCGGCATTGCCGTTAAGCTTACCCGTCTTGTAGCGAATATCGAAGGTGTACTGTTGAAGAGCCAAGCTCTAGTGCAAAAGACGGCCGTTTTTTGTAGACATGAACTGCAGCGCCATGTGAGGAGAAAGTTGTCAGTCTCTATGGTGAACGTTGAACCAGCGATATAGCAAGCTAGTTTCTGCACCGCCAATACTACGCAGGCCCATTCTTTTTCTGATGCACTGTATGCTTCCTCACGGACTGAAAGCTTTCTACTGGCGTACAGTACGGGGTGTTCATTTTCGTCATCTCTCTTTTGACAAAGCACCACCCCGATACCCGGTCGCTGGCATCACACTGAAGAATGGATGGCTGAGAGTAGTCGGGCGCGTTCAACACTGGCGGACTCGTTAGTGCGCTTTGCTCAGCATACTAAAAGCCTTTTCTTTTGCGTCATCCCACTTAACTATTTGCGGTTCTGTTTTTCTGAGAGCATCTGTTAAAGAACTTGCAACCTCGTAATAACGCGGGATATACCTGTGGTAATAACCTGCCAAACCAAGTATGACCTGATGCCTCGTTTGGTACGTGGTTGAGGGAAGTTGTCTATTGCGGCCAATTTAACCTCTGTGGGCCGACGATGGCCTTGACCTATTACATGACCTAGATAAGCTACCTCCGCGCACCCTAATTGGCATTTGGGAGCCTTAACAGTTAAGTTGGCCTCTCGTAGACGACACAACACGGTTCGCAGGTGTTGCATATGGTCCGCCCATGATGAAGAAAAGATAGCTATGTCATCGAGATAGGGAAGTGCAAAGTCCTCCATTCCTCGTAGCACCTGGTCCATAAGGCTAGAGAAGCAATAGGGAGCATTCTTTAATCCAAAGCTCAGGACTTTCGGACGAAAGGTTCCCATCGGGAAATAAATGCCGCAAGCCTGCTTGGCCGCTCGGTCAACGGAACCTGCCAGTACCCTTTGACTACATCGAGTGTGGAGATGAAATTAGCACTGCTAACTCTCTCAAGCCTTTCCTCGTATGCGGTATTGGGTAGGTTTGGTCCTTCGTGGTTAAGCTGAGCCTGCGGTAGTCGATACACGGTCGCGGCTCTCTTGTGGGACCTCAACCAAGATAACAGGCGAGGTATAATAACTCTCTCCTGGCTGGATTACACCTTGCTCTACCATCTTGTTTATTTCAGCGGCCATGACTTGACGTTGACGAGGTGAAACGCGATAAGCTTTCGAACGAACTGGGTCTGATGAGGTTAACTCGATATCGTGAACATCGCAGTGGTCCTGCCTGGTGTGTCCAAAAATATGTCTTTAAATTGAAACACGAGTTCCCTCAGTTCGGCCCTTTGACTAGGATTCAACTCCGCCTGCTCTACTAGCTTGTCAATTGTCTCGGGAATGTCTTTTGCCCCCGTTATTGATGTTAACTCCAGAAAGTCGACAGGCATCTCCTCAGGTTGGTTAAGCGACGTGTTCACAATGGCCTCCCTGTGCCTGTAGGGTTTAAATAGATTGCTATGGTACACTTCTGGTGTCCTTCGTTTTCCCGGTACCGTGATTACGTAGTTTGTTTCAGATAATTTCTTAATTATGTCAACCGGTCCTTTCCATTAAACTTCTAGTTTGTTTTTCAACGAGGGTTTCAGGATCATTACCTTTTCCCCCACTTCAAAGCGTCGCGTGCGAGCCGTCCTATCACAGTAATGCTTAGCATTGCTTTGTGCCTTACGCATTTCCTTCCCTGCTAATTCCTGAGAAGCGTGCGGACGGTCGAACAGCTCTAGCACGTATGCCACAATCGAAGGCTCGTGCGCCCGGCCTTCCCAGGTTTCTCTAACAATGCGAAGAGGGCACCGAAGGCAGCGACCCTAAACGAGCTCTGAAGGCGAAAAACCTGTTGACTCGTGTGGTGCAGTTCGAAGCGTGAACACTGCTGTAGGCAATCAAACCTACCAATCGGCTTTGTGCTCATAACAAAGGACTCGCAAAAGCTGTTTATGACTGAGTGGACTTTCTCTACCGCGTTTGACTGCTGGTGGTACACTGAGCTATGAATAATTCTAATACCGCACGTTTCCAGAAACGTCGAGGTCAGTGCGCTCGTAAAAACGGATCCTTGATCTGACTGAATTTCTGCAGGAAACCCTACTCGCGTGAAGATAGACAAAAGCGCGTTGACAATCTCCACCGTGCTTAGTTCTTTGAAGGGCACCGCCTCTGGGAATTTCGTTGCGGGGCATAGTACAGTGAGAATATGCCGATATACAGACTGCGTTGCAGGAAGTGGTCCCACTGTGTCTATTATGAGCCTGTAAAACGGCTCCGTGATAATGGGAACAAGTCTCATTGGCGCTTTAGCCTTATCTCCGGGCTTGCCTATGCGTTGACATGTGTCGCAGCTTCTCAAGAACGCTTGCACTTCCCGAAAGCAGCGGTGCCAGTAAAATTCTTGCAGTAAGCGGTCCTTTGTTTTCTGAATGCCCAGATGCCCTGTCCAAAAGCCTCCGTGGACCAGATGGAGGAGCTGCTCACGATATACAGGTGGTACCACGAGTTGGTCGAATTCGACTTTCTTTCGACTGATGTATTTTCTATAGAAGACGCCTGCCCTCTTGAGGAACATTACGTTCTGCTTGGCCACACCTTCTTTCGCGTCTGGCCTTAGGTTCCGCAGGGTGGGATCGTTTTCCTGTTCAGCATTCGATGTGACAGGGCTTACATTCAATAACTTTCTTCTGCATTCTGCCTCTCGAGATATTTCAGGCTCCGGCGCTTTCCAGACCTCTTCATTAGCTAGTTTACTTTCAGCAATATCCCATATAGGGCTGTCCTGTTTCGTGCTGATTGACGAATCCTCCGTCAAGCCTGTTTCCCCCACTACTGGACATTCGTACACTGCATTGGCCGCGAGCTCCCTTACCTTGGAACCAGTTAGGGCTTTTACTATTCCCTCACAAAACCTGATTCTCCTGCGTCGCAGCAAATACTCGGATTTTTAGAAAACAAATATGGATACTGCGGCGGAAGATGTGCCGAGACGGCGGCTTCAGTGTCCAGTACTCCCAAAGGGCCTTCGATGCGAATCTTTGCCACAGGGAGACAAACACTGGAGGTTTCCACGGCTTGCCTTAACCAAGCACATTCTCCGGTGAACTGGCCTTCCTCCACGTACGACGGGTGCACCACGTTCATTGTGGCTGCCGAGTCGCGAAGCACCCGACATGGTTTACCGTTTACCATAAGGTCTCGAATGTACATTTCTAGCAATTTCAGGTTTTCCTCTTTACTACTTAGTGACATCAACACTACTTTCGTATTTTGCACTCCCCGGAGATATGCCCCGTTTGCTGGCAGTTGTAGCAAACTACTGGTTTCTTTGCGTCGAAAGCTTTTTTCTTTTGCCTTTCTGCTCCCTGTTGGGGTGACTCCCCCTTTCCCTTCCTGTTCTCGTCACTATTGTTCACCGAATGTGACCTTTCGTTTGATTTATGTTGACTCGACTTCGACCATCGCTCTGGCTTGTCGGGTGTGTATTTATTTATCTCCTTCTTAGGAGCTTCTTTGCCTTCGAACGCACGGCAAGTTAGTACTCATCAGCGAGATCGGCTGCTCTCGTGATAGTGTCCACGCCTAGCCTATCCTCAACCCACTACTTGATGTTTACTGGCAGCCGGCGGTAGAATTGTTCTAAAGCAACGCACTGCATTGTCTTTTCGGCATCGCCGAGTGCACCCTCTTCTCTGAGCCATTCCTTCAGGTTTACCTCCAAGATATATGCGAAATCTGAATATGACTCGCTTTTGGTCTTCTCGACTTTCCTGAAGTTTCGCCTGAATGCTTCCGCTGATAATCTATACTTTTTAAGCAGCTTCGCTTTGAAGTCCTCTGCTTCTTCTTTCCCCATGCGGGCGGTAATATCAGCTACCTCACGTGGCAGCAACGTAAGCAAGCGTTGCGGCCACGTGTTTCTCTCGAATTTCGCCTTCTCACACGCGTGCTCAATCTGTACCAGAAAAAGACCTATGTCCCCGCCTACTGCGTAGGGTGCCATCAAGTCTGTCATTCTGCGCTCGCTTTCTCGTGCCTCTGTGCTAGGTCTCTCAGTATTTTGAGCCTTCAGAAACTCAATATCTAAATATCTAGGCGCCTCATTTCGAGTGCGTCGCGTGCAACACGGTCGCGCTCTTCTTTGGCCCCACGAACTACCTGCTCGCGCTCTTCCTTTTATTCTAGGCGCTTGCGCTCTTCCTCCTTATGCGCAATGCAATCTAGGCATTCCGTCCATTCATCGTCGCCTGCCCCGACTGCTTCGATCGCCTCAACGATCTCCGGCTTGCTCTTCGATTCCGCAGTTTGGAAGCCCAACTCTCTCGCCAAGTGAAACAACTCAGGCTTCTTTAGTGCCTTACAGTTCATGGCTGCCCTTACTGCTGTTAACTCTTCACTCTATAACAACCTCGACGTACTCAAGACTCCCGTCAACGGTTAAAGAAAAATCGCTGCTTTGTACATCCCCCCCCAAAATACGTAAAGCCGAGTGATACCTCAGTTAAGAAAAGCCGAGCACTCACCATATGCAGTCATGAATCCTGACACCTTCCTTCCGAAGTTTTCACCAGGACAAAGAGGAGACGATCTCTTAGATGTCATCCAAAGTTGGGGCATCCAGGTAACGTATCCCATCGCTGCCAACCAGTTCTTGCGACTTCGCTTACTTGAACCTCGACCGGCGTTATTACTGGGTAGCGTAGCGTTGTCGGCAGGCGTCCGGTAGACCATGTCGACCAGGCAGGTGCGAGACGATTTGTAGTGCGAAACTTGCACTGTTTATTTCATGACTGGCGAAGGATAAAAATAAAAGACTAGTAAAAAATAAACATTTTGGGGCCGCTTAAATAGGCCCGCTAAAAATCGTAGGCGGGGTTTTCCTCACGTCAACGCCACGTGACATGTACTGAGTCCGGTCGGTGATGGGCGGCTGCTAACTCTCTCCTAGGCGACGTTGCACGTGCTTGGCTCCGCTGTTGGCAACCCGTGGTTCCAGTTTGGTTCGCGGAAAGGAACTCCCCTTGAGTCGCACAGTTCACGGAAGGCGGTCCTCCCTCCTGGCTCGCACACACACAAAGGGGCCCGTAATCACTGCGGAGTGCCCGCCAGACCGGCAACCACTCGAGACACCCATAGAAATTTAGGGATCCATCCTCCGTTTCGATTAGGCATGGTCTTTCGATCATCCTTTTTGCACGCCAATCGTAACAGCACGATCGTATGTGGAGTATAACTTTTATGAAAAACAGCTTGTGTCTGTCATTGTTATAACTGTGCACAAAGGTTTTTAGCTTATGCCTTTTTTCAGAAAGTGGATTGTCACCATATTCCTTGCAGTGAACTTTAGCTAAATCTATTTATTAGTCCGTCATAAAGTAAAAGGCATTTTTTTCCGCACTAATAGGTTTTCACGCTCATTCATTCCTCGTACAACCAACGACTTCAACCACTTTCCTGCTGATGCTGCTTGTATAGAAAGAAAACTGTGCACTTTTCGCCAAACTTTGGCTGCGTTTACCGAATTATGGCAATACCCCATGACTGCAAATATTGTTCTATCTATTCGTGAACATAATTTCATTCATTCATTCATTCATTCATTCATTCATTCATTCATTCATTCATTCATTCATTCATTCATTCATTCATTCATTCTCTCTTTCTTTCTTTCTTTATCTCTCTTTTGTGAACCTCATTGTTTTAGCAGTTATGTTCAGCGCAAAAGTCGCTAGTGCTATATGAATTTAAAATTAATTTTGTTATTATTCTACACATGTACCCCCTCCCCTCTACAATGTCTAGGCGCTTGAGGCATGTACAATAAATAAAAATGGCTGTGGCTTAGCTAAGGTTAAGCCCAGGATGCGAAGCATACTAGCCTTTATTTTAGTTGTTGAACCACTGTTTAGCCTGGTGAACTGCTGTTACTTGGCTATATTTGGTTCGGCTAGACGAAGAAACAACTCATGCGTTACTCTGCTTCGCCTTCAAGAGTGGAACGCGACAGCGTTCCCGTCGACCCGCCAGCGACTACGCGCCCCGCATTGGACGCGGTGAGCGTCGAGCAACGCAGCGTTCGGCGCGGCAACGAAATGTGCGCCTGAGCAAGCGACGCACGCCTGAGCCTTAGAAACAGCTCATTTCTAAGGCAGCACCGCATTCACTAGAGGCGCTTTTGTACCGCTTTGAAGCATCGTACTCGTGGCTCAGTGGTAGCGTCTCCGTCTCACACTCCGGAGACCCTGGTTCGATTCCCACCCAGCCCATCTTGCGAGAGTTGAGCGACGCCGCGAGCGACGGCGCGAGTTAGAGCCCCGTTTCTCCTCTGTCGTGACGTCACGGTGTCACGTGGTATGGCATGGGGTCAAAGGTCATTGAAGGCGACACCGCCGCGCCTGAGGAGCTGGGTTGAGCTCTCGTAATATGCTTCGCATAAAAATAACGAAATAAATATACTTTGCTCCTCATTATACCGGGCTGTGATCGGCCGTTCACCCCGCGAGACCCCTCGGTCATGGCTCGCACGATTGTGAGGAACGGGCCGACGGCCTCTTTAAAATGGTTGTCGACATGGATGAATTATGACCAGCTCGGGAATACCTCGTTCATGAGAGGATTCAGCATTTAGCAATGACACGGCTGTCATCTGTCAGCAGTGCAAACTGGCGTGTCCAAGCCAGAGACGCGCTCAGTCATTACCCCCTGAACAGCTTTCAGGCTTGCGCCCAAAATTTTGACGTCATATCCGGCAGGCTGAAACTTCCAGAAGCCGCAGCGTCAGCGACATAAATTTAGCCTCGTTCTTTCACGCTCCTGGCAGCGCGCGGACCAGTTGGTTGGAGGGGCGTGGTTGCGCTTATCGTTTCCCTTTGTTGTTTTGCAGCAATTATGTTTCCGTGCGTGATGTGCAGTGGGTGCTAAAATGCCAAATAAGCGTTGTTTGCCGGAGTGCACCGGCAACTACGATATGGGGAAGAGGATACAAGTGTTTGCTTCCCCTAAAGACGACGACACTTTCAAGAAATGGCTACGCGTTATTCTTGGAAGGACTTCGCGCCCCCTTCGTACACCATGGTAGGAATTTTTGATGGTCCTGTTGCGTGCTCCTAGTTGCTCGTACTTGTTAAGCACTTTTACTGTGATACTTCCGAAGCCCATGCAGACAGACTTATTGTGCCCACACGGACTGTAAACACGCTTACACAAAGAGAAGAGCATTAGGTTATTTTAATAAGTGGCTTGTCAGGCGTTTACGAGACGTTTGTACGTTGCTGCAGGTTTGCGCGGATAATTTCCACGCTTCATGCATCCAGAGCACAACTTCATACACGGATCCAAGAACAGGAAACCTACTTACAGTTGCACTGCCAGTACCGCGGTTGCGCCGTGGATGTGTGCCTGCAGTGTTTTCCCGGCAGTCGTGAAAAGTAATTTTCGGTATCTTGTACTCTGCACATTTAATTCTGTTAAATTGCACTACAGGTATTTTATTGCAGTTTTCTGATGTGATTTCTTCGGCCAACTTCTGCCTGTTGCAGTAAAATGAGCCTTCTTTTGTTTGTGTCGGGCATGTTTTCTAGTCTAGATATAAACGGCAGTTCGTTGTTTTGTAATTTGAAATTGTAGTGTTTTCGGCATCTCAATGCAATATGTTTCTTTTTTTTCTCATTGCACTAAACCTCAGAGAGCTCTTGCTGTGGGTGTAGAATGACTTATTTGCGATAACTTGTGACTATGTGTGCTTTTCTTGTGCAGAGTGCATACAGAGATATTGGACAATTTGGTTTGTGCGTTGGAATTTCCTGTGGATGCCTCTACCTGTAGCAGTGCAATAAGTGGTTCTTTGCGTCACTTATCTATCCTACTATAGTCCACAATTTGGCCGCCAGTGTGTTTAATGGACAGTGTTTTTTTCGCATGTATTTGACTCTGAAATGCAATGTGTTGTGTTTGATGTTTTTGAAGTGTAGTATTTTTCAATCTGATAAATGAGTGAAAGAATATTTTTGTCTAACCTATAAATAAAATGGCAGTATGGTTTTCGTGTTCTAACTTTTGGCATGGCTTTGGCATTGCAGTGTGCTCTGTTCTGCTTTCTGTCATTATACTGAGGCTCCTAATGCGCACATTAATAAACAAATGGCTATTTTCGGTTATTGTTACTGTGGTCGCCTCTTATCAGTGCAATGACTTCTTTTGGCTGTCAGTTATGATTTTATAGTACATGGTATAAAAATCAACATGTGTTTATATTACAGCGCGGTACCGTTTGCTGTCTTCCATTTCAGCCGCGAACATTGTCTAGTGGTAAATATGCTTACAGACAGCGTCTGCTGTGATCAATAAATATGTATAATTCCCTTCGTCGTATTAATTATTACAATTACCCTGATAAATCGTGCGAACTTGGTGGTCGAGGAACCTGTATGGGAGATCAGTTCTCGCGAGGCGAGCTCGCGGCCATCCCAGCCGGCGCGTAGTGACGTCGTCGACGTCACATCACGTGACGCGCAGGCCTGAAAGCTGTTCAGGGAGTAATGGCTCAGTGTGATGACCTGGCCATCACCTCTCAGAGTACGATCGGCGTTGGCGAAAAGGGCGACCCACCTCCGGATTGGTGGGACCTGATGTCATCGGCCTCCTAGCACCGGCTTGGGGGAAGTGACTAAACAAACATCATACAAGGCATAAAAGGAGCTACGGACGGCGAGAGTGATCGGCATCTACCGCTTTGTCATAAAAATTTGCTGTATTACTTTGAATTTTCTTCTGCTTATGTAACTATTTACATGTTTTTCTAACGTCCTGAATATTGGACCCAGCCTCACGTTCACTCACTCCTCCGAAAGGAAAGCGGATCACACGTCTTCGAACCCCCGAGTCGCAACAACCGCAAGGGAGCGCGTGTCTACGCACTTGAGAAGTGGCGGAGAAGATCGGCAGCTTTAGCCTCACTTGCACATGTTACCGTTGTCGTTTTACCGCGAGACCGAGACGTAGCGGGTAACATTATAACTACTAGTGGCTGCATCTCATGAGGTCACGTTCATCCGGAGCGGTTTACATGCGTGGTTGTTTTGCACGACTGTTTGGCTTCAATATTTTAAATATTTTCCGCTTTAAGATTTCGCCCCTACCGAAGCCACTAAAGCCAAAAGGGTAGTAGTAGACAATTGATCAGTCCTAATATTGACCATAAGTCAGAATCACGACGATGTATTTCACTTCATGTATCGCTTAAACAACTTGTGCTCATTCCGGCTAAAATCTTGCTGTTCGACCCATAGTGTCAGCTAATTTGGAGGCGCATTCGTAAATCTCCCGGCACAGAAGAATTGTTCATACGGGTAAGACGCCCGTACGCTAACCAGTCGAGATAGACAAATATGCGATATATCAAGGACATCGGCAAGGCAACATCATGAATAGATGGTGCGGCCTTTCCTTGGGCACCCTCTTATAGAGAATGACAATATCCTCTGTACTGTAATGTCATGCTGTAGTTGGACTGATGGTCATGCAATAAATATGTAGACGTGTGCTAGCTAGGAACCACAGCTCACGCGCTTATGCTTTTCTCACGCCGTAATCGAGCGGCATTGGAGAAGTCGGTACGCGATGGGTGATGCCACCGTACCAAGTGCGTAGATCGGCAGTTGCCTGTTAGACATTGTTGGCTCACCGTAGCGGATGTTTCACAACACTACATGGGCTGCATTCTCAAAGCTTTTTGGTCATAGAGCTGTTTGCTATTGGTAGTCTGACTTGGCGAACATCGCGATTAACTCGCGCCTGCTATTACAATGAGCTCTACAGAGCAATAATATTTTTTTCTTGTTCTTTTTTTTTGAGAAAATGGTCCAGAGTGTTAGGTACATAAAATGCCCGCGCTCCGATAAGAGCTTCGCTACGCTTGATGTGAGCAACGAGCCCGAAGCATGTAACGCCGATATTAACAAGCCAAGTGAATGTACTGCGAGTTCGTCCGGAATATTGTATCTATTCTATGTCACTTCGTTTCCTTCACACTATTCACCAGTGATACAAGCACGGCTTCGCTTACGTTATCACCATTGTTGGCCTATCGTTAGCGCTGGACGATAAGAGAGGAATAGAACCAAACGAAAGGGATCATTACGTCATACTGTTGCTATGTCCGTACGGATCTGGCTTTTAAACATGGCAAAAAAATATGCCTATCAAGAAAAAGACCGCATCTGGAATCTGCCGCTTCACCAAGATAACTTCCTGCGTTACATTGACCCAGAAATGAGGCCGAAAATTCCACGACCACTTCCTCGACACTTAGAGACATTGTACCATCGTCTTCGACTGAACGTGGCATACACGAACAATTATCTGTACCGCATAGGGCTTACCACTAACCCATACTGTGATAACTGTCGCACTTAGAGACAATGGAGCACATATTACTAGAATGCCCCGCGTACCGCGACGAGAGACAATTTTTTGAGCAACAAATGGACATGATTTGCCACGAACCGTTAACGTTACCGAGCATCTTAGGTCTAGTGCCCGGCGCTTCGAAACAACGACGGGTTTTGGATTTATTGTTCAAATACCTGTCAGACATTGGTCTAATAGGAAAGCTTAAAGATTGCACACTTCATATACAAGAGCCTAAATTTACTCCCCATGTCACCTATAAATATTAGTATCAGGTCCACTCGGACATTTCATATTTATTTTTATTCTCTCTTTCTCCCACTCTCCTCTGGAATCTTGTAATCCCATTCCCCATCCCTATACAGAGTAGCATGCCAGCGGTTATATACGCGCCGGCAAAATTCTCTGTTTTTCTAATAAAGAGCCCTCGCTTTCGGATCTGGCTCGTTCAGCTTCAGCCGCTGTTTTAATTGCATACACTCCGAATGGTTCTTTCTATTATCGTGCAGGTCGGCGAACCATTGCTTGTCAGTTGTTGCTAGGCTTAGGTCTGTTAGGTATGGCCGGACGCCAAGGGCCATACGTCGTCCCCTTCCCCTCTCAACTTGGACGGGCACCGTGGGTGAGACGTCATCCCCTTCCCCTCTCAACGTGGACGGACATCGTGGGTGAGACGCCATCCCCTTCCCCTCTCGACGTGGACGGGCACCGCGGGTGAGACGTCATCCCCTTCCCCTCTCATGGCCGGACCCCGCGCTACCGGAGAGGTCACTCACCCGACCCTCTCCCCGGATTCGTCGAAAAGAGGAACGACTTCTCCTTCCCGTGCTCAGTATTGCAGGAGGAGGGGCCTTCTCCCTGTGCCTGTCACATGTCATCGACGGAAGCAAGATCCCACCCACACGACTGTAGAGAGCCTATTTAAGGGGCTCCGAAATGTACTTGTGACATACTTCATTCTCTTCTTATTTTCTATCAACTACCTTTGAATAAGCAGTGCAAGTTTCGCACTAGCAAATCGCCTCGCGCTTGCTCGGTCGCCATGGTCCACCGGATGCCTGCAGCCCGCCGACAACGCTACGCTACCCAATAAGTAATGTCGGTCGAGCTTCGAGAGACAGGTCGCTAGCAGTGGGGTCGCCTACAAATGCAACAAACTGGTTGCTAACGGAGGGATCGCCCTGAGGTGCAACAAGTCATAAACTTAGAGTATTACTTTTTCCCGAGCAGTGTCGAAATCAGTCAGTCACATTTGCATTGCCTAGTCTTCCAGTCACGCATACTTGGTGCTTTGCCATGCCTGTCCTATCTAGTTGGCTAACCCATTTTGCACGTCTAGCTCAGGAACTGATTCTCGGACTGTAATTGAATACGCTTTTTTCTTCAGTTAAATATACTTGTCGTCAAACGCGGGAGCGTTACTTTTTTGTTGGGAAACGAGTGCATTTTCTTATTCACCGGAACAATCTCGCAGTGCCGCGAGTGCCGCGCGGTGCAAAGGTGTGTACAGCGCGCGAAACGGCGCGGACGAAGACGGCATCGGAATCGTCTCACTGCCAAGGTACGCGGGACCAAGCAGTCGAGCGCCGCGACAGCGCCACTGCCGCGGTAGCAGCCGCAGCGACAGGAGGCAGCCAGCGCCGATGCAGGACCCGATGAACGAGCCGCTGTGTGCGCGACGCGCGCTGCATGCTCCATCATCGCTGCGCGAGAAGAGGCCGAGGAAGGAAATGAAACGTTTCGCAAGAGAGAAGGAAAAAACATAGGTGGCGCCTAAAGCTAGTATAGAAGCCAACCGCGGACGGCGTACACGACGTGGCGGCGCTTTATCTTCATTGCCTCGCTCGTGGCAACTCGACCGCGATGATGCGTGCGATGGCAGCGAAGGAGCGTGGCTTCGGGAACCGCGGAACTAATTACACGCGACCCTCGCTCCGCATTTGGCGGTTCTGCCGCAAGAGTGTATAGACCGAAGCTTGGAGACAGCTTTGCGTGTTCGGTCGGTAACGCCGAATAAACGAGTAGGCCGGTTCCGTTGTCACATTTTCCGCTTGCATTTTTTTTTACTACATTCAAAGACCATTCAATCTGTCAGCACATCGAGCAGCGTCGTTAGTCTCTCCTTGAACGTCATAACCTTTGGCTCACGACTAACTTTCGCGCACCTACCGACCTTGCTCCTGCTATACGAAACATTTCCGCGCTGAGTGCGGCAGCGACGTCCGTTTCGATAGTGGGGATCATGGTTTTCAACATTTCACGCAGCTGCCTCAAGAACATCAAATGGTATTGTGGAACATGATCTTACGGGCGAATTGAGATAAGACAGTGCGAGATATACAGCTCTGTCCCGATTTTCGCCCGGCATTGTGAGCTCTGTCCCGTCTAAATTTGAGCCGCAAGATCATGTTTCATAGCACTTATAATCAACCAGTCCATTTTACTTGCTGGATAACGTAAAGTGGATCATGCAACAATTATCAGATGATCTAGCGCGTATTATAGGCTAATGAAAACCGAATGTAGAGATGACGTACAAAACGACCACTTGCGGTAGCCTCGGTCCATAGGAATGAAACACACACGGCAGCAAATGATGCTCCTCTCAAGTGATCTCAATTGTAGAAGTCGGGCCTTTGTTTTGCAGCCATACATGCCACTTGATTTATATGTGTTTTTTGAAGCAATATGTCCTAGCCGTGGCTTTATAGTTATGCGTAGCAGCTTATTTCCGTTTCGCCTATTTATTTATTTATTTATTTACTTATTGTTCTTTACCACGACATCCACTTTGTACCAGGTTCTGTCGCACTTGCCGCGAGCAAGCCGACAGAGGACTGGCACTTCTTATCGCTATAACGCATAAAGTCGACTGCTACAAACTACTATCCTACTATCGCCATGTTGGTCGCATCTTGACAAACCTGAGTACCGGCCGTATCTGCGACATTGCCGCCTGATAGACATTCTAGAATAATCAGCCTCCTGTAGATCGGTCAATCGCTTTCCGAAGCACACAATTCCCACCCTTTAGGAAAACTATCACCCCTCGCACGTGCGTTCTATTGGTCTCTCTCCTCTTAGCGAGTGGCACCCGTTTGCCTAGTCTGCAGTATCATATAATGGTTTCGTCTCTCTAACGTGTCAATAGTCGTTGTGATAATCAGAAGTACACAAACGATTGCGCCAAGATGAATACCGCACGGAATTCGTCGAAATGACTGGGCTATACAGCGCACACGACGACAGGTGTAATAACAGTCGTTAGAACGCCTATGCGCGGCACTTCGATGTAACGCACGATCCAAACTTGTTCCATAGCACGGCGTTATGTTCATAGAGAGTTTTAGCAGAGCGTTTACGGTCCGCTTCGCTCAGACCGGCCCATCACAACAATTGGCACGAAGCCGCGCATCAAAACGCTACCGCGAACACTGACGCGCGTGCGCACAGCACACTTAGCGGCAGCGGAACGTGGGCCGCTGACCACGTTCCGCTGGGAACCTGATTTAGCGGTGCGTCAGGGGGCGTGTAGTTGCTTTCGTAATCGTTTTACCGCCAAGCTGAGAGCACGTCAGTGGCGTCTCTGGAAGACGCGCTTGTTAGATAGGCGAAATCAATGCATTCTATGCAGCCACCGGCGCGCGTGAAACGTGTACGGAGCGGAGCGCAAGCAAACGCTCTGCTAAAACTGTCTCATGTTTCATTCTCTGCAACGTAGCGACTACGCTTTCCACCTGTGCGGCGCACAAATTTTTGCGCGTCGCGGGTCATTTGCGACCGTCTGTGAATGGTAGACTCACCTGCAGTTATCAGGGGTGCCTCCTACCCTGTAAGCACTCCCAGCTCTGCGTGAAGTCACGCAGCGGCGGACGTTCCTCCGCTGTTCCTTAATTCAGACAGGCAGCGCTGATATGTAGGAGGAACGTCAGTGTTACAAGACGAATTCAGCTGGCCCATACGCGGGACCACTGCCGCACGAGCGAAACCAGCAATACCAGTGTTCAAGAGAACAAAATGCAAAAACAAAAACTGGGCCGAACTCATCCGTGATGACTATTCCAAGTATGCGAATTGCTGAAACGCGTCATCTATGGGGAGTGTACTACAGCCCTGGCTCCTCTGTCGCGCTGCCTTCTGGACACGCTGTTCCTCCTGGGGCGCCACCGTGATATACCCAGTGGCACATATAGAATGACCCAAGTTGACGTTAAAGAGGTTCACTGAAGAACGGCACGTATCCAGCGGCACATACCACGGTAACGGCCCACATTTTAAACTGAACTACATTCAGAATTGGCCTACGTTTTAAGACTGCACTATCTTCGGGATCGGCCAATATTTTTGGTGGGGTAGCTAGATAGCTAGATCGCCGGAGCAAAAACTGGTCTGACAATGCCAACAATGCCAACAATGCTATTTGCATTAAAACGAGCATTACGTTCGTGAACACGCGCTTTCGCCAGTGACGCGGCGCTCGATATTAAGCCTGCCGCCGGCTTATCAGTCGACACGTGCAGCACGTTGATGATGTGCCGTGATCAAGGTGTGGCGTGATGGCCGGGATCTCTCCCCGGTTCAGCACGCCGCCGTGGGCTGCGGGGTGCCGAACGAAGACAAGGGAAAGCTTATTTACAGTACTTTCCAAGAAAGGCCTGCTCTGTGCATGTTCTGCCCTGCCTGGTGTTCTCGTAGCAACAGAAACGTGCTTGTGCTGCATATCTGAATATCATTCGCACTCTTGGGCTTCTTCAGTGCATGTTCGTATTTTTCTACGCTTCACCACAAGGCCTGGCATGGAGGGAGTGACCCGGTATGCAACGCAGGTGGTTGGGGGGAGGGCGTTCAGGTAGATGCCGCTTTCGCGACTTCAGGACCAATGAATAATTACACGTTATTACGGCCAATTTTTTCTATTGTAGCATAGCCATTGGGAGGTTTGCGTTCATGCTCATGGCCGGGCGAAGCAGATGCAGAGCGGGGTCTACTGTAATGTACTGTAATGAGCCCCTCCCTGAAGGTAACTGCATCCAAAGTTGCTGGGCATGCGAACGAACCTTTGATTCCGTGTCCTCCAATGCCCTCCGCTCTGATGGTACGGATGGTTCGTAGCTACTCAACAAAACATCCGACCTTCGTGCCGATGTAGTACGTCAACACGGGTGCTTCGCATGGCGTGACGTGCGTGTCACGTGATCGATGCCCGCATTCAGCGGAGCAAACCGATGGATTTATCGGGCTGTGGCTACCACTTTAAACGGCAGTGTACACTCTTTGCAGCTTACACACAAAAAAAAAAATTGCAGGAAAGAAAATAAACCAAAGCAATTGGCAGTTTCATACTGCTCCAACCAGCGCGGCTCTGACAGCGTTCGCCTCATGCGACCGCGCATCCACAGGTATCCTGTGTTGCGGTTTCTTGAAGCTCGTCTTCAAGTGGATTAAAAAAAAATCGACTCGCCCTGCGCAGACAGCGCGCCAGCAGCGATAGAGACGAGCCAAGAAAAAAGGGGAGAAGCGCGCTGTTCCTAGACTGGGGCTGGGTCTCCCCACGCGGCATCCGATACTCGATGGGAGACCATTAATCAGGCGAAGCCTTTCGGGACATGGCGTGGTGGCCGACAAGCTCTTGCCTGCGGGCGTGGTAGCGAGGAACGGGGGGGGGGGAGCGGTGAGGGGACGAACAAAATAAAGGACGAGCCGAATAGAGTGGCTGCCGCTTGCGACTCCATGCCGGCGCAGCTTCCTCTTATGCTAATGCTGCTGAACACCCGCGAGCGCGCACGTAGATCGATGCGTAGACCACATCGCTGAGGAAGCTGGCTTATATAGCGGGCTGTGCTCCGGAGCTAGCGCAATTACGCCGAGGAAAATTCGGCGGGTTCCACTGCCTTAGTTTCGCTATAAATATTCCGGCTCTTCAGGCTGCAAAGTAGTGGATCTACACAGCTGACGCTGCTAAGAAGGAAGAGAGGCAGCACGCCCGCATTCCCCTTGGTGGCGCGAACGTCGAAACTTCGTAATCAGCTTCGCACTTTGCCGGTGGCAGTCATGCAGATAGTGAAATGCGTCACATTTCACCTCACTGCGCGTGTTTTTAATTATGGGGTTTTTACGTGCCAAAACCACTTTCTGATCATGAGGCACGCCGTAGTGGGGGACTCCGGAAATTTCGACCACCTGGGGTTCTTTAACGTGCACCTAAATCTAAGCACACGGGTGTTTTCGCATTTCGCCCCCATCGAAATGCGGCCGCCGTGGCCGGGATTCGATCCCGCGACCTCGTGCTCAGCAGCCTAACACCATAGCCACTGAGCAACCACGGCGGGTCTGCGCGTGTGTTTGAGCACGTTTCATTGAAGACGGGACGTTTTGCATTAGGGGCCCGCTGTATGAAACACATTGCAATGGTAATCAGTAATATGCGCAAGAACGATAAATTCCCGCTGTATCCAGTTTTCATAAGTTGCTCTTAGCCTTCCAGCTTCCAGTGCACGCAATGCCAGTGTACAGAGTGTCACTTGACGTATACTATCAGTTGAATAAAGTGTGGAGTATAACGTCCTGGCCCTGTACAGTGGGTTACGGAGGGCGCCGTAGTGTATAGTGATCCAGAATCAGCTTGACCGCCTGGGATTCTTTAACATGCACCAAAAGCACGATACAGTAATGTTTTTGCATTCCGCACCCATCGGAATGCGCCCGCCTTTGCCGGGATCTAACCCTCGCTCAGCAGCGCAATGCCATAACCACTCAACCACCACGGCGGGTCACTTAGTATCGGTAATGCATAACGTTTTCTAGAGGGTTACACAAATACAAAGTTGTTCACTGTTATTAAAGAGAAAAAAGCCGCGTGCTCGGTATACTGACGTCATGTCTTGCCATGTTAAGACCGTGGTAAGTTGTGTAATTTTTATCGCAGCTGTAGCTCTTGCCTAACCGTTACTCTCGTTGATTCATGTTTAGCTCATGCGCGCAGAGAGCAGTATGCGTAGGAACGTCGGATGGTATATGCGGAGCGCTGGCCGTTGCGAGAGGCAATTTATCTGCATGACCCGACCGTAAGAAAAAGTGAGCGCTCGTTTTACCTTTTTTTTTCTTTCTAGTTCCTCCATTGGGCTTGTCATCCCGAGTAGATTAGGCGGATTTCGACCGCTCTCTTGAAGATCGCGGGGAAACGAGACCTCTGTGGCAAGCGTGTGCTGAACACCACTCAAACATTTACGAAGCACTCGCTTCAGCGATCCCGCTACGAAGCATTAAGCAAGACCACGCTAGCCTCAAGGTTGAACTCTCACGGTCTTGCGACACAGCATAAATTTGTCATCGATCACCAGTGCAGTAGGACAGAAAAAGATGTGTGTTTGCGTTTAATTATTTTGTGTTGCTTGTTTCATACAGTAAACGTCTATGATGAGGACGGTATGAACTTTGCTCGCGGCAAATGGATAAACATATGTCACTTTCCGCCAGCGAGAAAAACTGAGAGGGCGGTGTGTGCATGCGTGCGTGGGTGCTTCTGTGCGTGTGTTTTTGGCGAGGGGGCAGGATCCTAACTGTAATCTCGTTTGCAATCTTGAATAACCACCACTCGTCTTAGCAAACCGTTATTTTATAACACCGGCTCGTATGGTATGGTATGGTATGGTATGATGAACTTTATTTAATGTCCTGAAGATCAACCCTTAGGTTGACGCAGGCGGCTCCCACGTCGGGACAGTAAGGTTTAACCTTACCGCCGTATCATGGGCCTTCTGGACGGCCTGTACTTGATCGAAAAGACCTCCACTGTGTAGGACTCGCTGCCACCAGTCTCTCTCCTTGTCACAGTCTGTGAAAGTCACAGGACACTGCCAAAGCATGTGATCCAGAGTAATGATGCCATTACACTTCTCGCAATTGATTGGCATCTTTCTTTCAGGATGTATCTATCTTGTTAATAAAGTTTGGACTTGGATAAGTTCTTGTTTGCAACAATCTCAGTCACCGCTTGAGCTCTATTGAGCTTAGCGTGTGGCACTGGGAATTCCCTTCTGTTCATGAAATAATGCCTCGTGATTTCATTATATGTTAGTAATTGGTCCCTGTTCTCCTCCTGTATATTATTAAGATCCTGGTCGCGTAGTGCACGGATAGTAAGTCTTCGTGCAGCTGCATTAGCCATCTCGTTTAAACTCTTCTGAGATGGATCGACAGACCCCATGTGCGCAGGAAACCAACGGATTCCGATCTCTTGGCTGTCCAACTCACTGATCAGCTGGGCAGCCCTTTAGGTAAAAAAGCCATTGGTAAAGTGTCTAATAGCCATTTTAGAGTCACTGTAAATCTTCGTCCACTTATTATTCCTTAAAGCCAATGCTATCGCTACTTGTTCCGCGACTGTCGTGTCTTTAGTCATGATTGTAATAGCATCCCGAGTGAGACCATCTGTATCTACTACTACTGCCGTAAAGGCTTTCTTTCCTCTGACCCACGCAGCATCTACAAATGCCGCATGTTCTCTGTCGTGTTCTATCTCTTGCAGGAGAGCTTTGGCCCTTGCCTTTCGTCTTTCCAGGTTGTGCACCGGGTGCATATTTCTGTGCAAAGGAGTCGTCTTGATTGCCTCTCTTATGCTATCTTTTAGTTCTACTGTGCCTTCACCTGAAATTTTGGATTCGGTTGGGCACCATCCTCCCTCTTCTAGTATTGCTCTACGTGGCCTTGTTCCAGAGAGCCTCCCTCTGTGGGCAATTTGCTGAGCTTCAATTATCTCGGCTATTGCGATGTGGAGCCCGAGTTTCATTAATTTGTTATCCGGAGTGTTAATCGGTAACCCCACTGTTGTTTTGACTAGCCTTTTAATTAATTTGTTCAACTTGTTTATCTCTGTCTGTGTCCAAGTGAGCATCCCAGCTACATATGAGAAGTGACACAAGGCGAAAGCGTGGACCAGTCTCATGGCGCTCTCCTCTCCCAGCCCTCTGTGTCTGTTAGTGATTCTCCTTAGCAGTCTTATTACCTCCATAGTCTTGCTTGTGATGTGTCGTATTGTTCTTCTATTTGCCCCGTTTGCCCCCAGGAATAACCCTAAGACTCTAATGAATTCTACTTGCTTAATAGATTCGCCTGCCTTCGTGGTCAGTACTAACCTGGGTTCTTCCTCGGGAACGTATCCCTTCGGTTTTCTACCCCTTCTTCTGTTCTTGAGTACAAGGAGTTCAGACTTATTAGCAGAGCATTTGAGTCCCATGCCTTCTAAAATAGACTCTACCTCATAAATGCTCTTCTGAAGTCTGCTTTCCGCATGTCCCATCTTCAGCGGTCCATATAGTCACATCGTCTGCATAAATGGTAAAGTGAATGCCCTCTATCCCTTTTAGTCCCTTTGCCACTTTTGACATGGTCAGGTTTAAAAGCATAGGTGACAAGACCGACCCTTGTGGCGTCCCTCTGTCACCGAGATCCATCTTCTTTGATTTAATATCCCCAAATCTAAGGTGAGCTGAACGATTGCCAAGAAAGGTTTTGACCACTTCATAGAGTTTTCTCCCCAATCCCAGTTCGGAAATCACTTCACGTATTGCTCTATGCTTAATTCTGTCAAAAGCTTTTTCGACATCCAACCCCAAGAGAGCTCGAGTGTTTTTTGGTTTAGCTAATAACAGTTGATGTTTGATTAACAACATGGCATCTTGTGTGGACAAGCCTGATCTGAAACCAATCAGATTGTACGGTAGGATGTCATTGTCCTCCACATATTTCATTAACCTGTTCAATATGACATGCTCCATTGTCTTCCATAGACATGATGTTAACGCAATTGGCCTCAGATTATCCAAGTTGAGTTGCCTGCCCGGCTTTGTTATTAAGATAGTACTGGCCGTCCTCCATTCTTCTGGATATACCCCATCTTTCCATAGGTCATTAATGTATGTGGTCAGATATTTTATTGAATCGTCGTCCAAATTCTTAAGCAATCTGTTAGAGATGCCATCCGGGCCAGCTGCTGACCTACTATTCAGATCATACAGTGCCGTGCGTACCTCACTTTCGGTGAATTCCTGATCCATATATTTGCATTCTACCCCCAAGTAATCGGGATAACTCACATCCTGATCTTCTTTCCTGAGAGGCAAGTATTTAGTAGCCAATCGCTTCATTATATTCTCTGCGCTTGCAGTCTGATTCTATTGGTGTACCAGTTTCGCCACTGCCGTACGTCTATTCGATTTAGTGCCTTTTTCGTTGAGCAGATGCCTGAGCAGACTCCAATTGCCTCCACGTTTTATCCTTCCGTCTACACATTTACACACCTCATCTTATTTTTGTTTCTGCAAATATCGTGCGTGTTACTTTATATTCTTATTGAGCTGAGCAATTCGTTTTCTAAGTCTCCTGTTTAGGCGTTGTGATTTCCATCTTTGTAAAATCGATTGCTTGGCTTCGATCAAATGCGCCAATCTACTATCAATTTGTTCAACCTCTTCCTCTGTCTCTATAGCCTTAGTAGCTGCATTCAAGTCGTCCCTAAGCTGAGCCACCCACTCTTGTAGTGTGATGCGCCCCTTTCTATCTGTGTCTGCTCTGTCTTTTCTGATTTTTCTAAAGTGATACCAGTCTATGTAAGTGAAATGCTTTACCTCCCCCCCCCCCCTGTCGTTTCCACCATTATGTGTAGTATGTAATGGTCGCTTCCTAGGTCCGTACCAGAGTTGATGCAGTCTGCCCTGGGTAAGTTATAAGTGAAGGATAAGTCCGGGGTAGTGTCCCTACACGTGGAACTGCCACACCTCGTAGGAAAGGCTGGGTCCGTGATAAGAGAAAGGCCTAAATCCGTGGCGAGATGCCAAATTCCTTCCCCTTTTTTACTACTCCAGCGGTAACCCCAAGATTGGTGTGGGGCGTTGAAGTACCCTCCTATTATGAGTGGCGCTGTTTTGGCTACCCTCATGGCCTTATTCAAAATTGCTCTGAAGCTCTGTGTCATCTCTCTGGGACTGCTATATATGTTGAGGCAGAACAAGCTTTGCGCTTTACCTCTGTGCCTTTTTAGGACCATTTCTATAAATATGTATTCAATTTTACTCGCCCCTAATTTTAGATCGTGCTCTATGTAGGGAATTTTCTTGTCAATTAGGCTGGCAATTCCTCTGCCTGGTTCTTTGCCTTTGCAGACCGAGTTGAAGCCGGACAGCCCGATTTCCTCCGCTAGAGTTTCCTGCAACATTATTAGTTTCGGCCTATTTTCAACCGTTTTGATTATCTGTGCTAGTGACGCTCTTTTTTGCTGAAATCCTCTGCAGTTTCACTGCCACACACTAAGTCTATTTCTGTTATCCATTATTATTGTCGCTGCCCCCTGACTTGCTACCCCCTGTCACTGTTCGCTTGACTGTACCACCTACCGCTCCTGGGGGTATTCTAGCGCTTTCTGCTTCCAAGGGCATATATTCTTCATCCTCTCCTTGGGCCTCTAGCTTTTTCAACCTTTTCTCGGCTATTAACTTCCACTTCCACGTTTTATCCATCTTAAGATTAACGCTGTCTACCGTGTCCTTTAGGTCCCTAATCGCATTCCTAATCTCTTCCAGAACCTAGCGCATCGATTCTGTCTCCGGAACTACAGCTCTCTTTTTGGGCGCCGGTGTGTCTTCTTCCTGGCTGTTACTTCTACACACCGGCTTAGCTATTGCCACACTGCCGCTTTCTGTCCTCAACCCTTTTTTGATTTCCTGAATCTGCTGCTTAAGTTCTTCATTTGCTTTCTTTAGTGATATAACCTCTCTGATCAGCTGTTCTACACTGGCATCATTGCTTTGTTCCTGCGAGGCTAGCACAGTACCTTTGACTTTCTCGGCCCAGGTCGCTCCTGGCTCCTTTTTCTTGTTTGTCTTCAGCTCCTGCTCCTCGAAGCGCACCTGCGCCTCCCGAGACCTGGAACGGTTTCTTCCCCTCGATGTTGAGCGCTGTCTTGATCTTGATGTGCTTCTCGAGCGTGAGCGCCTTCCGGCGCCTGGAGGGGTTTCCTTTGTCGGTTCGGCCGGTTCCATCTCGGTCTCCACTTTGGAGCGTTGTCTTCTTCTTATTCTTACTACATATGGTATTTAGTACCGCTGCTTGCAAGCCCTGTCACCTGTGGGGTGATCTTCACCGCAGAACTTGCATTTGAGAGAGCAGTATGAGCCTCCCCTGGGTCTTGCATACCACATCCCCTGCACTGCACAACATCAGGTGTTGGACAAACGTCTGATCTGTGACCGATTCTTCCACATGCGTAACATACGTCAAATTGCTTCCTGTACAGATAGCACCTCACGAGGGTTGACCCATATTTGATGTAGTTGGGCACCCTGAATCCGTCGAAAAGCACAATAACCGATCCCGTAGCTTTGATACGTTGTGCAGCCAACGCCGTTGGGTTGTATTCATGCACAATCTTTTTCGTGATCACACTCTGACTGTCATTGAGGTTCACTCTTCTAATAACCTCCTTGCACGTAGAGTGGGGGGCTGTTTCATAAGCACTCACTTCATATTCTGCCTCCATGACCGTAATGGACTTGATTCTCACATACCTTTCAGCATGAGAGGAGTCCTGTGTACTAACCACCACAATATTCTGTGTGAAGTTGGGGCAGACGATGTCTTCCTTCGCTTGGTCTGCTGTAAGCCCGGCTGCCTCGACGACCGCTTCTCCAATGGCTGTGCTGACCTTGTTCAGGTTGAGGCCTCCCCGAGGCCTAACGACGATTTTCCTGTGCTCCTCCAGCAGTTGCGGCATTCTTGACGCCTTCACAATCCGGCGCTTGAGCTTGTCGGCCTCGGCAGCACCTTTGTTGGCGATCTCCTTTCCTTGTGATTCTTGGATCAAATTGGCGGCTCCACCAGCTGCCCAGGTCTTTTTCGCAGATCGCGATCTTCGGTTGGTGACCCCCTGCCAACCCATTCTTTCCTCACCGTCTTCCGTCTCCGAGGAGAGTTCGTCGTCCATGCGTATATCGGCCATGCCGGCTTGGCGGGCTCGCTAGACCTACGTGGCGTTAGGCCCAGCGTGGCGCCCACTTGCGATGCACAGAAAAGAGGCTATAGAAGTCCAAGAAATGCTGGCCCACCTTGTCCAAAGGTATCCACCGATTCGGGTTAACTTCACGAATCCGATAATGAGCTTCAATGCGCGGTCCTGCCAAAAGTGCCTGCAGAATCGTTCAAAAAGATGGAGCTGATGCGGGGCACGTCCGCTTTCTTCAGCTTCCACACCGGCTCGTGAGAAAAAAATTTTTTTTCGTTGATGGCGAAGGAACTGGACAATCACAGACCATGATTACGATCGAAGAGCTTGTTAAATGCTGCTCCAGATTCAAGTAGTTTTCTTTTTCTGCACTTCTAAGAACAGTACGCCAGTGCTTGTCGTTATCGTTGCTATCTGTTGGTAAATCACACACGACCAGGACTCACATAGTCATTCATACAGAAAGCATGTTCCTAAGAACGGGTAAGTGCGACAGTGAACGAGAGTGAAGCGAAGGGCTCTGGATACGTATCCGTGAGGAAAAAACAAACATTTTGTGGAACCCCTTCGTATTTGTTCTTCATGCTCTCGATCGCTGACCAGCCGGCTTACCTGGCCGGGCTACTATATTCACCTGCTTAAGTCTTTATTTTTCTATCTTCGAACACTGGGCGACCGGGAGTAGTTCCGTAGCTACTATCATTGATAACGTTTCCAGTCAAAAAAGGAATCTGATTTTTTTTTCCAAGCCACGCACATTCACAGGAAGAAGTGGCGGAAGGTTTCGGGAGGATTGTGAGAGGGACATGGATAGTAAGATTAATGAAAATTATAGATGAGAGATATGAATTGCAAGAAAACTCCTCCAACAGCTTTAATTAGGAAGTTATGAAGAGGATACGGCGCAATTAGTGCGACGATGCAGAAGACACTGCAAAATGAAAGTCCTCTCCGGTTTGAGTCGTTTTTTTATACGGAAGTGCATGCGTCCGTTACACATCCTTTCCTGCCTTTATGGCTGCCGCGATGTGTCGTTTTGGTATTCTTGAAGTGTTCCTCCGAGACATAAGAATACGTTTGCGGTGTTTTCTGTTCCAAAACTGTACAGTTCACCATGAGAGGATCCTGTAGTGGAGTGCTCCAGAGTAACTTTCAACTTTTGCCACTGGGGGTTATGTAACGTACACCTAAATTTGGAGACGTTAACGCGGGGATGTGTGCTTTCTGCAGGTGCGCGTCTACCAGGCGATGCCGGGCGTCTCCCCACTGCGCGAGGAGGGTCACCGACTGCTAGACGTGCGGCGCATGACGTACACCTCCGTTGGCTGGGAGGTGTTCTACGTCAAGGCTGCCGCCGTCGACTGGATCAAGGACCCGTCTTCGAACCTCGGTGAGCTCCTTGATGTTGCGCTACAGCGAACGCCGAACGAGGCTGAAGGTCTGTGGCTGTGTGTGTGAAGTGTATTGTAGCAATCATACAAAGTAATTACGGACATCATACAGAAATTTGGCTGCTGCTATATAACGCCACGGCCCAGTTACCATTAATATTTGATGATCCGGTGGTGACGCACATAGTCACGTAGTTCGCGCAGCGTCACCGCTAGATAAACGGAGTCGAGCCACGACAGAAAATAAATAAATAAATAAATAAATAAATAAATAAATAAATAAATAAATAAATAAATAAATAAATAAATAAATAAATAAATAAATAAATAAATAAAGTGCTAAGATATTTATTAGCAACGGGCGCAGGTGAATGGGTAGCAGTCACAAGCGTTCGGCCAAGGACAGCAACCTCGAGCTCATATCGGTAGCGATGGTGCTGTGGCGCAGGCAGGCTACTCTTCTTAGTTACAATTGCCCTCGGCAGAAAAAGGCGCCATCCTGGCTGCTTAAGGCGAAGACTATTGGGTCGTAGAACGGCTTAATGCGAGAGAAGTGGACAAGTCGGAGGACGGAGGAGGACGTTTGCTCCAGGACGCGGTAGGGTCCTAGGTATTTTGAGACAAGTTTTGCGGAGAAGCCGGCTGTGGTAGCAGGTACCCCAAGCCATATGAGAGAGCCAGGAGAAAAAGTTGGTGCAGAATGGTTGGCAGGTTGACGGGATTGCTGCTGCCACTAGTTCTCGGTGGAAAAAGAACGGGCAAGCTGGTGACATTCCTCGGCATGACGAGCAGCTTCAGATCGCGGAGTACTTTCGGACGCGTCAGGTGTATATGAAAGAATAGTATCGAGCGTAGTAGAAGGTTCTCGTCCGTATAGGAGAAAGTAAGGGCAAAATCCACTAGTTGCTTGGGTCGCAGTATTGTACGCATACGTCACGAACGGGAGAACTTGGTCCCATTTTGAATGAGCAGAGGCGACGTACATCGAGAGCATGTCGCCAACAGTACGCTTGAAGCGCTTGATCATGTCGTTAGTCTGAGGATGGTACGCTGTACTGGTGCAGTGCACGATTCGGCATTCATCGAGTAATGCCTTCAAAGCATCGGAAAGAAAGGCGCGGCCTCTATCGCTCAGAAGTTCGCGAGGGGCACCGTGGCGAAGAACGAAATGTCGTAACAGAAACGATGCAACGTCGCCAGTGGTTGCAGTCGGCAGAGCGGCTGTCTCAGCATAGCGGGTCAAGTGATCCACTGCAACAATCATTCAGCAGTTCTCTGCTGGAGTGGACGGTAGCGGTCCGTACGTCTATACCAACACGATCAAAGGGCGGGCGGGAAAGGGAAAGGGCGGGAAAGAGGTTGTGACGAGTAGACTTGTCCGGGACGTAATTTTCGGCGTTGGCACTGAGCACAGGCGCGAATGAAATTTCGGACGTAGTTATATATGCCGCGCCAATAAAATCGGATGCGTAGTCGAGCATAGGTCTTGAAGAGGCCGGCATGCGCGCACTGAGGGTCTGCGTGGAAAGCGTCGCAGATAAGGTCACAGAGATGGTGGGGTACCACAAGGAGCCACTTGCGACCGTCAGAGAGGTAATTACGACGATAAAGAAGGCCGTCGCGAATGCAGAAGGGGGCAGCCTGCGGCGAAGAGCGCGAGATGGTGAAGAGGTGGATGGATCAGAAAGGATGCTGATGAGAGCACTGATCCAGATATCCTTGCACTGCTCCGACGACATGTTGCGCAGTGCATGAGATATAACTGTGGTCTCAAGGGCGGATAGGCAAGCGCAGTCAGCGGACACCGGTGAGCGAGAAAGGGCGTCAGCGTCCGTGTGTTTTCGCCCGGAACGGTAGAGAACGCGGATGTCGTACTCCTGTAGCTTAAGGGCCCAGCGAGCAAGTCGGCCAGATGGGTCCTTAAGGGTAGACAGCCAACAAAGGGCGTGATGATCAGTGACGACATCGAAAGGGTGACCATACAAATAAGGACAGAATTTTCCAAAGGCCCAAATAATGGCTAAACACTCTTTCTCTGCAACAGAGTAATTACCCTCGGCCTCTGTTAGAGTTCGGTTCGCGTAGGCAACGACATATTCATCAAACCCTGCTTTTCGTTGCGCGAGTACGGCCCCGAGTCCGACACCGGTGGCATCGTTGTGAACCTCTGTGGGTGCTGCAGGATCGAAGTGGCAGAGGATGGGTGGCGAGGTTAGCAGGTGGCGTAATTTCGTGAAGGCGTCATGACAGGCGGGCGACCAAGCGGAAAGTTTTTTGTCACCACTTAGAAGGGCTGTCAGGGGTGCACTTATGGAAGTGAAATTTCGAATGAAACGCCAGAAATACGAGCATAAACCAAGGAAACTTTGAAGCTCCTTTAACTTCTTTGGTTGTGGAAAGTCGGTGACAGCGCGGAGCTTGTCTGGATGCGGAAGGACGCCGTCTCACAATACAACATGGCCAAGAATAGTGAGCTTTCGGGCGCCGAAACGTTGAGCTGAAGTCCCGCGTCAGTAAGGCATTTCAGAACGTGCTCGAGACGGCTGAGATGTGTTCAGGAGTCAGCGGAAAAGACAATTCCGTCATCGAGATAGCATAGACGTGTGTTCCATTTGAGGCCGCGTAAAATATTATCCATCATTCTCTCAAAAATGGCTGGAGCGTTACACAGGCTGAAAGGCATTATGATGAAGTCGTATAATCCGTCAGGTCTTAGAAATGCTGCTTTAGGTCGATCAGGTGGTGCCAAAGGGACTTGCCAGTATCCGGAACGTAAATCCAGCGAAGAAAAGAACTCCGCTCCCTGCAAACAGTCAAGGGCGTCGTCGATGCGCGGTAACGGGTAAATGTCCTCGCGGCTTATTTTGTTCAGACTCGGTAGTCGACGCAGAATCGAACAGAGGCATCCTTTTTTTTAACGAGAACGACCAGTGAGGCCCAGAGACTGTTGGAAGGCTGCACAACGCCACGCTTGAGCATGTCAGCAACCTGGTGGTCAATGACACGGCGCTCAGAGTCGGATACTTGGTAAGGGCGTTGCCGTAAAGGTGCATGACTGCCGGTATCTATCTGGTGAAAAACGGTTGATGTGCGGCCCAAACCGGAAGCATGGCTGTTGAAAGAAGCGCGGAACTTCTGCAGGAGAGCGATGAGCTGGCTTCGTTCTGAAGGCGACGTTCCATCGTCGATGGAGCAGTGGAAAGCGGCGAGGAGTGACTGATCAACCGCTGGGTCACAAGTAAGTGCGCCAAGGTCCGCAGAAGTAGAAACGGCAGGAGCGTCAAAGATGCAAAAGGTGTCGACCGGTTGAACGAGGCCTAGGCAATCACCATGAAATAAAGGTAAAGGGCAGGCCGCAGGATTGTCGACGACCATTTTCGTGACGCCACTGCGAAGCATAAGGAGAGCAAAGAGCAGCGGAGAACATTGGCGGCGAATGAACACCTCAGAGGGCGTAAAGAGAGCTGTGCTATCAGAAATAGCTGCACACGACACAGGCACAAGCAGGGAAGAGCGTGGAGGGACGGAATTGTCTTCGAATACAAGCAGTTTAGCACTAGAAGGGCCGTTTTTGATAGTCTCAAGATCGAGAAGTGCAGAAAGTTCGAGTTCGGCGTGACAACAGTCAGTAACGGCGTTATTATTTGCAAGAAAGTCCCAGCCTAATATAACGTCATGGGAAAACGAGGGCAGCATGACGAATTCGACGGTATACAGTAATCCTTGAATCAAGACGCGAGCAGTACAGGCAGTGGGAAGCGTAATATTTTGAGCGTTCGTGATTCGAAGGAGAAGCCGGGGAGAGGCGTCAAAACCTTTCGTCGTGTGCGGCAGAGTTCGGCGGAAATTACGGATACGGCGGCTCCTGTATCTACAAGTGCCAGCACGGCGATTCCTTCGACAGACACTTCAATTACGTTGGCTGGAGAGGGACGAGGACTTGGGCATTGCGACGTGGACGCATTTCGTGCCTCAGGAACTGCGGCCATCAGTTTTCCTGCTCGGTGGACATGGGACGGCGCCGCATCGGAGAAAGCGAGCGACGACGGGGAGATGGTGAGCGGCGGGTAGACGCGGTTGGGCGGTTAGGGGAAAAGGAAGAGGTAGGAAGGCTGGAAGGCAAAGAGGAAAACGGAGCGGGGAAAGGTGGCGCTCGCCGGATGTTCTGAAGAGGAAGCATGGAACGACGACAGTGGCGCGCCACGTGACCAGCACCACCACAAGCAAAACATATTGGGCGGTGATCGAAGGTGCGCCACTTGTGGGGGTAAGGTCCGAGTCGTGGTTGAGGAGTTGGAAAATGCTGTCGGTCGGGTAGCGGCATAGGAGGAAAATGTTGTCGGTCGTAAAACGGTATAGATGGCGGCAAAAATGTCGGCGGTTGGTGCATAGAGGGCGGCAAGAGCGTTTGTGGACGAGATCGGGAAACTGCTTCAGCGTAAATGAGAGGTGAAGTGACTGGTGTATGCTCAGCGGCTGGAGGAAGGGCTTGAGATACTTGCTCTTGAATGAAGTCGCGGATCGTAGGAAGCAAAGCGGGTGGTGGTTCCGGGACAGAAGACATCAAAGATAGCTGGCGGGTGACCTCTGCGCGAACAAATTCCTGAATTTTGATGAACAGAGCAGCATGGTTGTCGTCGACTCCAAGGCTTGACAGAGAGTCGGTGGGCGGAGTGGGACGTCGGATGTGAAGCCGTTGCCTGCGCAACTCGTCGTAACTCTGACACAATTATATCACTTCAGCGACAGTGTGAGGACTCTTCGATAACAACATTTGAAACGCGTCGTCCTCAATACCCTTCATTATAAGTTTGATCTTCTCCTCTTCTGACATCGACGCGTTCACCCGTTTGCAAAGGTCAGTAGTGCCCTCAATGTAGCTCGTGAAGTTCTCTGCGGCCTATTGGGATTGTGTGCGCAAACGTTGTTCTGCACGAAGCTTTCGTACTGCTGGCCGACCGAAAACTTGGGTAAAGCTGGTCTTGAAGACCAACCATGAAGTGAGGTCGGCTTCACGGTTTAGAAACCATAGTTTCGCAACGTCCGTAAGATAGAATGCGACGTTCTCAACTTGATAACATCGTTCCACGGGTTATGGGCACTCACTCGCTCATAAGAGGATATCCAAACTTCAACGTCTTTGCCATCTGTGCTGGAGAAGATAGGGGGATCTTGCTGACGCAAGGCACCGGCACAAACCAAGGTGGCCGGCGCCGTTGGATGAGTTGGAGGAGTGCATCCGTCGTCGGGCATGATGGGGGGTAGAGTGCGACTGCGAAGTTCCTGGGTGGCCAAAACTCAGCACGTCCACCACTCGCTAAGAAATTTGTTGCAAGAGGAGATGCTCTGTTCTTGAAATCTTTTAGAACGATGACTTAAAGGGAAGCTGAAACGGTTTTCAATTTCCATGAATTGCTGGGATTTGGAAGAACAGACCTAATAATTTACGGTTCCGAAATTTTTTTCTTCGTTTTGTTGATATAAGGGGCGGAAATCGCTTTCTAAATCACCCCCGCGGACACGCCTCCATCGTTTCCCGGAGCGCCGGGGGAGGTGGTTGCCAGAGGAGAGAACCGGCGAGAGTGACGTCACCCGCGGGGACCGAGCTGCCGGACCGGCGTGCTGGCATGTGCTGGCAGGCCTCTTTCCGTCCTGCGCTTTACTGAACGACGCTACGAGAGATTTGCCGCCGTCGCCGCCGCTCACGTTTGTTTTCTTTTGCGATTTTCGTAAACTGTTCTTTCCATCTGTGCTGCGTGAGTGCCTACAGCCAAGGGCGCCCAACATGCCTTCGTTCTGTGCAGCATTCGGCTGCGCGAACACAGGCTGGCGAGACGATGTGGTGTTTCACAAGTTCCCGAAGGACAAGAAGCTTGCAGCGCAGTGCGGTGAGGAGAGATAAGTTCGTGCCGACGAAATCAACTGTGCTGTGCTCGGACCATTTCCGCGATAGCCGGAGAGCGTTACTACAAATGGGGAAACGCGGTAATGCTAGCGTTGCTATACTCCGTTCCATACATCAGGTGCAATGCTGTGGAGGCTTGAGATACTTCTTGCAGTGGCTGCGTTCGCACTTAGAAAAAGTTCGGTGTTTCTTGACCCGATTTTCGAGAAAAGTTTTCATATATAATCGCAGTTCTGAGTGAAAAAAAAAAGAATACCCATAGAAACAATCCGTGTACTTATACGGCTGCTAACACTTCTTTTAAATCAATTTTCTTTTCGGCATTTTTCAATTGCAGCCCGTCGCGGCAGCTTCACGTGCATGCTCGCGCGAGCAAATGCCGCTGGCACGCTGCGAACCATAGACGGAAACGCGCGCAGTAATAAATTTTGGTGACCGGACTTCGTGCGTAACTTCCACAGCGTTGCACCTGAGGTATGAAATGGAGTATAGGCTTGCCTAGTGACATTCGACGTACGGTTCCAGTTATCGTGTTTACCACATGGTGGTGCTAAAACTGCCTAATATCTTTATGTCAACACTAGCATGGAGCACGCATACCGATGCTTGATTGAGCCACAATCGCAAAGTCATCGAACGATAGTATGAATATTGCACGTAGAATACCTCTGGCCATCTCTGGATGTGTTTGATAAGCAACTTTCATGACTGTACCTCGCAGCAATGCATGTGCGCGCTTTGAAACGCGGCACTTATGTTCGCGATCATGTATCATCACTAAAAAAACTACGGGACTTTAGACAAGCAGCGGCAAGGTGCTTGACATCGCGGAATAGCACCCGTGTTTACAATCTAATGAGAAGTTAGTGCTTCGGCATTCTTCCAGCAGCAAGTTCCCAGTGACACTTTAGCGCATTTTTTCTCCCGCCATTGGAACGTGCAGCTACATGAAAAAAAAACAACATGCGCACCAGCTAAGATTTCCAACGAGCGAGAAGGTGCACACATCGCTCTCGCTGTTGGCACACTCAACATCGTCGTTGCCGCCATCGTTTTCCGTATCGGCTGTCGGTTCGAACATGTACGGCGAAAATACAAGTTGTCGGAGACAGCGAGAACGTTCCATAATGCTTACAACTCAGCTATGAAGCCAGAACAGAACAGCGTGCTACGCTCTGAAACGGCGGCGCCGACCGGCGACTGCCGCGAATGACGTCGCAGCGGCCCCGACCAATCACGGGCAACAGCGGCGTTCGCGCGATACCCTGAGGCGCTGGTGCGCGTTTTCATGAAAAAACAGCCGCTTGCGCTTGTTTTCTCCCTTTTTGAACCAGATATTCGTGTTCAGGGGACTCAAAACTGTAGAATGCCGCAGAGAACTCATTTTCTTTGAAAAGTGTTTCAGCTTACCTTTAATGATCGCTTTTCCTTTAAGCATTGAGCACTTCCTCGATGCTCACTCGTCTTGGCTGCAGCCTGTCACGATGCTAAGCATACTCAAACTTGGTTTGTTGCGATTCTTAATTATCATTGCAAGTTGTTATGCTGCCCACACTACGGTGCCCACATTGTACCAACTGTATTACCAACCGTCTTAACTTGCGCAGGAACGCAGGTACATTATGTCCTTACAGCTTAATGCCTCGCTTTCAAAAGTCATGCAAGTTGTACATAACAGAAATAAGACTTAAAAAGTAGTGTTGGGCTAGAGTAAATATTTATGGGCCCAGTCAGGAAAGCGCAAAGAAAACGTACGCCCCCGTTTGTGTTTGTTTGTTTGTTTGTTCGTTTCTTTTTCTCTTTTTTCTTTTTTGACGCACATCGTGCGATTATAGAACGGCGTGTAGGGTTGCTTATGTTAACGGCGAAGAGGACCAAGTCAGTAGGTGAAGACGAAGACGGCGAGCGCATGGCCATGGATGTTTTCTGGAAGCAGCTTTTACCAGAAAACCGAAAATGCCGCAGGGCTGCCCGATATTTAGGCTTGCGATTTTCTGATGCGACTTTCCACACAAAGCGGTGAATTTATTTGACTTTTTAATTTCCTTTCGAGAATGGATGAGTTTCGGCGTATTGCCCAATAAAGATGTGGGGAAATGGCGATTATTACCGAAAAAGAAAGGTGTTAGAGGGCTGCAAAATAAGGGACGTTAATTACGTAGGGACTACGCGACGCCGTTACCGAATGCTTTGTTTATTGGACTTCTTTTTTTGTTGTGTTTTGGGCGCATAAAGACAAAGCTAAACGACGGAGAAAAAGCAAGAAGATGAAAGGAACAAAAAGATGGGCACTACCTTTGAAGTTCTCTTCATTAAAAAAAAATTAAGCATGCAAAGCAGTCAATTTTCCAAGAATGTTAAGAAGGCTTAGATACTTAGAGGAACCTGGATAGCTATTTAAATAGCACCAAGGGGGGCAATGAAATGAGCGGAAGTGGTTTTATTATGTCTCGTTGAAATATGGAAACTCACGCAATAGTTTTGTTTCTCAGTCTGCATAGTAGGCACAATTTTCACCTTTGTTTGACAGAACAACGCTGAAGGTTCGTGCAAAATTGACCATATTTTCGTAGGTGCTCACAGCAACTGATGTAGCACTTGACTTAAGAAGCGGTTAGGACCCGGTCATTGGTCTTTCCTAAAGCATGGATTGAAGGAAAAAAAAAAAACGCCTTTTTGGGCACATGCACGTTCGAAGAAACTAGGAAAGTGGATGGCGGTCAGCAAAGAGTGAAGTAGAGAAACATAAACAAATAACAGTGGTATCTACTGTGAAAGATATAACAGGAAGGCACTAGAAGCTCTTGAAAAGCGCGCTGCTGACAATATTACATTTCTCTATTCGTTCGTCAAATTCGGCAACGACATTGGTGCCTTGCTTCTCCAAACGCGCAGATAAAGCGGGACGTGATGTTTGTAAGGACGGCGCTGCGGAAATGTTTTGCGAATATATTGAAGCATCACTTAGCCCTTATCAATTCCGTTTATTTACGCAGCTCAACCAATGCGCTCCTCTGAATTAACGGGTATGCACAATTAGCCTATTATGCGCCATAATGATGTCTTCACCAAAAGCGTATACTAAAAAAAAAATGGCCGATCCTACGTACTTGTTTAAAATCGATGTAGCGAAGCTTCAATGAAGCGGTCAATTAGCCATAAATATATCGGCGATTCCTACAATTGTACATACATTCATACTACGCAGCATGTATTATCATACAATGTAGATATATCTCGACCACGAATATTACAACTTTATCTTATGCAGTTTTCATGCTTATGCATTACACCTCTCACAAGCTATGGCGAAATGCAAACGCCAAATCAGGTGGATGCGCGTTGTGAAAAGACTACGTAGCAATGTCACGAGGGTACGAAAGGGATGTGGAATGCCTGTGCAGGTAAAAATGGCCATGAAAGGAGTATATAAAGAGTAGAAGACGGTTTTTGCTATCTTAAACGATACTCTATCGATTATGTCACAGTAGCACATAGCATTTCTGGATACATGAATAGGCGCATGTCCAGTGGCACATACCGATTGGCTAAAACAAAGAACATAACGCAAGTCAAAGGGGAGGAGGAAAGAGAAAAGAAGAAGGCAGGGAGGTTAACCAGAATAACGTCCGGTTGGCTACCCTACACCGGGGGAATGGGAAAGGGGAAAGCAAAGATCACAGGGAGAGAGAGAAGGGAAGGAAAGAAGGAAATTGCGGCAAGTTTGCTGACGCGTGTGGTTTTACAAAAATTGCCTTAATAGACACAGGTGGTCGCACAAACCCGTCGTTCTTATGAAACACAAAAGTGCCTTCACCGCTTTATGGGCCGACAGGCGATGGGGGCGGTGTTCCAGCAGCACCTGCACAGAAAGCGGCCGATTGTCCAGTTTTTGGAAAGCTTTGGCAAGTTCTTGTCTCTCTAGGGCATATCTTGGACAGTGGCACAGCAGGTGGTCGATGTTTTCTTCGGTGCCACAGACCTCGCATGCTGCACTGTCAGTCACTCCAATTAATGTAGAGTATGCCTTTGTGAAGGCCACTCCTAACCAAAGGCGACAGAGAAGCGTAGCTTCACGTCGAGGAAGTCCGGGTGGAGGTCGGAGCTGCAGGGAGGGGTTTAGTCGATGTAGTCGTGTCAGTCGTAAGTTTTGCGAGTTCCACTCGGTCACTGTGAGGCTACGTGCCAGGTGTCGAAGCTGCCTTGCAGCGTCAGTCCTTGAAAGCGGAATCGGAACGCTGTGCTCTTCTTGAAGAGCTGTGCGAGCAGCGTTATCGGCGGAATCATTGCCACTGATTCCACAGTGGCCAGGTACCCACTGAAAAACGACTTCGTGGCCTTTTTGTTGGACGTCATGGTGAAGTTTCACGACTTCGTATGTCAATTGGTCATGGCATCCGTGTCGGAGAACTGACTGCGTGCACTGTAATGCCGGTTTTGAATCACAGAACAGAGCCCATTTTCTGGGTCTTTCCGAATCAATGAATTCCAGTGCTTGACGCAGGGCCGTTAGTTCTGCCGCCGTTGAGGTCATGACATGCGATGTCTTGAACCGCAGTGTCATTCCTCGCGTTGGTATAACCACGGCACCACCAGAACTGCATGACGTAGTCGATCCGTCGGTATAGATGTGCACGTGGTTGCTGTACTTTTCATGCAGAAGAAGTAAGCTCAGCTGTTTTAGAGCAGGGGCCGGTAGATCTGTCTTCTTCTGTAGTCCTGGAATCATTATCTCAACTTGTGGACGGCTCAAACACCACGGAGGAAACGCTGGCTTGGCCGCAGGTGCGTACCCTGAGGTAAACGACGCACGATGTGCACTGACAATACCGCTAAATGTCGAGCAGGGCCTTGCAGCAGTGAGGCTCGCCAAGTGGTGGGAAGGGGTCCTAGCATAATGCCTGAGATGCATACGCATTGTCTCAACGGCAATGTGCGTCGTGATCGGATAATCCTGCGCTAGGGCAATGGTTTCAGCCGTTGATGCACTGCGTGGTAAGCCAAGACATATCTTAAGGGCTTGAATGCTCTGAATCGTACGCAGGTTAGTCTTGCAGGTGTTGGATATTGCAGGCAGGCTGTATCGCAGGAATCCAGCGAACAACGCCATGTACAACTGTAACATAGCGTGTATAGATGCTCCCCAACTTTTTCCTGCAAGGAACCTGAACAGGTGACAGATAGCAGTCAGCCGCTTTTTCACGTAATTGACGTGCGGAGTCCAAGACAGGTCTCTGTCAATTGCGACTCCCAAGAACCTGTGACTTCTGCTGTATGGTATGAGTTGTCCGTTAATAGATACGCCGTAACCAGACATTGGCTTCCTCGTGAATGCCACCATTGCGCACTTTCCGCATGAAAGTTCAATCCTTGTTGACGAAGGTAGCAAGATGTCTTTGTGGCTGCCTTCTGAAGCCGAGCACGAAGCTGAAGTCGTGTCACACCTGATGCCCAAATGCAGATGTCGTCCGCATAGATGGAAAGTTGTACGGTGCTTGGCAGGTTGTGAACTAATCCACTGAGGGTGAGATTGAAAAGAGTCGGGCTAAGCACTCCTCCTTGAGGGACTCCTCGGCTACCGTAATGCTCGGACGTCGGGCCATTTTCTGTGTGCATGTAGAATGATCTCCTCTGTAAGTAGTTGCACACCCACATATGCATCTTACCACCAAGTCCGACGGCTTCTAACGTGCTAAGGATGGCTTCATGGGTGACATTATCATAAGCTCCTTTAACGTCTAGAAACAGAGCAGCAGATAGACGCTTACAAGCCTTTTGGTGTTGCACAAAGGTTATCAAGTCAACAACGCTGTCTGTTGACGAACGGCCCCGTCTAAATGCGTGACTTCCTCTTGAAACGACGGCATCGCTCGGGCCATGGTTTTACCCTAGAGCCGCAAGCACCGGACTCAAGGTGTCCAGCACCTGCAGTGCGCTCTGTGCCGACGGGGTTTTTATGCTGCTCAGTAGAATGCGCATGGCGTCCATAAGTGACTTCAGCATCACTATGACTTGGCGATCCTCAGTCGTCGTCCCATCCGCGGTTCGTGAAGTCATTGTGGGCGGCGCACTTTGGTGTGACTCCGAAGCAGGTTGTGCTCTTGGAAGTGTAGGCCACTCTTCAGGAGGTGAGCGTGTTGCCGCAGTCTTCGTTTTCGCAGTATCTGTTTTTGTGGAAGTCGGCGTTGATACGGTAACCGCTTTGCCGGAAGATGGTGTATATCTAGACGTAACTCTTCGTGCTGCTCTTCGGGGCCGATGTCGTCGTCGCCTGAGAGTAGCGGCAGCCTCTTTGTGTGTCGAATGGTCCCGTACCATACGTTTGAGTACTGCTCGCTCGTTCCTCACCCGCGGGCAATCATTGGATGAGGCCTCATGAGTACCATGGCAGTTAGGGCACTTTAACACAGTTGCGCGGCAGGCATCTGCTGAATGAGATTCGGCGCACCGTGGGCACACGAGGTTATTCTTACAGGCACCTTTTACGTGTCCCATCTTGCAGCATTTGTAGCATTGCAGGGGCTTCGGTATGTATGGGCGGACTGGATGGCGGACGTGGCCAACTTTGACATGTGAGGGAAGGCTGTCTCCATCAAACCACAGCTTCAGGCAACGGGTGTTGCCAAGTCTTGTGATGTGCGTGATAAGAGTGCCTTCTGTAATTGGCTTTATTAATATTGTTAAGTCGTCGGCTGGTATAGAAATATCGACATCATAAATGACGCCGATAGTCCCATTGCAGCCAGTAGGTATCATGGATCGTACCTGTACTTTGTCGATCTCCGTTACGTGCCGCAGGCTTTGCAGTGCACTACGTTGTAGAACATCGACTGCAAGGACATTCTTCCGTGCGTTTATTCTCACGTCCTTTATCTCATTTGGCGCGACTCCCTCAGGAAACGCAGAAAGGACTTGCCTGTTTAGGAGTCGGAGATTTGACCCTGGGTCCACAGGCATGAAGTGCATAGTGTGCGGCCAGCGCTGTGATGTTGTCTTCACGGTAGAGACACTTGGCGACGATGACCTCCGCAGTAGTCTTCTTTTTGTGGTTCGGCTCATGACAAGCGCGAAATCGTCGTCCGACGAGTCGACGCTGTCCGAGTACAACTCGGTTGCCTCGCTGTCCGTGTCACTTGACGCATTCCCACGTTTCCTGGACGCGACCGCACGTGATGGCTTGGCTCCAGGAAGGTCTTCGAGGGCTTCTTCGTCCATTGCCACAACACGGGAGCGGCAACTCCCAAAGTTTGGAAAGAAACAAAGCGAGACAAAGGTACAAGCGTTCTATGATAGAAACACTTCGTCGTCGTCCCCACGCAAGTCAAAGAATCCCGTTTCATATATTGCGCTACTTTATTAAGAGGTCGCTGTGCTTTATAGATACCCTTGAGCCGACATTACGGGTTCAGGTTTAAGAAGGAATCTATTTTTATTACGCCGAAATCGCAGAACACAGGTGCACTTACTGGCACTATTTGTCAGTCAGCTTACAGAGGGTATATAAGTCCGTTTGCTGGTACTTGTATTCAGCGCACATACAAGCTTCGCATATGTATCTACAATTATACCTGCCGATATATCGACCGACCCAGTATGAGACAGCAGCCAGAAGCAGCAGGCACACTAAACCCGGGAGCGTGAGCAAGAATGCCTGGCTTTAAAATGAAGTAGTAGTGTTTTGAAAGCTGCGTTCGTTGCATATACAGTCGTTTTTCGGCGGAGCTACATTGCTGTATTCACTGCTTTGAACGCGGACGGGGATGTCAACAATCAATGTTCGGTCATGTCTCTGCAGCTTGGCCGAAGCATGTAAAATGTTTAGCAGATGTTAATCGTGCATTAGGCTCATAGAAATTTGGTGCCCGGTTATGTGGATGCGTCGCAGAATTGGCCGAGGTAGCCTGTTCACGAAGAACGCGAACGTCTCGGGAAAACGGATTCTGTACAGTCGCCGTTACGCCTAACCGAGTCTCCTTGGCCAAGCTTGTTTAGCTTCACTTTAAGTGCAAATCAGTCTTTGTCTGATAGTTATACAGAGCGGCTCATTTCGCTCGTATTTTTTTTTTGCCAGACAAATGAGAACTGAACTGAACATTAACGCACGAACACTGTAGAAAATGCAGCGTACCTGCCGCGATTGCTCATTGGCTCTATTCCTGAGGTCGTGCATTCGATTTCCAACCACGGCGACCACATTTCAATGGCGGCCAGTGGCGAAAATCTTAGACACCATGCGCTGGGTGTACATTAAGAAAGCCCAGGTAGTTAGTCATCCGAATACCCCACTACGGGGTTCCTCATAGCACAATGTGCAGCTCTGGTTAGTGATTTTTTTTTCATTGCAGTGCTGATAAGTGCTAAATTGGAACATCAGTGCACTTCGCCACAGTGTTTCAGGATACATTTCTTGAAACTGCTGCAAACCACAGAACCTCTGGTGAATGGATCTCATTTCATTCCCTACCTACATTACCTACTTCGGTTCCACATTTCGGAAATATACCCTAGACTTAGTAGTGACAACACTTTCAGTGAAAGCTCATTAATTATAGCTGACATCACAGTTCAATTAGCTTACAAATAATGCACTGTTTCTTCAAGAATGGTGCTACCTGCTGCACATGATTGATAGCAAGTCTATTTCCACTAAAATGAAAACGATAGCAATTACCTGGTAAGAGCACCTGTGTTAAAAGCTGTCCCGTAACTTTGCACTGCCATGTTGTTAAAAAAAGGGAAAAAAAGGGGGGGATACATTCGAAAATGCGTTACAGTATACGGAAAAACCTTTCCCCTCGGTCCGCACACGGGGCCGCACATGAGCAAGTAACCGTCATGAGATTATCGCTTCTCGCGGTCGTGCTTTTTCTCAGTACTTCAACGCGATCAATAGCTTTGATGACAGCCTCTATCGCAGCGAACTTACGTGTCTACTGTCGTAATTTTATTGTTTCAATCCGGATGGACAACATAGTGCATGCAAGAACACTCTCAGCAAAGTGAGCACCGTACGGCAGTCGTTGACATCACGCAACGGGGATAGTCTGGCGTAGTAGATTTCCTTGGCTCTTTAGCGTTACCTCATCTCATGGTTGCGAGAGTACTGGTTTAATGTTAGCACTACAGCAGCGAGTGACAGCCACTTTGGTACAAGCCGATGCAGGGCTTGTACCAATTATGTTTAACATAGATAGATAGATAGATAGATAGATAGATAGATAGATAGATAGATAGATAGATAGATAGATAGATAGATAGATAGATAGATAGATAGATAGATAGATAGATCTGTCTGACAGACAGACAGACAGACAGACAGACAGACAGACAGACACCCAGATAGATAGATAGATAGATAGATAGATAGATAGATAGATAGATAGATAGATAGATAGATAGATAGATAGATAGATAGATAGATAGATAGATAGATAGATAGATAGATAGATAGATAGATAGATAGATAGATAGATAGATAGATAGATAGATAGATAGATAGATAGATAGATAGATAGATAGATAGATAGATAGATAGATAGATAGATAGATAGATAGATAGATAGATAGATAGATAGATAGATAGATAGATAGATAGATAGATAGATAGATAGATAGATAGATAGATAGATAGATAGATAGATAGATCAAGAACACGCAGGGAGGTTTACTAGACGGAGGACGTGCGGTTTGCCGATGCATAGAAAATAACCATTTTAACAAGGCCATCCAGCTGGCAGACCTACACAAGAGAGGGCGGTAGGAGATAGAAAGACACAGAAAAGACAGACATTCACATCCGTAATCGCTGGGCTTGTTGTAGGACAAACAAATATTTGCTGAATTTCATTATCCGAGTTTCGTTTAAAGGAAGTCCACATAGGGCTGCAAGACAAAATATATAAATTAAGTAATGAATTTTTTAAAAATTTGTTGGGTTCTTTTCTAAAAAGGTGGTTTTACAAATTACGTCATTCAAGAATTCTGCGCTTTAAAATCATAGTCTATGCCTCATGCTGTTTCAGTTTTACGTAATCCGAAAAAGCAACCCAACCGTGACACTAAGAGCAGCGCCTCTTAGGAGGCGATATATTATCGGTCTTGTTGGCCAGTGACAGCGGCAATTATCGAAATTAAAACCTCTTGCGCATCGCACCCTGCTGCGCTAAAGACTGGGGACAAAATTTCTTATTTCTGTTATTTTTCTTTCTCACCGTCGTATTACAGGCGCAACAACGTTCATGCTCAACCATCGTTATTGCTTTTCGGCGTGCAACTTGACTGGTACTGACCAGGCAGAACCCACCAGCGGCAACGTTTGGGCGCCGCTGCTCTTGTTCCTCATCGGCGCGCGCTTCCGCCCCGCTTGCTTCCTTTCGGCAAACGCTCTCTTTTTACAGGGCCGATCACCGCTGTTCGCTTCGTTACTTCCACGTAAGCAGGATTAACAACGCTTCTGCTGGCACGGAGTAAACTTCCAGGGCGAGTTCAATCCGCCAGAAAGAAATCATGTTTTTGACATGTTCGGCAAAGGCGAAAAGCATAAACAAAAAATATTTTTCTTTTTAAAAGTGACATCGCAAAGAAATAGCGACTCGTGTCAGCTGAAGCGAGACTAAGCCGGCGCTCACTGCCGGCGTAGTCGGGCCCGGGCGTTTTTGTCCCCGTGGCCATTTGTACTTATATCCGAGTCAACCGCTTCACGCTCCGCTGGCGGTGTATACCCAATGGCGGCTATACGCGCGGGCTTGTTAAGATCATGACCACCCCGCCGAATCCTGCTTTTGTTGTGTATTACGGTTCTCGTTGTTGTATCTGTCTCTCTCTCTCTCGCTCTCTCCCTCGTTGTCCGTGCGTCCATTGCGCGCACTGCTGTTTCACTTTCAGCTTGGCGGCCTCTTTTGTTTTTCGCACTATGACTCACCATTCACCCCCCTTTTCATTCGACTTTGTTTCGTTTTCTTTTCGTTTTTTTTCGCTTTTATTCCTTTGCTCCGGTATCAAAATGACCATTATTATGTGCTTCGCTCAGTAGGAGTTATCCTTTTAAACAAACTGGAACATTCAAGAACTCGAGCCGCATTTTAAAGAAGGGAACAAGTGTAATAAGTCTGGGCGTTAACCTAATTGTCCGGGGCAGTATACCGGTTGCGGAAAATGGGGTTCTTAAAGAAAGAGGTAGAGCGAGAGATAGAGAGGGAGAGATTAACGACTGCGCTACGCACGGCGCGCAGTGTTTTCTTTCTCAAAATCCGGGTAGAAGTTATGGCCGCAGTCATTAGTTCAGTGTGGTGAATTGAGCTGCGCTCGCGACTTTGATGGGTAAGAAAAACGCGGGATCCCGAGGCCGCTGGACTAGCGCACGGCGTATACACAATCAGCGTGGAGAGAAAATCGAGATTACGGGTTTCGCATAGTAGGTTTCGCATCAGCACACGTACGTGCCAGATGGTTCCTGAACGATGTCGATCAGTTTAGACGACTGATATTTTTCTTTTATTTATGCTAAGTGACCTTACCAAGATGAAGAAGCGTGCGTGTTGGGAAGTGGTGCGTTTCATTATTACTAAACTTGCTGATCCCAGGAAAGTAATCTTTGGAGCAAGGAATTCCAAACGAGGAAATTTTTTTTTTCTGGCCATGTTGACGCGAAACTTAGGGACACAAGTGTAGGGCGAGTGCTCCAACACTTAATTTCTGAGCCCGCCAAGGTGGCGTATAGTCGCTTTGGTGTTGCGCTGCTAAGCCCGAGATTGTAATATGGAATCCCGGCCGTGGCCACCGGCTTTCGATGGAGGCGAAATGCGAAAACACCCGTGCACCGTATATTCGGTGCACGTTATGGAACGACATGTGGTCAAATTTAACCCAGAGTGGCCCACTATGGCGTGCCTCATAATCAGTGGTACTGGCGCGTAAAACCCCAAAATTTATTTCTTGTTTTTAATATCCGCACAGACGCGTTGGCTCCTAGCAAATTGATTTTTTTTTTGTCACCCAGGTTACGTTTCTTGTCTTTTCGCTTTTTTTTTGTGCGCAATTGTCGATTGGTTGAGTAACACCTATACAACATTATCAGATGACGAAACAAGGCAAGGCTTGCGAGGGTGCATGAGTTTGCTTGTTGTATCTTACTTCTAGATATGAAACACGCAAGTTCTCACCTGAAGTATCTTGACAATGGTATATCATTTCAAACGGAATATATGACAAAATAACTACAGCTAAATGACCACACGTACATGGTAATTGGCTTGATATATAATGCGCTGACAGATCCCATTGCCCACTAATATACCCCGAAGATTTATACTGGCGCCTAGAATGTAGTAAAACATGCAGCTAGAAATCCGCACTTGACGCCAGCGAAAACTTGGCTCAGTCACATTAAATATTACGTCCAGTAGAGTACCGTTTTGTCTATCAGAAAGTGCCGACGCTCGTACGCAGCCTTTTTCCGCTTAAGCGTTCATTCGGAAAATGATTGCTGCGTGTAACATAAACTGTTCTTAAGCGCGCATATCCCAAATGCATTATTTGCTTAATGTATGCTGTGCTTCAACAAATCATCATCCCCTGGCTGGTCTCGTATCACCGTATTTAGCTTGCTCTCGCTTCGTTAGCGCACGTCGTTGTCGCCTATTTGCTGTCTCTTCTAATCTCATTCCCGTGGAAAGAAGCTGTTGCGTAGTTTCTCGTTCCTTCCTTAATTTCTTTTACTCGTCCAATGCCAGCCGACTCCGGAACATTAAGCACAACTGCTGTCTTTAGCCAAGCACAAATTGTAGGCAGGCGGAAGGAAGAAAAGAAGGGGAAAAAAAGGGGAAACAAGCGAAAACAAAGATGCACGCGGAAGAAGAGAAAAACAGTGACCAGGGGGCCACGATTTCTTGTTCTTGTAACCTATAGCTGACTGTGCGCGATTGCCAACAAGAGGACATAACGCAATCAAACGCGCAGAGAAACAAGGGCGCCGAAACGCGAGACTGGAAGCGAGGCCAGAACGATAGAATTCTCTCGCTGGCTTGTTCCGCGAGACAGGGTTCGGATGAGCGCAATTACCGTAACGGCCGACGAGCGAGGATCTTGTTTCGTTGCGCGTTCGCTTAGCGCGGTCTCTTTGTCTCTATCTGCCTCTCCCTCACTACGTTTCAGCGGCAGCGTACAGCGCTTGCGCTGCGACCGGTGTGCGTGCGTGTGCGTATGTGTGGAGGTTCCGCGCGGTCCGTTGACGTTTCTTTATAGGCGATTCACGGTGCGCGGCTTTGCTACGTACGCCAAGATCGCCGCCATATGTGCGTTATAGATAAGTGCGGGCGGGTGCCTGTCGAGCTGGCGGTGCGGGACTGTTCTTTGTGCTTACCGTGCTTTTTTTCCCTTCCCCACCGTACTCGCAGTCTAATGTAGCGCCACGTCTGGAAATCGTCCACGTCCGCAGGCGGAGTAATTAAACGCGGCTCCCCGAATAGGCTCGGTTGTGATGCGTGCTTTTTTTCTTTCTTTATTATTATTATTATTATTATTATTTTGCTCATGTGTTTTCTCTCCCACACGAGTACTTCATTGGCTGTTGTGGTCGGCCCGTAGGAGATACGAGCGTGTACTGGTCGGAGCTGCTGCCGCAAGATGAGTGCAAGATCGCTGCAGGTTTACCAGTATTGGGGGCACGAACTTACGGAGTCGCTATCTGTCGAAAGCGCCTCGCTTGCGTAGTATGAGGGATAACGCGGCGCGCTCCTCATAGGTTAGGCTGTCGGCGCTCAATAAAACACTCTGCGGCAGCCCTCCTGGACATTTGTGTAGCTACTCTCGAAACAGCAGGAGTTATTTTATGTCAGAACAATAATCTCGGGGAAAGAGAAAGCACAAAATGGTTTAATCTCTTTACCGAATACGCACAGTGAACGCCCACTCCGTGCGGTCGCCGCTATTGTGTCCCCCGAACCTGCTTCTTGCGCGAAAGGTCGGCAGCCGCTTAGAGCAAACTATGTGAAATATGTTCTTATAGTAGGCTGTCTGTATAACCCAATGGAACATAACAAAATGAGAGAGATGCATTTATTATGATAGAAAAGCTGAGAGGTTGGTGTGAATCAATGTTCTGACCTGCTACTCTGCGTTGAGGGAAGTGGAAAGGGTGTAGAAAGAATAGAGAAGACGTTGATTATGAGGGTGAAGATGGTGGTGAAAATCTTGCACGCTCCAAGACTCTTCAAAGTCTATTGTCCAGTCCGCTCTCGTACAAAAATTTGTTGAGGCCCTTCAGACTATCAGGCTGATGACGAGGATCAGGCGAAAAAAAATTATGAGGTTTTACGTGCCAAAACCACTTTCTGATTATGAGGCGCGCCGTAGTGGAATACTCCGGAAATTTCGACCACCTGGTTTTTTTTAATGTGCACCTAAATCTAAGTACACGGGTGTTTTCGCATTTCGCCTCCATCGAAATGCGGCCGCCGGGGCCGGGATTCTATCCCGCGACATCGTGCTCAGCAGCCCAACACCATAGCCACTGAGCAACCATGGCCGGTCGAGGGGGGATCAGGCGAAGGTCCCCATAGAACCTTTTCAGTTATTGGTCCAACGGCATATCTTGGAACGATGTCTGTCAGCAATTTTCTCTGTACATCAAATCGCGGGCAAGTGCACAAGAGGTGTTCTGTCGTCTCCGGAATACCGCATGCCTCACATGCTACCGATGAGATGTAGGTAGCGCTGCGTGAAGGCCACACCTAATCGTAATCTGTGCAGCAAACTTGCATTGAACTTTTTCATGGTTGGTGGTATCTATATCTTCATCTCTGGGTCGAGTTCGGGAAGGCGGCGATGACGATGCCTAGTGAGGCCCAATATACTGCGGTATGATCGCGCAGAAGTCTGTACACTGGGGCATTGATGTCTGGTCATGAAAATGGGATGGACACTGGCGTGACATTAGTGTGGGCCATCTTTGCCTCCGCGTCGGTGACCTCATTTCCATGTAAGCCTCAGTGTCCCGGAATCAACTGAAACCATATGCAGTGGCCAGCTCTTAAGGCGTTATCGTGTGATTCGATCACCTCTTGACCAAGGACACAATAAGGTCTTCGTCTAAGGGCAGATTCAATCACTTGAAGTGCCGGCTTGGAATCGCAACATATAGTCCAAGTCTGATGCGGCTCCATCGATATATAATGAATTTCCTCCCGAATGACAACAACTCTGCAGCCGTTGAGGTAGTTGGGGGTCGAGATGAAAGCGCTTACTGATCTTCATACTCGGTATTACGAATGCCGCGGTTGAAGTGGTTGTTGACACCGACCCGCCAGTAAATATCTGTATGGAAGCGGCATATTCTTCCGTTGTAAGGGTTAAAGTAAGTTGTTTAAATCTACTTGAAGGTATACGTGATTTTTTCCTGACTCCAGGAATGGATAGATTCACCACAGGTCTTTACAAAGTCAACGCTGGTACGGCCGCTGCTTTTGCAGTAGTAAAGTTTGAGGGAAGGACGCTCTCGTGACGCGAAAGAAATTCCGGGAAAGTGCTGTCTGGACGTAGAATGCGAATAGTCGATATAAGGTGACGTTCATGTTGGGTCAATAGTCTAAGATATACCCTTAAAGGTGCGCATGAGAAATAAGCACCTATAGGAGGTACACATGCTTCCGCAATCACGCCGTTTGTCGAAGTGCAGCGTGGCAGACCAAGACAGGTCCTCTGTGCCCGAGCTTGTAAGCTCTCCAGTGTACGCAGGCAAGAGGGGCAATGTTTGTAATAACCGGTAAACTGTATCGTAGGCAGCCTACGAAAAGTGATTCATATAGCTGGAGCAATGATCTCTCTGACGGGCCCCACTTCATGCCTGCTATATATTTACGCATGTGTATGAAGCTGATTAATTTGGACTTGAGCATCGACACTTGCCTAGACCAGGACAAGTTTGGGTCAATCATAACTCCTAGAAATCTGTGGTGCGTTACGTAGGGTATGGCTGCGCCGTTAATTGTAATCTGGTAGCGACGCATCGCCTTGCGTGTAAATGGAAGGGCCGCACACTTCGAAGGTACCAATTGTAGACCTCGCTGCTGCAAGTACTTCGAGGTGACCGACACTGCACGTTGCAGTTTTGCAGGAAGTTGTGGCCGAGAAACACCAGAAGCCCATATGCAGATATCATCATTGTATAGGCTCATGGTTGCCGTCTCTGGCACTATATCGGCGAGTCCAATAAAGGTTATATTGAACAGCGCAGGGCTGAGTACGCCTCCTTCCGCTTGTCCCCGTCTGTCGTCGTCATAAATGTGGTGCGGCCTGTAAGGTTGCTCATTAACCAGTGAAACATCCTACCTCCAATTCCGAGCTCCGCAAGTGCGTAAAGAATGGCGTCATGCAACACATTGTCATGTGCACCTTTGACGTCCAAAACTAGTGCTCCTGACAAGCGTCGACGCTCCTTACCCTGTTGGCCGGTTGACGCGAAGTCAATCACGCTGTAAGTAAAGGATCTTCCTTTGCGAAAACCTGTCATAATCTCTGGGTAAAGGTTGTACTTCTCAAGAGAGCGAGAGAGAGAGAGAGAGAGAGAGAGAGAGAGATAGATAGATAGATAGATAGATAGATAGATAGATAGATAGATAGATAGATAGATAGATAGATAGATAGATAGATAGATAGATAGATAGATAGATAGATAGAGAAAGAGAGAGCGAGAGACTCTTTATTAGAAGAACAGAGAATTTTGCCGGCGCGTATACAACCGCTGGCAAAACCACTTTTTCCACTCTACATTTTTCCCACTTTTTCCCACTTTCCAAAGGAGAGTGGGAAGGAAAAGAGAATAAAAATAAATATGAAATTCGCAAGTGGACCTGATACTAATATTTACAGGTTACTTGGCGGGTAAACTTAGGCTTTTGCATATGAAATGCTCAATATTTAAAGCTTTCCACTTAAACCAATTTTGGACAGGTATTTGAACAATAAATCCGAAACCCGCTGCTGCTTCGAAGGGCTGGGCATTGGACCTAAGATGCTTGGGAATGTTAACAGACCATGACCAATCATGTTCATTTGCTGTTCAAAAAATTGTCTCTCGTTGCGGTACGCGGGACATGCTAGTAATATGTGCTTCATTGTATGTGCTTCATTGTCTCTAAGTTGCCACAGTTATCACAGAAGGGGTTAGTGGTAAGCCCTATGCGGTACAGATAATTGTGCCTGACTCACCGAGCAGCATCGGAGGAAGAGCCCCCGCGGGGTACTGCAAACGTCTGGGCATGGGAGGATCGTATGACCACTTTTCACGACATCACGGCACACTACCAATTACAAAGACGCATATACCCATTCCCTCACGCTAGGTTAGACAGGACGCAAGCAGTACACTTCAGACAGTTACAAACAGACTCTTACGGAAACCCCAGACTCATGCACGCCATGTATCCAGACATGTACGCTACTAACAGATGCAGATCGTGTGGCGAGGTTGCCACACTAAATCACATGTTATGGGAGTGTCGGGACCTAACAAACAAGTCGGGCAGTGCCGATCTCTCCGTCTCTTCCACCGCCAGCCTCCAGTCACGCTGGATGACCGCACTGATCAGCTCTGACCTGACAGCACAACTCTGGGCCGTCCAGCGAGCCGAGGAAGCCGCTTCGAGACAAGGTCTCGGAACCGCGTCCGCGGCGGATGCCCAGACCCACTAAAAGACGCCGGACTCAAATCTTGCTGATTTGAAATAAAAGTTTACGCTCTCGTGTGCCGCGTTCAGTCGAAGACGATCGTGCAATGTCTCTTAAGTGTCGAGAAACCACTCTAGCCTCGTCAGCACCATTCTCTCCATGATGTTGCCCATACAGCTTGTACCCCCTAAAAGACGCCGGACTCAAATCTTGCTGATTTGAAATAAAAGTTTGAGCTCTCTCTCAAACCATAACAGTCGAAGCAAGCGTGAATGAGACCGAACCAAGCAAATCAAACAAGCGCGAGTGAGAGCTGACGCGAGCAGACGATAGTACGAAACTAGTGGTCTGGCTGAGACCAGAACGGTCCGGCTGTAAGCATCGAGTGGTCATGCGGGTCCACATGGCACCAGTTTCCCGCGCGCAAGTCACTGAAGGGGCCGCTCCTATTGTTCTCCAGAGTTCACGGCTCACATCTTTCATGTCACGGTCAGCGTTCGCTCTTATATCCTTCACTGTTGTGCTCGTTACTCGGTTACGCCAGTGCCGAGACTGACGCCGACGCTCGCCGCAGGAACGGGCGCCTGTCAGATGCACTCAAAAAGTTTATTGCCGGCGAGCAACTGTAAGATTTTCAGCGTGAGGACGCCGCTGTACGTTCTTTGCTCAAGTCAGGGACTGTATGTCGTCAGACGCCTAATACGATTTGGGTTTGCCAATGAAGGAGCAATGAATGCGTCAAATGAGCCTACACTCTACGATAAATGATTACATAAGTGGTTGCTATGCTCTCTATGGGCAAAAATAAAAGTGGTATTTCCTTTCTTTTTCACGAGAAATTTTTCCTGTCCCGAGCTCTCTGAATAGTTATAAGTAATTTTAATTAATCTTCAGCGCCCACTGACATCGTGAGATTCCATTTTCACCGCTAGTTTCCTTTTGAGAACGATATAAAACAGTCAGTGCACACTATGGGCAAAAGCATGGTTATATATTTTTGTCGTCTATGCGCCTTGGGTGAAAGGAACAACAAAGGGCAAGCACGCAACCGGTAGCTTAGTGGCTGTAATCTTCGGCCAAGCGTGTGGTCAGCGGATCGTTTCCGTCTCCGATGTGTGTGTGAAAACTTTTATTTTAATGAGGTCCGGAGGCTCGACTTTTTAAGCCAAGGCTCCCACGTTGGCACTGTCAGGCCGAGTCCTTCAACGACATCAGGGACCCTCTGGACGGCCCTTAGTTGGTCTTGAAACAATGGGCTTTGAATCTTTGTTTCCCACTGTGTCCATTCTTCAACGAGGTTAGGGAGAATCGCGGGGCACCCCGCCAGCATATTTCTGATTCAAATGATGGTATTAGAATCGTAGCATTCCATCTTAGTCTCCCTCTCTGGATATATTTTATTAATGTGGTACGGCGTAGGATATGTACCCGTTTGCAATAAGCGCAGTGTGACTACCTGAACCCTGTTTAGTTGTGAATGTGGCAATGGGAATTGCCTGCGTCCTAAATAATAATGTTTGGTTATGTCATTGTAAGTTATTAAATTATCTCTAGATTCCCTGGCTTGATGGTGAACGGCTCGGTTGCGACTGTCACGGTTAGCAAGACCTCGTGCCAAGTCATGAGCAACCTGATTGATGTTTACCCGAGTCTCGTCCACTTTCCCCATATGCTCAGGAAACCATCGGATTTCAGTTCTCATAATCCCAATGTTTTAAAAAGTTCAGCTGCAACTCCAGCTACGAAGTCTTTATCAAATCACTTTATAGCGGATTTCGAATCGCTGTAAACGCAGGCCCACTTATTACTCCTGATGGCCAGAGCAATTGCCGCTTGTTCCGCCACCATGGGGTCCTTAGTAAAAATAGTGATGTCGTCTTGCACCTTTCCTTGATAATTTGATACAATGGCCGTATATGCTTCTTTACCTTTCACCCAGGCAGCATCAACTATAGCTGCCAGTTGGTTCTGCTGCTCTATTTCCTACAAGAGCACTTTAGCTTTTGCCTTTCTCCTTTTGATGTTATATTCTGGATGCATGTTTCTGGAGAGCGGGTTGGTTCTGATCTTGTTCCTAACTTCAGTCCTTAATTCTACTTCAGCCTCTATTGGGCTCCTTGATCTATCCAGTTCTACACCTATTGCCTGTAATATGTTTATGCCAGCTCGTGTTATTGTCAATCTTTCGTGTTGTGCTAGCTGCTGGCAGTCCGCGATTTCTTCCATTGTGTTGTGCACCCCTAGACTCATGAGTTTGTCGGTTGCAGCGTTATTGGGTATCCCTAGGGCTACTTTAGCAAGCTTCCTGAGCATCACATTAAGTTTGTTAGGTTCTACCTGCTTCCATTTGAGTAATCCAGCCACATAAGTCAAGTGACAGGAGCAAAGGCGTGTATTAGCCTCAAAGCGCTGTCTATCTCTTAAGCTTCTGTGTCTATTGGTAATTCTGCTTAGTAACCTAATGACTTGATTTGTTTAATTCGAGATATGTTGTACTGTTCTATAGCAAGCATTGTTTCCTTGTATGTGATACCCAATAACCTTGATTTTTTCAACTAAACTGATTGCGAATCCTTCATGAGTGTATAAGCACACTTTTGGCTCATCTTCCGGAATGTAACCTCTTGGTTTCCGACCTTTTCTGTGATGTTTAATGACCAAGAGTTCTGATTTGGTTGCCGAGCATTTCAACCCCGTATCTTTCAGTGCGTTCTCTACAACATATAAACTTTCCTGTAATCTGGTCTCTGTCTGTCCTACATTACCTTTGGCACTCCATATGGTTATGTCAGCCCCAGCCAAATGGGCTGGGTTGCGTTTGGCAGGCATTCTCAGATCATGAAGAGCAGGTTGCCATTATCCCTCGAAAGAAAAGTGTATAACAGCTGTGTCTTACCAGTAACCGCCTACGGGGCCGAAACCTGGAGGCTTACTAAAACGTTCTACTTAAATCCTACGGGGCAGAAACCTGGAGGCTTACTAAAACGTTCTACTTAAATTGAGGGCGACGCAACGAGCTATGGAAAGAAGAATGATGGGTGTAACGCTAAGGAATAAGAAAAGAGCAGATTGGGGGAGGGAACCACCACCCACCACCTCCCACCACCGGCCAAGCAACTCGACAAAACGGAAGCGGTCGCGACGTTTCGGTGACTTCAGACAAATACATACCCACACCCAAAATACATTAACAAAATCACAGGGGGCAGGGAAAGCGACAAATGTAGGCTCTGTTCAGAAACAGGAACACTCACGCACATAATGTGGGAATGCACCTCGCTCCCGTTCTCTCATACCCCGTCAGCAGCGAGACTGACTGGACAGCCTGACTCAGTTCCGGGGACGTCGACCGACAACTTGAACTGGTGGACTGGGCGGAAAAGGCCAAGCAGGCCCAGGGCCTTACTTGAGCCCTAACACTCAGCCACGTCCCTCTTTACCCTTCCCCCTTTCAATAAAGTTTATCACCACCATCACCACCACATCTTAGTTGAAATCAAGAAAAAGAAATGGGCATGGGCAGGACATGTAATGAGGAGGGAAGATAACCGATGGTCATTAAGGGTTACGGACTGGATTCCAAGGGAAGGGAAGCGTAGCAGGGGGCGGCAGAAAGTTAGGTGGGCGGATGAGATTAAGAAGTTTGTAGGAACAACACGGACACAAATAGTACATGACTGGAGAAGTTGGAGAAGTATGGGAGAGGCCTTTGCACTGTAGTGGGCGTATCCAGGATGATGATGATAATGATGATGATGATGGTTATGTCGTCGGAATATACTACATAATGTATACGCCCAATTTTCTCCAGATTTCTTGCAACCTTGGACATTGCTAAATTGAATTGAAGCCCCTTGTGGACTGCCCCTATTTCCCAACTTCTTAGCTTCTGATTTGAGCTCTCCCAGCGTGAATTGTGCAGTTCTGTTCCTAAGAAAGTCCTTAATCATGTTAAAAAGTCTCTTATCTAACCCCATCTCCGAGAGAACGCCAAGTATTGCTTTATGCTTTATACGATCAAAAGCTTTTTCCACATCCATCCCCAAAAGAGCTTTCGTATGCGCTGGGCTGGCCTGTATAAGTTGGTGTTTGATCAGCAGCATATCATCGTGAGTTGACAGCCCAGGACAAAAATCGATCACATTGTATGGAAGGATGTCGTTCTGCTCAACGTATTTAGTGAGTCGATTTAGGATTACATGTTCCATAGCTTTGCCTAGACATGACGTTAAGGAAATAGGACGGAGGTTTTCCAGAGTGAGTTGTTTGCCTGGCTTTGGTATGAGGATAGTATTGGCCACCCTCCATTCCTCTGAGTATACCCCTTTTCTCCAACATTCATTGAAATGTTCAGTTAGATAAGAAATTGATTCATCATCCAGATTTCTTAATATCTTGTTAATTATTCTGTCAGGTCCAGCCGCCGATCTACTATTAAGACTGTGAAGAGCCACCCTCACTTCACTCTCAGTGAAGTCCCGGTCAAGTTCTTCACATATACCTCCCATATATACGGGGCTCTCGTCTCCTTCGTTTGGTTGTTTAATTGAGATATATTTGGCTGCGAGAAGATCCACGATATCCCTCTGTGTTTTATCCTAGCTTTCCTGATGAACCAACTTAGCTGTAGCTGTTCTCTTGCTTTTCCTTGTTTCATTCTCGTTGAGCAAGTGCTTGAGGAGGCTCCAGCTACCTCCATGTTTGAGTCCACCATCAGCGGAGTTACAAATCTCATCCCACTGTTGCTTCACGAGGGTCTTCGAGCGATCATGGATTTCTCTGTTTAACTGCGCTATTTTTTTCCTTAGCCTTCTGTTGAGTCTTTGCGTTTTCCATCTCTGTAATACAGCCTGTTTGGGTCTCAATCAGATGAGCCAGCCTGATGTCCATAGCCTCAATATTTTCTTCTGTCCTGATTTCTTTAGTGGCCTCTTTGACGTCCTCTCTGAGCTGGATTACCCATGTTTGAAGGGCCTCCTGCTCGGCATCTAACGGCCCCACTTTCAATCTGTTCGCCCTGATTTTCCTGAACTGATCCCAATCAAGGAATTTGAAGATTCTAGTTTCCTGTCTCAGTATGCGCATGGATATGCGTTTCATGTAATGATCGCTGCCAAGATCCATGTTTGAATTTTCCTAATTGGCTCCTCTTGAGTTGTTTACAAAATTATGATCTTGTGTGGAGTCCCTGCTTGTGGACATACCACAACGGGTGGGATAGGCCGGATCAGTAATCAAGCATAACCCCAGATCCATGGCGAGACTCCATAGCTCCTCTCCCTTCTTTGTGTTCCAAGTGTATCCACATGTGTGATAGGGAGCATTAATGCCCCCTCCAGTAATGAGCGGGGAGTTTTTCGCAACCAAAAGCACCTTGTTGAAGAGCGCTTTTAACCTCTGTCTCATGTCGTTAGAACTGCTGTAAATATTCAAGTAGAAAATGGTTTGCGTCTTACCTCTGTTCCTTTTAAGTATTATCTCAACTAGAATAAATTCAAGCATGGAATGGCTAAGATGAATACCATGCTCAATGTATGGCAACCTTTTGTCAATGAGGGTCGCCAACCCCCTCCCATTTTTTGTCTCTGGATGTCGCTTTGTACCCAGTAAGCATAATCTCGTCCGCTAAGGTTTCCTGCAGCATAATTACCTTTGGCCTGGCCCCAAATGTCCTGATCACCTGTCGCAGTGCTGCTTGACCCTCGACCACATAATATGGGAATGTCCGTACTCTCCCGGGGGAACGCACAATATAGGTAGTAGAGACACCTGGGAGACCCTGCTGCGCAGCTCGGACTCTGAGCTCCAGCTCCGGCTCTGGGACCCAAGACCTTCCAGCCTGCATCTGAGGCGGTGGCACTCGCCCCCTGACCTGCGTGTCGGGGGGTGGGTAGATCACCTTATCCGTTGGACAATAAAGTTTATTCTATCTCTTCTTGCGTTGGAACCCGCGACAATTTCATTGCCACACGTTAAATCCATGATTACTGTCCGTTGTTATTAAGTGAGGCTGCTTTTTTTATTACCCGGTATTTTTCGCCTTGTGATAGCCCTCGATAATCCAGGAATGGACTTTATACTATCCGCCTCCGATGGCAGATACTCATCGTCATCATCGCCTCACGCTTCAATGTTCCTAAGTCTTTACTCCGCCGTTAGCCTCCACTTCCACAATTTGTCCACTTTAAAGTTAGTCGTTTCCACTGTCTGTCTTATCGCTTTAATTGCCTCTTTTATTTCACTGAAGGCTGTGAAGACTGAATCATCCTCGGAGCTCACCGCACTCTGTTTAGGGGCAGGGGAGCTGGATTCCCCTGGATCGTTGCTTTTGCTTACAGCTCCATCTGTTTCTACTCTAGCAGGGCTCAAGTGCTCTTTTTTGCGAAGCTCTACTACCTGCCTGGTCAATTCTTCATTAGCTTTTCTTAAAGAAGTTACTTCTTTAAGTAATTTCACTATCCCAGCATCATTGTCACCACCCACAGCCGCCGAGACGCCCCCAGCAACCCTCGTCATACCTTTCACTTTGTCAGCCCAGGTGGTTCCTGGCATCTTCTCGCCAGGTATTGAGCCCCTTTGTACGAAGCGCACCTGCGCTTCCCTTGACTTAGAGCGGCTTCTCTCCCTGGATAGTGAACGATGCCTTGACCTGGTGCGACTCCTGGAGTGTGAGTGCTTCCTGTCCTCGGGGCGATGGTTGGGCGCCAGCTGTTGCGCCTGCGACTGCGCTCTTGTTGACGACCGAGTCCTGTTGCGCTCTCTTCGACGCTGTCGTACGACGTAAGGGATTTGAAATCTTTGTTTACAAAACTTCTCGCTGGTAGGGTGATGACCTTCGCAAAATTTACACTTAGATACACACACATGTTCATCTCCTGGGTTGCGAGTTCCACATCCCCTGCACTGAATAAATTCAGGTGTTGGACGCTCATCAGAGCGGTGCCCGACCCTTCCGCAGGTGAAGCAGACGTTGAATTGCTTCCTGTAAAGGTAGTATCCCACTAGTGTGGATCCATACTTGACAAAATTGGGCATTTTGAGTCCATCGAAAAGTACAATGACCGGTCCCGACGTGTTGGTGCACTTAGCAGCCAGCGCAAGCGGGTTCAAGTCATGCACGATATTTCTTGTTATCATAGCTTCCGAGTCTCTGACGTCCACTCTTCGCATGACGCGTTTGCATGTGGCATGTGGAGCCGATTCGTATGCATTTACCTTGTATTCCGCTTCCATAATTTTGGAAGACTTGATTCTGACGTACTTCGCAGCATGTTCGGGCTTAGGTGTGCTGACGACGATGATATTTTAAGTGAAGTTTGTGCAGACAACATCTTCACGGGCCTCGTCTTCCGTTAGGCCTGACGCCTCGATGACTGCAGAACCAATCGTGGTGGTACTCACCTTGTTCAAATTGAGTGCTGCTCGAGGTCCTATAATGATCTCTCTGTGCTTCTCAGGCAGTTGAGGCATCCTCAAAACTTTGATAATTCGATTCTTAACTATTCCACCGACGGCGATTCCCTTGACGCCATGCTCTCGCTGATAACGTGGCAATGTGCTCTTCTCATCCACAGCCTTTGTGCTAGCTCGTGATCTGCGGCCCGCCACTACTTGGCAGCCGAAGTCGTCCTGAGCATTGTTTTCTTCATTTCCAGAAAAATCTTCATCTTTCATGTTTGCATCCACCGTGCCTGCGGTCAGGTGGGCTTACTAGCCCCAACAAAGGCCCTATTCCTTACTAAGTTGAGCTAAACTCAACTCGGCGTGTAGGACCAGGAAAAGTCTCGTAAAATTGTGAAAATACAAGTCTATTCTCGAATCTTGGTGTCTTTCGATTCGCCGTTGCTTTGCGGATCCAGTGGTATGTTTTTTTCTCGGTGTACTCTCAAAATTGGCGAGCGGAGCATGGGAAAAAACGGAGCCGATGCTTCCACGTCTGCACTGCTCGGCGCGTCTTCTTCATTCCGTGTCCGGTGGCCATATTTCAGTGGCATGAGTAGGACAAATGACAAGATTCATTACAAATGAAGGAGTAAGCAAATAAGCAAAGGACGCATCTTTCAATATTGGGCATACTGTACTGCCGATGCATATATTACCATTCATCTCTTCTCTCTCTCTCGAATGGGCAACCGGGTACCTCAGAAGACGGTCCACTTCGGTCGATCGATACCAGATTACGTTCAAGACTTACCGGAGCCCCATACGGCGTTGTTATCCTCAGCTCTGCCGAGTCTTCAATTTAGTCACCCGCCCGTGTCGTCTCCTGGCGCAGGTCATCGTTGCGGAAGCATCCGATTTCCGCGAGCTCGCTGCCAAACGGGGGAGGGGGGGGGGTTGGTTTCGGCGTATCGTGGATTGAACGCGTAATCAATAAAGGAAACTCAGCGCATTGCCTTCGAACTAATTACCCGCCTAATTAGTGCGCACGTTACAGCCGCTCTTGCTCCTCCCGCGAAGTCGTCTCGATGCTCCCTGTTAGGAGTTGTTCAGCCGCGGTCGGGCCATATAGGATATATATAAGTATAATTATACGGTGTGTCCTCAGCTAACGTTATGCGAGCTGTAAAAAAGAGGGAAAAAATACATAGTGCAGGATACGCTTCGAAGACTTACGGTGTTCAGCCGTCAAATGTCCGACGACCGAACACCATATTTGTTATAAATCTATTGTCCACCGGCTTTTTCTTTTTTTTTTCTTGCTTTTCGCAGCTTAAATAAAGTTTGCTGAGACACACAGTTTATATAAGATATTTTGTTTAATTCTTCGTAGGCATGCATGCCCACCTTTAGCGTGCTTGAAATTATATGACGTTGATATCTATATAATTTATGGGAACCCGTTCACCCAATTTATGCGCACGCAACAGGGCCCTCAGATTGTTAAAGCGAAGCTTTCATTGCCTACTTTCCCGGGGTTCCGCATGGCTGCTGTGCGCTGTTAGATCGGTCGCTATCGCGGCGGATATATTTGTGGATATACATACGAAGGTTGAACAAGATACAACAGAATTTCACTAAATAATTAAGGACCTTATCCTAGGAAGCGTAGGAGTAGGGTTGAAGGTTAATATGCAGAAGACAAAGGTAATGCTAAATAAGCTTGCTAGAGAACAAGAATTCGTGATTGGCAGTCAACCGCTAGAATATGTACAAGACAAGACTACTCTTGGCTAGGACAATTACACTTAACATCGATCACGAGTAGAAAATTTACAGAAGAATAAAAACACGTTGGAGTGCCTACGGCAGGCATTACGAAATCATGACCGGCAGCTCCGCTATCCTCGAAAGGAAAAGTATACAATCATTCCATTCCGCCGGTACCATAACATATGGGCAGAAACTTGGAGGTTAACAAAGAAGCTTTAGAGAAAGTTAAGATCCAGGAAAGAACAAGGTTAGGGACCAGGAAGGATTCAGGAAAGAAAAATGTTATGCGCAACGTTAAGAGACAGGAAGACTGCAGTGGGGATTAGAGAGCAAACGTGGGTAGCCGATATTCTAGATTGGAGCTGGGCAGGCCATGTAATGCGTAGGTCAAATAATGGATTGTCTATTGGAGTTACCAAATGGGAACTAAGGAAAGGGAAATGCAGTCGGCGACGGCAGAGAAGTAAGTGCTGGGATGAAGTTACGAAATTTTCAGAGACAAAATGGAATCAGCGCAAAACATAGGGTAATTGAATATCGCTTATAGAGGCCTTCGTCTGGCAGTGCACATAAACAGGCTGACCATGACCATGATCATGATACTACGGCAATATGAAACTACCAGTGAGATGCCTTATAAAACAAGTTTATGCGGGCCAAGTATGTAGATAATAATTATATTAATTATTGTATTAACTTCCTGTATAAACCTGAACATGCAATCCTGGCTCACAGGCATCTCTAAACACACCGATCTGGTAATGAAATGGTCAATAAGATTTCACGGATTCATTAATTTCGTTAGCAATTCGATATGAGCCCCCCCCCCCCCCCCTCCCTCGCGTGCTTTCCCTTCTTCGTCAATCCTCCAAAATAGGTATGTCCAACTGCGACACAAGAGGTACAGTATCCCTATATGTTGCGTGATACGTGTCCTACTTTCTTGTGCCATGCACCGGTTATCACCATTCTTTCCTCGACAAGCATCATAGATCGCCTTCGTGCTTGTGACATCGCTGCATATACGTCTCGGACAGTGCGCCCGCCTGAATTATTGAATCTGCAAGTTTGCATTCTGGCATCTCTTGGGAGCTAGGCAGTGCATAAATATAAATATTGCATCGCAATAAAGTTGTGACCTTTTTGGTGGATAAACACAAACATTCCATGAAATTACTCGATGCATAGGATAAAAGTAAATAACATTGTGCGCATCGTATTTAGTTGTAAAACGTTTATTTAAGTGTTTTACGAATACTTCGCTTCACAGATTGCAACATGTGTGTCGGAGGTGCATATTTGCTCTTGTTTTTTAAAGATGGTCTCGATCGGGCGTCTGTTTCCTGCAGCATTAGGTGTTTGATTCCTTTCGTTCGTTTGTTCATCTGTGTGCTTGCGTGCATGTGTGGGTGTGTGCGTGTACGTGGGTGTTTGTTTTTCGTACACTACTAGTACGGTCCTCGCCGTTGTTCACCCTTCTTCCTCCTCCTTCTCTCCATTCAGCCGCGTACGTACCTCCGGCGTCTTTTTGTGCGCGAGGTACAATTAATGCCCGAAGGTGTTCACGACAGCAGCAGCAGTAGCATCAGCCCTTATTCCTGCAGATGGCGCTCCAGGGAACGTCCGGAAGCCCGATCGAACTGTACTGCGTGTTGTGTGCTCCGACAAATTGAGAACATTAAGGTAGGCGCGTCTTGCCAGGCAGGGTATATTCTCTCCTCCAGGTACGCGCGGCTGCCAGTGGGTGGGATACCGCTGTTGAGCAGGTTTCTTTTTATTGCGCTGTTTATTGGCCTTTTACGCAGCTCAAGGCAATCGATGACTGTTTCTTTATTTGTTCTATTTCTATCTTCGCCGCTTGGAAGCGATCAATAAAGAGGAATTCCGCGAGTTATTTTTCTCCCGTCCTTCTTCACTCGGTGCAAAATCACTAGTACTTATGCTGCCTTCCGCTGATTAAAAGAAAGTGCACTGCCCTTTTTTTTCCTATTTTTATTGGTGCTTTATGTGAGCTGGCAGTCATAGGTGCTTTTCATGAAAACATAATGAGGAAGACGAAGTGATTCTTTGATAGAACGCTTGTAATTTTTTCTCTGCTTTTTCTTTTCTTTTCGTGCATTTCTTGGAGCTGCCGCTCTCTCCTTGCAGCAATTAATGAAGAGAACTCTGAGGACCGTCCTTGTGCGCAGCCGTCATGTCGGATAACGTCCAGGAAACGTAGAAGCGCATCAAGCGATACAGATAGCGAGGCCACTAAGTTATGCTCGGACAGCTACGACTCCTCTGACGATGACTTCAACGTCGTGATGAGTAAAACATCAAAAAGAACACTACTGCAAGCATCTTCGTCGGCAAATGCTTCTACCAGGAAGAGTGCACCGCAGCGATGGCTGCACACTGCGCTGTTCATGTCCCTCGACCCGACGACCAGTTTGCGGCTCAAACATGCAGGTCCTCTTTTTGTTCCTCGAGAAAAATCTGCCAAATGATATTAAAGGCGTGAGAATATACTCGCGCAAAAATCTCCTGGCAGTTCACGTGTTACGCTGAAGCGCTCTAAAGGCCTACGCAATATAACTGAGATCGAAATAGTAAAGGTGTGACCAGTGATCCCTATAGGCAGCGATGGTACTGCGGGCGTCATTTATGACGTTGACGTTGCCATCCCAAATGGCGAGTTGCCAATACTCGTCAAACCAATGGCAGAAGGCACGTTCATTACGAAGATTTTCATACTGGGAAACGCGCTGTGTGAAGGTTTTGTCTGAAGGAGACAGTCTTCCTTCCCACGTCAACGTAGGACATGTCCGCCATCTAGTACTACCATTTGTGCCGGAGCCCCTTCATTGCTTCAACTGTTGCAAGACTGGCGACACGAAGGGTGTCTGTGCATAGTGTGCCCGCGGTGCTCTGAGTCCCGTTCTGAAGACGCTTGCCGCACAGATGCTCCAAAGTGCTCTAACTGCAGTGTTGCTTACAAGGCCGCGTCAAAGGGTAGCCCGCGGGTGCGGAAGAAATTCGCGACTCCCTAATTAATGGTGCCTGACAATTCAACGCATCGACAGGCTACTGCCGCTCTTCGGTGACGTCGGCATCAAAACAAAAAACGTTCACAAAATACCGCAGCTGTAGATAGTGAAACGTCATCTTCCGTCAGAAGGATTGCCGCATCGGCGCATAGTACCACCAAGACACATACAAGGAAAGCAAACAACGCGGAAAGACTCCCCCGTCCGGAAGAATGGTCTGAGCTACTGAGGGCATAACGCACTGCTGAGTGACCTCAAAACGAACCGACATCTACGGCTTCTGCAACTGTTGAAGCGACGTTGGCTGATGATCTCCAGGTCATCAACATTTTGCGGTCTCCCATGAATACCATTCGCGTTAAACTTAGCAACATTAAATATTCGTCGCGTGAAGCATGTTACTGGTGCTGGACACTTTGAGTCCAGTACTTGCAGCCTTTGGTTGAAATCATTGCTCGCCAGAAACCGTCGTGACGAAGCCTGGAATGCGTCGATATTTCAATGGAACGCCAGAGGACTTAAGTCACGCATGTCGGACTTTCGGCCGTTTGTGTTCATGAATCAGTTCCCCATCATCGTAATCTGCGACCCCTTATCAGCTGACGTCAGACTGTCCGGGTATGAGTGCTTCATGTCTGCTACACACGGAGAATGCACAAGATCATCGTTTTCATGCGACGTGATCTTGCGTATGTCCATCATCCAGTGCCACCTGACCCTATATGCCAGAATGTGTGTTTGACAGTGAATAAAGGCGAGTTCACGTTCACAGTAGTGGAGCCCACATATCGCCCTCAAGTCGGCTGCACTCCGAACGGTTACAGCGAATCACGACAGCGACTCCACAGCCTTGCGTTGTCACTGGAAATTTTAATGCCATCCACTATCTCTGGAAAAGCTCTAAGGAAAACTCTAGGGGCAGCAAATTAGTGTCATTTGCCTCTGAACAAGAACTGTGATCGCTAAATGATGGAACTCCCCCCCCCCCCTTTCCTCGTGGAACTACATACAGTAGCTGCCTGGGCGTCACCTTTGTTGCACGCTTCTTCACTAAAAAGGTCAGGTGGTTTTCGGATATCGAAAGTGGGGAAGCGACCACTTACCCGCTTAGGATTGAAGGGCTGACGGACTCCCAGTTAGCCGCCGTCACCCAATGTATCGACTGGCCGATGTTCAAATAAATTGTCGAAAATGGTTGTCGCAATGGTTTGTCCTCTAGCCTAGAGAACACTATAAACGGTACCCTAGAGGTCGCTAGGCATTCGATTCCGAGAACGTCTACACGCACCGAATGCAACAATGAGCTGGCGAAGCTTCGTGAAATTCGTCACCGTGCAGAGTGATGATACAGGCGAAGAGACTCTGTATATGATTTGAGGTTGTCCAAAAGAACTCAAAATAAAATTCAGCGTCGCGTGGAGAAAGTTGCATCGCAAATATGGACATCTTTCTTCGAGTCTTTGGATCCAAGAAAACCTTTGTCTCAGATGTGGAAAACTGTTCGTGGTCTCCGTGGAACCCCTCAGCAGAGCCACCAGTTCAAGTCTTTGGCCCTTCTCCAACAATGCAGAGAGGTAGACGTCCCTGATGATTTCTGCAGGAGGATTGCTGGCGAAAGTAGTTCCACTAGAACATCGACGCTCGACCACTCAGCGATTTCACGCCACCCACGCATGGACAGTCCTTTCACTATGGGCGAACTTGACGCTGCACCTGCCTGGTGCAAGCATTGATCATCGCCAGGACCCAACGGTATAGCTTACAGTGCCCTGTGTTATCTTGGCGATGAGGCTCGGAAAGTGCTCCTGCTCTTGTTGAACAGCTCCTGGCAGACTGGTATGGTTCCCCAGGAATGGAAGACCAGTTGCCTAATTCCACTGCTCAAGCCTGGCATGTCGCCTGTAGACATTGCATCGTACCGACCGATTGAACTTGCCATTGGAAAACTAATAGGAAGGGCGGTTCTAGCATGGCTTTCTAGAATGGTACCTCGAAAATTCAATTGTTCGAGGTACTTTAATTACCATTGAGGTGAGGTCTGGCTCGGTGAGAGAGCTCTAGTAATAGCAAACGCGCTCGCTCGAATTTTTCGTTTATCCATCGTTGAAGTCCGTGGGCTTGACCAATAATAAAGTGTTGGCTCTAAGTCATAGTTTAGTGCGCGGAAAGAGTGAATAGCAGATGAAATGATTGTCATTGAATAGAAAAGAAACTGGGCGTTGTGCACTTTCATGTGTGAATTCGTCAATTTGAAGTAGGGATTATTGCTATTCATCTGGTTGCGAAACGGGTGCCTAAATTTAGGCCTGCATGTAAGTGTAAGCTTAGCGAGCGAAATGGGCGTGTCCGCTCCTGTCACCATTTGTGCATTGGTCCGCACGAGTCGTTCGCTCGGTTGTAAGGGGACTCTCGCATTGGTTACGCACTACCGACTTGTATTTTATTGCAAAAGGAAGGGACACTCACTATTTCTTGCAGTAACGTGACTAGGTGAGCTAGTGTGTATGTCAGGAGCGAGTATAGGCGCAATACAGTAGACACATTACCTGCGTCCTCTTGTTCTGTGTCCCGTTTTAAGCGCGGTTTCTTTCTGAAAGTGACTTCTTATGCGATGATGGCTTGCTTGTGTTCCGTATTAAAACCCTCACTTTCAAAGTTAGAACATGGGTTTAACTGTTTTATCGCTTTAGTTTGAATTATGAACACAGGAGCCAGCAAGCTAGGCATATTCGTTGCCTAGCAAGGTGTGCTTGCTACTTTCTACATTCATAGGTATGTACCAACTTGCCCAACAAGAAGCCCTGACGAAATCCTGTCTTAAGGCCTGACTGCCAAATAGACTGCAGTGTGTCATTTGCAAAACAAAAAAATGAAGAAAAAAAAGCCAGCACTCCCTTTTTGTTAAGCACACTGCAGCTCCGAAGCGGCAACGAATGACGTGCAAATACGCTGCCTACGCAGGGCTGTTGATGACGGTTCGCACGGCCCATGGCCGCCGGTTGGAGGACGGCGTGCTTCGTTTCGCCAAGCGACACCAAGGTCACGTGAACAAGCAGCCCATTCTGGTGGTGTTCAGCGACGACGGCAGGCCCAGCAGAGAGACGCTGTATCCGACTGGCGCCTCCGGTGGTGAGTACTGGTCTCGACTTCTATTAGGTACTGCTGTAATCCTACACACTGCGATCCGTCGTAGGGCCGAATTCACGTATCTCCTCGTTCCTAAGAACCGTTTGTCAGTGGCAGGCCACTTTTTCTAACAACGTGTTCCACATCATAATTGGCCGGCGCCTACTTTTACAAATTGCTCTACTGTATAAACTGCCCTATGAATGCGACCCCGGGGAACCCTATTAAGAAATAGTTCCTCACAAACTAATGGTTATCGCGCGCCTACGTGCCAATTAGGTAACAAATAGCTCGGTAGGCACTAGGACGGGGTTTTCTAGCGTCTCAAAACAAAGCGGAATATGCCAGAACATGGGGCCGAATTCACAAAGACTTTCGTTCATAAGTGCTCTGATACCTCTGATACGCCCTGATACCTGTGTGCCCTGCCGGCCAATTACACAACGTCTGCTGCGCTGGCGTCCGCGATTACACAAAATAATTGAGACAGCTTTTGGCTCGTAACATGAATGGTTGCCTTCGTCGTCATTCCGTTCGCTGCTGTGATTGGCAAGCATAAATTATAATGAACCGCTATTGCGTGCGTACCTCGGGCGGCTTTGTATATTCAAGCCCCGAGTGAGTGTACCTAAAGCTTAAGTACCCACAGGCACCAGCTCCAAGTAGTTGAGCAATGTAAGGCGTAGTGCAGTCCCGTAAAACAAAGAAGAAAGAAAAAAACTTGCGTCTTGGGCTTAGACATTGCTACAGTCAACAAAGATAAATCTTCAACGGGCCGTGTGCAGAATACTGAGCCGTCTTCTATATGCACCCTCATGCTCGTTGTTTAAAAGGGCACTGAACGTAAGTGTGCAGTCTGTTAACTTCTGTTCTCAACTCGCCACCTTTCCGTCGCTGGCGAAGCTAAACGCAGCCGCTTTTTCTGCGCCTGTGGGCAGCTTTCCTTCAAGCTTTCACTTACTATACGATGTTATAAAAGAAAGAAATATATCGCAATGCTGTACGGAAAAGAAAAAAAGAAAGAATACCACATCAAATGTTTTTGTCAAAGGGAAGGGGGGGGGGCGCACACACGACGATGAGCCCCGTAGGGGGCCACCAGGTCCGCTTCGAACTCTTGCGATCACCGCGCTCAGTACACGCGGGCGCGAAGAAGCCAGTCCTAATTGAGTTTGTCCAGCCGACCCTTCCTTTGGCAGGGAGCGGAGAAAGTGCCTCGAGCAAGCCTTTGCGGCTTATTTGCTGCTTCGTACGCCACAGAGGCCAGCGGTCGGCCTCCTTCCCTTGCTTGCTTCTCCTCATCTACTTGCTTGCTTGCTTACATGCCATTGCTTGCTCGCGCACGCGCTCACAGCATGGTCCCATGCCACGCGCTTTATTAACTCGTGAGAGGATGTTTTCTTCGCCCCTGAACGACGTACGGCGCAACGCCACCTGCTGCAGACAGGAGTAGTTAATTACCTGGAAGTAACGCAGTCTCTTGCGACTGGGCTCTGTCTCCCTTGTTGCTTTCACGCCGACGCTGCTGCTGGCCCTCTTTTGCCCGTTATGATTACCGTACTTCGTTTCATTTTCTGGCGTGCAGGACACATCGCAGCTGAATGAAACGAAGCGAGGCTCCGCGTCCCGCTAACTACTTATGGCAGCTCGCGCGACGTGGCTGGCTCTCTGTCCTGTGCAGCCGGTGCACTTATGGGTCGTGGTCATTTTGCTATTCGTGTCGACAGTCTTTCTTATCGGAGTTTAGGGAATTCCCATTTGTAAGCTACCAGAAAGCGGTTATTCGTGAGCATCATTTTAGGTACCAACACGATGCTAAGTATATGATCGAGTGGGTCCTAAGATGGTGGTTTATCCACGCAGGATGCATGAACGAAAGCGTTCGCAATCTCAAAGGGGGTTATCGCATACGTCTTTGCGGGGCCGTATCGTGGTTAAGCAGCTATTACAACAGGACTTATCTCAAAATGGGGGTCAGAATTCGAAAAGCTTTTAGGTCGTTAGTTATGTTTGCCATTGGCTGAGCTCCTTCGGTGCAACGTGACATTTGGCTAGCCTTTGCTCCCAAGAACAATTTTGGCGTAATAACTGTGCTTGTGAGTACGAGCCCTGTTTGATATTTTTCGTTGTTGCTTAGAATTGTTACCGGTACAGTTATATCAATTTTTGTAATAATTATCTTACGTTTTCCTTAGCAATATTCTCAATACATTCCAGTAGTGGTAGTATTCTTCATATCCTGCTGTCCTGAGAATTTGGATACCAACAAGTTATGCGTCTCTTTAACATGAACGCTGTCACGACTCAGAGTCGACGCTTCAGCTAGTCGTGCGTAGAGGCCTAAGGAGGTAGGGTCTGGTGACTGGCTTTCGCAAATTGCCATCGTGGACGAGACAAAGGCTTGATGCAAAGGGCAGTAATTTAATACCATTCGCCAACAAGAAAACAAACTGGCGTTATTAAGTAGTGGATGTGAATATGTTAGACAGAAAAAGTATGAAAGTGACAATTCCAAAGAACAGGTGTAACAATGTTGAACAATTACGATGTGCAATCGTAACATGAACGATGAACATCGGTACAAACTACATTTCTAAACAGTAATCGGGAAAGCAAATGTTTAGAGTCCGCAGTCCACAGAATCTAAACTGACATACACTAAACCGGGCGCGTTGACCGTCCGTGCCCACGATGCGGCCCGTAAGTGACCCTCGAAGTCGGCGCCTCGACGTCGGCGGCTGGCGGTGTTTGGTGTCGGGCCGTGATGTCCACAGCTTATTTGCCCGGGAGTTGCTCGGCGTTCGTTTATCGTCCCGGAGCCGACAGGTGAATTATCGTATCGGATCGTTTTTACAAACCTCTCGAGGCGTTGGCGTTCACCTCTTGCCGTCTAGACGTACACATGGATCATACACGCGCACGCTGGTTCTCGCCGTAGTTGACACTCCACCGGCGGTCACTTTCACATGCAGTCAATTTAATCACACAAAACAGTAGCTGTGGAAGAAGACGGCTTCACGTAGGCCGGTTATGCTTCCAGCATAAGTAAAACTCTGCTAGCGTTCACCTTCACTGGCAAGCAATCTAACAGCACACAAAACAACAGCCACGGATGCGCCCAGCTTCACGTATCCCGGGTGTGTGGCCACCATGGTTTAGACCCTACCAGCGGTCACCTTCACCGGCGAGCAACTTAATCACACACAGGACAACAGTCACAAACGTACATAGCTCAACGGGCTCTGGATGTACCAAAGATCACTTTCTGTACCGTTTATGCGAAAAGGCGCGGCACGTATACGCTTGCGGCCCATTCTTAAAGAAGCGATGCTGGATAGGCATGTATAAATAGGAGGCGGGGGGGGGGATTGAATATGTAATGCGACTTTTGTGACAAGCAATATTGGACTACTACGACATGCAGGCAATAGATTTAGTGAATTCTAAGATGTGTGGGGTGCAGTAAAATACCAACAGACGAAACTGGGGCGCTATAACGCAAAGCTAATCCAAACTTTTCAATTCCCATTCTGCAATCAGTCCTCCGCGATTGGTCACAAACTTTTTTGGACCACCCCCACTTCACCTGTCTGTCACGCGACGTCACGAAAACCGCAATAGCTCCCCAAGTGATATGACGTGTACACAATAATGATGCAGAATTTGGTCGAACAAAAGAAAAATAGTTATTTCTGATTCGACGCATTTTTGCCATCAGTCCACGGCTATTGGTCAAAAGTTTTTTGGCTGCACCTACTTCACCTGCCTGTCACGCGATGTCACAAAACCGCAAGAACTGATGGCGTCAAAGTGACGTGTTCGCGTTAAAGGTGCATTAATACACCGAGCAAAACTGAATTTTTTCTGAATAGCAGCAGGCTGCCCCGTTCCGAAAGGAATAAAACATGGCTGTTGCTGATCGCTCAGGCACTGGCTACTCGCACTTGCCGTAGAGGATGGGTTTATTTTGCGTGGCCGTGTAACATATTTGAGCACTTTGGCACGTTTACGACCTCGTTCTGCAACTATTCTTTGCCGAGGATCCGTTTTAGCATAATTCCTAAGCTTCCGTTGCATGCTGCCGTGATTTTCGACAAGCCACCTCAAGCTAAGTAAGGGAAAGCGGACCAATCGCAGACGCCGGCACCACTCTCTTCATCCTGTTATCGATCTTCAATGCAGTGGCTCGGCCCCATTGAATCCCTCTCCACTTGAGCGTGCTCCTCGCCTCTTGTCAGCCAATTAGGGGTGCGATCGCGCAAACAGCTCGCTTTTCCGTTCTCTCGCTTGCCCTCTCGTGATTCGTTGGCGCCCGCGCGTTTCGTCACGGCGGCCATTGCGCCGGGGCGGGACCACAAAATGCGTTTACGTCACACTCCTGTCAATCATTCCAAAAGCGAGGGGAAACGGCCGCTTTCGTGGAACGGTCGACAAGGGCATTCGCTTCGAAGAATGAATGGCCGTTGCCATAGCAGCGCTAGTAGCAGACGATGCGCCTGTCGTCTGCTCATAATGTCGTCGCTCGCCGAACATGGCTGGCCCTGGCGGGGGTCGAGTTTTTCGAGATTAAAACGCGATCCGCCATCGCCGAACGTTAGCGATGTTAATTATTGAAAACAACTGTGATCACAGTGAAATTAAATGCTGCGCCTGCGCTGTGATAAATATAAATAGTGCTGTTTTAATTTTTATTGATCCGAGTGCATTTGTCGAGAATGCTCGCCGTTTCACGTTGTGCTCCGCGAGCCGCGAGTCATCCGCGAGCCGTTCGACCAAGGCGTCCCGGTGGGACGCCCGACGAGGGCCTCGCGACCGGCGCTGCACCCGGGGTTGGTAGCCTGGAAAAAGTACCACTTTTTAATGAACTAAACACACAACTACATTACGTCCAGTGCATTCAAGCTGTGACATTGCAGGATATTTCCTTTTCACTTACTGGTTCTCACTCCGCCAGGGCCAGCTGCAGGCTGTGCAGTGGCTGGAGGGCTTCGGGGCAGTGGCTCAACAGGGCCCACTCCTGGCTGCTGCAGTGCTCCTATATTGGTTATAGAGGGTACATTCACTCAACGGTTAGAGTAGAAATAGTTTGCGTTCCTTATATACGAAACAGATTCCACAAACAGGAAGGCAACAGGGAAGAGCAAAAGCTTACCTTCACGTGAAAGGCCACTGGTTCCTGCGGTGGTGCCCACAGATTCCACGGTCACCACCATGGCGGGCTGAATTATGTATAAAATGCGAAGAAGCAGTTTTGTCAAGTTTGCGTAATCTGCTCCTCCTAATATGCACTAACATAGAGTTATGACAGCAGAAAAAAATCTCTTGAAATCCCAGTAGTAAACCATCTTGTGCATGCCAGCAGCAAACACATGCACATAAAGGAAGAAAAACTATTTCTGTTATACCAGTGTCACGCAGGCACTTTTGATCTGAATCGATCCCGATCGGGGCAAAATTTCTCTATTTCTATTGCCTCCTTCGCGGAATGAAGAAAGGAGCCAGTGGCTGTCGAGAAATTCCATCTAAACTGGGCGCGATTGCGAAGGAAGCGGCCTGCGTGACTGGGGTATAACATTGCTTACGCGATGCAGTATACGCGGCGCAACTACTGTAAATTACTGCCGCGTCCTCCCGTTTTTTTGGTGCGTTTGTCAATGGCTTACCTCGTCGAGTGGTTGGTAAAAAGCCTCGCACACTCCGGTCACCGTGGAGGTGCCCACTAGGGCGATGATACGGCCACGAAGGCCGGGCAGACGGCCACCACCCGTGCCGCTGCAATTACGGACAGCATTGTAAATATCGCGAGCAACAGAACCGCTCCTCGCACTCACCTTTGACTTGCGGAAGCTGTGGCGGCATCTCGGCGGGAAAGAAATACTTCTTTCCGCCAAAAGACCTGCCACTGTTCGGCTGTCTTGGCGGCCGGGCCCTCAGTGTTCAGCAGGGCGGCGAGCTCACTCCAAAGCTGCCGCCTCCGCTCCACCGTGCACTCCGGTGTGAGTGCACACGATGCCCGCACAAGATAGGGATGGCCCTCCATAAACGCCACCAACAGTTCACGTTGGTGTGGCGACACGTGAGGGCCAAGCTTGACGTTCTTGTGCGACGACATTTTGGCAACTGACGAACAGCGATTTTGCAATTGAACTGCGCGCTCCCGCCAATTTGTTTTGACGTGTGCGATACCACCTAGCGGACTAAACCAAAATATATGCCGCTTAAATTAGTTTTCTGCTCTCGCATGAGATTTCCGAGGCAGATTATATGTTGCAACAGTAAGAATCTTTTTCTTATATTACGTGTTTAATTATTAAAGCATCGCAAACATTCTGCACTTAATGTATCGTCCCCGATCGAAGCTCAAACTGGTGACGCAAACTTCCGGGGCTGGGCTCGCTCGTTTATTGGCTGTGCTCTCCCTCCCGTTCTCACAAATCTTGCGGACGGCCTACTTTGTGACGTCGCAGCCAGACCGAACGAACGGAAAAGCGAGCTGTTTGCGCGATCGCACCCTATAGTTTTACGTTATGGGGCCCCTGTTAGCTAAGAGAAACGGTTTGCGAAAAACGACTGGTGAGGCGAAGGGGAGAACAGCTAAAGTAGTTTTTGGTATTCCTACGTCTAGTGGGCTAAACACAATTCACCTTCGATGACCATGCACAGCGGCTGCCCTGATGGATGGCCCGCTTGCTGCCTATGGCAAGATGGCGGCGCGCGGCTTCAGGTCAGGGGCGCCCCCTCCGCTCCAGCAAGTTTTATTTAAACGTCTTTCTTTGTGTTCAACTTTTCGGTTGTTGTTTTGGACAACGACTTGGACCACTGAGAATGTGCACGCCCGATTGGACAACTTTCTGCTGGCTGCTACCTTGCAAAATGATAGATGAGGACTTTGTTTCTTAACGACTATTTGTCCGAGTTGTTGCTGTCGGAGTCTAGCTGGATCCACGTTCTTGGTGCCAAGTATATTTGCCGGCATCCATCCACGTGTGTTATGCGGGCCACCGACCGGAGCCGGTGGCCCGCACGGGCGATGGAGCATCGCACGGGCGCCTGAGCTGTCTAGCTGTGCCGGGTGCCGGGATGTTTGAGGCGAGTCAAACAGTGCCGAGAAGAGAATTCTCCGTGGCCGAAGTAACCAACAAGTTGGGACACCGGACATGTGCCACTGGGAGTGCTCCCATTCTTGCCTAGTACCCCAGAACGAGTGGGCACGTCTGATACCGGGGATTTGAAGCCTTAACTGTATCTATACACATGTATGTGTATTAAGGGAAAAAAAAGAGCCACAAAAGACAAAGGACAAGAGATGTTCACACCACAACGACTAATGGTTGTGGTGTGAACATCTATTTTTGTTCTGTGTCTTTTGAGACTGTATTTTTTCCTTCGACTATGTACCAGCTGGCCCGTATGTCAACCCCTATGTGTACAACTTCTCCGTACCCCCATACACATCTCATCACCATTCTCCCCTCGACAAGCATCACACATCGCCTGCATCGTCGTGTCACTGAGAGCCACGAGCTACAGATGATGAGCCTGTGCTCGGGTCATCGACTGCCCCTGCTACATCGCTAACTTTCAAACAAGCCTCCCGTCATTTAGATGCTGAAATTGCGTTGTATCTGCAGATTTCTTATTTTTCTTTTCTTTTCTTTGTGTTTTTGCCAAACGTGTTATATGACATTTCAGAAGTATGATTACCAAAGAGACGTAATATTAATCATCAGCCTATTTTATGTCCACTGCAGAACGAAGGCCTCTCCCTGCGATCTCCAATTACCCCTGTCCTGCGCCATCCGATTCCAGCTAGCGCCTGCGAATTTCTTAATTTGATCACCCCACCATTGTCTTCTGCCGTCCTTGACTGCGCTTCCCTTCTCTTGGCACCCATTGTGTAACCATAATGGTCCACCGGTTATCTAACCTCTGTATTACATGACCTGCCCAGCTCCATTTCTTTCTCTTAATGTCAACAAGGATATCGGCTATCCCTGTATGGTCTCTGATCCACACCGCTTTATTCTTGTCTCTTAACGTTGTGCCTAACATTCTTCGTTCCATCGCTCCTTGCGTGGTCCTTAACTTGTTTTCGAGCTTCTTTATCAGTCTCCAAGTTTCTGCCCCATATGTCAGCGCCGGTAGAAAGCATTGATTGTATACCTTCTTGTTTAATAATGATAGTAAGCTTCCAGTCAGGATCTGACAATGTTTCCCGAGTGCACTCCAACCCATTTTTATTCTTCTGTAAATTTCCTTCTCATAATCAGGGTGCCCTGTGAGTAAGTGACCTAGGTAAACGTACTCCTTCACAGGCTCTAGAGGCTGACTGGCGATCCTGAACTCTTGTTCTCTTGCCCGGCTATTGATCATTATCTTTGTCTTCTGCATATTAATCTTCAACCCAACTCTTATGCTCTCTCTTTTAAGGCCCTCAATCATTTCTTGCACGTGATAAAAGAAAGCCACATAATATACATGCGATGTTCTTCTTTGCAGCTTTCATTGTTTCTTTAGCTACTGCATTTTTTCTTTTTTTGTGCGCGGCTTTCTTTGAAATCTAATGACGGAAAGTCACGGAAGGGCACTTGTAGGAGAAAAGGTAACCTTATTTTCCTTATCAGGTAATGCACGAAAGAGAGAATTGGTGATTCCATATAGCATCAGAATTAATGCCGAGGAAGGGTAAACGGGTCCTTGGTAGCACGAAAATAGCTACAATGATGGTAATATTACGTTCTCTATCAAAAGATGTGTTCTATGGACGCAAGATAAGGAAAATTGGAGTTATTTTGCTTAGGCATTTGCGCTGCAGTGGACATCAAGCAGGGTCTTGATGATAATGACACTTATTTCTTATCGGATAGCATGTTGCGAGGCATAACACACTTTTACGGCAGCTTCGCAGCAAATGAACTCGAAGTGATCGTAGTATACATATCTGCGTCGATCGGAACAGCAGCCCGTTTTTGTTCAAGTAGCGCCTGACGTCCCAAGACTGTGGACTAACAAATACTGCGCATGTTTCTCCATCATTCGGTATGCGCAAACATTTGCACGTTTCCCACAGTGGCACTTGCCACGTATCGCCAGCTTGTCTACCATGATGGTGCTGTTTAACGAAGCCTTTGTGAGACAAAACACTACGGCGATTACCCCATCGAAGCGATGTGAGTATTGGCCTACACTAACAATAATGAAGCCTTTTGTCTCTCACTTTCCTCTCTCTGACAGTGGCACATCGTAGAAAATATCGTAATTAAGCTAATGCAATTTACTAATTCCGAGAAAATATGGGAGGAAACGAGTGTCTTTTAATAGAGTGTTTCACTGATCATCCGCCGGGGTGGATGGCTATGGTGTTGCGCTGCTAAGCACGAGGTTGCCTGATCAAATTCCGGCCGTGGCGGCCCCATCTTGATGGGGGCGAAAGGCAAGAACGCCCGTGTCCCGTACATTTGGGGCACGTTAGAAATCCCCTGGCGGTCAAGATTAATCCGCAGTGTCCCCCACAACGGTGTGCCTCATAATCAAATGGTGGTTTTGACATGTAAAACCCCGGACTACACTCATTCGCTTCAGTGGTTGACTTGTTGCATATTTTCATTGCTCCTCTGGAAAAAATGTGTCGGGTCGTTAGGTAAAAGGGTTTATTTGTTACAGAATTGTTCAAATTAAATTTGAGATTTTGAGCCTAATTACCGAGGCAAGCACCCGCTCTCATTCAGGGTGCTGAAGAAAAAAAAAACTTGATTCGAATCGATTTGTGAAAATCACTGCAACTATACTAAATAATTATATTACTTACCTCATGAATCCTCACCGCTCTTGTTTTGTTTTCTTCTTTTATTTCGAAATAACTGATGTATCTTTAAAAAAAAAGATCTATTGTATGTGTCTTTATTTACGTGCGTTCTGATCACACATAGTGTTTCTGTTCATGAGTGGTATTTATGCTTTCCTGCTTGTAATTTTGGTTCCTAGTCTTTTTTTATTCGAAATATTTATATCATTTTTAGGACTTGTGTGCATGCAAGTACTACATGTAATATATGATTCCAGCAGCGTGTACATTTCATTTTGCTATTATGTATGTTTCTTATTTTCTGCTTCTTATTTCATATGCCACGTAGCCAGGGGACCCAGACTCAAACTAATAATTGTAGCGTTTCTTATCGTGTGGTTTATCCGAAATCTTGAGATAATAAAACCTTATTCTGATTTTGAACTGCTAATTGATCAATCTTTCGCTGAGTTTGAGCAAAGCTTAGGATCAATGTCGGTTACTTTTTGGTGTATGAAAGTGCAGCCGTTATGCTATCACTAACATTCGCCACTAAGGGAAATTGCACGAAAGAGGAAAAGACAAACGGCCCATTTTTGTGAACGGCAGTCACAGCTTCTTCAAGTTACTTGCGGTGCACCGCCATATGAGTTACGGAGGTGGGTCTACCCTCTGCTCATTAGTCTGCTCCCTTGCCCCTCCATCATTCTCCTCCTTTTTTTTTCGTTAGTACTTATGCGCTCACATTTTCACACTGTCTTTAAGGGTATCCGATAGAACTTAAAATATAACAGCGCTTCCTGCAGCGAGATCATTTCAGTTTTATTCCGCTTTTCTTCGCTGCAGTGACTTATGGAGCCTTTGATGCTATTTACTCAACCTCGGTAAAGGCACACTACAAAAAAAAAAAAAATGTCAAGTGAGAATTTACGGAGCGGACTTGTCGCCGAGATGGTGCCACGGACTATAAGTGTCCCCGCTGCAGCGTTTGTAAAGCGTAGATGCTCCCTTGCACTCGTAGCACCGTTTATTTTCATCGGGTACCTGCTTTATTTAGTCTTTTCATCGATACTACCAAATGTGCGCCGTGTTACAAACGAGAAATATGCGCCAGTCAAAACGGGCTGCAAAATGCAGCTGAAGTCTAGCATATGTACATCTATTCACCCGAGAACCTATAGCGTCCGTCTCTAGAGGTTCCCACGGGCTCAGGCCGAGTCCTCGGTGTTCAATGCGCACCGGGAGAAGGGCGCGGCATTCCTTCGATCGGTGCATTTCATGGCTTGCAGAAAGGACATGTTTATGCTCTACGCGCGACTAAATGTATTGTACTGTGTACCGTAAGTTTATTGTGTAGAGCTTGCGGTGGCCCTGTTGACACGCGTCTGCGTACGGCCTTACTGGGCATTTGTATAACGTGGGTTCATGTACGAAACCCACACTTTTCAGAACGCAACCATTTATCGGCAATATCTTCCAGACGCAGCTTACCTCCAAGTGTCATGCGGAAGACCATTTGTAGCGTTTGTAAATTTGCTATTGGCGCGAACCTGTCAGGCTTGTCCACATCGGTTCCTGCGGAAATTTTCGCGAGTAACGGGAAATTTTAACGCGGTAAGACAGAGAGAGAGAGAAAGCAAGGACAGGAAAGGCAGGGAGGTCAACCAGAAGAGTATCCGGTTTGCTACCCTACACTGGGGGTGGGGGAAAGGGGAATAGAAAGAAGAAGAAAGGGCGAGAGTAAGCACAGAGTACGTGTGGGAGGGACACTATGCACAGGGACACTATAAACGGTCTCTTAAACCGGTGTACCTCAAGTATTGCAGTAATGCGCGATTCGCTTTTCGTGCCAGTGACGGGTGTGGCCACGGTCCGAGTATCTTTGACTCGGTGAAAGGTCGTAAGTCTAGTCGGTGTAAAGTTTCCTGCAGAGAGAGGCGTTGTACATCGTAGCGGGGGCAGGTACAAAATAGGTGCTCGATGGTCTCCTCGCACCCACAGGAATTGCACATCGGGCTCTCGGCCATTCCCAAACGAAAGGAATATGAGTTTGTGAATGCTACTCCCAGCCACAAGCGGTACAGCAAGGTTGCTTCACCGCGGGAAAGGCTAGATGGCACTTGTAGCCGTAGCGTGGGGTCCAGTTTATATAATCGGCAGTTGAAGGCACCTGAACTCCAGAGATCTTGCGACTTTTTGCGTGCATGTAGGCGATGTTCCCTGGCAGCATCATACCTCGCCAAAGGTATGGAACGCGTCTGGGTATCTTCGTGGGCAGACCGGGCAGCCTTGTCTGCTAGGTTGTTGCCGACAATGCATGGTGGTGTACTTCCCTGATGTCAGATATCATCTGCTCGTATACTCTGCGACGTAATGCAGACTTGATGCTGTGAAGGGCTGCCTTAGAGTCACAAAATACGACCTATTTCTCTGTGGGCTCTTCGGTGACGTACATCATAGCGGCATGGAGAGCTGCAAGTTCTGCCGATGTCGATGTAGTCGTGTGCGACAATTTGAATTTAACTGTAACCTTCTTGGCTGGAACGAAGAATGCGGCAGTTGAGCTGGCACGTGAGGTCGAACCATCGGTATATATATGTATGCGGTCATGATACGTCTGATGTAGTAATAGGAGCGTAAGTTGCTTCAGAGCCGGCGATGGATGATTGGACTTTTCTGTAATTCCAGGAATATCAAAATTCACTTGAGGCTGTCGTAGGCACCACAGGGGAGATGAAGGCTTTGTCGCCAGTTTAAAAGATGACGGTATGCACTCTTGATGAGCGCTAATCACTCGTGAAAAGGTCGCTTGAGGTCTTTCGGCTGGTAGGGAGGTCAAATGATGGTCGGGGATCCTTGACAGATGGCGAATGTGCGCTCTCAGAGAGTCGACAACTACGTGTGTCTGGATCACATGGTCCCCAGCGATGGCAATTGTTGCTGCTGTTGACGTGCACCGAGGCAGCCCTAAACACGTGCGTAGGGCTTGACCTTGTATGCTCTCCAAGGCGCGAAAGTTCGTCTTGCATGCATTTGACAACACGGGTAGACTGTAACGTAGGAGTCCGAGAAACAGTACCCTGTAGAGCTGCATCATAGAACGGACTGGTGTACCCCAGTTTTTGCCGCATAGAAATTTAAAGACCTGAGCAATGGCAACCAATTTTTTCTTTAGATAGACGCAGTGAGGGCTCCACGAGAGGTTGCGGTCAATGATTACACCCAGAAAACGATGTGTCTTAGAATAGGATACCGCTTGACCATTAATTGAAACAGGATACGATGACATTTGTTTGCGCGTAAAGCCAACCAATGCGCACTTTTCAGTAGACAGGCTGAGGCCTTGTTCTCGTAGATAAGATGCCGTCATGGTTGCCGCCCGCTGAAGCCTGGCTCGTACCTGAGGTAGAGTCACCGCAGAAGCCCAGATGCAGATGTCGTCGGCGTATATTGAGACGTGAACTGACCGCGGTAGGTACTCCGCTAGTCCTACCAAGACGAGGTTGAGCAGAATGGGGCTCAACACTCCACCCTGCGGCACACCATGCCTGATGTAATGTTCCGAAGTTGGGCCGTCTCCATTCTGTAAGAAAAAAGCACCTCTCAGTTAAATAGTCCCGAATCCATTGATACATCCGGCCACCAACTCCAACAGCCTCAAGCCTCATGGGCGACGCTGTCGTATGCTCCTTTAATATCTAGGAAAAGTGCCACTGATAGGCGCTTGGGGCTTTTTTGATTTTGGACCCAGGTTACGAGGTCAATGACGTTGTCGATGGACGAGCGACCTCGACGAAAGCCCGTCATGGCGTCGGGATAGATGTTTAATCGCTCTAGGTACCATTCCAAGCGAGCAAGAATCATTCTTTCCATCAGTTTACCGACGCAGCTCGAAAACGCAATCGGACGGTATGATGAGAGCTCAAGCGGAGACTTTCCAGGTTTCAGAATGGGGATCAAGCGGCTCGATTTCCATTGTCTAGGAACGGCGCCGTTCTGCCAAGACTCATTGTAGTAGCTGAGCAGCTCATCACGTGCGTCATGTCCAAGGTGGCATAGGGCAGCATACGTGATGCCATCAGGTCCTGGTGACAACGAATGCCTGCAGGTCGCCAACGCAGCATCGAGCTCTTCGAGTGAAAAGAGCACGTTCATTTATGGTACACGTGCCTCAGGGATGTCATTCAATGCTGCGTCAGTAATGGTGGCCGCGAACCCAGCAACCCGTGCACAGAACTCTTCAGCCACTTGAAGTTCCGAGCGGAGTTGGTATAGGGCCAGAGCAGCAAAGGGCTTCCTTTGATGCGGAGATGAGCGAAGTCCCCTAACAGTTCTCCATATGTGCGAGAGCGATTTTCTGGGATCAAGCGACTGACAGAAAGTTTTCCATTGCTTGTCATCCAGTTTATCTATACGACGCTGTACTTTCTTCTGTATGCGTCGTGAAGCCCTCAGATCCAAGACGGACTTCGTGCGCCGATACCTCCTCTCCGCCCGTCGGCGTTCCGCACGAAGCCTCTCCAGTTCCATATCTAAGTCTGTCCGCCTTCCTGACCTTGTGAGCGAGCAGATGGACGTTTTCAATGTCTCTGTGATTGCATCTTCGATGGTGTGTGAAAGGCCTTCTCGACATGCGTCATCCATATCCTTCTTGAACTTTGTCCAATCAACTCTACGCAAGACAGTAGAGGAGCGTTGCTCAACTCCTCTAATCTTTATGTATGCTGGAATATGGTCACTTCCACGTGTTTCAATGTCCGTAAACCAGTGGACGCTCGAGGCAAAGCGCCGTGATACCAAAGTTAAGTCCAAGCAGCTACTATAGGTGGTGCCTCGCAAAAACGTAGGGCTGCCGTCATTCACACAGCACAAATCATGGTCGGCAGCAAAGGAGGCGAGACTCCTGCCTTTGGAATCAATTTTAGTGCTTCCCCATAGCTGGTGATGCGCGTTGAAGTCACCTGTGATAACCCAGGGGCCATTGTTCATCAGTAATATTTTCTTGAGTCGTTCGCCGTCAAAGTGACCCGCTGGGGATATATAGGCTCCAATTAGTTTGAATGACACATCTTTCTTTTGGATATTCAGGCAGACATATTGGTTGTCGTCGTGAGGCTCTACCGTGTTAACGACATATGTAAAGTCCGTGCGGATGTAGATGATTACTTTCGTGCTCGCACCGCATGTGGACGAGACGAAAGATTCGTAACCGGACAGTCTGAGTGGTGTTGACGTATTTGGTTCGCAAATGACCAGTATGGGAAAGCGATTTGCAAAAAATGAATTGGCGAAAGTCTGCTATGCGGGTCCTTAGACCCCTAGCATTCCACTGAAAGATCGGCGCACTTTTAACTTCAGTGCTGAAGGGGACTATTGGTCGATCCATGATGCTTATACGATGCTAGCAAGCACTGGATTTTGTGCATCCAGTATTTGCAGAGCACTTCGAGCTGCTGGGGTTTGCAGCTTGTTCAGTATGATGCGCATTGTATTAATTAGCGATTGCAGCATATCAGCCACCTGCTTGTCTTGGTCGCACAAATCACTGACAGTAGACTTCGGGGGTTGTCCAGCAAAATTTTGCTGTGATTCTGTCGGTGGATGCTGTCGTTTTGGTAGAGCCGGCCAAGATTCTGCAGGTGTGGTCTTCTCAGTTGCCTTGTTCTTCGCGGTCCTTTCGACAGTGTCTGGCCCGGGCGGCAGAGGAGGAGGAGGTGGTGTAGGAAGTGGCATGCGCGTCGCAGAGACAACAGCCTTCCTTGAGGGGCGCCGGCGACGGGAACGTCGCTTCCTGACTTTTTCGGCAGCTTCGCGATGAGATGAATGATCTCTCGCCATCTCTTTCAAGATAGCCATTTCCTTCCTAATATGCGGGCATTTCCTCGAGGAAGCTTCTTGTGACCCTCCGCAGTTTGAACACTTCATCACAGTCGCGCCACATTTATCTGCAGCGTGGGGCTCGGCGCAACGGGGGCATGCTGCCTGATTTTCGCAGACGCTGCTCACATGTCCCAGTCTCATGCATTTGCGGCACTGAAGAGGTTTCGCAATGAAAGGCCGCACTGCATGTCTGAAGTGTCCCACCTTAACATGCGAGGGTATATATTTACCCTTGAATGCAATCTTCACGCAGCGTGAACTGCCTAGCCGCTTAACATCAACAATGACCTCATCATTGGCTGGCTTAATAAGAATCGGCAAGTCGTTATTAACGATGGCGACGTCTACGTCGTAGATAACGCCACTGACTACGTCAGATCCCAGAGGGATTTAAGAGCGCACCTGAATGCCATCGATGTCCGTTACGCTGCGTGGAGTGTTCAGAGCAGCCGCATGTTGGACATCAACCGCCAGTAGATTTTTCCGAGTGTTGACTCGAATGTCCGATATTTCATTTGGCACCAGGGCTTCCAGTGACATCGACACAGATTGCCTGTTGAGTAGCTTCATGTTGACGGTGGGAAGCAAGGGCACAAATATGATGGTATTGGCGTCCGGCCTCTGCGTGTGTCTTACTGTTTGCGTGCTTGACGATGAGGACGTCCTGGTGTTTCTTCGCTTCGCTCTGCGGCTCTGCATCAGCTGGAAGTCATCATCGGAAGTGTCCTCACTGCTGAGAGAGTAGACATGGGTGTCCTCGCTGTCGCTGTCGCTCTGCTGACCGTTCCGCTTCCTGGAGGCGGCCGCCGCTGACGCCGCCGTCGCCGGCAGACGTGCGGGGTCATCAACTTCCATCACGAGCGAGCAGGGAGCGAGGACCAGCGGATGAACTTAGAATTTCACAGAAATAAACTGGAGCAAGGAAGAACAGCTCTGTGTCAAAAACACTTCGTCGTCGTCCACGCGGTAAGAAGTGCTGGTGAAGCCTTAAAGGTGATAAGTTGTGAAAAGGGAAGGGACGAGGGGCCAACAAAATGCTCTATATATGCTGATGGGACTTGCCGCAACAATTGTTTACAGCGTACCAGTTCGAGCAGATGCGGCTGTCGTAATGATGGGACGCGGCTCTTGTAGCTTAGGTGGCACGAACGTAGTACTACATGACGCAACCATCACGTCGCAGAGATAATTTATATAAAGACGTCACCGTTGAATATTTATGCCACGTTGCCCGCGGAATATAAGCAAGTTCTAGGGGCAACAGAAGCATATCGCCCGAAATGAACCAACTTTTCGGGTTGCATTGCCGGATTTCCAATCAAAGTCGGCATCGTAAGCGTGCCTATGTAGGTATAGGTTTGGATGGCCCGAGCTGTGACCGTTCCCGTAATAACACTACTCGTTATAAATTTGACATTAAAGAGCGGAACGTCTCTCCGAAGGGGCGGAACGCGCTCGCGCCCTCCCCGTTCGCACGGCGCGAAAGCTCGCAAGGGCGACCCGAAAATTGCTTCAGGAGACAGCACCGTCTGGCGATAACTCCCCGCTCGATTAATTAACTCACTCGATCGTGCGCGCACACGGCGGCGGAATGTTTACGTTTTTCTTCTTCCCACTAGCTCTGCTTTCATCGTCTCTCATTTTTATTTGTCCCCTTTCTTCGTCTTTACACCCTCGCAGATCTTTTTCACCGTCCAGTTCACTTCATCCCTCGTGTTCTTCTCTGCACTTTTTATGTGCGCATTGAAATACCGGTGCAGCGGGCGCTAATGCGTTCTAAATTTTGCGCGTGCATGCGAAGATAAGCATGCGTACACACGCTCAGGCACGGGTGCAATGTGAAAAACCCGACTGCCGATCAGTGTTCACGACGCTTAGGTGTATGCTGCACGCACGAAGCGCACAGATGGAGTGGGCGCCGAACTGTGGGCGCAGCATATGCGTATGTGACTCGTCGACTCGCTTCGATGCGAGCAATTCTCTACAGCGGACGGCGCTCACGTGAAGGCTCTTAAGCGCCGTTCATCTCGTGCTATTGGCCAAATCGGCAAGCGATGCAGGCGCCGCGAAACTGTAAGCTAGCCTGCGCAACAGCGCTGCAAGACGTGGACGTAGGCTCAGGGATGTCACTGCACGGAATAAAAGAACGATATGCAGGTGATCGAAGAACGCGTTAAAATGTTTACATGTGCGGCCCGTGTCCAGCGTGTGCTGGAGCTGCGTAATGTCAATATGTGATCGTATACGATAGTTTAGTTCTCGACACCGTGAACGGTGGCGGGAGGTGACTTAGTTTTTCTTTGGCTTGTTCAGGTTCCTAAGTGAACATGTCTTTCAATCATTGGTAACATCAGCAGGAATGTTAAGAAGTGTTCAGTGGCTTCGATTGAACGCCGAGGTTAATAATAATATAATAATATTTGGGGTTTTACGTGCCAAAACCACTTTCTGATTATGAGGCACGCCGTAGTGGAGGACTCCGGAAATTTGACCACCTGGGGTTCTTTAACGTGCACCTAAATCTAAGCACACGGGTGTTTTCGCATTTCGCCCCCATCGAAATGCGGCCGCCATGGCCGGGATTCGATCCCGCGACCTCGTGCTCAGCAGCCCAACACCATAGCCACTGAGCAACCACGGCGGGTAACGCCGAGGTTCGTTACCTGACCGGTCATACGGCATACCAGCATACAGCCCACCTCACCTCTCTGTCTATCATTTGCGTCATTTGCGTCATTGACCTACTGGACCCACGTTCATGAAAAGCCCAGATTTTCGTAAGAACAAACGCCGGCCAATCTGGTTATCGAGCGCAGGCATCTAGCGAATGGCGATCAACATTTGCGAACGAAATGTTTTGTAAGAACGGCCTCGATAGGCCACGTACTGTCGTCCACAAACGTTTACGGGACGGAGTAAATTGGGCAAAAAATTGCAACGAATTCAAAGTTGCAGTGTTTAGACGCGTTTTTGACCTCCATGGTGATCCGGTAAATTAGAAGTGCCATGAGGTAGCGTATTCACAAAAGAACTTACGCTAGAATTCTTCCTAACAACAACAACAAACAAAAAAATTGGTAATCCTGCTACTGCGCACATTGTAAGCGAAGGCGGCTTCATTTCACGGCGTCGTGGCGGAGGTTGGGCGGCCCGGCGCGGCGTGGCACCGCGCGATGGCTCAAAGACTGCGGGCGTGTGTCCTGTTGCACCCCGCTGTGCGCGTCACCCGTCGCGCGCTGCGCTTCTGAATGTTGACGACTGTTACGTATAAACACCACAAAGGGTGTTGATTGAACGTTTGGCACGTGTCAAACCACCGTACCTCCTAGCGAGACCTCAGCGCGGCGTGGGCAACGACTAAAAGCGCTCACCCCCACCGTTACCTGGAAACCGGAGAAAAGCATGAACGAGAGGGAACCCCGTCAACGAATGGACAGGTGCAGTTAATTAAACGACTCAAATCATCACCCATCCCTCGGTACTTATCCAGCCGTCAAGACAGCGTGTAAACCGGTGGTTGCAGGATTGCACGAAAGGATCTCAGGCCGTACCTCACCTCGCAGACGTCAGCGCGGCGTGGGTGACGACGAACGAACCAGATGTCGCCGGATGATTTCCTTTTGCCTCAAAGTCCGAACCAATTTCTTCGAGGCGGAGTTACTACGGCATATGGCTAGCATGGGCGTGGTAACGCAACGGAGTCGACGATGGTGATTTGCGGCTGCACAGTCTTCAGATTCCCTAGTCGACTCGCCCAGGGAAGACCACGGGATTAAACGCAGATACTTTTCGAGAGTGAGGACACATGGTCCTGATGTGAACTGAGACGTTAACTTGCTCTCGCAAGGAGTGGGGTTCCGCACTAGAGCTGCGTAATTAAGCTAAATAAACCCTTTTTCCTTCATTTTCTACAACTTGACGTCGTAGTCGATGGGCTTGGTGGATTCCGTGGCCTGAACGTCACCCTGGCCGCAACAATTGGCTAGCAGCAGTGAGATCAATACGTCAGTCCTCATGATCTGAGATCGGTGGACTTGTGTACGTGGCTCCGGGAGGCACGAACTTTACAAGATCGAGGTAAAATACGGACGGCAGAGCGACTTCTGCGGATCCGGGATCAGCAGACCTCATCTTAGTGGCTCAGGGAGACACAACCATCGTAGTAACGGCGTGGAGTCTTGGACGACTCGAGGAATCTGGAAGGAAAAGCAGCAGAAGGCAGTTCCACCATCTGGGATCGGCGGACCTGGGAACGTGGCTCCGGGAGACACGACCTCCGTAAGCTCAAGTTTGGGTGAGTACTTGAGTGACAACGTTTTGCCGGACAATAAGGACAGGGTTTTATCGGACAATTAGCTGGGATTGATCTCCACCGGGTGTGCGGGCAATACAGGGGAAGTTGTAGTCAGCTCTCGAAAAGCATGGAAATTACAGCGTTAAAGGAAGAGGAGCTGCTGCTCTTGGCAGCAGAGCTCGGTATGGAGATTAACCATAGGTTAAGGAAGCCAGAAATTCGTAAGATGGTTCACGAAGTGGGTTTCGATGAAGGACGAGCTCACAGAGGCCTGGGAAAATATATGTCGCGAGAGGAAAGAAAGAGCGGAAGAGAAGGAACGTGAAAAGAAACGAAAGCAGAAAGATGTTCAGCTTGACAGAGAACGAAACAGAATCAGAGTCAAATTTTATTACTACATGTAATTACAGGAGGAGGTCCCGGAGTCGGAGACTGAATTGGCTCCTCCTGTACAAACGAAATATATACGAAAGGAAAAGTAAACTTAGTTAACGCAGCGACAGTAATAGATACAACTACAAAACCAAATTAGAAAGGCAGCAATTATAAAAACAGTAGAACACGAATTAAATCGTGTAAGCAACATATGGAAACATGAATAAATAGAACAGAATATGGGCTTGTTTAAACAGTTTCATACGTGATTAATAGCATGATATAAACTTCAGTGTTAATCAATGAAAATGCAAACGCATGCATTATGCGGCATATAAAAAAAATTTAGGTAAGGCTCGGTTGGTTCAAAAGGAACTTTTTGAATTGTGTATTAAATGAATGTGGTGTCATTAATTCTAAAACAAACAGTAGCGAGTTGCATAATAAAAAGCACTGAAATGAACAAATTGCTTGCCGTAGTTGGTTCGAACTTTAGGTAAGATGAGATTTTTCCTAAGAGCAAATCTAGTGTTGTTAGTGTTGTCTAAGAAAGAAGACGGAATGAAAGAAAAGGGGAATCGATTATTGATATGTTTATATAACGAGATACCTAGGTTATATTTAATTATGTCAGATACTGTAAGGATATTATTGGCTTGTAATAATTGTTTGGCGTTGGTGTAGTAAGAGCTAACAGTTATTTTTATTGCTCTATTCTGGACGATTTGTAGTGGCGCAAGCTGAGTACTGTGCGTATTACTCCATGCAATTATAAAATAATTAATATGTGAATGAATGATTGCATATTACAATGATAACAGAATAGAATGCGAAAAAAAGGGACGAGCTCGAATGAGGATGCGTATACCATAGGACATCTTTTTTCTACGTTTGAAATGTGGTGACGAAATTTAAGTTTCTATCTAGACTGACGCCAAAATACATGCAGTCATCACTTGCCTGGAACGAGTACTGTGGCATGCAGATAGAAGGAACAGAAACTAATGACCATTGATGGGAAGTAAAGACAATGAACTTAGTTTTAGCTGGATTAAATTGTAATCTGTTTAATTTACACCAGTGTAGTATGTTGAGAAGGTTTATCTGCTAGGCAGTTCATGCTTTTATCCTAGTTAAATGTTGTAGTATTGTCAGAATACAGCCAACAATTACAGTGCGTGAGTAAATGGGGCAGATCGTTAACATAAATTAAAAACAAAAGTTGGCCCAAAATGGACCATTGTGGTACCCCTATGTTAGTCATTATTTGCTTTCAGTATGTCCCGGAAACACTGACCACCTGGTTTCTATTACGGAGGTAACTACGGATTAGTAGCAAGGAAGGACCAGACATTCCCATTGCTTCTAATTTTAGAAAGACTATCTGGTGATTTATAGTGTCAAAGGCTTTAGTTAGGTCAACAAAAATAGAGCCGGCATAGCTACCATCATCAATAGCTTTCTTTAGATAATGTGCGAGAAATATTAGAGCGAGATCTGTAGAATATCCTGAAAGAACTGAACTGATAACGCGGAAGAATAATAACTTTGTTGAGATAATTTGTTAGGCGTTTCTCAGTTAGTTTCTCGATTATTTTACTGAAGAATGGCAGCACACAGATTAGTCGGTAGTCCGTTAATAATGAACAATCTCCCTTTTTAAATGTTGGGATAACTTTTGCACGCTTTAGTTCACGAGGAAACGTCCCTGTTTTAAATATTAAATTAATAACATCTCCTAGAATATTAGATAATGGACAAGCATTTATTTTGTATGACATGGCCTAATATCGTCAAGACCGGCACTTGGGAGTTTTAGATTATTAATTTTAGAGATTGCTTCATCAGGAGTAGTAGGAAACATGTAAAAAGATTGTGGGAGGCTTGTCGATTGATGATCAAAAGCCTTGTCCCAAGCCAAGTTGTTTGAGAAAGGCAGGCAGAAGATGAGCGCGACAAGAGGCAGCATGAAATAGAACTCAAGAAAATAAGACTAGACATTGCGAGATTTAGGCGCAGGGCGCCGTTACAAACAGAAAGCGTTAAAATGACCAACTAGCTTCAGCCGTACAAAACAGCGGAAGACATCGGTCTCTACATGATTCATTTCGAAGGGATTTGTGAGAAGCGATCATTTCGCCAGGACATATGGCCGGAGCGGTTGTTTGAGCTGCTGCCGGGAGAAGTAGCGCAGGTCGTAGCCCGACTGAGGGAGGCGGGGGAAGACAGGTACAGTTTAGTGAAGGCGGGTTCGCTCGCTAAATTTAGGCTCTAAGCAAAGGAATGTCGGGAGGAACCGATTTCCTCGACTGAAATTCAGGAAGAAGGTCTGGCGCTGTGTTACGTCGCGCAACACAGTGCAAAGAAAGAGGATGAAACCGCCAGCTTGAGAGGCGTAGTCAAGCCAGAGGAGGAAACCTTGCTGATTTCCCCAACGGAAATTCAGAAAGTTGGTCAGGCCGAGGAGCCGACAACGGAAAGAAAAGCAAGGCACTCGGGACTGAGAACCAGAAACAGTGCCAAGAAAAAGAGGCGTTGCAAATTCAGAATTGCGGCAGAAAAGACAACGCGGCCGAGTGAATCTAGAGCCACTAAACCCTGTGGTGAATGCCGAGAAAGATATAGAAAGCCGCATTTGTCGTTGGAAAGGTTTCGAGTCAGAGCGCGTACGATCGAGTCACCAGACGAGGTTGAAAAGAAAGCGACGTTCGGCGCGGAGGAGGACAAAAGCTAAGGGGCAATTACGTTCCCCCTCGTTTAGATCTTTTCGAGGTGCAGCCTGTCTGACAGGGGAGAACACGGCGGTCAGGCGAGGTGACATGGTCATACCAATCAGTCCACTCCGAGGGCAATACCAAAAACGCAGGTGGACAGTACGAAGCGTATCGGGGCTCTGTACCGAGGGGAATGACATACATGCCTTTTGTATTCCCGAGTTGACAATCTTGACAGGAGCTTTCAGACAGCGCCCACTTCGAGTACGGTTTAAGGAGACCGTTTGCGCGGGCATAAAATTTGGGAACTGTTTTTTCGATATGTCGTATTTTTTTTTTTGGCAGGCAGGATTCATTTTTTTTTTTTGAGATACGCTTGCACCGCCAAGTCTAGGTTAGTTATTCTTAACCTGTAGGGCGCGCTTGAATAGCTGTTTACTTTTGATAAGTGTTCGCGAATTTTTTTTTTTTAAGAAAGACGCGTTATTTAGCGGCGCTGCTGTTAACCGCACGATTTAGAAAGTGTTAGTACTCTCCCTTTGAAGCGTGTCGTGCTCGGACACAAAGAAGCTAAGCGTTGGTACGTGTCTCGCACGTGTATTCACCAGACAGCAGTGCTTTAGTATCGCTTAGAGCGTGCGTGGTAGAAATAAGAAATACGCTCGATTCTTCGTGAAATTTCAAGTGTGTAAATTACGCAACGTGGTTTTGTTTTTGCATTAGTGCGGGTCTTTTGTGGGCAAGAGAACGACAGTGTGACTGCGTGAGTCGCACGGAGGTTGAAGATTAACGAGGCTTATTCTGAAAATGTGGATTGCTAGAGCAGGAAGCTTTGTCTTCACGGCCTGTACTTGTCTCGCCAGATCTCTGCAGAGGATGCATTGTCTGGTGTGACGCCAGCAACCATGGTCGAGGTGTCGCTCTTGCCCAAATTGACGAAAGCGGTGAAGCTCATCCTGTGCGGTACCTCAGCCGAAAACTGACACCGCGAGAAGAAGCGTTTAGCAAGTCGCAGAAAGAATATTTTTGCATGGAATGGGCTATTCAAAAGCTAGGATGCGATATTCAAGGCGCTAAATTCTCGGTAGAAATCGACCATGACCCTCTTGCATTGTTGAAGCAAGGGTCGGAAAGAATCGGGAAACGGATGAGATGGTCACATTTGGCCGGAATTAGAATGCAGACGAGCTGGGCTGGGGCCACGATCTCAGTGTTTATATTATATATATATATATATATATATATATATATATATATATATATATATATATATATATATATATATATATATATATGTCTATATATATGTCTATATATATATATGTCTATATATATATATATATATATATATATATATATATAGACATGTTCTGTATGTATCGCTAGTGATGTTGTTAAGTTAGGCGCCTATTTCTGTCTTGTAGAGAGCTGACCACGACTAGAAAGGAGGAAGACAGGGAGAGGCGTAAAACCTTGTAATGTGATACGGGGATCATAGTGTCCGGTAGGCGTGTCGCTCAGGCTCGCCGATAAGTTTGTGTGTGGGTACCTTTGTATGCCCAGGGAGGTGGACACAACGAAGCGAGGGCCCTCAAACTGCCGTGTGACAGCAGCCATCCCAACTAGAACGATCCCCGAGGCCGCGACCGAACATCGACGCTTCGAGCAACCTGACATCCGGTCACCCTCAGGTCGGATCTCCTGGCGGTGGAGGTGTTTGTTACGTCTCAACACCACCAAGTGTTTTAATTTAATGTTTGCCATGTGTGGCTGCGCTAACCAGACGTCAGCACGGCGTGGATAACGACTAAAAGCGTTCACTCCACCATTACCTGGAAACCGGAGAAAAGGGGGAACGGGAGGGAACCACGACGACGAATGGACAGGCGCAGTTAATTAAACGAGTCAAATCACTACCCATCCCTCGGCACTTATCCAGCTGTCAAGACAGCGTATAAAGCGGCGGCTGCAGGATTCCACGAAAGGACCTCAGCCCGCGCCTCACCTTGCAGACGTCAGCGCGGCGTGGGCAACGACAAACGAATCAGGTGTCGCCGGATGATTTCCTTTTGGCACAAATTCCAAACCAGTTTCTTCGAGGCGGAGTTACTGAGGCCTATGGATGGCATGGGCGTGGTATCGCAAAGTAGTCGACGATGGTGATTTGCTGCTGGACAGTCTTCAGATTCTCTAGTCGACTCGCCTAGGGAAGGCGACGGCAATAAAAGCAGATACTTTTTAGAAAGTGGGGACAGACGGTCCTGATGTGAACTGAGATGTTAATTTGCTCTGCCATGGCGGCCGCATTTCGATGGAGGCGAAATGCGAAAACACCCGTGTACCTAAATTTAGGTGCACGTTAAAGAACCCCAGGCGGTCGAAATTTCAGGAGTCCTCCACTACGGAGTGCCTCGTAATCAGAAAGGGGTTTCGGTGCGTAAAACCCCATAATTTAGTTAACTTGCTCTTGCATTATGTGGCCTTCCGCACTGGAGCCGCGTAACTAAGCTAAACAAACCCTTTTTTTTCCATGATTTTCTATAACTTGACGACGTAGTCGATGGGCTTGGTGGATTCCACGCCCCGAACACCACCCTATAGCCGCGACACAATGTTTCTAGAAACGAGGCGCTCGGGCAGAGCAATTGCCGGTATGTCTTCCAAGGCTAAATCCGCCTGCAGACAACATCCTCCTGCTCGACTGGCCCATGAAAAAGAGCACTTACGAACGAAGAGCTTTGTAATACAGCCCTGCCACGTACAGCCGGCGACAAAATTAATGAGAAACGGATGCGTTTCTTGCGTGTGGCTTGATTCGGTGGCACTTGGCTCGTTTAGCTGAATCGGCAATCCGCCCGGTCGTGTTAATACAGCGTAAATTATGCGTAATTCCACACTACGTGTTGCGGCTGCTAGCGTTCTGACTTTACTGGCGATACTCATCTTCCCCCTCCCCCCCCCCCCCCCCGTTGATTTGCGGCCTAAAAAAAAAAGACATTGTGAATAAGATTTCAGTGTGTTCTTGTTATTTTTCCGTATCTTTTTCATGGCATTTGCACACATTTTCACACATAAGGAAGAAGCCGATAATCGTATTTGGGACCACCGCGGTGAAATAATATAAAATACTTTGAATGTTGCTGCTCCCTACGCCACCGAGTAAAATGTGCCGATATTTTATTTCGATGTGATATGAGCTTTTCAGTGAGTGCATAGAAATACGCATAGCGAAGCACATAATAGAATACACACGCTTATGCTTTCGGTCATAGTCACCGTGCTTTCTTTTTATGAACCTCCGCACGCGTTTTGCATATACAAATATACTCACACACGCAGTATCGTCTATTGATTATTCTTCATGGAGTGTATCCAGTAAACTTTTAACCCGTTCCGCTCATTCCACTCTGCGTGTTCTATAGACGCCGCTCGAGTAAACGTATCCACGGAAAAATAAGAGGGAACAACAGCAACAACAAAGAAAAAGCATGGACGCAGCCAAAGCGCTGCGTACGTGCTTGCAGAAAAGCATCGAATCACTCTGACCGTCGGCGCCGCCGCCTCCGCTACCGTATGCGCGGATGCGCCCGTCTATAACGCTCGCGCGCGCACGCTCATCGTGAGCCCGATTAATCTCTGGGCATTTTCGAGCAAATACACGGCACGCCCCGGGGCCCGTTTCCTTTTTTTTTCTGTTCTTTCTTTGGATTTCGTAATTTTGTTTATTTTTTATTTTTTGTCTCCGCAGCTTAAGGCGACAGCTGCAGGCAGAGCTGCAGGCGACAGGCGCGTGCCGCGCGCGCTGCGATCACCGAGGGATTACGTCGTTGAGTAAAAGGGAGGAACGCGGGCTCCTCAGACACACACACAAACATATATATATATATACACTAAGGGCGATAAAGCAAGGCTGGCTGGCCCTACAGGCGCAGAGAGGCACACTGGGAAGTGTGAATACACGGTTGTAAGGGTCTGCGGAGAAAGAAGACGAAGGAAGGAACAACGCCGGCGGAAGGGAGAGTCGTTCGCGCTAATTAGAAAACGAAGAAGAGATGACGAACGAGAGCGAGCGGCTCTTCCCTCGCATGTGCATACACGCGCACCATCAACAGCACAGGCACCCTCCGATACCCCTCATCTTCTGGCGGAAATTGTACGCCGCGAAAATTGAGAAGGTGTCGGGACCCGGCACAAATTAATGGCCCCAAGGAAACGAGCAGGCGCATGGGGATCGTGGGCGAGGAGAAGCGGGAGGAGGCGTAATGTAAACGGCTCCTTCGAGCGGGACAACATTAGGCAGGAAAGATAAATACAGTCTCCCTGGTGATGTATTATGCATGTGTCCAGTTTCAGCGGCCGACCCAGTCTTGTCAATCGGTGAGCACAGCCGTGCGTTCAGGCTCCCAGTGGATCTTTAGCGTCGCCCGTTTTCGTCCTATTTTACCGCGTGCCGCCTTACCTTATGGAGAAATGCAAATGGGGCAATGGAGAAGTAATTTGCAGTAGGGTTGGCGCTTAATACATCATTCGCTGTTCCCCGCCCCCCCCCCCCTTTTTTTCCTTATTGTCGCTATGGCTGAACGCGGGAAAATGAAAGCCAGTACGAGCCGACACGCTGTACAGTGCGTTTCGCAGGGAACTATTGTTGACGCCTTACTCGGCCATGTCGGTGGGCCCGCAGAACCCTATAGGATACTTTCAACGCGGCCACTTACTGCTGACCACAGCAGTGTAACATATTACCGCAGTTGCGCGTACAGTTTTACCTGGTCGCTGAATTTTTTTGTTGGCTCGAGGCTTTTGACTTTGTGCTTTTTGAAGAACCGGAACTAAGGGGACGAACAGTCATCACTAAACTCAGCTAGTATAATGACACTTCCCGCCTGCGCTTTTCTTTGGTCACGTTTTGGCGTCTCTTATGAAAAGCGCTGTTCTTCAGTCCGACTGTGTAAATATTCCATGCGCCATTTGCGCAAATCCTCAAGTTCGCCTCTATATACTCATGGTAAGGCCCTTCGAAGTCGCCAGCAGGATGACGTAATCCACGTGCTTTGAGCGCCAGGTATCCTGACGGACACGTTGCCGTGTATTCGTGAGAGACACGCAAGTGGGTCGCTCCTTGCCACCCCCTTCGCCACTACTGCTACCAAAAATTCCGCGCTCCATTGAAGCTTCATTATTTGAGGTACCGCTGCGGACGCAGCTAACGTGAGCAGTGAAGACAACGTGCTGTGTTGCGCGCTGCGTTGATGGCCATCTCTGCTGCAACACTGGGGACGAATTCGCAAAGCTTTTCGTTCGTAAGTGATCTGTCCCATTTACCGGCCGCATATGTCCAGCTTCAACATTGGCTAGAATTTACTCTTACGAAAAGTTATAGCGTAAGAGTTATTTGTGTATATGGTTACTGCAGCCGCACTTAAACTGCTCTTTTTTCGTAAGTGATGGTATGTCCAGCATGAAGATTGGCTGCAATTAGATTTTTACAACCAGTTCTAGCCGAAGAATGGTTTCTTGAATTCGGCCTGTTTCTCTCTGTGTGGCGGCAGCATGGTACGAAGAGGAAGAGAAGGCAATACTATTAAAAAATATATATTTGTGCATTAGAGATAGGAAAGCTAAAAATCAATAGCTGTAAATAAATTTAAATTTGAACTTCCACTGCACACGCTGAAATGAAGAATTCGGCTTCACGGAGCTATTTGTACGCCATAGTGGTTCGTAAGTACAAGGATGAGTAGAGGGAGGGCCCAACTAGTGGTGTTGGCGAACGTGATATTAGGGGAGGCAGCCCGCCAATGGAAAACAATTCTTAACCACGAGAAGATTTGTGAATTTGGGTACATATTGCGTTCAGTGCGTGTGCGCGACGAATGTTTGCAGTAGGCGTGGTCTGTACCCTATGAAAGTATTATCACTAAGCAGCGCTCGCTGAGTAGCTGCACTCTTATTGTTTGATAGACCCGGTTACTCGTATACCACTCATGCACTACATGTCCTTGCAGTTGCAACTGTCATAAACGAAAAAAGAAGAAAGGCGAAATGTCACGTTCCAGCGCAGCTCGACAAACGTTTTTGATAAAAACAATTGCATCGTATTGGCCAGCAGCTTTCGCTAACATTGTGATCACTGTCATGATTTGTCCGAACCGTTAGTCAACTAGTGACGTCGTGAATGTCGTATCCTCACACCCGTGTCGCGTCGGCTCTCATCACCACCCCAATGCCTAGTAGCACCGGGCAAGGATCCCGAATCTGACAAATGTTTCTCCCTTTACCGTACGGACGACGTTATCAGTACGGTCCTATTTTCGGCATCGCGGAAATGTAACCAGGGGCGCTATACCGTAAAACTATTCCAAACTTTTCTACTCCAATTCTGCAATCAGTCCTCCGCGATTGGTCACAAACTTTTTTGGACCACCCCCACTTCACCTGTCTGTCAGGCGACGTCACGAAAACCGCAATAGCTCCCCAAGTGATATGACGTGTGCACAATAATGATGCAGAATTTGGTCGAACAAAAGAAAAATAGTTATTTCTGATTCGGCGCCTTTTCGCCATTAGACCACGTCTATCGGTCAAAGTTTTCGGGCTGCACCCATTTCACCTGCCTGTCACGCGACGTCACAAAACTGCGAAAACTGACGTGACTGTATGTAAAAGTGGCATGTACGCATTAAAGATGCATTAATATGCCGAAGAAGACTGCATTTTCTTCTGAATAGCCGCAGGCTGCCCCGTTCCTAAAGGAATAAAAGATGGCTGCCGCCAATCGCTCAGGCGCTGGCTATCGCACCTGCCGGAGAGCATGGGTTTATTTGCGTGTAATAAAGCTTCTTGCGTGGCCGTGTAACGTTTTCGAGCACTTTCGGCACGTTTACGACCTCATTCTGCCAACTCTTCTTTTCTGAGGATCCGTTTTAGCGTCATTCTTAAGCTTTCGTTGCATGCCGCCGCGATTTTCGACCAGCCACCGCTAGCTAAGTAAGGGAAAGCGGACCAATCGCAGACGCCGGCACCACCCTCTTCATCCGGTTATCGATTTTCATTGCACTGGCTCTGCCCCATCGAATCTCTCTTCACTTGAGTGTGCTCCTCGCCTCTTGTCAGCCAATTAGATGCGACAAGCCGCTCAGTATAGGCAACGTTATTTGTTTTTCAAGCAAACAAAAGTGACCTCCTATGAATGAGGAGAGCGGAAGAATACCGCTAAAAAGGATCAGCAGCAAAGAAAAGTTGACTGAACGAAGTCGTAAACGTGCCGGAAGTGCTCGAAAATGTTACACAGCCACGCAAAAAGTATTATTCTACGCAAATAAACCCATGCTCCCCAGCAGGTGCGAGTAGTCAGTGCCTGAGCGATCGGCGACAGCCATCTTTTAATCGTTTCGGAACGGGACAGCCTGTGGCTATTCAGAGAAAAATTCAGTTTTGTCCGGCACATTAATGCATCTTCAACGCGTACACGTCACTTTGACGCGGTGGGTTTTCGCGGTTTTGTGACGTCGCGTGACAGGCAGGTGAAGTGCATGGGTGCAGCTCGAAAACTTTTGACCAATAGTTGAGGTCTAATGACGGAAAGGTGTCGAATCAGAAATAATTATTTTTCTTTTGTTCTTTGCAGTCATACATAATCAGTGTGCTCACATCATATCAGATACCGCAGTTTTCGTGACGTCGCGTGACAGACAGGCGAAGGGGGGGTGGTTAAAAAAAGCTGTTGGCCAATGGCGGAGGGATGATTGCAGAATTGGAATAGAAAAGTTTGGAATAGCTTTACGTTATAGCGCCCCAGGTTACAGCACAACGTACCACGCAACAGGCTCCACAGTGTGGGATTTTTCGTTGCTGAAGTTAAGCAAACTTGCTAAACTTCGTCCCTCTACTCCTCGATCAGGAATGGTTCAATGTTGTCGGTTGTAGACGTCATTGTACAGGTAATCAAAGAGTGTGTTGTGTTGTGTTTTATGGCACATAGGCAACTAAGGCCATCATGCGCCAAGCTCGGGTAATCAAAGAGACAAGGGTGCTACTTCAACGTAGTGTTCACTGATTGTTTAGTTGAAGCTCGTGGCGTAAGAATGCGACACTGTAGATGATATGCAATCAGTTCAGGAATCTATGGCTATTTTTGTTTCGTTTATTCGCTAAAAAGCATTTAATAAAAAAGAAAGTTATCGTCGCTTAAATGCCCGCTATATTGTGCATCGGCTCCCATGCCTGACAAAAATCATGTGGCAGAAGCACAACCAAAACTAAAGAGATTGCATTTGCACACTTGTCACGGAAACAAGGACCATTCTCCTGTGGTAATGACGACAATTTAACAATAACGCTGTCATTTTATATTGGGGTGAGTTACAACCAATACGGTGAACTAAGCTTCATCAGAAATGGTTCTCTTTCCTGTGCATCCATGCAAACACGAAAAAAAAACTTCCTGAGCGTCTTTTGCAGGCGCAGACGCTATGATATTTTCGGTTTATTAGGCGTGCCAGCGTTAACGCGCGCTATGACAATGTATGTTCGTGGGAGAGTAACAGTAATGCGCGGATAACGGAACGCGGGAAAAACAACGTTGCAGAAGACACGTTCGCTCGTGAAAACCTACGCTTTCTATGTTGCTCCATTGAGGAAACGACGTTGGACAAGTATAATAGCCCGACAAGGGCACCACACAGATAAAAACGTGGCGCATTGCCGGCGCATTGTTGGCGTGGACCATTACGGCGCACTCGCAGGATCCCAAGGGCTTGTAAAAGCTTTAGCTTTTTCCCTTTTTTTCTATGGCTTTGGGTGGGTGAGCCAACGCGTGCTGCGAAAAAGCGTCGTTTCGCGTTTCCTTCGTACGGCCTCGCTTCGCGTTGCTTTGTGCACCGAAGGCAAACCGAAAATGTCGTGCAGCAAAAGTGGCGAACGCGACTCTTTGTAAGTTTCGCCAACGCCGACAACGACGCTGCGTGCTCAAGCAAGTACGCACGCTGAGTCCGCCAGGAATGCGAAAAATGCGAGAAACGCTCTGTGTTCACTATATACTAAGAAATGCGAGCATTGGCAGTAGCACGAGCTTAGCGCACCGCGCAACCTAACACACGCGCATGCGCGAACACAAACACGTGCAACCACAGTCAGACACACGCAAACTTCTGAACACAACACCATGGGTCACAACTCTGGTTATATCGCTCGTCGCGCGGAGGAGGAAGTCGCGCATCCTGCCGAAATACTCGCTGCAGGAGCAGCTAAGCTTTCGTGCGCAAAGGCTCGCTGGAGGGGAGTTATATATATTTTTCGCAATGGCGCCGTTCTCTTCGTCCAATAGTTTCTTCTTTTCTTATCTTTACGTTCGAGTACTTTACTACGAGCACTTTACGTTCGCGTTACACTTAGCCGTACTACTGCGTAGCGAGAGACCGAAGGCAGGAATGTTTAACGTGGAGGCGCCTTTACGACGTAAGCAAGTCGCGTTTAGAGACCGCATCGTTGTCGTTGGGGTTGGTTTCGCTTTACTGATATTGTCATTTCCTGTTCATCGCCATCTTTTTGCTTCTTGGTCTCCGCTTGCAATGTATTGTTTCCAGAGGAGCCCATCGCGCCTTCAATTCTCAGCTGCAAATGTGAGTCTGAAAAGGGCGCGGGAGCGAAAGACAAAGAGAAACGGGTATAAGAAGGAAAAAGTCGGCAGTTTCATGGGGGCCGACGTCCGCTGAGGGAAGCCCAGACGCTGCGCTTCGCTAAAAAATAAATAAATAAAAAAAAGAAAAACGGTGTACTCAAACACTCACCTACAGAAGCAACGCCATGCGGCGCGATACCCTGGCCGGCGCTTCTCGTTGTAATGGACTGTATGCCGACCCCGACGACTATACTATACAGCACTGGCGCAGCAGAAAAAAAAAAAAAAAATCTTGCGTCCTGTTTTTGTCGCTCGAGCTTCGCCTGTTTACTACTTCTTCCAGGTTTAATTTCTTCTCATTCCACATTCGCAGATTTTCTTTCTTTTTTGCTTTCTTTCACTTACTCGTCTTCGGCGCACGGGAAACAGCGTCGTCTCGCCGCGCTGGTAGTGGTTGTAAACGCTCTGGCGAATGGCCGGAAGAAAACTGGACCTTCCATCGGCTGAACTTTGTCTTCGCCTTTATCGCCCTCTTCCGGTCTGGCGTTCGAGTACCACTTCGAGTCACGGGTGGGTTTCTAACTAGTCAGCCTCGTGTATACTGTTTGCTGAAGTAAGATATACGTTCCCTCTGTGTTTAGCCTGCACTGCTTTTCCTGCAGCACTCTATCGTCAGAGTACCATGAGAGCTTAGTGAGAGTGTCAGGACATCTAGTACGTAATCGATGCCATTTGCTTGCCGCTGTCTTAGCTAAGTTGGCTAGAGTGCTGGTTATCGTTTCTTGAAATTCTTCTCACATTGAGGACAGCAATTCGTCTCTAGTCATTGCATATTTCTGTTTCGTATCCTTTTCGTTGGTTGTTGCCCCTGAAGACCGCAGAAATCGACGGTGCGCAAGGCTTCAACGTCCTTGCAGTAAAGAATGCGCTACAGAACTGAACAACACCATGTCCACATTTTCACTGGAATTAGAAATGGTACACGTAATCTCGTTTCTCTTTTTTTTTGCGAGGACTAACAGGGGTGCACAGTTTACTCGTATAGACTGAAAACCGCAAATTAATTCATTATGGTATTGTCCTTCCCCAGTCGTTAATTGAATGAGAACGAGGTTAACCATGCTCTGCGCCAGTGCTCGCACCAGGAATGAAAGTACTGCATTTCCAAAGCCTCCGTGTGCATTCCACTTATTTTAATGCAAACGGAATCGAATTTAGTTATTTCGGAGCAAGACACTATGTGCATTTTCTGGTCACTTCGCACTTAACCACATTGCGAACGTTGTTGTTGGAGAAGCACGTTTTAATCGGCAAGGCGGAATTATGCACGCACGCACGCACAAACAAATTCTGCACCAAACAGCTTACTTAGTAAACACTAAAACCACTCTGCGGACGATTATTAGTGAGCAGAAGTGGTTCTTACGGACTGGTGCAGTTGAGGTGGCCATGGCGTGGTCATTAAGCTATCTACTGGGGTTTGCTTACTTTGGAAGTAACGCAATACGCAAAGCTCGCAAGATGGTTTCCCCAAATAGCTTGAGCAGCGCCAGTAAGATGGTGGGTCTCGTACACAAAGAGGGACGGAAGCAGGTGCTCGCGCGTGGGCACCGTTTATGACTTGTACCGGCTTCCATGCTTTCACTTCCATCTAACCGATGGCACTTTTTGACTGAGCGTATAGAACTCCCCTTGGGGCTAAGCTTTGCGCATCGAGAAGCACTGCTTTCATCATCATCTTTCCGTGGTCGAAGAGCTGCATGAAAGGCTTGCTATAGTATTCGCATGTAATGCACGCCAAACTTCTTAGCCGCCGAAATGGTCAAAGCAGGTAAATGCGTGTATTCAACCTCTATTTCTTTCACAGAAGATATTTGGGAGTAATTGTTCCGCACAGCTTAGTTATTTTTGCGGAAGATGTTTACCGTCTCTGTGCCTAGCAGTTGATAGTACATTAAAAGTACTTTCAGTGACCGAACATGGACAATATATGTGAGCATGTACACGAGGCACTGACATTACGCCGGTTACGCCCCTGTTGCCGCAGGAAATTAGGTCGCTCACGTTCAGACTTACCGGGTAGCTCCAGTTAGCGTGTACACACGTCAACGAAGAACGGGACGAACTGAGCTTAGTGGTCCTCGTATCGACCGCGTGTCGACGTGCCTTGCTTCTGGGGCGGCAGCGCGGGGCCTGTGGCAAGTTTCGCGCGGCGAAGGGGGCCCGTACAGCTGCGGAGAGAACGGCAGACCCAATAACACCGAGGCTTGGTCTGTTTGGGCTGCACCCGTGGTTATACACACGGGTGGTGCTTCGGGGTGGCTGATTTTCCTGCGCAAACTAACGAATATCCACGCCCAATGACATGCCCTCGGCGATATGGGGAATCGAGTACTGTGCCAGATCGCTGGTAGCAGCAAAAATACAGAGGCGCAAGACGGAGATACGTCGGGCTCGACCAGTTGTCGACCGGCTGGCAGAGAGTGACAAAAGAACCGATCGAATTAAGGGACGCGAGCAAAGGACGGTGGAAGTCTGCACGAGCTTTCTTTTACCGGAAAGTGATGGCCAAAAGAAAGGAAGGACCGACGGCATTCTGGGAGTACGAAATGAAATGTAGAATGGAACCGTGAAGGAAAGGCTGCGCAATTCCAAGTGCAGCACACGTTCCTCACACTCGCAGAGTCGTGCAGCTATGGGCGCAGATTAAATTGCGCCACTTCTCGTGCGCAGGCCCGCAGAGATGTCGGCGGCCACGCGCCATTCCGCGATCACCGTCAGCGTGGACGAGGCGAGCCGAGTGACGGCCGCCGTCGAGTCGTGATGCAGCGGTTGTTTTCAGTGCGGTTCACGTCCGCTCCCCGCTGGCGACCACTCGAGTTTGGAAGGAGAGGCGTGATGGCCCCCGACGGAGGCCTCTATCGAATTGGCGAGACGTCGCCCGAGTTTCGTGCGTGGCTGTGGCAAAAGCACTCACGGTTTTCGCCCGTGGCAGTAGCGCGCAGAGAGGCAGTGCATTGACGAAAGGACATAAAGAAACCTCCGCCCCACAACTGCGGGTATCACGTACGTGTCTCTGCCGGCAGTATAGACGGGCGGGCATACGGACATGCGCGCTGGCTTCGGCTTTCTGCGGCGATGCCGAAAGTGTCGGGGCGTCGGTTTTCTGGGACGCTCAGAAAAAAAAAAAGAAAAGGCTTGCGAGGCAGAACAATACAAGGCGAAAGCGCTCTCATGGAATATCTGAAGAAAGGACCACGCTGTAGGCCGAATTTTCCGTGGAAAAATAGGCCTCCCTGACAGGCTGTCCACGCAAGTCTTTCCGTGCAAGGGAATCTTTCTTAGTTTTGGAGAACGATGCACCGAAATGTAACTCATGGTACGCCCAATGTGCAGGTTTCTTTTACTTACAAATTACGACGTGTCCATGGCTCCAGATGGTTTCTTTTTGTTTCGCAGCTGTCTAGATCTTTCGAGAGGGCCTCATTCACAACTCAGAGATAGGGTCTTCTGCGGCCTTTTAAGTGCGTAAGAATTCTTTCGGCAGCTCCCCAGCCATGTCACTCGAAAAGTGTAATAAAATTGAAATGTGAAAGTGCACAAATATACGTAATTTGCAAAGTTAATGCATTTAATCGTTATGATAGTGCAAATGTGGATCATTCATATGTTATAAGGGATAAGGAGCAATTTAACGCAAAAAATGTGAAATGAAAAGAGAATACACATAGAGATATATAGGGCTCTTCAGAAAATGCATAGGGAAACTTATAGTAGGGTTGGGCCAAATGAAATTTTGGGGTGCGTCAACTTCAAATTTGGCGTTGGGTCAACTTGAAAGTTGAAGGTGGGCCAGCCGAAATTTGGCGGTTAGCCAAGTTGAATTTAGGGGTGGGCCAACCTAAGTTTGGGGATGGGCCAACTTAAGTTTGGGGATGGTCAAGTTGAAATTTGGTTGTGGAACAGCTTGAAGCTTAGGTTTGGGCCTACATGAGATTTTCAGCTCGGTCAATATCCAGTTGAATGCTGCTGAGCGTCCTTCGAGGTATGAACACCTCGCGGGCAAGCGAGCGCGTTTTCATTGGGACTTACCCAGACGCAGTGACGATGCAGGCGAGAGCTTGCGTGGACGTGGAACGCGTGGATAACGCAGGCTTTCGAGAGCGACATCGAGGTGGACACGGCATCGCGGTGATGCACTTTCCCGTCAAGTAACGCCTCGCGCGCTGCTGCGGCAGTGGGTGTTCCCTTTCGACCGCTCTGCCCCGTCCAGGCGCGCTCGTGCCCGGCGTTCCAGCTCAGTTGGTACGATTGCACTGAAAGGACCGGATGCGGCGAGAAAATCTGACAATTCTCTACTTAGGCCTAAGCATTCTTTGCACCGGAAAGGCCATGGGTAGGCGCGCATAAGCACGGAAAAGCAAAGAAGCAAAACTAGACGAAGTCACAGCCGAATCAAACAATGCTTACGCATTAATAGACAATTCTCAAAAATTCTGCAGCTTTTTTATATAGATCTGATGATGTCAAGTGCCTGTTTATTATTGTTTAGTAGTTCAGAGTACCTTTCCCCAGTTATTTGCGAAGCGCAACTAGCCTTGCTATTGCCGAAAGATGCGGTGATGACGATCTAAGCGCATTTGAATCGGTTGATGCTATGTGCATGCGCCATAAATCACGCGAGTGAACTAAGAACACTTGCAGCGCACAAACTTTGGTCGAGCGTCACAGCCGACTGGGGCTAATTATATATTTATGAGAATTAAGGGTGTGGCTAGGACGCAGGATATGGGGTTCGAATGGAGTGCATGCGCCCACAGAAAGTCGATAGCACTTAAACACCAAGAAAACTCCGCTCTAATAATAATAATAATAATAATAATAATAATAATAATAATAATAATAATAATAATAATAATAATAATAATAATAATAGTAATAATAATAATAATATTTATTTGTGCACCACAAGAAAAAAATACATAGTAAGCGGGCCTGTCGAAGCCTAAATGGCTTGTGTGACTAGGCCCGGCAGTGCCAGCAACAGCGATGAGCTCAGTGTATGTACTATCGGCGTCAAATGAAAGTTGAGCAGCGGAGCGCGTGGCCCAAGCATGAGTGAAGATATAGTGTGCGCCGTCCAGTCATTCACCATTGACAGGCGCGCACATCCGGTTTGGCCGCACTGCGCGATCCCCCTCTAGTGAGATAATTTCACTTCTGTTCTGGTTCTTACATTTGAAAGGGCGAAATCAAATAAAAATTAAGCTCACATATTGCAGTTTACGGCGAGTCTTGTCGCACAGATCGCCGAAACCACAAGTGCTGTCGGCGAGAACAGCGCGTGGTGCAGTTTGCACCGTCATCGCCCGCACCGCGTGGGCGAATCTACCTTGCGATGACGGTGCAAACTGCACCACGCGCTGTTCTCGCCGACAGCACTTGTGGTTTCGGCGATCTGTGCGACAAGACTCGCCGTAAACTGCAATATGTGAGCTTAATTTTTATTTGATTTCGCCCTTTCAAATGTAAGAACCAGAACAGAAGTGAAATTATCTCACTAGAGGGGGATCGCGCAGTGCGGCCAAACCGGATGTGCGCGCCTGTTAATGGTGAATGACTGGACGGCGCACACTATATCTTCACTCATGCTTGGGCCACGCGCTCCGCTGCTCAACTTTCATTTGACGCCGATAGTACATACATGCGTAACCTTAGTGCCGACAAAACATTGTGCAAACAAAACGAAAATTAAATACATGTTAATACAATGTAGCGTGAACATATTTTCACGCTTATATAGATGAAAAACAAAAAATGTAATACATGGTAGTCCAACATAGTGAACATGTTTTTTTCACGCTTATATAGAACAAAAAAAAAATTAAAAACAAGTTATGGCAACGTAATGAGCATTTTTGTAAGCTCATAAAGATATACAGGTTAATACAACCAAATAACTTCAAATAAACACATACCCATACATAAAAGAAAACTCAAATGGAAGATGACATCTTCTTTAAAACATTTTTTGACTCAACCGAGAAAAATTCGTCAGGTAGATCATTAAAGATTTTTGGCACATAGACGCATCGCCGTGCCTCGCCATACCTAGTTGACGAACGAGGAACATTGAAACGAATGTTGTCCCTCAAAAGTCGAGGAGCTACATATTTTTCTCTGAATTGTTCGGTCCAAAAATGACGAAGAACAACAGTTTGCTTAAATAACGACTGAAATAAAGGAATATTACCTAACGCTGAAAATGAATTGTCACCTGACATCTGGCCACAGCCATAGGCAACACTTTTCAATATATTTTTTAGTAAACTGTCAATTCTCGTTTGCCATCTCAATGCGCAGAAAGCGAAAATGGTGATTCCGTATCGCAAGATGCTGTATGCGAGTGCATGCACTATGGTTTCCTTTACCGATATTGGCGTGGAACCTTTTATATTAAAAAGCAACCAAGGGACACTCCTGAGTTTGCCACACAGATATGCCAGATGATGCTGCCACGACATGCTGCTATCAATGAATAAACCGAGATATTTCACAGAGTCTACGTACTGAACAGGGGTACATGTACATGCATGAAACGCAGTGCTGGTCATGCAAAAATACTGGAATGTTTATTGCTGTGGTCTTTAAGGGATTTCTAATACATATTACCTGTGTCTTTCTGATGTTTACATTAATACAATTTTTCGCAAACCAGTCCATTACACTGTGTATTGTATTTTGCAGGGCGCCCACAGCCTTTTCATAATTTATATGCTTTGTTAATACAACCGTATCGTCAGCATACTGATAGATAGTGCCTTTAGAAATTACTAGAGGAAGATCGTTTACGAATATGTTAAATAAAAGAGGTGATAAAATTGAGCCCTGGGGAACACCGGCTGTAAGCCATTGCTCGCTACTGACGGTTTCCTTGTCGCCCATAACTATCTGTGACCTACCACACATGTAGTTTCGTAGTACGTTGTGGAATGGTCCTCTGAATCCCATGAAAGTTAGTTTCTCTAGTAGAATGTTATGATTCACTGTGTCAAAAGCTTTCTCTATGTCTAGAAATAGCGCACAGGTGAATAAGTTGTTTTCAAATGCAGAATATACATCTTCTGAGAATTCTTCCAATAGGACTGTGGTACCTCGATTCACAACAAAACCAAACTGTCTGGGCGATAAAATCGAAAACTTCATTAAGAAAGACATCATGCATTCGTAAAGGAATTTTTCTAGTATTTGGGAAAGTACCGGCAAAATTGAGATTGGTCGATAGTTTTCAACGTCATCTTTCCTGCCTCCCTTATATTGTGGCTTAACTATAGCCGTTTTCAGAGTCTCGGGAATTACTGCAGTTTCTAAAAAGCCATTGATTAAAAAAAGCAAGATGTTAGCAAGCACATCGAAGTTTCTTCGCCGGGTGCCTACAGATATGCCATCTATTCCTGGTGGTTTATTTTGCCGAAAACTAAAAAGAATCCTTTTCAGGTCAGGTGTTGATAAGCTAGGCAAGAAAGCGGATGCCGACACAGATTCCTTCAACTTGCAATTATTTTCCTGTTGGGATAAAGCGTTTTCAGAAGCACGCGAAAAAAAGCGGTTGAATGCGTTAACTACCACTATTTTGTCATCTAGAAATGTGTCAATAAGATTAGAAGGCACGTCACCTCCTCTCCTATGATTATTTATTACAGACCACGTTTTCGCGGGACTTTTGCGCGACTGGTTGAATTTATTAAAAAAATACATGCTCTTTACTGTTCGCAAGAGCCCGACTACCCTGTTTCTTGTAATTTTATATTCAGCTTTTAATCTCTCATTTTATGAGAGCGTTTGCAGCGCTTCCAGAGCCAATCCCTAAAAGATATAGCACGCATAATATCGGTATTAAGCCAGCTAACGTTATTTCTGTATTTTTTCATGGCAGTATATGTGCTTAGGCGCTCAAAGTGTTTAAGTTGAGTGGAGAACTTTTCGTATACCTTATCGGGTGCACTGCCATCAATTAGCAAAGACCAGGCAAAATTAGTGATGTGTTGGTCCAGCATTTTTGTATTAGTGATTTGTATTTTCATGTTATTTCTTTTTGTGTTCCCAACCGATTGATGTTCTACAGATAGGGAAGGCTTCGAAAGGCGACATGCCACAAAGTAGTGGTCAGCTAACCTCTGATTTATGACGCAAGCAGCCACAGAATAGTGAGATGCGCGCACCACAATGTGGTCTATGCAGGACGCTACGACTCGGTTATTTAAGCACTCTTCTCTAGTCGGATGATTTATGATGGATTCCAAACCGTAAGAAGACAAAATGTATAAGTAATCGGAAACAGTGGTTGACGTGACGCATAGCGTATTTATGTTCAAATCACCAGCTAAGCATAACTGCACAGCTGAACCCCATTTGCCCAGTATTTCATCGAGCTCGACCAAGAATCGCCTCACACTGTTACAAGGTGGACGATATATCGAAAGTAGGATTAGATCTGTATCTGAAAGATTTATTTTTGTGGCCAGGTATTCCGCATGAACGAACGTAATATCTATTCCAGACGTCACATACATGTCACGAACAAAAATCGCTAAACCACCTCCACGCCCTCGTGGCCGGGTCACGAAATGTGAACGATAACCAGACAGCGTAAACATATCAGCCCCGACTTGTGGTATATTTATCTCAGTGAGAACAAAAGCGTGAACGTAATTGCTAGCCGCTTCCGCTATCTCTTTAAATTCATTCCAGTACTTTCGTACGCTTCTTATGTTTACGCTGACGAAAGTAAAATTATGTTGTGACCTCAAGCCAAACGTACTTTTGAAACTTCTAAAATCTGGAACCACACAGAAACTAGACGCCATGCTGCTTAAACAATCCTAGCAATATCAGCTGGCCTGATTACTCGGATCACAGGTGCACCTTCGTCCTTCTTTACAAAAAATCTTACCACCTTTTTACCCAGGCAAACTTGTACCCGTTCTCCCTAGATACGGTTCTTGCACGCCAAAACAAACTGCGGTTTGCCTTTGTCAAGTTATCGTTGAAAAACCATTTGTGTAGAGAAACGTTCTGGTGTAATCGCCGCAGCTTTCCTCGTGAATCAAACCAAGCTTCTCTCGCTGCTACAGAAGTGAATCGTATCAGGACTGTCGGGATTGTTTTACGTTTACTAGGCAAGCGGTGCAGCGCTTCTATATCAGCGCTTGAAAAGTTCGTTAGCTCTAGCTTAATGGCTACCTCTGATAAAACATGCATGAGGTTTTCATTTTGTTCCAGTGGAAGGCCTTCAATTTCCAAGTTATTCTTTCTATTGTACTGTTCGTTCTCATTCTGTACATCCTGCAGAAGATCAAGCTGTATCGCTTGGGCCTTGACCACTTCATTCAAGCGCACAATTTCCTCTTCCTGGCCCTTTCCGCGTTCTTTGTTAGCTTTCATCTCCTTCAGTACTGAGTCATACTGTTTAGACACAAATGAGACCGATTCCTCTAGGTTTTTACCAGTCATGGAAAGCTTAGTAAACTCAGTTTTCAGCAGAAGTAGGGAATCCACTTTTGCATGCAGAGTTAACAAAGAAGCAATATTGTCTTTAATTTCCCTGAGCTCAGAAGCCAAGGATGTCTCTACGGAACTGCCGTTCCCTGTCTGGCTACACTCCATCTGCGATGCTGAAGCGTCTCGCTGCCTGCCAGCCCGGCAGGTTTTGCAGGCCCACGTTTCTCGCTTAGCTTGGCTCTTGGTCGCAAAAGTACTAGGCGCTATGCCTGAACAAGGTTGACCCAAATGGTAGCCATGTTTACATTCAGCGCACGACATAAAACGACCATCATCGGGTAACGCACTGTGGCAAGCAATGCACTCTTCAAATGCCATGATAGAAGAAAACGAGGTACTTTCACGAGCTCAACGAGTCAGTCCGGCGGAGAAAGGTGAAAACAACCGAGAATCAAAGGCAACTGTTCTTACCTAACAAGAAGAACAAGCGATTATGACAGGTTCACACGCTCCGCCGGACTGCAGCCGATCGTGGGGGAACGCTCGGTTTTGCAGTTTCAAGATCTTCGTGTGATGCTTTGATGGGTCGGTGCTGGACCCTCGTTGAACGATGCCAGCTCAGCACGTGCAAGTGTCAGGTATCCGGTGGGTTGATGACGTCAGATGTTGCAGAGCTTGCGATCCATGCGGTAGATAGACCAGGCACGTCAACCGTTTTCGAGTGCTACGACGCAGGCAGACCTAACAAGAAGAACAAGCGATTATGACAGGTTCACACGCTCCGCCGGACTGCCAAATAATAATAATAATAATAATAATAATAATAATAATAATAATAATAATAATAATAATAATAATAATAATAATAATAATAATAATAATAATAATAATAATAATAGTAATAATAATAATTATTATTATTATTATTTTAAACCAAAATCTGTACTAGCGAGCTAGAACTATATACAGCAAAAGAAAGGAGGTACAAATTTGCATGGGTTAAGGGCGGAAATATTTTCGTGAAGAAGGACGAAAATGCACCCCTGATCCAAGTTAGAATCTAGCCGATATTCCTGAAATTTCATAAGCAATATGGCAATGAATTTTTCCACTGACTCTAATGTCAATGAGTTCGAAGGTTTATTCGTTACCAGCCATGAACACGATTTCACAGTAGTTAGTATTAACATCAGAAGACTACAAATATATTGGGAGGAATTTAGGGTGGTAGCGGAATCAGCCTCAAATTTATTGGATGCATTATAACAGTGGAAACAAATGTACCAGAGGATATCATTAATATGTATAAATGAAGTGGTTACAAAGCCCATTTTATGTCACGGCAGGAAAGGCGAGGAGGCGGCTTAGCGTTGTTTGTTAAGACAGGATATGACACTGTGGTTACTGACATCAGTTTAAACCAAGCTGAAAGCCCGACAGTAACAATCACGCTTACTAACACAGAATTATTGCTGCTACGTATTTATCGTCCTCTTAATAACTGTGTCACACGCTTCTTGCGTCAACTTGAAGAAATTTTAGAAGGCCAAATAGCAGCGGGTCAGATTTGTTTGGTGGGTGACCTAAACATTAATTTATTGAACACTAGTTCAACTACTCTGTCACATTACCTCTGCATTTTATGAAGATACGGCTTACAAGTGACTATAAATCAACCTACGAGAAACGAACTCTTACACAATAGACTAGTATATTGTATAGACCACATGGCAATAACAGCAACGAATTATTCATTAGGGGCGCTTGTCATTAGACAAAGGATAGCGGATAACTATATTGTCGCACGTCGCTTTAATGCACATTTACCCCTTCCCGGAAAGGACAAGTCAGAAGAAAAAGGTAACAAAAATAAACTGGAAGCGCAGATTTTTAATTAGAAAACATTTGCTCTTTTGATTGCACAGGTTATCTGGGCGCGAATGATTGAGGATTCCAATTATGCTAAAGCTTATGAAAAATTTTGTGAGCAGCTGAAAAAGGTTTAGCTTTCTAGTATGTACACAATAACTAAAAAGCAAAGAAAAAGTTACCTCTGGTTTTCGGCTCGCATAATGAGAGCTATTTCCTACAAAGACTGATTGTGGAAAAGGGACAGGCGTGCGCCGAAACATGAAGACTTGAAAACGGAATATATGATTGCGAGGAATAGGGTCGTTGCTCTCTTGAGATCAACAAAACGGCGGTATTATTATAGAGATTTAATCAAGTACACAATAATTCAGCAAAATCTTCGGCTTTGATTAAGTAAGCTCTGAGGCAATAGTGCGGCACCTACGAATTGCTTGTAAACTTTTTCATAGAAGCCATATATAGTCGTAGGCAAGTTCAATAATTTTTTCACGCGTTTTTCTAACACTAGGTGGTCGCAGAGACACACTTGCTGGCTCAAACAAACTATTCAAGCGTCTGCTTTTTTTGCCCACGTTGTCGAAGGAAGACCTGAAGAAAATAATTTTCAGTCCAAAGTGCAGACACCATAAATTTCGATCGCAAAAAAAAAAAAAACCCTAGTCATAGCGGACAACCGAGCGGTAGTAATCGGAGGCGATTTTACCGCCCAACACCCGGCATGGAGTTACAAAATCAAAACTCAAAAAGGCAGGAACCTATGGCTAGACGCGCAATAGGAAGGCCTGACCCTCGTGACTGACCCATCGGTTCCCACGAGAATAGGTACCAGCGTTTGCGCGGATACTACGCCAGATTTGACATTCACCAAGAACATACGGGACACGCAGTGGACAAATACGCAACACGACTTTGGGAGCGATCACAATATACTAGAAATAACGGTAAGGGCAGGACCGCGCATGACAAACGGTAGACCACTTAAGATTGTCGACTGGGACAAATTCAGGAAAATAAGGGAGGAGGCCGACGACACGACACAAGGTATTGAGGAATGGACCGAAAAACTAAAGGGAGATGTGGCGGCAGCTACGAAAACGGTCCCGCCGGAGGCGCATTTAGAGAATGTAGACAGTAAGCTTCTACACATGTGGGAAGCTAAGGCAGGGTTGCAACGGAGATGGAAAAAACAAAAACACAACCGGACGCTTCGTAGAAAGATAGCCAACTTGAACAGGGACATAGAACAGTACGCCCAGCAGCTATGCAAACAACAGTGGGAGGAGAAATGCACCAACATGGACAGTCAGATAGGAATGGCAAGAACGTGGAACATCCTTCTATATTTGTTAGACCCGGACGGGACAAAGTCGGCACATAGACAAAATATAAATCGGCTAATACAAACGTACCAAGGGACAGAGCAAGACTTCCTCAAGGAAATCGAGAAAAGATACATCTCACAAGCGCTGCCCGTCATACACCCTGACTACACAGGGCACGTAAATGACGAATTAGACTGCAAAATCGGCGAGTCAGAGTTTAGGGCAGCCCTACCGAAACTCAATACCAAGTCGGCACCCGGACTAGACGGTGTAACGAATAAAACGTTAAGGAACTTCGACGATGAGTCTATAGGTCTATAAGTCCTAGCGAGGATAACCACCTACCTCAAAGACTGCGACGCGCTCCCGCCCACGATGATAGGATTCAGGAGAAACCTCTCAGCGCAGGACGCTCTGTTACAACTAAAACATCAGACCACAGACAATTCGGGCAGATCGAGAAAGGCAATTCTCGGGTTGGACCTAAAAAAGGCCTTCGATAACATAACACATGCAACAATACTAGATAGAGTAAGCGAACTAGGACTGGGAAAACGCACGTACGATTATGTACGCAATTTTCTAACGGGCAGAAAGGCAAAGATCACGATAGCGTACCTAGTTTCGGAGGAGATCGAGATAGGCAGCGCAGGTACGCCACAGGGCTCGGTCTTATCGCCGATGCTATTCAATCTGGCGCTAATCGGGCTGCCAGCCAAGCTACAAGAAATCGAGAGTCTAAATGATACCTTTCAGACCCTTTCCAGCATGGCTTTCGAAAGGGACTTTCTACCGTTACTCAACTAATTGAACTCGTGCATGACGTAACCACCTCTATTGATCGCCAGAAACAAATTGACCTCATTTTCGTAGATTTTTCGAAAGCCTTCGACCGTGTGTCACACCCAAAACTTATTAGGAAGCTTGAACTAACTTTAGGAACTGGCCCACTCTTAGACTGGATTACTGATTACCTCACTAACCCTACTCAGTTTGTCGAAATTAACAACGAGAAATCCGTAACAGCTGATGTCACATCAGGTGTACCACAAGGAAGCGTCTTAGCCCCAATGTTATTCCTAATTTTTATAAACGACCTTCCTGCTAACGTCTTTAACAACATTACACTTTTTGCTGATGACTGCGTGCTATATCAGGAAATTAACTCTATCGTCGACCATATAGCTTTAAATAACGCCTTAGCATCAGTAACCAAATGGTGTGAAGATTGGCAGATGAATATTAACGTTAATAAATCTGTTGTATTATCTGTAACTAGGAAGAAACATAGATCACTCTTTCAGTACACACTAAACAGCATTCCTCTTGCTTCGGTCTGTGAATACAAATACTTAGGCATATTACTAACCTCTGACCTCAGATGGGATGCTCACGTTAACAAAGTCACGGCAACCGCACTAAAACAGTTATTTTTCATTAACAGACGCCTCAGACTAGCACCATCTGATATGAAGTTACTAGCACATAAAACATTTGTCAGACCGGTACTAGAGTATGCAAACATAGTTTGGTTTCCCTTCACTAACAAGCTGATTAAAAAACTTGAAGGCGTTCAGAGAAAGGCGCACAGATACATTTTTAACAAACATAGGCTAGCAGACTCACCGACAGAACTACTCAAACAAGCCGGGATGCTAACCCTCCAAAACAGAGCAAAACTAGCGCGCCTTAAAACCATTTACCAACTCATAATTAATCAATTAAACCTGGATACCTCACGATACATAACGAAATCTCAAACGAGGAAAACACGTCATAACCCCCCCCCCCCCCCACACACACACACTAAACGAGTATTCATTCCGCACTCACACTTTCAGGTATTCTTTCTTTCCACAGACCATACGCGATTGCAACGCTTTGAACGTGGGCTCCGTTCATAGTTCATCACTAACTGCTTTTATCACGCTTGTTGAAAACGATCTACTTACATCTCAGTAATTATTTATGTTTACTGCCAGTATCACTTTGTTACTACCTTTGTTTTGCATTTTAACACAATTATCTGTCCAACCCAAATCTTGCAGCGTGAACCTGATTGTACATATTTTACTGCTACTAATGTATAAGTTTATTCTGTGTATTAATGTGTATTTCTAAACCGTTATTATTGTTATGTTTGTTTTTCAGTGTACTTTTTTGAATGCCCTTTCTGTTACGATCCCTGACGGGATTGACAGTATTGAATAAATAAAATAAATAAATAAATTATACGCTGGCGATATCACCCTATGGATGAGAAACGGAAGTGACGGGCAGATAGAACAAACGCTTCAAACAGCGGTCGAAACAATCGAAAAATATATAGAGGGGACAGGGTTAACATGCTCGGCAGAGAAATCGGAGCTGTTGCTGTACAGACCGACTCGCAGAGGTCGCAAACCAGTCAACTACAGGGAAGATCTCACCCATAGAGAGGAGATACAGTTAAAGACGGCCGATGGGAAACCCATCCCCAAGGTCGATAGGATCAGGGTATTGGGGCTCCTCATTGAAGCCAAGGGCAACAACGCAGAAACCCTCAGAAGACTGGAGGGAATTGTAGCGCAAATCATGAGGCTAATCAGAAGGATAACAAATAAACATAGCGGGATGAAATAGGAAAATACGATCAGGTTAATACAGGCCTTCGTAATAAGTAGAATAGTATACGTAGCGCCGTAATTAAAAAGGCAGGTCGCGGAAAAGATCAAGCTAGAATGCCTCATTCGGAAAATATACAAACTAGCCATAGGACTACCGATCAGCACCAGCACGGACAAGTTGCTGCAATTAGGCCTACACAACATGATAGACGAGCTCATTGAAGCGCAATGTACTGCACAATATGAACGCCTCTCTAAGACTAGAGCAGACAGACACACCCTAAAGAGATTAGACATAGGTTACCACACACAGCACGGTGTCAAGGTGGACATCCCGAGAGAGACGAAGGAAAGATTGGTAATACCTCCCATACCAAAGAACATGCACGCAGAACACAATAAGGACAGAAGAGAGAACAGAGCGAAGCTAATACAAAAGAAATTCGGCAGCGACAAGGACGCAGTGTTCGTAGACGCGGCTCGATAAAGTCGCAGATGGGGGTTTACGGCAGCCGTAATCGATAGGGAGAAACGGTGCAAGACGTGCGCGACGATACGCACCACAAGTAACGAGATAGCTGAAGAAGTAGCCATAGCGCTCGCAGTAGCTCAGACTAACGCAACCGTGATAGTCAGCGACTCTCAGACGGCAACAAGAAACTTTGCCAACGGCCGAATCTCCCCGGAGGCACTACGAATTCTTCTTGCAGGAGGCCAAAATTAAAAAAAGAAAGATATACATCACCTGGACACCCGCTCACACCCTCGCGGAGGACGGCAACAACGAGGCGGCACACGACGCGGCTCTAGGGCTTACGGACCGAGCCGCAGTCGCAAGTGACGCCCCGACATCCTCCGGACGTGACGGTGCGGTAAATGAGTGGGAGGACAGAATGACAACATATAATGACATTACGAAACATTATAGGTTACAGAGGCGCATATTCCCGCGACCTCACGCAAAATTGACAAGAAAGCACTCTGTCGCATGGCGGCAGTTACAAACTAGGAAGTATCCGAATCCTGCGCTCTCGCACATCATATATCCGGATGTATATCCTATGGACAAATGCAAGACATGTGAATCCAGAGCCACTCTGGAGCATATATTATGGGAATGCCGAGGGATAAATAACAATAAAGAAAACGAGGCCTCTAGCAGCAGCCTTCGCACGCGCTGGGAAGCCGCGCTGCTCAGCCCCGCCCTCGAAGATCAACTATGGGCCGTCCAGCGGGGCGAGGAGGCCGCCAGGACCCACGAACTCCTGGCCGTCACCTAGGCGGGGCCTTTGACCCTCCCCACCAACTCGCAGGGCACACAATAAAGTTCTTTCCTCCTCCTCCTTCCGACCTAATGAACAACCAGGTATAGATGGGCTGGCTGTTACCACAATAAGAAGAAATTTTGACACATTAGCATACATACTGCTTCTTATAATTAATGGTTTTATAAGCACCTCATCGATTCCGGAGACATTAAAAACAGCGATAGTTAAGCCGCTGTATAAAGCAGGAAAAAAAGATGATGTCGAAAATTGTAGAGTTATCTTTGTTTTCAGTATACTTTCCCAAATACTGAAAACGTTTTTGTTTGATTGTATGAGTTCCTTCTTAAAGAAATTTTCAGTCCAAGCACCAAAACAGTTTGGATTTACTCCTGAGCGAAGTACTATTACATTGTTAGAAGAGTTCGGCGATGAATTATATTCTGCTTTAGATAAGAACATGTATAGTTGTGCTTTGTTTTTGGATTTAGCAAAAGCGTTTGAAACTGCGCATCATGACATTTTATTGGAAAAGTTGTTTGGCTTGTTTTTCAGGGGACCCTTTTTTGATCTTCTTTGCTATTATTTGCATGACAGGTCACAGGTAGTCATGGATAGTGAAGAAATTGTTAATGCTAGGAAATATATTACAGCTGGGGTTCCACAAGGATCCATGTAGTCACCTGTGTTATTCAATTTTTTTATGAACGGCTTTCCCACGATAATTACAAAAGCTATGGCGTACCAGTATGCAGATGATGCGGTTGTACTCACACGCCACATGCGTTTTGAGGAACTTATTAACGCTCTACAGAATGCAGTTCATAAGGCCATGCTATGGTTTGAAGAAGAAATTGTGTAGATGTCAATGCTAAGAAAAGCAAAATCCATGTGCTTTCGAAGTCCATTAAAAACTAAAAATATAAGGTTACCAATATTTTTACACAATGAACATTGCATTTCATGTCAATGTAATGCTGTAGAATATGTGAAGACATTCAAATACCAGGGTATAGCGCTCCACAGTGGCATGTCTTGGCAGTATCACATGGCATTTTTATGTGGCAAACTAATGAGTGTTGCGTATCTTATTTTGAACATGAAGGATTTAGTACCTTTACCAGTCAAGAAAATCATGGTTCACGCACTAGCGTGCAGTGTGCTGAGGTATGGCATAACGATCTTCGCCTTTTGGCCAGAGCGCTGGAAAAATCGGATTGATAAATTACAAAAAATTTATTTAAAAATGTTGCTTATGGTACTACGCTGCATTTCAATGATATTTTTCATGAATTTGGATTTTGCACATTCGAGGATTTATTTACCAGGATGGTTATTACTCGGCATAATTGGAGGGATGAATTCAAAGAGACTTACGTTGCACCTCGATTGTCAAGAGACAAAAAAACGTCTTAAAGTACCCTGTTCGGCTACTAAATATGATGAAGCGAGAAGTGTATGCATCCGAAAAAGATTTAATGATTTGACTTATGAATTCTTTTCTGCAACTTCGGAAAAACAGTTGAAGAAATTAATCTCGAAATGTCGAATTTTAGTTCTGATTCTTTACTTTAGGTATGTATGCTTTTGTCTTTGTTTGCTATGTCATTGTCTGTTAACAGATAATGCTGCCAACTATTGTTCTAAAAGTTGATAAAAAATGCGTTATTGGCCTAATATGTAACCACATCGCTGTACCGACTTTGCTTTGCGTACTATCACAATTCTTCGTGGAATTGTACAGCTTTTAGCTGTATACAAATAAATTATTATTATTTTATTATTATTATTATTATTATTATTATTATTATTATTATTATTATTATTATTATTATTATTATTATTATTATTATTATTATTATTATAGCGACAGCGTTAAATGGCTAATGAGGCGGAAAATCCGGGGTTGTCAGCGTCACGACGCGATGGCACGGAACAGCTACGAACCCTCGATCTTTGGTGGGAGTCGAACCCATGACCTTCGGCGTTAAGACACAGGTAATTAATGTAGAGTTAAATGAGGCAGTCAAAGCCTCGACCTTCGGTTTAAGGAAGGCGAAATGGATTAAGGTATAGGTACATACGATAGAGGTAATTAAGGTGCTCGAACCCACGACCTTGCACTGGGGCATAGTTCTAAGCGTCGCGCGGTGGTCACAACGCTTTGGCATTCATCCACGTAGGGATTACTAAATGCCCCTTGAATAATAATAATAATAATAATAATAATAATAATAATAATAATAATAATAATTGTTATTTTTTATTATTTCTTTTAAGAACATAGATATATTTGAGAGGAAAGGGCAAGTGAGGAGCAGTCTGGCAACTGCCACCGGAAGGGGCACAACGCCTGCCTACTCTTCAGAACGGCCGAAGAGACAGGAACAGAGAAATGGAAGATAGCAAGAAGAACAAGATGACAAAACTCGAAGAATAAAGCAGAACACAAAAAACACAGTACAGATCACGCACAGTAGGGAGGGTCACTGCAGGTCACGCTCCTGCAGGAATGTTGAAGATAGAAGAAATAATGTCTGAGATCTCGTTATTTGAAAACACCAGTAGGCTACAAACAGGAACCTTTAGCTTCTTCTATAAAAGTAAGTAGACCACGATGAGCCTGATCGCGTCGAGACACACAACCACTGTGGTACAAACATTCGTCGAGTGTCGTGCACAGCAGGCCTAGGAGATGGTAGTCCCTCACCATCGACGTGTGCTGCGCACTGAAAGCGGGACACTGCAATATAAGGTGCTGAGGTGTCTCCCAGCAACCACAGTATGTACACGACGTGCACGACACATCCAACTCTTCGCTTGATTAGCTGTGCTCTAGCTTGAGGAGGCCAACCTCGACCTCGAGCACACTGCGGAAACGTTGCATTTGCCACACGCTGGTCTGGGTGCTGCTATAGTACGTAGCGATGAATCAGCAGACGAGCGCCATCAAGCTTGCATGAAATTTCCGGGCAGTCACAGTCGTTACGAGCGCAAATTGAAGCCAGTCGAAAATCCTAATTTAAAGCGATTCCTACGGGCGAAGGTATCCACTGGACAGCGTGAGATACCCTATGCGATGCAATTTTGTGGAAAAAGTTAACTGCAGTAATGCGGCGCACAGCTGGCCAATAAGTGTCACTTCGCTGGCAATCTTCGATGTAGTTAACTCATCGTGAACGTATTTTAGTGCTCCATCAATCGGTGCTAGCTCCGCAGTTGTCGATGACGCTGGATGGGGTATATGATATATATGTCGTACTTGAGTTGAAGGGCAGAAAAGCTGCAGAGGCGCCTGGACCTTCGCCGTGTACAGATGCGTCTGTAAAAACTGGAAATTAATCTGGAAATATTTCGAACATGTGTGACTACGCCAATTGAAATATTGCCGAACCAGGCATATCAGACTTTTTGTGTATTTCAGGGATCGTGAGATCAGTGGGAAAAACATATTTACAGGGGCGTAGCCAGAGGGGGGGGGGGGGGGCTTATGGGGCTTCAGCCCCCCCCCCCCCCGAAATTTTTTCGCGCTGTCCATGCACCGCCGACCAAAGCAAGCCCCGGCGCAGAAAATCATTCTGGATTTTGTCTAGAACGTATTTTTCATGCTTGAAAAGCCATCTCACCGCAAAAATTGCGAACTCGGGCTGGATTTCGCGGCAACGCCCATGCACCGGGAGTTACATAATGCAAGCAGCCCCATCCGAGCACTAAGTTTCAAGGACGTTTTGATGGAGAACGGGCTCGCCGCGGCATCTCGCGGAGGCTGCGCAGTCTACACTCTATCATGGAATCTACGGAGCGCGTGGATGTCAATTCCGAAACTTTATGGGTGTAAAGTTCTCATAAACTTTCGATCTGAAAGGTGCATTGACATTTCCAAACGTGTGCTTAAGATTTTCAATTGCGTAACTTTGTAAGTTTAATGTTCCCATAAATATTTGACGGCAAAGGTGCATTAATTTTCCAAAGTCGCACATCGGGCCATACAACCAGACTAGCCAAATCAACGCACTATCAGACAAATTGACAAAGCCCGCAGCGAGGCCCGATGAGACGAAGCGTTGTGGTGGTTCATTCGTGCCGTCATGTCACATAAAAATATCAATTTTTTTTTTACCTGCGCCAAAGCATCCAGTGAAGACACTAAAGCCAGCCAAGGTAACTACGTTCTTATTTATTTTTTCTACTATGACTTTTAATCGCGAAGACCACGTTGAGCCTCTTCAATTTTGTTGTTCTCTCTCCCCTACCCTGGTTCTGTACACGGCACCCACTACACCATTCAAAGCGGACAAATAGGATATGTCTATTTGTATCTTACATGAATTAGATATGTTATGTACAAGGGTTCTGCAAGAGCCGTATTTCCATAATACATTATTTTTTGAGACTCATGTGTAACATATCAATTTTTTCCGCTGTAGACGTAATATTATGTGCAATTCACGGAATTTTGATATCAATTTTCATAGCTGATTTACAGATGTATAAACTTAATTGTTTTGTTTTCTGAAACTTTTCGATGTGTGCCACTTTTCAATAAAATATTGACGACATAAATCGAAAATTCGAAACAAACAGGCACTAAAATTTAAGTTTTTCTTTTAAATGCAACAAATATAATCAAATTTGGTGCAGTGGTTGCCGAGAAAAACGAATTTTCCTTCTACGTGTATTTAGATAGGAGCATCCGACCTAATTTTTCCTCTTGGGAGGAGGTCGAGCTGCAATGTGAGCCCCCCCCGAACGAAATTTCTGGCTACGCCACTGCATGTTTATTATATCTTTTTAAGGCGTAGACGCAACTAATGCAGGGGACTCAGAACTGCCAGCAATGGTGATAAATAATACCGTCATTCATCCCATGCGACAAAACGGGTGGTGTAAAATAAATGCTAGAAGTTCAGATTCATTAGTGAGTGTATATGAGCTGCCCTTCGACAGTCCATTCTTTAGGTAGTGCTAAAATTTTTATTTGAACTGGGTTGTCATACTGCTAATGGCATCCCAGGGCGTGGACGAGAGAGCAGCATGTATAGTAATGCTGGACTGTGTAGCACCAACCGACGCTGAAGTTTGATGTTCTACACAGTGCAAATGCGATCGGCATTATTTAGTAAGCCGAGCAAAACCACAGTATAGTTTAGCTTTGTACTGGCAATTAGGTCTGCGCGTTATCTGTGCCCTAGCGTTTTTTATGTGTCCACATACTGGCGCGTCAGCACAGTTTGCTGCTTCCTCTGGCACGACAGAGGCACACTGTAGTGGAATGCTATTGCAGGCTGACAGGTAGAAGACTTGCATGTCGCTTTTGAAGCAATCCCCAACAAAGCCGAAGCCCTGCAACACTGTTTTGAACGTGCTATTTGCGCAGTCACAAGCGAATACTGTAATGAGAATCTGAGCACGATAATATGCATGTGTGTGCAGCTAGGAGACCCACAACATTGCTCGAAAACACTTTTGCCATTTTTGTCAACGTTTCAAAGTCCCCGCCACTTGTTTTTGTCGCCGTTTCGAACTACTCGCGCAAAATTCTATCGGTTTCTGTTGATTTTTTCAAAAATTTGGGAATAACCTTTTTTAAGGATTTGTAACAGCCTCGTGTACACGGGACATAAACTAAATGAAAGCTCTACGAAGTCGGCAAATCATGCAGAAAATCGCAAATTACTACTGTAAGCACAACATGGCAACAAAACTGTATGCAGGCAGAAGAATAAAGCTTTAACGAACGGCATTCACACTCTCCTGAGGGCTGTTGTTCCTGGCTCTACCGCGGTGAATGACTATGGCTGTAGTAGGACGAACTGTGCACGATGACAATTTTAGCGGGCGTGATTGTCCCGTAGATTCGAACGTCCTACGGCGAGTGTCTGTGAAACCTGCAGTCGCGATTGCAATTTGACATCCGTCACCTCAAGCTTTCTGGCAGAGGATGCTTTCGTGTTGCACTCATTAATCACTCTGTGGTAAAATGATTCTTTGTGTGTGTGTGTGTGTGTTTCCCTTTCCATCCACGAAAACAGAGGAGGGTGTTGCTGCCAGGCGGTTTGAGTGCGAGCGGATTACGTTCAAAGTCCGCGTTGTTTCCAGTCGACAAGCAGAAGACTGAAGCCGCACGTGTGTACACACGCACACACACTCGGTCCCCGAAGGGCTTCTCCATTAGCGTCCCGTTCTTATCCAGCCAGTCGGCAGTGCTGACCAGCCGACGTGTTTCCTCACTGGCGTGAAGTGCTTCCGCTCGCAAATTGCGCCGGAAATGACCGTCTCGACCGCGGCGCTTCGGCCTTGTGCGTACGAGTGCCCATGTCCGGCTTGGAATGCGTCTCTGTACGCTCGCCGGCTGACGGCCATCGGTCTCGCTAACCGTGCTAAGCCTGCGGCCTGCCCAGTTTCAGCGCCAAACGAGGCGGCTCTGGCGCGGAGTCGTTCCGGAAGCCATCAGGTTTCGCTGTCAACCCCATCAGCCTCTTTTTTCTTCATGATGTGAGACGGGGTTAGCTGGCATTTTTAAATGTGGCAAGCTGTTTATCTCTCTCTGGCTTTTATTTTCTTCGTTCGTTTTACTCTGACGAACTGTATCCCTTATTGTCACAGGGGCAGGATTTTTGTATATTCACTGATTTCACCGGAACCAGTGATGTTAAAGCAGAGGGAAGATTGCTTTTTGGGTTATCGGGTCGTTTTCATTATGCTACGTGGCGACTACGTGTCCACATAACTGAAGGGGGCTGTTCGAGCTAATGATCGAATGTGCCTATGGCAAGGGCCAGAAAGTGATAGTGTACGTTCATCGCCAGGCGTTAAGTGTACCCTTCATGGTGTAAAGCGCGAATGCCAAGCTGCTCACTGAGAGAACACTATAAATTAACGAAACGTACGGAAAGAGTTACGGGAAAGCCAACTGTGAGTGACTGGCTAGATAAGCAAATGATCGTAAGCAATTTTTTTTTCTTGCGGCTAAACGCGTATGAGGAGGGGTTTGTTTCTCACGTTCTAAATAAAGAACATAGACAGAAATATGCTGACGGGGTATGTATCAAGAAATAACAAGGAGGTAAGTGAGATCACGCTATGATTAAAACCCGGAGCTTCATCTATACTGAGCTAATGGTCTAAAATACAGGGAAAACTGATCTGTCTTCCTCGCCAGCACGTCATCGATGTATGTGTGTGACTTTCTTGCGAGATCAAGGACAGCAAATATTAAAACACACATGACTAAAGCTTGCGAAACAATTGTATCGCCAGTCGCAAGAAACCACTATACGACCTTTATTAGCCCTAGCGCTCACAGCGGTGCCCCGCTCATTGGTACCGACCCTATGTCTAACTACCAACTGTGGTAACTATTGTTCGTTCTGTTCATCTTAAAGCTAAAGTTATTCACTGAAGAGGAAGCTACAATTTAAGCTCCCTAGGTGATGCTATATTTTCGAATACTTGGATTTGAATGCTCAGGTGTTATGCACTTTGAATCCTTCCCTCTCCAAATAAATAACAGTGTCATTTTAACTAAAGATGAAAGATTTTAAAGTCGCGATTGCAATTTGACAAATTGTAATCGAGAATGCTCGAATGAGATATTGTACCTACCGAAAAAAAAGGGAAGCTATAAGGAACTAGTCAGCTTCTGCTCGTTCCGATAGAAGAAACCATGTGGGGAGAACGTCCGGGAAATGGCGAACCGGAGCGTCGCAACCTACATCGAGGTCTCTCCTGATGTGTCCTGCGCACCCTCTCCGTAAATAGCGTTTATATAGACACACTAAAGCTTGCCACAGATTGTGCAGCCAGCCCAAAGAGACAGCTATGACCGGCAGAAGCCCCGTGCTGCGGCGCAGCAGGGAAGAACTCCTTCAGCAGCCACTCCCTCCCCGCATGTCCTCCCGTACCCGAACTTTTTCCTCGTTTTCTCAAGCTTCTTGCACTTTCTCCCTACCGTTCCCCGGTAGTTCCACATCTTGATACTACTCTTCCCCTTCCCTTCTCCCTCGTCCCTTTCACGTTCCCTAACGGGTAAAAGATGGCCACGTCCAGCGCACAGACCGTTTGCGAGCAGAGAGAGAATTGAGAGAGAGAGAGAGCAGAGAGGTGGAGGGGGGGGGCGGGGCTGGATATTGCTTCCGCATAGCTTCTGCGTCCACCGTTGTATTTTTCTCGGCTATGTTTTTTTTTTTGCCTCCTCCCGACATTTCTATCCGGTGTCTTTTAACCCCTCTCCACCTCTCCGAAGAAGGACGATCGTCTTCTCTTCCTTCAGCTGGCCTTCGCTCGGCTGTCGTTGGTCAGCGGTCGGTCGCGTCCGTGGCTTCTGCGGTTTGGTGCGCCGCGGTCTTTCGATGTTCGTTTTGTGTGTGCTGTTTCCCCGTTGCGAAAGGGGCTCCCCACCGGTAAAATAGTGTCGGGAAGAAAACGCCCTCTCTCTCCATATCCCATCTGCAGTGGATCTCCGGGCCTGCTGCCGCAGGGGTGTTCTTAGAAGGCAGGCCGCAGCATCGCTGCCAAGTTGCCTTTTCTCCCATTCTCGCTTCTCTCGAAGTGCTGTGCTATGCAACAAAGGCACACGAACGTGTCTGCGAGAGAATGGGAGAAAGGGTCGCAAAACAAGTGGCATCTACCATATCCCTGCGTGCACACACGCCCTGCCTTCTGTTCCATTTTCCCCCATGGTTCCTTCTTAATTATTCTTCGCAGATATCAGATACGGATTTCTAGCAGGAGAGAGTAAGAAAGGCTTTAAAAAAAGGCTTTTGTGATATTCTCCTTCACTGTTGAATCTTTCTTCCGTCGCATAAGTGTGTCCTGTGGCGCTTTCGTGGGGAATCGGGAGCGAGCACTCATATATACGTTCGAGTGCACGGGGGTTCACATGGTGAGGGAAATGAGCGAGGTGGTGCAGTGCGAATGGCGTGCCCACACTGTTTCTCTGCTGCTTAAGCGATCGACATCAGCCTCTGAGTCAGACGTGTGCTTCAGTGTTTCTATTTCCAACCCAAGATGACGACGTCCAGGTCACGCATGCTGCCCACAGAGGGCTGTATATAGTCACCGGCCAGACCGTGCTTCTTTTCCGCTTGCTTCCGCTTTGCTCAGAAAAAAACAAAAACATTGTCGTTTCCTGCTGTATGTGGGAATCGGGGATAAGCAAAGCTTATTGTAATGCTTACTGAAATGTCTTTACTTCGCTTCTCCTTCATCACTTCTATGTATCTCAACGTTTCTCACTCAATGCAAGGTCTGGTTCCAGTTTCTTCGGTTAACTGTTTTCTTCACACTCAGCCGCTTCTGTTGTCGACTACTTTTTCACTTCTCTGTAGCGAACTTCAATTCTTTTTGGCGATTCCTTCACTGCTCGATATCCCAACGTTCCACACTTCACGCTCTGGCCATATTTTGTTCTCCTTGCTTCTTTCTCCCCACTCAGTTGCTTTTGTTGCCGACTTCTTGTTTTCTTTGTCCTTGCTCAACCTGTCTATTTGGGCACCTACCCAGTGGCACTTGCCCATTCTGGTGGATTGGCTAAGAATTGTCACATATCCAGTGGCACGTTGCCCTACTGCACATACCCAGTGTCGCAAGTTGTCCATTCGAATACATACCCAGTTGCACATGCCCATTTGCAAATTCCCAATGACCCGAGATGTCTATACGAACATATACTTAGTGGTACATACCCTGTTTCACATACCGAGTGCTGGAGGTTCTCTATTCGGTTAGGCACCCATAATGAGTGCGATATATGTACCTTCGAAATGCAATCATAAATGTGTGTCTTCTACGAAGACGGCATAACAACAGCAATGGTTGCCGCAGACGGCGCCACTGCTGCATTATATAATGTTACATCAAAGCGGGTTCAGGTTTAATCAGAAAAGAGCACACAGCTAGATGCAGCATTCCCCATGTAAAGTACGAAAAAAATTGCTGACTCTCCGATAATCGAGAGTAGATGTAAGCATGAAATGACAACCGACAAAACAGACTGGGTGAAGACGATACTAGCCACAATCTTAAAATGGGTGTGGTGCATGTTCGCAACGGTGCACCACACAACACAACACGACACCACATCGCACCACGCCATTGGCCCATATGGACGCTGCTCAGCTAGTAGAAGGAAACCAGCTGTAGGGGGCACGACAAGCAGCAAAAAAGACGCCAGGGAGACAGAGCACACTGCCTAGCTACAAAAAGAATTAATTGAATTCTGGGGTATTGCGTGCCAAAATTACGAATTATGAGGCACGCCGTATACCGCGGACACTCCAGATTAATTTTGACCACCAGGGGATCTTTAACGTGCCTCCAATGTACGGGACACGGGCGTTTTTGCGTTTCGCCCCCATCGAAATGCGGCCGCCGCGGCCGGGATTTGATCCCACGACCTCGTGCTGAGCAGCGCAATACCATAACCGCTAAGCCACCGCGGCGAGTAGAAGCGCCTAAAGCAGGCGCCACGCAGCGCGGCGCCATCTCTCAAGGCGACGTAAAAACCGCACCGCGGAACTCATGGTCCGTTGGCGTTCCAAAGAGCACCCTCTATGAGCGCCAAAAGATTACAAAGAAGTGTATGGTGCCTGTATCTGCCTTTTCAACGTTGCTATTGGAAATGAGAAACTTCAGGGTACTAGAAGTTATAGCTTGAGTGTTATGGTGAACAAATGTTAGGAAGAACTCGGAAGCAATATCTTTTGTAACTTGTTTGGGCAGAAACTTGCGTATGTAATGCAGTGCTATACAAAGCGCTGGGGTCCAGAGGACGAACTTTGTTAAATTTTGACTGGTTGCCCGGATGATCTCGTTTTGTTCTCGCAACTTGCCCGAATAACGGCTCTGGTTTTTGGCGCAATAGATTTGAAGGTCGCTGACTAGGGGATCTAAAAGCATTTCGCGCCTAATACGCGCTGCCGAATGCCATGTCATAGTAACCGCAGTGACGCAGTGGCTCTGCCGTTCCAGTGCGTTCCCGGCCACGGTGACCGCATTTCGATGGGGGTGAAATGCAAAAACGCTCTTGTACTATGATTTAGGGGCATGCTAAAGAAACCCAGCAGGTTAAAATTATTCCGAAGCCCACCACCCCGGTGTCTCTCGCTACGGTGTCTTCATTTGAGCCGTTAAGTTCAATGTACCAACGTCATGTCTATAAGCGAAATTTGAGTGTCAGTCATCTTGCTGCTCTACTACGTTAGTCGTCGTTTTTTATGTTAAGCATGACCGGGATAGAAGTTTTCGCACTTTTGCTTCTTTATGTTTGGTCATGCACAATTGACAATGTAAAGTATTAGAAAAATAATAGAAAGTCGAATTTGCGAGCATTGACTACAAGACACTTTTAGATTTTTTATTTGAAGGTTTCCAGTGTTCGCACTAGCCTAATTTATTCTTCTGATTGAGGCACCGATAGTGGTCACGGAAAGGACGGCAGCAGCTTGTTTTAGTCGTAGTAGTTTTTGTATAGTAGCGGTAGCAGTGCCATTTGCTGCACCAAACATGCTCAATTAGTCGCATAGCTGTGCTAGTGGCATTAGCTGCCACCGAAGTAGTATAGCCTGTGGGTCTTCGTGTCTCACAGGAGTACCGACCACTGCGGTTCCAGCTTCACGAGCCACGCGGCCGCGTCAGCCGTCAGCATTTTAGCGCCGCTGCGCGCGAGCTCAGGCCGCAACGGGCTACCGAGCGACGCACGCTAGAACACAGTATTGGCCTGAGTTAACGGAAACCGTTTATTGTATCCGGCGGCACCCGACACTGCACAAATGCCCGGTCCCGGGGCAGCGGGGCACCAAAGGGGCCCCGCACTAAGGGCGAAAAATAAAGTCAGGGGCCCCTCTAGCACGTCGCTACGAGAGCACAGGCTCAAGCTGGGACACGCCGCTAGGAAAAGTCCCGGCGGCTGTGCTACTTGCTGTCGCGATAACCAATGGGCCAAATCCCGAGAGCTCGGACAATATCCTTCGGCTTGGGCTTCTGATGAGTGAGAACTACGGGTGGGAAGAAGGATAGAAAAAGTTGGAGGACGCTTAAGCTTCGCCTTCAAGAGTGGAACGCGACAGCGTTCCCGTCGATCCGCCAAGGCGTGTAAGACAATGCGCTACGGCTAAGCAATGACATACGAGGCGCCCCGCATAGGACTTTGCACCCACCAATCACGCGGTGAGCGCCGAGCAACGCAGCGTTCGACGCGGCAACGAAACGTGCGCCTGACCAAACGGAACGAACCAAAGAACTCGGTGTCTCGGAGGGGGAAACTATCTACGCGAACCAAATGTCGTGATCGGCACGGACAGCCGGGCCGCGACGCGCCTTGCACCGGTCCCCACACAGCCCCAATGCGCTGAAACGAGACGAAGGCGAGAAGCGGGCGAGTGGATCGCCACCTGTCGGGTTAGCTCCGTACATTGCGAGGAGGGGGTCTTCTGTGTTTGCCGCAAGATGGCTCTGTGTGTGTGGCAAGCGCAGAAGAAATGTAGCGGACACGTACTTCGCTACGCGTTTAACAGCGATTTCTTTAATTTACATGCTCATAATTAATTACCGATATACACCGCAGTATAACTTTCTACGGCACGTTTCTAAGGCAACACCGCATTCACTAGAGGCGCTTTTATCGCACTTTGAACCATCAAACTCATGGCTGAGTGGTAGCGTCTTCGTCTTACACTCTGGAGACCCTGGTTCGATTTCCACCCAGCCCATATTGCAAGTTTGTTTTATTTATAGATTGCCTTCCGGGATTTTTTGCTCACGGCCAACGCCGCCAACGCCGACACCGACGACACCGGCTTTTCTGCGACACGAGCTCCTTAACGCTGTCGCGTCAAAACGTGTTATTCCTGCACGAAAATTCCTGAAGTGTGACAGCATGTTTGTGACGTGTATATCTGGAACGGTTTATACTGATAAAGGCTGAGGGATCTATCTTAAAGCAACTGTGGAGGAGTAAGAATAAAAATTTCAAACGAACGTTTGCTCGATTGCTCAGCGTCGGGAGGCATGCACGATGTTCCGTTGGGGAATCGGTTCGACGATGTCTGTTGAAAATAAACCGGAAAGCCTTCCGCTGCACGCTTTCTAACATGGCCACTTCATTTTTCACGTGCGGAAACCAGGCTGTATTGGCGTATTCAAGAACTGGACTAATGAGGGTGACGTATGCGAGTTGCTTGGTGGAGAATGACGGAGTGCCCCTTTAAGAACTGTTTATTTGTAGCTCTTTTGGTGACATTCCGAACGTGCGTTGACCAGCTAAGATTTGAAGTTATTGTAGGCCCAAGTACCGATACTCATGCACTTTACGTAATGGTACGTTATTAGGATTTCAAAATTTAATGGCGCCTTTTTATTTGTATATGTCATGGAAAAAGTTTTGTCTTTGTTCATAACCATCTGCCATTTACCACTGCGCGACGCGGTTGAGGGCATTGTTGAGGTTTACTTGGTCACTGGGGCTTCTTATTTCACAATAAATCACGCAGTCGTCTGCGGATAGTCGAACATTGGCATTTGTATCATTCGTAATGTCATTAATGTTAAGTGCAAATAATAGCGGAGCTAGTACGGAGGCCTGCGGAACACCGGATAGAACACGAACCGTGTCCGAATTACAGTAACCAAGCTGTAGAACATGATAACGCTCTGCGAGGTAATCTTTAATCCATTAAAGGATCGGTCCATCTCCAATTACCTTCTGCAGTTTGAAGAGCAATTTGGTGAGAAACACATGGTCGAAGGCTTTTGACAGGTCTAAAAAAATAACATCGATCTGTGATTGGTTGGTTATGCCTAATGCAAAGTCATGAAGCGTTTCAATTAGCTGGGTGACGGTGGATAGACCGAATCGAAAACCATGTTGATTTGAATTAAGTAGGGTGTGTTCTAGAAACTATGATGTACTTTAGCATGATATGCTCTAGTAATTTACAGCATGTGCAGGTGAGGGATACGAGACGAAAGTTAGCTGGTGTGGACGAGTTTCCTGATTTGAGCATGGGAACTACTTTAGCGACATTCCATTTTGATGGTAAGGGGCCTTCGCGTAGTGACTTCGAAAAAAATTGGGGAAAGGAATTTATTTACTGGCTCAGCATACCGTTTCAAAAACAGTTTGGTATACCGTCTGGTCCATTGTTTTTCTTCTCATCTAGGTTCAGCAGCAGCCATAGCAGTCAGCCTGAGATATAACAGGAACGCCTGACTGTGGGACCTGGCTAGTAGCGCTGGACCCGTACTCAGCAAGCTGACAATTGTCTGGTGCGAAAATGGACTGAAAGTGCTGGTTAAATAAGTTTGCTTTTTCTGTACCTTCCTGGGGACATATCGGCGGATGAGGGCTGGGACGTTCGTTTAGATACTGCCAAAACCTATGAGGGTGGTTTTGATAAAATTGTTCAAGGTTGTGTTACAGAAGAGTTCTTTGACGCACCGAATTTTATGCTTGAATGATTTTGTTAATTCATTTATCCGTAACTGGTAAGCTGCAACACGTCGTGACTTGTTAGATTTGCGTAGTCCTTAAATTTTGCGCATCATGTGTATTATGTTACGCGTCATCCAAGGATTCTGCTTCCGGATGACCTTTTGTATTGAGGGTACAATACTGTATATGCAGTGTCCAACATGAGTTTTGAATGGCAACCATACGTCGTCTATGCCAGTTTGATCATTTGTGCAGAGGTTATGGAAATCTGGGCATTCGTGAGCAAGGTGTGTAAGTATGACCCTGTCATCTTCTCTAATGAAGGCGTGTACAGTTTTGGATGGACGTTGAGAACGAATGATATTTGGCAAATGCAAAGCGCACATCACCGTTTCACGGTCAGAAAGGCTATCGTGTGTATGAATGTCAACAGTACTGCGGAGGAAGTGTTCAGTAACAAATATTAGGTCAAGAACTGTACTGGACGCTCTCTGGGTACGAGTTGGCTTGCAAACAAGTTAATTTAGATTAAACGTAAATAAGAAATCAAGCATTACACGGCAAGCCTCAGTTCCCGCATACAAGGAGCTCCAGTCTATATCGGGAAAGTTACAGTCTCCTGCCACTAGTACCCTGCCGCCGGACATATGCTTTAACATGTAATCAAACAAGGTATCTAGCTAAGTGTTTTCCGCGTTTGGAGGCCGGTAAGCAGCGCCAACGTGTGCGACATCATTCTTCAGATAACTCTTGCACCAGACCGCTTCAACTGTTGGGACATCTGGCATGACTGAGTATTTTATGTCTTTTTTAAGAAGCAGGGCCACGCCCCCGCCCCTTGACTCTCTGTCTTTTCTTACAGTTTTGTAAGCTTGTGGCACAATTTCACGGTCTGAAATGCTTTTGTGTAACCATGGGCCCCATAACGTAAAACGATGCCAATATGTTTTTATTCCAATCTCATGACGTCAAATTTGCGTAACCGCCGACGCAAGCATCGGGCGGTCACCCGCAGGGTGTTCTCAGCAGACCAATCAAACGCCCTCCTCGTTCATAGGAAGTAACTATTGTTTGCCTGAAAAACGAATAACATTGCCTAGACTGAGCGGTTTGTCTGATGTAATTGGCTCATAAGAGGTGAGGAGCACGCGCAAGTGGAGAAGGATTCGATGGGGCCGAGCCACTGCACTGAAACTCGATAGCAGGATTAAGAGGGTGGTGCCGGCGTGTGCGATTGGTCCGCTTTCTTTTACTTATCTTGCGGTGGCTCGTCGACAATCGCGGCGGCATGCAACGGAAGCTTCAGAATGATGCTAATACGGTTCCTCAGGGAAGAAGAGTTGACATAACGAGGTCGCAAACGTGCCGAAAATGCTCGAACACGTTACACGGCCACGCGAAATGTTTTATTACAAGCAAATAAACTCATGCTCTCCTGCAGGTGTGAGTATCCAGTGCCTGAACGATCGGCGGCAGCCATCTTTTATTCCTTTCGGAACGGGGCAGCTGTGACTATTCAGAAGAAAATTCAGTTTTGTTCAGCATATTAATGCATCTTTAATGCATCTTTGACGTGGCGAGTTTTCGCGCTTTTGTGACGTCGCGTGACAGGCAGGTGAAGTGGGTGCAGCCCGAAAACTTGGACCAATAGCCGAGGGCTAATGGCGAAAAGCATCGAATCAGAAATAACTATTTTTTTCTTTTGTTCGGTCCAAGCATGCATGATCAGTGTGTAACATCATATCAGATGGGGAGCTATCGCGGTTTTCCTGACGTGCCGTAACAGACAGGGGAAGTGGGTTTGGTCAATCAAAATTTTTGACGAATCGCGGAGGGCTGATTGCAGAATTGGAATAGAAAAGTTGCGAATAGTTTAACGTTACAGCGCCCAATGTCTCCGTAATTACCGCAATGTTGGGTTTGAATGCCAGCAGGATAGCTTCAAGTTCATGCACTTTATTTATAATACTGCGTGCATTTAAATTGAGAGCAGTTAACCCAGGCAGCACACCAGCATTGGTCCAACCATGGCCCAATGCTGGCAGAAATTGGTACCAATGTTGGACCAATGTTGGCATATTGGCAAAGTGCAACCCAATCCAATGTTGGCCCAGCGTTCAAGCCAAGATTGGACCAATGTTATGCCAATGCAGCAGCCATTGTGCTGCCAGCGTAGGACCAGCGTTAAAGCCAAGATTGGACCAATGTTATGCCAATGCAGCAGCCATCGTAGGACCAGCGTTAAAGCCAAGATTGGGCCAATGTTATGCCAATGCAGCAGCCATCGTGCTGCCAGCGTAGGACCAGCCTTAAAGCCAAGATTGGACCAATGTTATGTCAATGCAGCAGCCATCGTAGGACCAGCGTTAAAGCCAAGATTGGGCCAATGTTATGCCAATGCAGCAGCCATCGTGCTGCCAGCGTAGGACCAGTGTTGAGCCATATCGTTACCAATATTAATGCCAGCTTTGAGCCAATGCCCTTTGCATGACGAATATTCTAGATATGCTGGCTTTAGAGCACGCACATATTCTTACCGCAAACATTTTGCTAGCGGCATTTTTTGTAGCAATTGTCCCCTTACTGTCTTCCTCAATAGTAGCTAGGAAAGCTCGACAAAAAGATGTCAAGAAGCAGAAGTCATATATGATTGCAAATAATAATAAAAGAATACTGAAATTGACGTTTATGACAGTTTATTTGCGAATAAATTTTCACAAACAGGCATTTTCCGTGGACCTAGATGGGTGACACTCGGTTATCTTCAAACAGTTTATTTACAGGCACTGCCCTCAGGATAGGAATTGGGCAAGGTGCCGAGGACGGTGGGCTGGCCAGGGGCTTCAGGGCATGGAGCTGACGTCGGTAGGCAGGTTTGTCAGTGCTTGGATGACAGCAGGCTTATCAGGCCCCCGAGGACCACGATAACGCGGTGGTTTCGTTGATATTGCCACCATATCCGATAGCGACTTCACCATTACTTGGAGGAAATGTTTGCACTGTAAAATGAAAAGAAACAATGTCAGAGATGTTGGTATGACAAATGTATGATGGAGAGTTTTCATTTGAAAAATCGCCATACTGCAACAATATTATAAGTCTGAGCAGAGAGTTCGAAGGGGTGAATCAAGAAACTTTCTTGCAAGAGATTTGTCAAGTAACACTTCCTAATATTTCGACATATATGACATACCTTGTACAAGATGTAACGTAACACTTAGAACAGATATAAAATGCGCAGTCCGCTTTGTTTACAGCTCACACTTAGTCAGCGTAGCACTTTAAAATTAAAAATTGCAGCAAAACCTGCTGCAGCACAAAAAGCCTAGTTTCAGACAGTGTAGACACAATGCGGCCTTCGTGCGAAATTTTTCATGTGGAAACCGAGAAGTTCCGTCAAGAAACATTAGTAAAAGAAGCATTTATTCGAAAAGAAAGAAATACTGTCAGCTGGAAATGATGCTTGACCTATACCAGTGAGAAGAAGCGTGGTTCCTCGGTATCACTAGCAGGATCAGGCCGCACGCGTGGCTTGATAAAATCATAGTCCTGGAATTTGGGTGAAATTCACAGAGATTTACACGTGGTTCTACTCCAGACACTATTCAAAGGCTGCAAATAAAAAGAGCTATTTAATTACAGGCATTCTACATTAGCCAGGCCTGTTTCAGTAATATATATACCGCGTGATATTGCTTGGGTGATATATCTTGGGTGATATTGCTTCTGATAAAACTTATAACATGCGCAAAACAAATGCACTCACCATTGTATGATCCATGCTTCTTTGTATCTGAGTTCATCCCGCATCGAAGACGGTGCCCACGAGCGCCAACTTCTTTTCTTATTGTTGTTTCCCCTATATTAATTCTAACACTCACAAAAATTCGTGGCCACATTGCTGCGTATTTCAAGATGTAGGCTTCTCAGTAGGAATGACGACAGCAAGCGAGCATTTTTCACGAGAGGAGTGCGCTGACAAGAACGAACGGCAAGCACTCAGGTGGTGTTGCACCCAGTCGGCGTGCTAACGACACATAGAAAGAAAGAGTGAAAGGAAAGGGTGAACGAAGAATACGGCGTAAACGCCACTTTCCCCCGCTGGACCTAGCCCGAACGGGTTTTGGGGTGGCAGCGATGGAGGGCGACAAGGAGGACAATAGTGACCCCGCCGCTTTCCCCCATGCTTCCGAGAGCACCCAATTCGACACAGCAGCTTATGGCTGTCTGAACGCTTGACTGACAGCATTGACCAGGCTCACCTGGGTGCGTGAAGGAGAGGCAAGGGGGGTCTGAAGGACGGAAAGCTAGGCCGAAAAAAAATCCGGAATGCGCCGTGCCTACTAAAGGCAAAGACAAGAGGTTGTTGACACGCAAATGGCAAAACGTGCAATTAATTTTTTTTCTGTCAGGGGCATTCATACAAGGAGCTTACTACACATGCACGAAGAAACAAATATATTAGAATAGGAGCATGATGTCGCCGCAACATGCCATGCATGCTAAACAAACAAACAATAGTTTCACTAATGCATATGCGCTCCATCTCGATGCAATATAAAACGGTTCCATCAGCTCTGAGGCACTGTAATTCTCGATTCTCCTCAGAATCCTGTCCCACTAAAGCCGCGGAGCGTACATGCAAAAAATACAATGCGCAGGCAAATTCGCAATACCGTTGCTTCTTATGGAAAGCTCAAGTTCTTATTCACGATCAATAAAGCAGTGGCTAAATTTATGCGACTTCCCCTGCTTGCTACGTGGTACACTGGCTTTTCTCTTTAGGGGACACATTTCGGTAAAGGAGAAGTGCAATAATGGCGGTGTACCATTCATGGAGTTGACATGGGAGAACATATTTTTGGTTCCTGCGCAGTGTGCCTGTGATCAGTGCGTTAGTTTTCAAAACACGTTGTTCAATCTCACCAAGTCGTAGAGCACTAAAAGCCGACAAGGCGAAAATTAGCTTATTACGGGCCAATGTCCTCCAAAGAAAGCCAACTACTAACCCATATTGGCAAATCCATACCAAAGTCGGTCCAATAATTCCCGCCTTGTTGAACGGCAGTGCCAATATTGTTTACTGACTGTGTAAAGTGGACCAACATTGGATCTCTATCAGAATGGCACAGCCAATATTGTTTACTTACTGTGTAAAGTGGGCCAACATTGGATCTCTATCAGAATGGCACAGCCAATATTGTTTACTGACTGTGTAAAGTGGGCCAACATTGGATCTCTATCAGAATGGCACAGCCAATATTGTTTACTGACTGTGTAAAGTGGGCCAACATTGGATCTCTATCAGAATGGCACAGCCAATATTGTTTACTGACTGTGTAAAGTGGGCCAACATTGGATCTCTATCAGAATGGCACAGCCAATATTGTTTACTGACTGTGTAATGTGGGCCAACGTTGGATCTCTATCAGAATGGCACAGCCAATATTGGCGCCACGCTGTTAACCTTAGGCCAACATTGGGCCAGGATCCAGAATGGCACTGCCAATATTGGAACCACGCTGTTAATCTTAGGCCATCATTGGGCCAAGAAGTGCCAATATGTTTCCAACGTTGGCCCAACCTGACGTGCCGCCTGGGAAGGGTGTTGACTCCGTATGATTCACTTTCCAACGCTGTTTCGATCTTTGTTTTGAAGTTGAGCTGTTTTGACTCAACTTCAACTATGTCATTGAATTGACCGTTCCATGTGAATATGCGTCCATTTATTTTTACTTTGTCGTATACCAGAGACACCTTTTCTTTTCTGTCCCGGTGTTCTTTAGTTCGTTCGCATAATTTTTTTCTAATATTCCTGACAATAAGTGAAAATCTTCCCCGATGGAGTAACCAGAATTCTTTAGTTTGGAACATTGCTTAAGAATACTAATCTTTTCTCGGTAGTCAAGGAACTTCATGATTATCGGCCTAGATCTAGATTCATTGTCTTCGCTAGATCTGCCCAGCTGATGAATTCTTTCAATCCGTGCCGTAGTAACTCCCGTTACATCCTCAAAGGCTGATTTTCTGACGATATCATCCAAACTGTCTGCGGATTCACCCTCCTGCTCCTTAATACCATAAATAATTAAATTAAAACGAAGGCTTCTGCTCTCAAGCTCGTCGACCTTGCCTGTCATGATAGCTAAGTTACGTTCTGGCTCTGAGGCTTTCTTGGCGCGCTTCATGACTTGTTTTTCGAGCCCATTAAGTTTTTCAAGCTTCTTTTCTATTGCAGTCAGTTTCTGATTGGTTACAGCTCTTCTCTTCTCTTCTTAATTTCCTGAATGTCTTCAGCAATCGCTGGATCAATGGGGCCGGGATTCTTCTCAATGTCACCTCCAAGCAGAAGCAAAATTTTAAGCGATAAAATCACATTCGAGAGCATTTCACAAAGCGGCTGTGGGCACGGCAGCAAAAGCAAGCAACATTGTGACTTCGTAATGATTTTCCCTAACGTTTGCTCACCTGTGCGAAAAATACGAATGGGTTGGTGATGCTCATCTTGGCGTTGCAGCCGTGCCCACTGCCGAGGGATCCAGCGATGCCGCATTTTATACTGGACGGTCCTGATGCCTGTGACGATGTGTTCATTAATTCCGTTGATAGCAGCGTGGCGTCGTACGGGATATGAAAGACGCACTGGTGAAACGTGCCTGGTAGAAATGTTCCGTCGCTTTCAACGGATCCAGAATCCCGAAGAATGATCACTGACGCTTGGCTTCTCTATGGCGCTGCCTCTGGTATCAGCAGCAATCTAAGAAAAACTTGTGCAAGAAATGCGAACGGGTTGGTGATGCTCATCTTGACGTTGCTTCCGTGCCCACTGTTCTTCCAGAAAGGATGTGTGCCACTATGACTAAAGGGTCACAGAATCCTTAAATGTTGCTATATGTCACGAATACTTAACTGCGCATACACGTCGGTCATCGACATATTTTGTTCGACAAGCGTCATACATCTCCTTCGTCCTCCGGACATCGCTGCGTAGACGTCTCAAACTGTGCATCCGCCTGATTTGGTGTTTGCATTTCGGTAAACCAGCAGCTGTATTGTTGGGCTAGAGGTCGCCGGTTCGATCCAGGCCGCGGGGGCCGCATTTTGATGGGGGAGAAATGCAGGAACGCTCGTGTAGTTGGAGTTAGGCACACGTTAAAGAACCCCAGGTGATCAAAATTAATTCGGAGTGCCCCACTATGTGGCGTGTATCACAATCAGATTGTGGTTTTGGCACTATTGGCAAACTTAAAATTTTATTTTTTGTAATATTTTGGTGTAGCTTGCGAACGATCTAGTGCATAAACATAAAACTTGCACGAGATTATTTGTTCCAAAGGATGAATTTAAACACAATTGCACGCATCGCCTTTAGTTGTATACCATTTAATTAACCGCTTCTCTAAAGTTTTGCTTGGCAAAGATTCCAACATGTGCGTTGGATCTGAATTTCTTTTTTTTCTTTTTCTTTAATTTTTGCCACTACCAACCCTGACTCTGGCCCGCGCATTGGGGCTCCTGTTTCTACATTGCTCGTATCAATTTATTTTAATGAATTATTCTTTAGATTTCTTGAACCCTTGTACCTCCCAATTTATGACCGATCCCTCAGAATGGGTTACGCCATTTCACCATGGAATAAACAACCAATCAATCAGACAGGAAAAGCGACCAATGTCATTGCTTTCGAGTAAGTACGTTCTCGTACAAGACGAGTACCACTCTGAAACTAGTGCTGCATCTCCAGACCCTCTGAGAAATAAATTTTCGAGCTTCAAACTGATAGTTTGCTATATAGTGCCATATCATCAAAAAAACAAAAGAAAGAAAAAACGGGTCCTTGAAATTACTTTCGACCCGTGTTCAGAAAAGGTTCTGAAGCTATAATTGTTCGTAAGAGCAAATTTCAGCAAATCTCGGTGCGGGATATATTATTAGCGAAGGTGGCTGGCAAATGGGAAAGAGCAGTTAAGACAGAAAAGCTTTGTGAATTGGACCCCTGGGCACAAAGCATGCGCAAAATTTTTCGGTCGCAAGTGCCGCTCATCACTGGTCGGACACTGTCAATAATATTATGTCCAGCATAATGATTCATTGGGACTTGCTATTACGTAAATGTTTAGCAAGAAGTTTTTTGCGAATACCGGCCCTGGAGCCGAATTCACAAAGCTTTTCTTTCGTAAGTGCTGTTTTTGATTGGCTGATCGCCTTCGCTGATAATATGTCCTACATCACTATTGGCTGGCGGGACCGCTTTTAGCGTAAGAACGTTTTGTGAATACGGACCATGAACTTTATAAATCTACTTTGGAATGTGTGTATCGGCGCACTTTAAATTTGATTATTAAATTGCGTTTGCAGCGTAATGAAAGCTTCATGTTTAGAGATAATGTGGAGCAAGACAGCTACCTATTCCACAAACTTTTCCCCACACTTTTTGACCAGATTTCACCTCACCTTTCCTACGCGCGTTAGTAATACCGCGCCGAAACCAAGCAGCCCAGTTATAGATAATTCACGAACATCCATGACTGGGAAAACCATCACCCATCAAGTCATGCCTCGTCATTTGGATTTTGCGATTCTTAGGGGCCAATTTAGCTCCATCACTCATTTCGCTGCTCTTTGTCCTGGACATAGCTTTAGAATAACAATCTACCAGCTTTCTTCCCTCCTTCCCAGCTCCTCCTCCTCTTCCTGATAATGAAGAAAAACGGATTCAACTTAATTAATGCTGAAGAAGAACTTGAGAAGTTGGCATGCGTTCATGTTCCTTATGAAAGCTCAAGCACGTAGGAACACATCTGTCGATACAGTGCTCTTATCGGGCGCATTAGTCGGAATAAGGCCCGAACGTTTGCATAATAAGTACAGGGTCTCGTCTGCGCATTTAGCTAATACCGTTCTCTTTCGCAATGCATTTCGCAACCGCAATCGGCGTTTTTTCGAGTAACCAATCCCTCAGGACTTGAAGGGCGTTCTTCACCTTTGGTGTTGTAATGACATGCATAAAATAGGACATACTTCTTTTCACTATTGCCCAAGAAAAGTCATTGTCCCCCGCTGCAGTTCACGTATAGCATCAAAAATATATTTCCCCGACCTTGCTTTCTAGGGAGAAATTTCATCGTAAAGCGTGGCTCTTGGTTCGTGAGGTCACATAGGTCCACAAATTCCATCTCTTTTCTGGCCACAAAAATTGATAACAAGTAGGTTATATATAGCGTAAAGGGCATTTGTCATGGAAACTTCTCACACAGTATTATTTCAAACAATATGTAGTTATTAGTGGGTCTGTCGTGATGCGGAAATTTAGAAACTAATCTGCGCCTGCTGGCATATAAAGCACAATAAAGTTCTGATGGAAGTATACTAGCATGTACCGCGCCACAAGCACAGCCTTCAGACTTCGTTGTTTCGATCTGATTTTTCCCTTCGATTTGGCGACGATAGCTCATACAGATTTTGTTGGGGCAATATTACCTAGTAGGGGCCTGCGGTGACGGGCATAAATGCATCGATGAAAGGGAAAATTGCGATCCATCCGAATGTAGCACGAAGCTATGATTTCCCAAATACAGCGATGGTACTCGGCTGCGTTAGCTTAGTTACAGGCTCACCCTGGACAAGTAGGGACTTCTGGATGGACATAATCTAGGGAGAGACTACTAGAAGGCTCTTTGCTGAGTGCACGCACAGCGTTCACTCTCTCCCGCTTCCCTCTCTCTATTCCCCTTTCTCTTCCCCCAGTATAGGGTAGCAAACCGGACCGTCGTCTAGTTGACCTCTCTGCCATTCTTCTGCTTGCTTTCTCTCTCGCTCTGTCAGCTCAGCTCGATAACCGCATGGAGGCCCAGTGGCGCCGAGGCTGTTCGATGATACGAAAGTGATTGAAGCGTCTCAATTTCTGCGAAAGGAAAAACAATGCGCATCCTTTGGAGAGCAACCTCCTCCATGACTTCGGTTTCTGTTCTTACATTACGTGCTTTAAAAATACATAGAATAGAGAATTCTGTCTATGCCCGTCCTTGGAAAAGCGAAATGTTTTGCCTGAGCAAGGCGACGGCACACAGACGACTTGTGGATGCATGTTTTAAGCATTTTTCTTATTCGATGGGGCTAATCGCCAAGACCGAATGAGCACAATGCTGGTAATATACTCAGCAAAGAACCGACTGCGCACGGTAGACGACAAGAGCAGCGTGTGCAATGCTGGCGAAGAGAAGATGGACATTACACTGAAGTTCAGATAAGTTGCGCAAGCCATGCAGAGAGGATGGAGAAACGACTTTCGGCTTTCTGCAGTGGCCTTGCAGCATGGCATCTGTGTCGGCTAGTCTGCGCTTTATTACTTTGCTTTATGTAAATGTCGCGCACGGGCAGCCACAGAAAACCGATGTGATGACAGTGTGTATGAAAAAGTGAATGAAAGTAATGTGTGAGAGCTGAGGTTCGAAAGCATAGAGTAGACCGCTGAGCGCGTTGCATCGCATTGACGTCATTGGTTGGTGACCATTTGATTGCGACATGCTATATAGCTTAGTTGTCCCTGTGCATCTTACCGCATGAACCTTAGCAATGTTGCATGTCTACCATCGATTACAAGTATCAGCCACAATTAGCGCATGACCGGGGTAGTTGGAGAAGTATGGGAGAGGCCTATGCCCTGCAGTAGGCTTTGCCAGGCTGCTGCTGCTGCTGCTGATGATGATGATGGATCTCAAAAGAGGCCGTATATTGGTTGGATTGAGCCAAAATATGTCCACTTAACGCAGATCTTCACCCCCAGTAAAAAAAAATAAGGGTTGCTTGCTTTTTTTTTTTTTAAGCCGGGTATTGCGTTTTGTAACTTCTTGTACTGTATCCAAAAGGTAAGATCAACCTCATAACAATTTACTTTTCTGAAGCTGCGCTCTCCAGCGATTATACCGTGCGTGGTTACCTAATAACACTCACCCGTGGAAAATGCGGCTCAGCACGCAAGTGAGGATGTCGAACTGGCTGTGTAGTTGTCGTTTGGCAAGGCGAAAGAAGAACATGAAAACGGACTGCAAGAAAAAGCGGTGCGAATGCGCAAATGAGGGAACTCGGAGGAGCTGGTGTAGCGTCGGTGTGCTATTCCGAGCAGCGCTCTGCCTGACATTTCTTTGCCGTCCGGCCTGGACCGCCCTTTATAGCACGCTCATCGACTCCGGGAGTCTTTGGCACTTTCCTCTGTCGCTGAGTTCATTTTTTTTTATTTGTACCATCATGAGTATGTGTGTGTGCAAGTGTGTTTTATGGCGTTGAAAAATATACGAGAGAAGAGTTGGGCGGGGGAAGGCGAAATCGCGCGCGCCGCTGTAAATGACCACTTAGGAACAGATTCCCCTGGGGGCTTTCGAATGATTGGTGGTTCGATACGACCCCATGGTTAAGAAAAAAGGCTGCCCCCACTTGCTCCTCGACTTGGCGCTGTGTTACCGTTTTTCCTTCCTGTTTTCTTTCTCGTAGGGTCTCTCGTTGTCGTCTCCGAGGCTACAGATGACTGTGCTAGAGCTACAGTGTGCTTCGTGATCGCCAGCGCGACAGGGAGAACGTCTGTGGGTGCGCAGTTTCTTTTCGGAAGTGAGAAGTTAATGATCTTTGCTTTCTCGGAGAAACGTTGCTTGGCTTCCAGGATATCTTTGTTGCTGTTTTTCTCGGACGTTTCTTTCTTCCACGGGTTGCTGGGTGAGCTGATCACGGAGGTGTGGACATTGGGCGTGGTCTCCAACATTTTTTTTTTCATTTGCGAGATAACGGCAAAAGTTGTTTGATAAGGTGCACTCTTTCTGGCTTCTTGGTAATAGTGAAGAAGAATGAAATGTGACCGAGGACAGCCTTTGAACTTGGTTTATTACATTTTATTTTACTTGTTAGCGGTATGGTAGCGTTTAGAAATTACAATGCTTGCGGTGTTAAAAAAAAAGATAGTCGTATTGGAAATAAATCAAGTGTACCGTGCAATGGCTCACTCTAGCAAATGTTTGACAGTGGTACAGGCGTGCGGGAAACTAAAGACAACGCATGACGAAGCTGCAACAAACAACCTACATGCTTTTAAATGATAATGTAACAGAATTCACCTTTTTTTCTTTCTTTTCACACATCGCTCTTTTGAGCCTCCTATTGTGACAGTCGCATATGCTTTAAGATATTTAAACCGGTACAGCTAAAACTTAGATCCAAAGCTTTAAGCTCAAGCTCAGCGTGCATAATCTACTGGATGCGTAGTCTACTAACTCGTAGGGGAAACACGTGTGACGCCCTCGACGCATGATGCAAACTTAATAGAGTTGCCTAGGGTGCAACCTTATTCAACATCGTAAGCCGTGCTTACTATTTCCCGAAGACAGAGTCCTTTTTTTTTATTGATATGATATAAGGAGATGTTGGCGCGCAATTTAAGGCGCCGGCTACTCCTTATCTCTTGGGTGGTTCCGTCATACATCATTCAGGGTTCGCGGTTACATATCAAATAATCATTTCACACAAGCACCAGGACTTATAAAGCAACGTTTCCACAGGAAGACTATGGCAAATGTCCTTAGGACAGAGTCCTTCTTGGCTTCTTAGCGAGCACAGCTCAGCATCGAAAAGTGCCAACCTGGTGCCGTTAATTGTGCATTTCGTCGCGCGTAGGAACATTCTGGCTGGCAATACGTGCTGCGAACGTTTAATACAAGGGAACGCAGGCTCAATATTTTCCGAGCGGACTAATCGCGGTAATAAAATTAATATGCTAGCGTCCTTGGTTTTTTTTTAGCAGCACGTTGAGATTTCCGTAAAGATATTACAGCATTGCTACGTGTTAGTGACGGGCGCTAGTTGGCAGGTAAGCAGACGACGACGAACTTGGAAGTAAACTGTGTCTGGCCAACTTCCACCGTCAAAAAATACACTTCTGCAGCGGCGTTATCCCCACCACATTCGTCGGCCGTCTATTCCAAGGACGCGGCTATCCTGTGTTCCCTTATTTAAAAGGGCGTCGTCTTGTACATGCTGTATTGCCTTGAGGAATGAGATAAGAGAGGAAGTTCGAGAACATTATACAATTTTCGGTTTTCACGGGTATGCATTCCGATAGGATAGGCTCATCTTCTAGCATGTGGCTACAACATACTAAATGCGCCAATGCTCGGACACTGCGAAGGCATCTCGCGCGACAACATAAGTGCGATGACGCGTATTTTATCTCGCAATATGCACGGGGCGGTATTCTCGCATAGCGTTGCCGCTCCACTGTTACCGATATCTACTACCGCCGACTGCATATGCGCAGTCAGCAGTAGCGGAGGAATGGTAACGATTACGGTAACGGCTGATTGGTATCGGTGCCGTAAAAATATTTATCGGTTTACCGGTTCCCTCAACTAGACACCATACGTATTTCGCGAAAATCAGCGCGAACTCTATCAAAGCGTCCTCTTTCGGTTCAGGTATAGGATCTCTTCGATGAGTTGAAGAAAGCGGGATCGGTATAACCCGAGGCAAGGGTGCACAGGCGAATTTTTTTTCACCGCACGTGAAGGGAACCGCCATCGCGTGATGGACAAGCAAGAATGCGAACACATACGATGTGGGCGCACGCATCGCCTTCGATGATGACCCAAACCGAAAGGAAGAAACGGAAAGAAAAGCGGCCATAAGAAAAATCCGAGAAAAACCCGAGTAAGAAAGGAAGGAAGTCTCGCTTCCCATTAGACAAGATCGATGACCCGATATCAGTTGAATACACGGGCAGCGCGAGTTGGCTTCCTCCTTTTTTTTTTCTTTGTCCCCGGTCAGCGCTTCCCTTATCTCTGCGTTCCTTTTTACCACCTACCTGACTTTCCCTTGGCCGCGCAATGAGCATGCTTTCACTCGTCTCGGGAGGATCGCAATTCGGCCAGGTGCCGAAGAAACCGGCCGCTATTCATCTCTGCCCAGGCTTGTGTGTGTATGTATAGTTTTATATAAGGGGGCCTTTTCTTTTTCCTCCTCCTCGTTCAGTATTTCTTCTGCCCCTTTCATTTTGCTTCCTCGCCGTCTCCTTGGCATAGAAGACTGTTGGATGCCGAGCTGGTTGAGACGCGAACCGCAGGAGTCATCAATGTCGGTCGGTTGGGACGGCGGCGAAGTATCGGGGAATCGGAAGAAGCAAATAAGGGAGAAGAAAAGGTCACGCACAGATGATGAAAGACGACTGCAGGCTGCCAGCAATCACCGTGAAGTGCAAAGAAGAAACAGTTAGGGTGACTGAGGCCAGCATGCTTGAAAGGTTGGACGCCAAAATAAGGCAAAAACGAAAAAAGAAGAAGATAAGGAACAAAGAAGGTTCACAGAAAAAGTAGGGGGGGCGGTGGGGTGAGGCCTGATAGTTGCTATTTCGAATCCTGCGTACTTCTCTAAAAAAAGAAATTAACATTGTCTTTAGCGTTTTCTTGCCTCATTCTTTTCTGCTGTTTCTCTGTCGCTGTCTTTCTTTTGTGTGTGAGCGTGTGTGCGTGAGTGTGTGCGTGCATGTGTGTGCGCGCGCCGAATATCCTAAATGTGTGTTTGGTGTAGTCAATCGCCTTCATTCAGCCTGTACTGTCACCGGTACAGTGAGGAATGCACTGTTCAGATGTTCATTCCTTTCGCGTTCAAGAGGACTTCACGCGTGTCGTGAAACAAATAATGATTTACCGTGTGGCATTTGTTGTCTCGATACACGCGGCACTCCATTGCAGGCCGTTGCCTCCAAGTCTGCATTCACGTTGAAGTGGGCGAACGACCCGACAATGAGATGTCGATCCGAGGTTTAGCAGCGCCCGTATCGTATAAATTAGCCGAGCCTTCACCTTCAGTAAGGAATCACTCAAATCGTGTCCTCTGACTTGAGGCATTACTCCCCTTTAGTTTATAAGAGAGTTATAAACGCTGCAAAAGAGGGACGTATGTGGAATGAGGGTGTTGCTCCTGATATGCCTTGCGGTGATTGGAGGGGGAAAGCTGAGGAGAAGCGTGGATCGCAAACACCGCGCAAACGTTTGGTCGCCTTTTTCAAGCTTTTTGGATAGCCGTTTGAGTGCTCCATAAAGAGTACGCCACGCGGCGCGTCATTCGCGCGACGTTTCCTAAATGTGATTCAATCCCCTTCATTTTGTTTCTCTCTCTGCGTTCAGCTAAAAGTAGGCGGGGATTGCCCAATTACGAAGGTGCGTGGTGTGGGTGTGAGCGCAGCATGGCCCGATTCGACCGATTCGACGGCCGGCCGCGATAGACGAATCGTTAGAGTTGGTGCCTAATTGCTGCCAGCTGTCGCGCTTCCAACCCGACCTCGAAGGGCATCCTGTCGTCGACGGTCCCCTAACGCTGAAGCGCGTTCGCCTAACAGCGCGCGCGTCGAGCGCAAGGGAATTCGAGCATGCCGTTAGCTAGGCTCCTCTCATTAGAGCCACGAATACCACCTTCCTGCCTCCCCCCCTGAACCCCTGCCTGAACCTTTGCAGGAGTTCTACGAGCCACGGGCTCGCTTTGCCCTCCCTTCGTGTCCGCGTCGCATACCGCCGTCGATTTGGTGGAATTCGGCGCGATCGCCCCTGTCGCTTAGCTCTCCGTCTCGTCCTTTTTTTTTTCAACTTGTTTTCGCTTTGTTAATTTCAGTTTCACACAGAAGTGTATGGCTAACTATACTACTGATATCGATCAGACGATCGCGCTGAGTCTGCCAGCTGCTTTCGTCGGCCATCCGCCCCGCTGTACCGACATCCAATGCCGAACGAAGGATTTTTATACTTGTGCCCGCAACGACAGTCCTCTGCCGTTTCGCACGAACGCATGCGCGCTGTTAAATCGGACGGCCGTAAAAAGCTCAACGGCCCGAGGAGAAAAGTGAGCCGAACTTTAACGTTCGTATCTGGCGGACACCGGTCTGGTGATGGCGCCGTCTTGCTCGCCGAGGTCTAGTGCAATTAGGAGAAAATGGTGAGGCTGAACTCAGGGGTAGTTCCTGTGGCGCAAGGAGCCATACAGTGCCATCGGCCCGCAGTGTATAGTATTCGATGCGACTGCGACCTTGGGTATTTCAGAAATTGCTGTCAGCAGCGGAATATACAATTCGCGCACAAGCGTTTGTACGCGAATTGTTTGTACACAAACCAGAAATGACTGACTGACGGCCGTGTTTCCAGAATTTTGATCAAAATTGTGCGCAACGTGGAGCACTTGTCGGAACCTAGTCGTACTGAAGTTGCAAAGTTCTTTTTCCCGTGAAAGGCAACCGATGCCGAGTCAGTAACACTTCTGGATGTTGGGCATATATTTATACCGGTATGCGGGACTTCTAATCACGGGGAAGCATATTTGTTCTCCTTACGCCTGTAAGAACTCGGATGCCGGATGCTACAGTCACAGTCAGAAACTGTGGACAGGGGTTTCGCTTTGCTCGTTCAGCTCTCACAAGCCTCACTGTGACCTTTGCTGCGAATGACCGTAAAATGCTTTAGTATACATTTAAAGTGCGAAGAAAGTCGCGAATCGGTGTTCGTTACATCATTTCCGCATGATGCTCGTTACGACTTCAGTCTGAGCGCAACTTGTGGTTTGCTTGAGGTTTCCGGCTTTACGCCTGACCATATCACTAGCATTTTTAGTTTCACGCATGCGATGTATCTGCTCTTCGAAGCTGCTAGGTCACATAACTTCATGGTCACGGAGCCATCGCGGCCGGTATTGATGAGTTTTAAAGTTCCGAAGCACGAATTAACATGCAGCGTTGGAGGGCGTTGGATTCATTTTAACTACCTCAGGTTGTCTCATGTGCAGCGAACAACATATGCATGATCATTTTTGTATTGCATCCCCAGGAGAACGCTGCCATGGCGGTCGGGAGTTGAACTCGCGCCCTTGTGCTCAGAAGCAGAACAGCCGAGCCGCAGCAGCCACCTATTCATTCGCGCTCCTCTGGGTTCATTGTATACTCTACCAGTATATCTTACGTTAACATTTCTAGGGTCGCGTAGTTGGTAATTAACTATTGTTCAGTCCGTGCATGCTGTGAACTCGGCAGCATAGACTCAGATAGTGCATTCCGAAGTAAAATTTAAAAGAAAGAGAAAACTCGGATACCTTAGAGGCCACTCACACTAGCCACTAAGGCACTAATAATGACAAGGTAACGCTCTTCTTTTTATGCTTGCCTCGTGTATCACAATTTACCATCTCTCTCGTCATCGTTTATCAATCCGCAGCATTCCAGAGAACAGTCTCAACCTTTTTCTCCATCATTTATCGAAAGCAAAAACAGAAAGCGCAGAGTGCATAAGCAAGTGAAGAAGGCAGCGGGAACATAAAGCAATAGCGCTGTCTGCTCCTTATAGATGGGCCTGTATGGCTGAGTGGTGCCGGTAAAAGCACCGGCTAGCATGGCGACGACTGTGGTACATAAAGTAAGAATTGGGCGCGAATGTTCACAATCCATTGTCATCCCTGGGCTGCGCTTCGTGTGTTATACCAAAGGGCGTGAGCTTCGTTATTATAGGAAGAACTAAAATAAGATTAAAATATTGCAGTCTCATTAATAGGTATGTTTTCTCTTTTTTTCCCTTTCTGCTTTCTTGTTGTAATAAAACTGTTGGTATTTGGTTGCCTCACAATTTTTCCTGCTACAATGAGATATGCTAAACCTCGTTTATATTTTAATCAATTCTGTATTTTGTTCTGTAACCGTTTTTTTCTTGTTGCTTGCTGTATACTTCCTTATTATATGCTACTGTTGCTTTGAGATGTTAACTATAGTAACTGTTCTTGTACGAGAGGTCCCGATACAGTCTTTGACTATGGGACCTCCTTCTCCATACCAATGACTTGTAATGCGACCCAACTTCTAATACTAAATTCTGATTTTGATTCTGAATTCTGATTTTGATTCTGAAAGGTTCATGCAGGCCATTCTCCCTCGCACCCGACTGTAAACGCAGGCGCCGTTCGATAGCGTGACGCCGCTGTCAGGATGCCAATTGCGTGAAGTGCTGCATGCCAGAGGACGTCTTTCCTGTTGAATCTTCTTTCCTATTTTTTCACTTACTTCCCGGGCAGGTTTTCCACAAGTTGCATTCTTTGGATCCCTACGCCGTACCGTCGAGTTATATGATGCTATGTCAGGCCGAGCAAAACTATGTCGTCTTTGTCGAATCGTTGCAGTGGTGGCGGCTTCTCTCCCCCCGTCTCTGTCGAGTGCTACGATCGAACTTTTTTTTTTCGAACCTTCAGCCGGATAGGCATGGCTGGAGCAGCCAGCCCATGGTTACCATCGATAATTCTCTGCGCGCGCGCACTCTGCCCTTATCGGCACGCCCAAACGGTTGCTGTATGTTTACTCTGCGTTTGATGAAGACGGGGTAAGCACTATCGGCTATCAGACGTGTTTTGACGATACCACGCCGGTTGTCCCCACGCCTGCAGGTAGCCAACTTAGACGAATGATCGGCTCTCTCATTTTTGTTTTACTTTGGACAGCAGCCATATTCATGTTTTCGTTTGTAGAAAGGCCGAAGATTCATTCGGCATAAGACGCGCAAGACGTGCCGAAAAGTGGTCCTAGGCCGTTTGGAAGGGACCTCGAATTGAAAGTTTTGATTGAAGCTTCACTGGAAGATTGGCCAAACATTACAGAAAAATTTATTTTGAAGAGTATTTATTGCTCTACGGTCCTATAATTGCAGCCACTTACCTACTAGCAGCAGCATTTGCAGACTTAACAGCTCGATGTAAAAACAGCTGCGCTCAGATTTGTTGAAGATATTTCACTCATCTTCCTACTACTCTCTAAGAGGAAGTGAGGGTGTATGGAGCAGTCTACAGCAACAACATGTGTTTCGACCAATCCCTGTGACAAAGAAAGAAAAGAAAAGGAAGGTCATCTCGCATTCACTACGTCTGTACAGTTCGCCTTTTGGGAAACCCTTCACATGGATTTGCAGTTATATTATTCTGCAGATTTGGATGATATTGTCGCCTAAACGTGATCAGGTAAATTACAAATGTCTAGGCCAAATCCAGCTTTCTTTCTGCTTCTAATGACATTTCTTGCTTTACACCAGGTGCGCCATCTTGGCCGGTTGTGGTGTGACTACAATCATAAAGACTGTTCCGGCTGAAACCGCTTTTCCACTATTTGGTTACCGTTATGTCATAGTGAATGAGAGACAACACACACGAGACATGAGACAGGGCTGTTGTGGTCCCTCTTTATTTATGGTAGCATGACATGACAAAGTGAGAACGCAGAAAATGAATAGACGGGACCTTTCTGTGTCCTCCGTTTGCCATGCGCTGCTACTATTATGCACTGCCATGCGCTGGCCGATTCGCCATCCGTGAGCCCTCTTTGTTTCTTTTCTACTTCCTAATTGCGCTCTTTATGACAGATCACCTGTTTCTTGAGTCGTGTTTCGGGGGCCTCTCTCCCGTGCTAGGCCACTGCTGTTCTTGTTTGTGTTTTTTTGCGTTCTGTTTCAATTGCGTGTTCATTTCTTAGCTCCCAGTTCCCTAGATAGCGTGTACACGCACACAGGACCCGTCGTACGCCGGCGCCGACGATATAAGGCCGGTGAGTTAGCTTCTGACCTCGATGCGTTAAACTTTGGCAACACAAACTAAACCAAATGAACCACAATTCTGCGCACAATGTGTGCCAGTGTGACAGTCAGCACGGAGAACCGGCCATCACAGTGATTCTGCAAATCTTCTCCGAAGCCAATCCTTCAACGGGGATTCTGTATGGAGCCCGAAGATTCTGTATGTTTAAAAAAATATGGTTCAGTGACTCAATTTTTCTCCTTTGAGAACCTGGCTGGATCAAGAGGTAACGAGCCGAATGATTTTTCCGTCAACGTTCAAAGATGTAGTACTCTATGTAAACAGATGCAGATAATAATGATACAGCACATGTATCGGCGTAGTGTTTTGGTGATGACTTTATTATTATCCTGCGTTTTTCCCTACTCATTCATGTTTACAGTACAATTGTCAAATTGGCAAAGATACGAAAGGGAGGTTAACACTGCCCATAAATAAAAAGAACAGGGAGAAACAGAGAGCTATACTTAGGTGAGTGGCGAGGATTTGAACGATTACAAAAATCACTTTAACGTGGAACACCTACAGGTTCAGAGAAGTGGTCAAGGGGGCCAGAGTCAAATAAAGATGGTAAAACAAGTAGGTTATCTATAGTCACACCTGATTGGCTCCCATAGAAAAGGGCAAGACAAAAGGAAGAAAGGGAGAACGGGAGAGAGAGATAGAGAGAGTCGTGGCACACACATGCACCCGCAGATCAATTTTCGCACACGTATATATAGTCAAAAAGTGCCCGTATAGCCTATTTGCCTTTAAAAAAATAATAAATTCTATAATTTTACATGCCAAAATAGCGACCTGGTTAGAAGGTACGCAGTAATGAGGACTCCGGATTAATTATGGCCACCTTGGGTTCTTTAGCATGCACCTAATGCACGGCACACGGGCGTTTTTGCATTTCGCCCCCATCCATGCGCGGCCGCCGCGGGTGGGATTTGTTCCCGGAATCTCATGCTTTGCAGCGCAACGCCGTTTACCTTGAGGAGGCGCCTTAGCGTTTTGGTGGCCTTGTGCATAGTAATGTTCTTTCACTGAAGTCCCAAGGCTTTGACTTCCGAGAACAGTCTGTAGTCTAAGCGGTTAATAGGTGACCAGCGTCGCCTAATGCCAAGCAGTGTTGTAATTAATATGCATCAGTACAACAATTTCATTGCGTCCTCGTGTATGGTGGCATGCCAAGCACTCCGGGAAAATTCTTGTGGTCGTACTGGCACAAGCTTATGAATATGACCCTGTTGATTTTTTGTTAGATACTGACACGTGTACTTGTTTATCTTTATCGGGTGACCGCTTTTCGCCGTCTAACAAATGTTATCGCACAGCGCAGGATGCGCCTGCATGTATCGGAAGTTTCTCAAAAGTTATCGATGGTTCTATCTACTTTCTGCTGTCACCGAACCTTGTGCAATCTAATTTCGTCGCGTGACGCGAATGGTGTAGAACTTACATGCGGGCCCCAGCGATTACTCTGAAACATTCGACGACTGCTGTATAAAAGGCGACGCGCTTGACCCGTTGGTAAGACTTTCGACGATCGCCGACTGTTTTCGCCACTATCGCCATTCTTTGAGTGCAACTTGCTTTTGAGGGCACAGGCTCGCCCCATAAAACGCTAGTTTCGTCATTCGCAGTTTTGCTGCCTTCTTCACAGTCACTACCACGTGACAATCCTTCTTTGGATGCTATAATGCCATTGCGTCTTCCTGTAGCGTGGTAAAGGAATAGTGCGCGGAAGTTTTTACCGTCGTATAGACACGAACTTATTAATATTACCCAGTTATATACTGGTTAGAGACTTCATTGAATGGGGTAAATACGTTGCGTCCTCCTATAGCGTGGCATAAAAAACATTGCGTCAGGAAGTTTTTGTTGCTGTATTGACGCAAGTTTATGAGTACGACCCAATTAATTACTGGTGAGAGATTTCTTTGAACGGGATACATCCTCTCCTCGAGGATAAATTAGTTTCATGGTGCCTTGGAGACAAAAAAATTGAGATTACTTTTCCTTTGCTGTTAATTATTAGATGCATATTAAAATATGTGGCAAGCTGCATCTCACAATAGGATAAATCGGGTGAAATGATACGAAAAGAAAAAAAACATAGCAAGAGCAAATAGAGAGCACCGAGTTTTACTGTGCTGTGGGCGGTACAAAGCCGCTGAACACATCGATCGTAGCAGCGGCTGCGGCAGCGATAGATCTCCTCGCATGGCGTGTCGTCACGCCTACTTTCGATTTCCGAGTTCTTGCGGTGGGTCTTTTCGCTTCTGAACTTCCATTCTGCGCTATACCGTGGAATTGAAGCGCATCAAGGCTTTGTGCCAGCGTTCCCTGTATTCCTCGAGATCGTTGCTTTCTTCTCGTTTTTACGCCACCTGCTGAGGGCTGCGCACGCCACATCGTGCGTATCTGCGTTTGTGCCAAATTTGAGCGCACGTTGTCGATGCCGTCTATTTGCTCTTCGCAAGATAGACAGCATGGGTAGAATGGCAGAAAGAAAAAAGAAGGAATTTTTCTTTTTTTTTTATCAATGAGTAACTTTTTTGTTGCGTTCAAAAACGCATCCGGCGATGGTCCATTTGGCTCGAAGGCGGTTTTGAAGCGACCCGCAGAACAAGAGAAGCGAAGCAGAGGTAGTGAGAGGCCTGGTGCTTTTTCTTTTTCTTTTTTTGAAACTCGTTGGCGGCTCCCTTTGTTCTATTAAAAGATGCTTGATATCAGTGGTAATGTACACTGAGAAAGAAGTCTTCAGCGATGAAGTTTCTTTCGGAAGAACGCGGTGTGTTGTGTCCCTTACTTTACAGCTTTTGTGACACGCGACGCACAAGTCATTGCTCCCATTGAAGTCATATCTTTGAGTGCTTTACGACTAGTGGCATTAAGTATCAGAAACAAGTAATCAAGTTGGTTGCTACTTCATCCTGAAATGCAAACGGAATTTGCTTTTGCGTACTTTGTTTCGCGTACTAGTGGGTTTTTGCGTCTACAGACGGGTGACGTAAAGGCTTCGTGCCGGAGAGAGGTTGAACGGTTCATTCGTTAGGTAGTGACTTACGAAAGCCGTGTATGTATGCTTTTTGGGCCTGTTCTTGTGAGGAGTCGACCCAATCCTTCGCTTCCATTTTTTAAAGCAAACAGTGACAAAAATCAAAGTCATGCCTGCCTAAACAGAAGCATCACAATTCAGAGTTCTCTGCACAAGTTGTTCGATACTCTAGTGCCGCGGGCCTATCTCATTGTGCTCATTATGTGCAGACGTCACTGGAGGATGGCTTCCGGGACAGGCGACTGGCGCGAGCCTGCCGGTCGCCGTGCCAAATGGCGATGGCTTCACACCGGCTCCAAATCCCAGGAGCGTGCGGGCGGCTCCGCAGACCTCGTCTTCCGGGGCCAAGTCTTCAGCGACGGGCAAGGTGCACGACGAGCCGTTCGGTTGCACGCGGCACGAGATGTACGTGGACTTTGAGAAGATAGGTTGGTCCAGCTGGATCATCTCGCCGAAGGGCTACAACGCGTACCACTGCAAGGGTCAGTGCTATTTCCCGTTGGGCCAGAACCAGTGGCCCACCAACCACGCGACCGTGCAGAGTATCGTCAACGAGCTCAGCTTGACGGCCGGAGTGGGCGCACCCTGCTGCGTGCCCAACAAGCTGTACTCCATCAGCCTGCTATACTTCGACGAAAACGAGAACGTGGTGCTCAAGCAGTACGACGACATGGTGGCCGCTAGCTGCGGGTGCCACTGAAACCTCCCCATAGCGCAGCGCAATGAGCGGGTGGCCAAGCACACATGCTCTTTGATTGACGACACCCCGCGTCATCGCCGGATGGCTTCCGTGGACGCGGAAATCGAGTCTAGCTGGACGCTAAGGAGTGGAGGTTAAGACGAGCGCATTTTAACTGAGTGATGGTGCAAAGACGCTTGAACTTAGCTGCATGTTTCCTGCTCGAGTCCTTGCGCGGGACGAGTGGCATGGACATCTAGCTTCGTTGCGGTATTTATGACGATGGGACTTGTCGGAATCTCTACTTGGACTCTGTACGTGACGCAAGCACTACGATGTCTGGTGCCGTAAAAGACGTGAAATTAGCAGTATGGTATGTGTACGAGAGGCTATTTGGATGTATAACGTCTTGGCTGTCTCTTCGGAAACTTATCGTTTAGACAGTTGTCTTTATAAGCCATCAGCACTCGTTTGTTATACTTGCGGTATTCGACCTGCAGACTATATAGAAACTGCCTTGATGTTGAAAACGTTGACAGAATTGGCAATCGTAAAGGTATCATGTACCTTGAAGGTTACTAGCTGTAGCCGACTGGTAATGATTTAAGATGGCCTAGCACGCCACTTGATGTCGATGCGATGTGTGATCTGCCCAAAGACGGTTATCCTTCGCGTTGAGGAGCTTCGGTCTCTCCACCTGCAAGGATGAAGGGCTGTAGTGTTAGCTTACCTTGCACATGTAAGAGCTTGAGCATTTTTTGTCATGGACATCTCTTGCGAGCACTCGATTACTGACGTCGAGCCTGTGCATAGAACGGAAACTGTTAAATTTGGATCGGGGTGGGGGGGGGGGTTATTACTTAGAAGCACTGAAACTCAGAAAGATGCCACGCTGTGTAGCGTGTGACGAGTAGCAAAAGTGGAGATCCGTTATGCTTCTTTGGTTTTTTTTTCTCTTACCGGCACGCTGTAGCACATTACGTAACATCTCTCAGGTTCATTTCAGACTTCTTATCGCAACTGAAGAGATTAGAACACATTGAAATTTTCGCTACTCATCTTCTGAAGCGAGAGAAGGAATAAGTTGAAAAGTATTGAGCAGAGCGAGAATGATTGTAGAAATTATTGGTCTAGGGCGACAAGAACACAATGACAATCGGATCGGCTCCATGCGGGATGTCATATATATCAGCCTGCATTCTTCTCGCGAGGTCGACAAGTTGTAGAATATCAGAACGAAGTACTCTCCTCAGCGCGAGTAAGCCTAGTGGGCTACGCGAATGGAAACTCAGGGGCTAGAGATATTTATTTCAAAAATGCTGGCCTGTAGATAAGAACCAATTTTAGTGCGTAAGCATTCTTTGGCGAGAACCTCAGCAAAATCTGTCTGTAACGCGAAAAGTGTCACATTCTTTATCTGCAAAGTCATGCATAAGTGGCGAAGTTAAGAGATTTACTTGTTATAGTAGTGTAAATGGAGATTATTTGTTACTTTAGAATCGATAAGGCAGGAATGGAAAAGGAAAAAAAAAGTTATAGCTGTTCTCGTCATACCCCTTGAAACGTTACTGTCCTTGAAAGCTTACTTTTCTGCATTACTGTTGTGCGTGCAAGGAAGCTTGCTTTGGGATTGCAGCGTATAAAAAATGATAGAAAAACTGGTTGGTAGGTATGAGAATTGTTTAATAGTAGATGATGGGTAGCCTTAATAAAAGAATATGTGACATCGCCGTCGCCGCACCAAGGTCGTTAAAAAGAGAAGCTGTAATGTGGCAAAAGTAAAAAAAAAACAGTTGTGACGTCGTTTAGGCTCAGTTCATAGGGTGTATCTCAAATAAATGCATAATTGGGGAAGTTAACACATGTAATCGTTATAATAGTGTAATAGCAGATAAGTGGTAGCGATGGGTAGACATGCATTATCTAGCTAAATCAGTTAACAAAAGCGAAGTAGTGGCCGAGTCAAGGGATGCTTATGCATTAGTAGACAATTAGCAGAATTTCTGTAGCATGTTTTACAGCTTAGTAGCGTTGTTTCAGTATCTCTTTGGTTAGTATTTTAATTTAATGTTCATTTGTTTTTGGAAGTAATTTTAGCCAAAGTCTGCTAACTTGGCATTTTTATTATTTTATTTTTATTTTTTCATTGATATGATATGAGTGCCGGTAAGAAGATGGGCATGTTCGGTCTTTGTCTTGTGATTTTATATGAGCATTTGGCTCGCAACAATATTCAGCTTCGCACTCGATGGTTGGTTAGATCATGCTTTCACGCAACTACCAGAAATGACACGTTCGAGCAAGCTATATACAAGGACCTTGCTTTTCGTGGATTTGTTTTTCTACGTTTGTCCACAAGTGGAGGCCCATACTCTGGTGTAAAAGACGCATGTTATTTTGAAGTCTGCTTTTTAAAAAGCAGTATGACTTCTTCCCAGACACCATTAAACATGTGATCTGCTGCTCTTGTTTTTGTGCCATAAAGCTGTTAGAATGTACGTTTTGTATACTTGTATAGACGTGCTACTGTTGTTTGTTTGTTTTTGCTTACATAATAGAAAATACCTACGAGTGAATGCCAGTATGCGACCATCACTTGCCCTCATATACCTGCATCTGAAGAGGTGCTTTGCGATGAGTCAGCGAAAATACGTGCTATGTGCAGTGATGCCTCCATGCAAGCGGGAAAAGTTTCTCTATTGCACGCTCTCTGGACTCGATGTTATCGATATCGGTGTTAGAAATTCATATGGATTAATAAGTACTTTTGTAAGGATGCCTTTAGGAATAAACATCAGCACTCGCGCTTGCTCTTCAATCGTTCTGGTTATGTAAAAAAAAGCAAAAAAGTTGCGAATGCGATAGCTACAGAGTGCACGAAGCGCATCGTACGTTTACCTCACGTAATTATTTAGCATGATTATGATGGCAACGCTTTCCGCGACCTCTCATATGGCTACTGGAATTATTTTGAGGCCCCTGACGATGAAATGTCCTCGTATGTTCACCAGCGAAAGAATCAAAAAGAAAGATGCTTTCGAAATATTTCCTTTAGCAAAGATATCTTTACGGCGGGATGACTTCAGTGGTCCTCCGCCGAACTGTGAAGGCTGTGACAACAGCAAAAGTTTAGCATGAACTTTCAGCTACGCAAGGTGACTGGAAAGCCTGTGCTACCATCTGTTAAACGTTGTTTCATGACTGTTCCCTTCCCATGGCCTTCGACATTGGGAAGTGCGCATCTCGGAAGCTATACCTCACTCGTGGGTTCTAAAGTTCTTGACGCGTAGGGAAATCTCAGGGGTCATACCTCTGCGATTGGTGCAAGAGCTCACCTTTATACTGAGCGGCGGAACATGAGAATGACTGCAGCCTCTACAGTAGAAGTGATGCATGTGCTTTTGTGCAAGGCTGTCGTCAAAGTTTGTTGTAATGGGAAAGCTCGGTGTAATACAGACGTCTTCCCTTTGTGCGTAGATAGAGAGAGAGATCCTATGAAGCACGATATTGTGCAATATTGAACCCTGTTGCGCGAAGGACTTGGTATGGCGTAAATTCAAATATGAAAAGAAGTATTTGCATGATAACCGGAGTTTGGTTCCATATTCGGTCACTCACGTGATAAAATTCACCGTCTTCAGTGAATGTACTGCAGTGCTTACCTGTAAGAAAACAAGAATCTCAGTTTTGCACTATGTCGATTCAGCAGTGGCCTCTAAATGCTTTGTTTCATTTCGGTGAAAGCACTGCTCTATTTCTTTGTGTGGAGCGACTGTGCGTTTAACGCCCACGTGTGATGCTTGAAGACAATGTTGTATGAATGCCCGGCAATGTTAAATTTGTTCTTCGTTACGCGGCTATAGATACAATGTATACCGTATAGTGAGTTTTAGGTTATCCTACTTACTCAACGACGTACTCTTCTACCAAAACCGCATAGTTGTTCACCTCTACTCAAATTATCTACATGGCTGATGCAGACATTTGCTTAATTCACTGCATGGAATCGATCCTACGAGAAATCAAATGAATGATCCAATTTCATACGCACCATTCCAAAATTAAGTTGAAGTAAACCAAAGCAGATGTCTTTTTCTGCATGAAGTTTTAGAACATGCCACACTTCTTCAGATGGGCTTTGTCGATTTCTTTCTTTTGTCTTTCCTGCTGCTCCGGCATCTATCCATCCCGAGACATCCCACGCATCAAGTGCTTGGCAAAGCAAAGCAAATACATGCATTCGTTGATGCGATAAGAATTGTGTAAAACCGCTTTTAGTGAGCGTTTCTTATTACCGAATAAGTCCTGTAAGATATACTTGTGTACGTATGCATGCTTGAATATAGTTGTTTATAGGAATGAGTGACCTTTGTTTGCTCCTTTTTCTTCGTCTTGCCATTCTTATTGACTCATCTGTATACATTAGGCATGCCACACGTGTTGTTCATATGTGTTGAACTTTCCTATTTGATCAGAAGTGTAGTCAAAGTGCGCTGTCAGGAAGCCGAAGCACAAATTCAGTGGGATCGGGTGCTTTCGTGGTTGTGAAGCGGTTCAGAGTTTAAAAGAAAAAAAAAGGAACTGTACACCTAATAAGTTGTGTCACAGGGTGCCGCGGTTTCTTTAGCGTTCATAGTAAGATTAAAAATTACTGCTGTTCTTTTCTCTAAAGATAAAAACACCTAAAATCATTCTCTTCCTACTTCTTTCGTATCTATGAAATGTTTAAAGATTGTAAGTGTAAGGTACACTCATAAAGCTTGTGTTCTATTCATTAGATACATTACCACTATGCCTGGTGCCCCTTTTTTCAATGTAGCAAATGTTGGATGCACGTTGTAGTACATGAAGTGCAGCCCTTCAAGACTCTAAGTTCTCTGTTTCACGTTCTTTTCCACCTAAATGAAGCGTAGTTACCTGCAGTTATATGTCCTATTTATCAAAATGGAAACGAGACACCAGAGAAGTGACTCAAACCTCTGCGTTTTGGCCACGAAAGCATAATTAATGGTCATACGTAGTACGCACGAAGTTAGCGTTACTTAATCTGCCGTCCCGCCTTCCAAACAAATACCCTAGTGTGGCGTCTCCCACCCCCTCCCTGATTTTGAAGGCAGTTTCGCACTCATGACGTTGCACATTGACGTAGTGTACATACTTATGCATTTCAGCGGCTATACACAGCCAGTTATTTCTTCACCTCACCAGCACACCGTCTTATCGGCTAGAGCCGAAAATTATGTATATTCTTTTCTAGCCTCCGCAAAGTGCAGTACTCTTTGTAGAGCACTTCCGCATCTCTACCAGCAGCGAGTTCTCCCTTACGGTTTCCTATTTGTGTGCAAGAGCTGGCTGAATACTTTGACTGTATGCATGCACATTTCATGAACCAACTGTGAAATCCCAAATAAACAGTGTGAAACACTCAGCTCATCTTGGTCTATCATTTCTTGCACGTCGTGGCTCAGCAGACTATAACGGGATACGCGAGTTATTTGAGGAACAGAGCTTCTGGTGGTGGCAGAAACGCTCCTATTATGTCGGTCGAGAGGTTTAACTACGCTTTTTTTAAACCCCCCGTCACCTACCTAGTACATTGATTTCAAAGCAGAGTCTTGCGTTCTGAGACACGAGATGAAAACGCATGAAATCCTAGTCGCCTTAGCCGTCAGCCACAGCGAATTGAATATCGCCATGGTTCTGAATGTGTAAAAACACTCTGTTTTACTGGCAAAAAGAGTTCATGGCTTCTAACGGCGAGTTGTCATAGGTGGTGAAAGCGATAGGAAGCACTATCAGTGGTCAAATGTCATCCGAAGGGTTGATTTTGCCCAAGAGATATTGGTAATCAGGAGCCGCAACTCTGCAAAGTCAATGATGGCCCTTCTCAAGTAGCTTCAAGTGGCAGATTTTGGACCAGCGGAAGGTCGGGTTGCCAACTCGGCTCTGCGGAAAGTCGGCAGGGTGAGAAAGTAGATGAAATCTGCAATATTATTGTTTTTGCCGTGATCATCATAGTCTTGCTTAGGCTACTTTATGGTTGCAGCACTTACGACAACAGACGATAATTCAGAGTGTGGTCGTTAGGAGATGCATTTCAGGTGGAACACCTTCAGCTTAAGATATGTCATAACATGTCTGAAAACATTTTTGTTGTCTATCGAGATACTGTAAAAAATTTACAATTTTTTTCCCTACTGCCCTGTTACTCACTAGGGGATGAACGCAATATGCATGTTGAAGAAGTGTTGTACCCTTGTAAGCCGCACATTGTTCGAAATGTGGGTTGCATGTCGGGACCGCGAGGATATATGGACGGATCTGGACTTCACCACAGTTTATACTGCGACACTCGACTGCTGCATGAGCGCCGAGCGGAACTCCGGGCGTTTTGACGTGAAATGTCTTTAAAACCGCTTGCTAAAACCGCATGCAACGAAAACGTGTTATAGCATTATCACTTAGACCTTTGCAACCATACCAACCACGTGCCTTACTTTGGTACCTTTGTGTAGAGGAAAGAAGCCATTACCTTACCATGGATGTGTCCCACGCACGGATGGCGCCGTCGTCGCACCACGCATGACGCAATCGGAGCTGTGCTTACTCAGGTATTCTTAAACACAGCTTCACTCAACGCCGACTTCGTCGCCTCGACTTAGGCAAGTCGAGGCGACGGGCCTTCCTTCACTCAAGGCGCCATTGCGTTTCATGAACACTAGTCCATCTTTCCTCTGCCGAGGAACGCCTTGAAATTGCACCCTCGACACGAGTAAAGATCACTGACCGTGAAAACCGTGTGATATAGTGACCATTGTTAAATGTACTTAACAAAAGCGCAATTATTTAAGACAGATATGTGTCTCCGTTAATTTGTCTTCCTTATCAAACGACATGGCGAAATGCACACCTTTAGCTCGGCAACACTGCCATTGTGAGCGTTCGACTGCTCCGGCAACAAACGCAGTCCAACAGCTGAGGACATGGTGCACGGCTGAGAAACAACCATGGAGGAAGGGAAACGTTAGGAGGGAGCAGCCCGCAACGCGATTGAAGCCAAACCTGGTGGCCCAACACGTGATCGCACGTCGAAGTGCGCATTTGGTTTTAGCGTTCCTGTTCTGCAGGCAGAGCCATGGCAGGGCAGCAGAGCAAGCGTGCACCGAATAAAAACTACTGACATAGCTGCAGGGAATCGGACATCTCGGCAAATCTCGATTTTTTTCTCCGTGATCTTGACGCAAGAGGTGAAGGGTTGGGCCACCACTGAGCAAATGCATGGGCTTCACGGAGCGTTCGCTTGCCAAGGTTGGCTGCGTGACGTAATGCTGTGTCCTAACTTTTTCCTTCCTCCATGGAAACAATAAAGTTTGCGCCCTCGTTTGTCTGCTGTGCCCTGCTTCCATGTGCTTAATTTGTGGATCAGGTTGTGGTTGTTAATCGCGATAATTATAGGTGATATTGTCCGTGTGTACATTATGACCGAGCCGGATTGACTTCGAAGGAGACCACGGAATGCAGAGCCTATGAGCCGCTTTGCGTGGCCGCTTTGTTCACCTTTAAGACCGAATGCTGCTGAAATCTTTCTGAAAGCGGCAACCTGACAGAAAATATGGGTGAATGAGACATTTTCGCATGGAAGCACATTACATTGATATGATTTTCGTGAAGTTGCCGCCGCACTGTCGATAAAATGTCTCCGATATGTCCAAGCGTGACTGGCTCCAGTTAAATCGCGCATGCTCCGGGCATTAGCACCTGAAGCATATTATGCGAAGCAGCATTAGCCTGTGCAAAACGTTTTCTTTTTTCTTGCGAATTATAGCTTATGGGAAATTCGCCACGACAGTCCGTTATTGGTTCCACTTTTTTAAACAGAAATGCAGAAGATAGCACTCGGCGCATCGCTCAATGATCATTCCACTGCCGCATAAGAAATCTTTAGTAGAGGAAAAACAGTTATGGTATACATGTGGCAGAATGCATATGGTTAAATGCTTAGCTCCGGCAGATTGAAGAAAATACGCGTTTTTGTTTCCCGTACTTTGTTTTAGGAGCCGTGGTGGTTAGTCGGTTTGTTCAAATTCTAGCACATTTGGTCAATGAACTAGCACTGATGCCTGCATTTCCAATGCTTCCTCACTTCAGATGTACGCTACGCAGAGGTTTAATTTTACGAAAACTCACTTGTAAGTAGTTCTTTACCAGTATTAGTGTTTTTTTGGCCTTTCCATTTTCACAGCGTTATGTGGTAGAGGTGGTAGTATTTGATGCACGTTTCATAAACTGTGCTTTCAAGTTCACGCAACGGCCACATATTTTTTAGTTGTGCTGCCTTTTCGTTTCAGTTGTTTAGGTACATTGAACTTAGCGCGCGAACGCTCTGTGCACATAACATTTTTGGCATTCTTCTGCAGGATGTTGGTGTTGGAAAGACAAATTGATGAAAAAACGTCTGAGGCTTATGGTAGACCCGAAAGCATCGATGAATACGGTGCCTGCCTGCTGTAATTGCACCATCTCACTTCCCTGAAAGAACCTAGGCGCTGCAGAAGTAATGGAGTAATGTCCCCAGTGATTAGTCTGCGCTGATTTTCATAAACTGTTTAATAAAATTTGTTACGTCTCGCCACATTGACAAGATGGCGAAATGAACACCGCGTTATTTAGAACCGTAAACACCAAACAGCTATGCCATTATGAGATGAAATATATATTGTATTCATCTTGAACAGTCTTATATTCTTGTTTTGAAGAGCATAGTCATGATTATAATGTGTCAAGTCATCAGCTGCCGATAATGTGTTAAGGTTGAGACGTGAGTTTTTTTTTTTTTTTTTTTTACTGTCCACAATTTGTACTGCAGCCATTTGGTAGCATTTGTAGCCATCGCTTTTGTACTTAGCGGCATGCTAAAGGTACATTAAGAAATATATCACACTTTTCATGCTTGATCTCAGCGTTTCTGAAATAATGGTAGTAATGCGATCTATACTGTATTTTTCAGCATCGCCATTGTGGCAGGCTGCATCACCATTTGGTATACTGTGGCATCCCGTAAGACACCGTGCATTTTGTTCCTCGGTCAATTGCTGAACTTCTGCAAGCCCCATGGAAGACAACTGTCATCCGCATCTAATGGAATAAATTCATTGTTCCGGCATTCTTAGTTCATGTTAAGCTTAATCTAGAACCGGAGCAGCAACAGCATAGGTTCTACAATGAATACCTACTACACTCGATAGGCTGTTTTCAAGAATACGGATGGTGTTTTATTCTGGAATATTCTTGTGAGTAGTTCCACTGCTTGTGTTTGTAGGATCTCAGTTCACGCTGTTTTCGCAATCCTATCAGGACAAAATGAGAGGAGGATTATGTTCATTTATTGTTTCATGAATTGGTACTCGGAGTTACCAGGGTTATTACGAGGTACGTGCTCTTTTATTAAGCATGACTGAAGAATAGAAACCTGAATCAAACATACAAGGACTTCAGCTACGAGGCGTCTATGAAGGCAAATGCGTGCAGTCAAAATACTCATAGTGGTGATGTTTGAGCTGGTAGGATGTCAGAAAGGAGATAGAGGTCTTAACCAGAATAATACGACCATGACTGCAGCGCAGCAGGACACGTTAATTGGAGCTTTTCTCCACTTGCAGGATGAAGAGAAGGGAGGCTTCAGGTACGTCGAAAGCCAGTTGCCGACGTTGGGGAAGACGCTGGAGACTGGGCAAGGACAAGATCGTGGGCGTCGACGTTCAAGATCAAGATCAATGAGATGAGGTAGAGCATCTCGCAGCCGATCCGGTGGCCGTTCTGGGAGCAGATCGGCGTCTAAGGTGCGCTTCGGACTGGACGGACGGTTGGGAATTGAGACTGCGCGTGGCCCCAATGGGACTGCGGGACAGTGTGTGCGCAAGAGTGGTGTGTTGCAGGGTCTACAAGGCAAGGGCCCCAGTGAAGCGGCCAGTGGTACTACCTGGGCGGAGCGCACAAGTGCTCGAACGGTGCCCAGTTTGGTAAGGCCAGAGCATAGCAATAATGAGGCGAGATTCAAGAGGCTAGAGCAGGAAAACGCAGAGTTGAGAGAAATGGTGAGGTTCCTTAGGACAGAAATCTCGGCCCTTAAGGGTGTGGCAGGACCTGCGCCGGCCGTGAGGGCAATGCGTGAGCCCATAGAGAGCATGGATTTTGCTGATGTAGGTGAGGCTAGTGGGTCGCGCCCCTTAAAGAGAAATGCGATGACTCATGAGGTGGAGCCCGTGTCGAGGAAGCTGAGATCTGAGGTGAAGGAGATGCTGTCGAGTGTTGTAGATAGTGTTAAGCAGGTCAACGATGGTCTGGCGCAGCTGAATACGCGTCTCACAGAGTCGCTCGGCTTAATCGATGCGAGGTTCAAGGAGCTGCAATGTAGAATAGAGGTGTTCGAAAACAAATCCAGTCTAAGTGACTCTCCCTTTCTTAGGTCGGGATCTCAGTCGGCTGGTTCCCCGCCAGGGAAGTCTCAGGCTCAGCAAGATGGCTCGTGGCAACTGCTTCAACATGGCGCGACAAAATGAGGCTTTTTGTGTGTGGCAATGAAACTGTAGGGGGTATGCTCGTAAACGGGCGCCTCTACAGCAGTATATTCGAGCGTGTAAGGGTAGGCCGCAGGCTATTCTACTCAGGAGACAATGACGGAAGAAGTTTCTCTGACAGGCTACTGAACAGTCTTCGGCGGATCCAAAGCTCGGTGGACTTGCATTCTGTTGGATAGCAAACGGACGCAGGTGGTCCATGATCTTAAGATACCTTTCAGTTCCCTGGAATATGTCATGATTGAGGTGATTCCTAACCGGCTGAACAAGAAAAGCGTGTTTATTCTGAACGTGTATAGTGCCCCGAGGGACAGGGTGCAGAGATTCAAGCTGCTTCTGCAGAAGGCTTCTAAGCTTGTCGGGGACCATCCGCTTATCTTGGCTGAGGATTTTAATGCTCCGTATCACGTGTGGAGTTGCAAGCATGACACAGTTCAAGGGAGAGACCTTTGGCAGAACGCTGCGGAGCTTGGCCTTACGCTGGTCACTGACCCTGCCTTTCCGACACGTATAGGGACGTCGACGTGTAAGGATACTACCCCTATCCTCTGCTTTGTAAAGAACGCAGCCAAGCCTAGTTGGTGCAATCTTGCCGAAGACCTAGGTAGTGATCATTATATTAACCAAGTCGTTTTTGAGGTTGAGGGTAGGCGCCCTAGGGCGTTAACGTTTATAGACTGTGATAAGTTTCGGATGATCCGGGAGGAGAGAGGAGAAAGGGGGAAGGAATTCGAAGGCCTGTACCGACCGTTCCTGGAGGATTGGGTCACCCAGGTGAGGGAGGATGCAAAGAAGGCTACGAAGGAGATCAGTATGGATTTGGAGGTGAATAGCGTTGAAAGCAGGCTGGCCCATCTGATTGAAGCCAAGCGGTCTATGCTGGCTAGGTGCAAGGGGCAGTGGCTTAAGCGCAGGCTGCGTAAAAAGATTTCCGAGCTGAATAAGGTGATTGAGGAGCACTGTAAGCTTTTGTCTAGGCAACAGTAGGAGGATGTATGCAATTCGGTGGACGAGCAGGTGCGCAATGGGAGGTCGTGGGGCTTGCTTAAGCATTTGCTGAACGACTCCAATACGAGAGTTAGTCAGGGGCACGTCCTTGCTAGAGCTGTACACGAAGCAGTGGGGTCTGCCTCGGAGGAAGAACTGGTTGAAAAGCTGGCCTACAAATACCTTCCTGTTGCGGACCCGGATGCTCTTCTGACGGAGCAGGCCTGCACGGTAGAGGATAACTTTTCCCTAGATGAGGACTTTTGTGTGGAAGAGATGCGCACGGTTTTGCATAACCTTAACAGCAAGTCGGCTCCTGGACCGGATGGTATTTCGAACAAGCTTTTGAAGAATCTGGACGATAGGTCAATCAAGTACCTTACCGGGGAGGTTAACGCTATGTGGAGAGACGGGCTGGTTCCGGAGCAGTGGAAGACAGCTCTCACGCTGCTGATTCCCAAGGCTGGCAAAGTCCCGAGCATTGATAACTTAAGGCATATTTTGCTCCCTTCGTGTGTGGGCAAGGTAGCCGAGCATGCGGTGCTTAATCGGCTTACAAGGTCCCTTGAGGAGAACCAGGTCTACCCCCGTACTATGATTGGTTTTCGGGCCGGGCTGTCGACTCAAGACGCAATGAAGCTCATCAGGCATCAGGTCATTGATGGAGATGGAAGGGGCGTTAAGGCCATCCTAGGGCTGAACCTGGAGAAGGCTTTTGACAACGTTCGGCACTCTTATATTCTTCGGTCCATTTCGGGTCTTGGCCTCGGCGCGCGCTTTCATGACTACGTCAGGTCCTTCCTGTCAGGCAGGAAGGCTACCTTGAGGGTTGCGGAGCTGGAGTCAAAGACCTTAAATCTTGGAGACAGGGGCACTCCTCAGGGGGCCGTCATCTCGCCCACATTGTTAAATCTGGTCATGGTCGGATTGACCAAGTAGTTCTTGGAGATTGAGGGGATTAAGCACACCATGTATGCAGATGACGTGACCATATGGTGTCCCGGTGGTAGTGAGGGCTATATCGAAAGTGTTCTGCAGGAGGCAGTAGATGTAATTGAGAATTATTTGGACCCGACGGGGTTAAGGTGCTCCCCCCCCCAAAGTCGGAGTTGTTACTGTACAGTCCCACTGGAAGGGGACCCAAGCCAAGAGGATGGACCCCCGTGGACCAGCTGAGCATTCAGCTTCGTACAAGAAATCGCGGCCTCATGCCTACGGTAGATAAGATCAGGGTTCTGGGGATGATGATTGAGTCAAACGGTGCCAACACGCTGACGATCCAGATCATTGCCAAGACAGAAAATGCGGTATGCCTAATGAAAAGGGTGACCAACAGGCAGGCGGGGTTCAAGGAGGATAGTCTGGTTAGACTTATGCACGCATTTGTATTGTGTCACTTTACTTATGTGGCGGCCATGCACAAGTGGAAACCATCGGAGAAGGAGAAGTTTGACACGCAGATTAGGAAGATCACGAAGAAAGTGTTGGGAGTGCCAATGTGCACCAGCACCGACCGACTTCTCTAGCTGGAAATTCATAATACCTTGGATGAGATAGCTGAGGCTCAGGAGAGGACGCAGGTGGTGCGTCTCTCTACTACCAGCGCGGGTCGGCAGATTCTGAGAAAGTTAGATGTTCCTCAGGAGAAGATTTCGCAGCTTTATGTCGGTATTCCCTTGAAGGTCCGTAATCGGTATCACGTCAAGCCTGTTCCGAGGAACATGCATCCGGAGCGAAATGTGGGCAGAAGAAAGGCCAGGGGTGCTTGCCTGCTGAGACTCATTCGTGATGAGAATCAGGAGGTTGGCTTCGTCGATGCTTCTTTTAACGAGGTGAGGAAGGTGTTTACCATAGTTGTCGTGGACAATGAGGGCAGTGTCGTTAACGCTGCTACCGTTCGGACTGATAGGCCAGAGGTCGCGGAGCAAGCGGCTATTGCGCTCGCCCTGGTTGACAGGCGCAGGCCTTTTGTATATAGCGATTCAAAGTCGGCCGTTAGGGCCTTTGAGAAGGGCTCGGTGGCTAAGGTTGGTTTTAAAATGATGCAGACATGTGAGAGCTCTCAACACTACTTATGTTGGTTCCCTGCTCACGTTGGGATAATTGAGGGAGCCCCTCCGAATCTCGATGAGTCCGCTCATGAGGCAGCGCGAGATCTTACCCTCCGCTCTGCCCCGCGCCACGGCGTGGCGGTACAGAGACTCCCCTTCCGCATACAATGAAATCACGAAGTATTACATCCTTAATCGCAGGGTTTGCGGTTTGCCACATCCTAAACTAAACAGGGCTCAGGCACTTACATCCCGCTTACTACAGACTTGTACTTATCCTTGCCCACGGAGACTGACCATGTTTTATGCGGAGACGTATACAGATCGTTATTGCCAAGATTGTGGTGCTTTAGCCATGCTAGAACGCATGCTCTGGTCTTGCGAAAGAATTGAAGACTCGGTGATCAAGGATGCGTCCAGGTGGGAAGCTGCACTTCGCAGCCCGGACCTGGATGAACAATTCTGGGCTGTCCAGCAGGCTCACGACGTGGCCGTGAGGCTTGGCCTTCCGGTCCCGACGCGGGAGCGGCCCGGCCCGCTTAGTGGTTCATTATCACTACTTGCAGTACCAAATAAAGTTTTCCATCCATCCATCCATCCATCCATCCATCCATCCATCCATCCATCCATCCATCCATCCATCCATCCATCCATCCATCCGTCCGTCCGTCCGTCCGTCCATCCATCCATCCATCCATCCATCCATCCATCCATCCATCCATCCATCCATCCATCCATCCATCCATCCATCCATCCACTTGCACACTAATGCAAGCGCAGCGCATAGAGCACACTTGGAGAGGCAGTTGCTCTGCGTGCTCGTGTTCGCAGTCTGATTGCTGCATAAGAGAAGGGATTGGTGATAAACATACAATAACGTTAAGGGACATCAAAAGTAGCTTAGGTACTGTATTCGGTTTCTTTAGTTTACTTTTCATACTAAAAACATTCGTTTAGGGTGTTTCTTGTGTTCCAGAGCACATTTTTTACGTCATTAAGCTTAGAATGTTTTAATTTATATTTGCAAAGAAACATGCTTAAGCGGGCCTGGCGCTTACGCAGTCAGCCCGACATGTAAGGACTGCCACTTAATAATGCACCCGCTAATGGCTGGAATGTTCGCAACCAAGGTATGCGACATATATGCTACCAGTTGTTAGCATTGTTAGCTGTATCACTGCTACAGCGTTTTCTACCACAATAAAAATATATTGATGTACAAAAACTACTCTGCTGTATTGTTATTCTGTGTTTTGTAGTGAAATAAAACATTCTGTTCACCTGTGTGTAGATGCAGGGATAATCCTGGAACATATATCATGGTTGGTCACTTCCTCGTTGGGCTCGGATATTCATAGGCACGATAAGCTAATTAAACTGGGTATTTTGAAGCAAGGCTCACCTAATGATAGCTTATTACTTGAAATGCCACCGACTGCACACTTCCCATACAAAGTTGCAGTGCACTTTTTGTCTTCTTTAGAACTAGCTGCATGAAATAAAGGAAAAATTTCAAAAATTCACAGAGGCATAACTCGGCAGCACGTTTGTCGATCCAAGCGCGAGTGGTCGCATTCAAGTGAACGCACCTGCTCGTCCATAAAAAAGCTTGCCTTGCTGCAGTGCGCTTCGCCGGCCTTGGATTAGCGTATAGTAAGTGTCGATCAATTCGAGTACAAACCACTAAGGCGGGGCGAATGCCGGGGCTCGCGAAACCAGATCAAAATCCAGCAATCGAACACACAGGCAAGACACGAACTAAAGGCAAGAAATTCGCAGTTCTTTTTAGTGGTTCCAAGTCAGCCGCAGTGGCAATGTATCACGCCGTGCTTGAACTGATGCGGCTTTGTTATGTCAGCCGCGAGAAACACGCGAATGCACTGGCACTTACATTAGTTATGGAGCACTCGCACGAAGAATACCCGTGTGGAGGTCATCAACTGGGCCATGCATGGAATACGACTGATCGCTGCACTAACTCGCAGTCTTCTTTACAGGACGACCAATCTGTCTCGGCGCCGCAGTAGAATTACTTCGTTCCCTAAAGGCTCCAGAGGACTGCAACGGTCCGTAAGACGAGGCCCTTGAAAATGCGCAGCCTCGTTAACGAAAGAAAAGCTACGGATGCAATTGGTATTCGTCTGAAAAATCTGACGAGGCGAGCGATAGATCCAAGGGCAGCTATGTTTACGCAATAACTGCATTCGAGGAGTGATTCAAGGTAGCTGTGTGGCTGCCTTGAGAGTCTCGAGTAAAACTTTCGTGATTTCTTTACTCAAGACGCGTTTCGAGTGGAGGGCAATTTGTGAAATGAGAACCACCCTCAAATGACATTTCGAGTGGAGGGTCGAGTGGAGGTGCGTTTTTGAATACGGGGGTTAGCCTCTCGCTCGGCATTCAGAGAGGCATAGCTCGGCAGTACGTTTGTCGATCGGAGCGCGAGTGGTCACATTCAAGAGAGCTCACTCAGCCATAGTAGGTATAGTCCAACAAACTCAAACTTGTGCTCATCAGCAGTTATAAGGCCAGCAAGTACGTTATTTTTCGAATAAATTCCAGGCTTGCTTCATTATGCCCCCTCGCCTGCGTTTGACGCATCCGGTCCAAAAACGAAGTGATGAAACTCGGACAGCAAGACAGAGGGGACATCCAACCTCCGTGACCACGGTGGAACTAGTTTTCTTCTATAGTTAGCGCAAGCGTAGGAGCTCCCTATGGCGGGCTGGAGCGCCACAGGACAATTTTTTGGGGTAATTGGGTAATAGTTGGGTAATGATTTATAATTATTGGGTAATAATTGGGTAATAATTTGGGTAATAGGACAATAGTTGGGTAATTTTTTTAGCCTTGTGCCTACACACCCTCTGCAAAACAAACGGGCCCAATACGTATAGGGAGCGAGCACGATTGTAAAATGGGACTGTAAAACGCCCGCTAACAATAATATAACTTAGGCATGTGAACTTTGCTACTGCGCGAATAGATGTAACTTGTGCATTTGGGTGCGTCATTTTTGTACCCTAGGGCCCATACACTATCTGCAGCACGCACGTGACGTTTCACGCCTTGTGGGTTGACACCTTTACAGCCTAACCTATTTTTTCCCCAGGCGGTTGGCAACCTTAGCAATGGTGTGTTGTGCCTTGCGACGTAGTAGGGCCAGCCTTACGCATAGAAAAGGTTAACATATCCAGTTTTTCTGGAAATCAGCGTTTAGTTCACGTGAGTGCCCCCACGTGGCGTATCGAACTGAAACATTGCAAACTTCCCGCGGTGACGTAGATATGACGTCAACGAAAGGAAAATAAAAGAAACCTATCCCTGCGCACTGAAATTCACCACAAAGCTTGTACCGCCAGTGTTATCAGTGTTCTTGATAACTAGTAGCTGCTCGTCGGCTGGCTATGACTCTGCGTTGAGTGGTTTAATCGCGATGAGGCAAACCAAGCGATGATTGATTGCGGGCTTTTTAGAGGCTTCCCGAGCCGCAGTCACGGTTTTTTCTTAATGCTACTGAGTAGGTACGCGTTCAGAAAAGCTGAATAGGACAACAGAGCAGCAAAGCATAAATTAATTACTTACCGAATCTTGTCACTTTGCTTCTTTTTTGCTTCTCAGACGGCGAGAAAAAAAATTGCGGATACAATGCACATGTTAGACTTTGTGAAGCGAAGCTAGTAAAGTGGTTAATTATACGTATTATAACTAACGGTGGTGCGTGCAGTCTTCTTTACTTTCATCCTATGCAAAATGTAATGTGATGCGATGTTTATGTTTATCGACCACAAAGGTTCTACCTTTATTGTCATGCAATTTTAATGTTGATGCACTGCGTCGAAGGATAAAAATACGCCCAATATATGATCATCAACCCCACATGTCACTTAAATTGTTGTTAAGTAGAACGTAGTCTGTGATCGCAATAATATTTGTATATGCTTTCGTCAGGTTCCGCGTCACAAGGCATGGCTGCCATTATCCTTTCTCTTGTCTAGATCGCTGAAATTAAGGCAGTACTGAACGAAGTTATACGTATACGGTCCCGCTAAACCTAACTAATAGATAGATTTATCTTTGCGAGACATGGTAGGTTAAGGCTCACTCAAACTGGGCCGACCCGACAGCGATTTCAGTCTGCTGAATGTCGGCGACAGCCTCTTTTTTCTTCGTTTCGGTGCCTCTGTCACACTGTACCGACGCCGAACAATCTGCCCATGGTTGTATGTATGTAACCAGTATGTAACCTCTAACGAATTTACGCCCAGGCCTTGTTCCGTAACAGCCGGTGTACCACAAGGATCGGTATTCCGTCCCTTGCTTTTTCTCATCTACTTCAACGAACTTCCTGACTATCTCTAATTCAACCATTAGGGTGTTTGCGGACTATTGTGTCATGTATCGCAAAATAACTAACCTTAGTGATTCCGGTAAGTTACAAGACGATTTGGATGGTGTATCCAACTGGTGCATCAAATGAATAATGCAGCTTAACACACTGGACAATAAGGGCAACACTGGACTTTAGTCAACCAAGGGAGCAGGCTGGCTTCAGGAAAGCATACTCTACAATGGACCGCATCCATGTCATTAATCAGGTTATCGAGAAATCCGCAGAGTACAATAAGCCTCTCTATACGCCTTTCATAGATTCCGAATAGGCATTTGATTCAGTAGAGATAGCAGCAGTCATAGAGGCATTACGTAATCAAGGAGTAAGAACGCTTACGTAAATACCTTGGAAACTATCTACAGAGGTTCTATAGCTACTTTATTTCTACACAAGAAAAGGAGGAAGATGCCTATAAAGACAGAGGTCAGACAGAGAGAATCAGTCTCTCCAATGCTATTCACTGCATGCTTGGAAGAAGTATGCAGGCTATTACACTAGGAAGGTTTGGGAGTAAGGATCGACGGCGAATATCTCAGCAACCATTGGTTTGCCGATGACATTGATCTATTCAGCAACAATGCTGACGAGTTACAACAAATGATTGAGGACCTTAACAGAGAGAGTGTAAGAGTGAGGTTGAAGATTAATATGAAGAAGACAAAGATAATGATGAATAGCCGGGCAAAGGAACAAGAATTCAGGATCGCCAGTCAACCTCTAAAGTCTGTGAAGAGGTACGTTTACCTAAGTCAATTAATCACAGGGAACCCTGATCACGAGAAGGAACATCGTAGAAGAATAAACATAGGTTGGATCGCATGCGGCAGACAGTCAGCTGCTGACTGGAAGCTTATTATCATCGAAAGGGAACGTCTACAATCAGTGCATTTTACCAGTACTGGCATATTGGTCCGAGACTTGGAGACTGACAAAGAGGCTTGAGAACATATTAAGGGCCGCGCAAAGAGCGATGGGACGAAGATTGCTAGGCATAACGTTAAGAGACATAAAGATGACTTTTTGGATCAAAGAGCAAACGGGTGTAGACGATATTCTAATTGATATCAAGATAAAATAAATGAAGCTGCGCAGGTCACGTAATGCGCCGGTTAGATAACTGTTGGACCATTAGTGTTACAGAATGGATACCAGGAGAAGGGAAACGCAGTCGAGGACGATAGAAGTGCAGGTGGAGCGATGAAGTTAGTAAATTCGCGGGCGCTAGTTTGAATCAGTTGGCGCAGGACAGGGGTATTTGGAGATCGCAGGGAGAGGCCTTCGTCGTGCAGTGGACATAGAACAGGCTGATAATGATGATGATGATGATGATGATGATGATGATGATGGTGATGATGATGATGATGATGACTAAATGCAAAGGTATGCGCGTCTCCTCTAGCTCCACCTCTTGTGATATATTATTATATTCTATTAATGGTACTGCCCTGTCGGTTGTTAGCTCCTATAACTATATTGGCTTGTGTACCACTAGCAACCTTTCATGGAATATACATATTGAATGTGTCACTAAGAATGCTAACCGAATGTTAGGCTATTTGAAACGAAACTTTGCATCAGCCCCCACCTCCCTAAAGCTTGCTCTATACAAAACGCTCGTCCGTACAAAATTACAATATGCTTGTGCCATATGGGAGCCCGCTCATTCCGGCCGTGCGCTGTGTGTGCCACTCACCACGGAATATGCATGAATCCCCTCCGTTTGCGCCGCTGCCGACCGCTAAACCTACATCCGAACTTTTTTGGACCGTATCGATGTCAGAAAGTCTGCTCCTGGCCAGCCGCTGCACTTGGTCTTGCCTCGCTAATCACTGGTAGCGCACCCACCCCCAACAGCCATGGAGGTGCAATCGCAGGGCGAAGACCTCGACCCGACAACGTTCAGACCCAGTGAGTGGACCACGATACTGCGCGCATACAAGGGAGGCAAACCAAGCCCGGAGACGCTGGTTGTGCCTCCTCATGCAGCCCCTGTTCGAGATAAGCCTGCCGCGCCCGCCGTCGGTGCTGCGGCCGACACTGCCCCTGCGACCTTCAAGCCGACATACCGTGCTCAACAACAACAGCTGCGCGTGACGCACGCAATCGCATTGCGAAGTAAGCAACTTGCTTCACTCCCTTCCGGCACTATAAGGGTAGTCTTCCGACCAAGAGGAGGCCTCGCTTTGAACGGAGCCATGGCGCAGCCACTCATGAAAGCTCTGCGAGTCACCGCCGCTGACCGGGACCTAGGAGAGTTTCACCTCCGGATTCACCCGACGAATAACACCTTCACGGTCGCTACACCTCACGAGTCAACGGCCCTTCACCTCGTCCAGCTCAAGGAAGTGGTCCTTCAAGAAACCAGTTACCCCGTCGCCGCCTACATCGCACCGCCGCCCGCTGCTGCGCACGGAGTCATCTCGCAAGCCTACTGGGCGGAAACACCCGAAGAGATGCTACAAGACCTCCAGACTCGCAACCCGGAAGCTGATATCATCGCAGCCCGTAGAATGGGTAGGACCCTCTCCATATTGATCACATTTACGCATGGCCCAGTCCCTCACACCATACGCTACATGAGTGTAGTGCATAGATGCACGACGTACAAGGGAAGTCCAGACGCGTGCACGAACTGTCGTCGACCGGGCCACAGACACGACGTGTGCGCCCACCCCAAGAGTTGTCTCTGCCCGCGGTGCGGGGACAAGCATGAGCCGCAAGATGTTCCCTCCTGCATACCGATCTGCATTCTCTGTGGGGGGCAGCACCTAACGGGCACCGGCTCGTGCAAGGCAAGAAATGCCGCCACCAAACAACTTAGCCCACCGCCCCAGAAGTCAAAGTTCCCTACCAAGAAGGACTTTCCCCCGCTTAACGCGACCCTCCCGTCTACCTCTACATGGGCTTCCAAGGTTGCCAAGACGAGTATCATGACCTCCCAGGACTCGAGCGTGAAGGCTCTGCGAGATAAGGTAAGGCAGCTCAAGGCAGCCCTCTCTACCTCCACCCCTGCTCTACCCCCCACTCCACCATCCCCATCTTCCTCATCCAACCCGTCGGACCAACCTCCTCAGAAAAAGAGGAGGCCTGATGAGAGCCCAGTCCAACCTATAGACCTGGAAGCCAAATTTCAGGACCTCGCCCAAAACCTAAAATCCAAGTTCACAGAGCGCATTACTGCGCAGGTCACTGCACAGTGCCAGATTATGATTGAAGCTACCATTACCGGTATAATAGATAGGGTCATATCTAGCATCATGGCCAAGGTTGAGGAGCGTTTAGCTAACCTTATATCTGGACTCTCAGCGGCCTCTCCTCCCGCAGTCCCACCTTCTGCACTCCTCCTTCGCCCCGCCACCCTTCAACATGGCTCCTCCGAGGCACCATAATTCCTTACAAATTATGCAACAGAATCGCAGGGGCTTTCAGCGAAAGCACGACCCTCTGCAGCAGATTATCGCCAACTCTTTGTCTCCACCAGACATTATCGCTATCCAGGATGCCAATGTTTGCAGGCAACTGCCAGGATACGCTGTTATCCCCTCTGACTCCACTGATCTTCCTCGGGTGGTTACATACGTCTGTAACACCTTGCATTACGCGGAGCACGACGTTACCTCCCCTATTGCTCACACCTTCATTGAAATTTTACCCCACACCCCTGCACAATCTCCCCTGTTCATGCTTAACTGCTATCTTCTCCCACGACAGCCGATTCCCCTACTTGTTCCACTCCTCAAATCCGTAACCCAAATGGCAGGATCAAACCCCCTACTGGTTGCCGGTGACCTTAACTGCGCTCACGTGGACTGGGGCTATCGACGCACCAACCACAGAGGCACAGTTTTGTACAATAATACGCTATTACTTCACCTGACCATCTTTAATGATTTTAGCCTACCTACGCGGGTTGGTAACAGTGTTGCAGCCGATACTAGCCCAGACCTCACACTTGGTAGAAACTTGGCTCACCTACAGTGGGAAAGAACGCAAGCCACACTATGCAGCGACCACCACCTGATTCGCATAGCGGTGAACTATCGCCGACCTGAGCGCAAATTTACCGCTAGGCACACTAATTGGGATCAGCTCCGTAAATTTACGCAAGCGCAATCAGCACAGGGCCCCTTCGACCTAGACACCTGGACTACTCAGTTACATAAAGACATTCGCCAACATACCCAAACGCTCGATACTACCCCAGACACCCCCGTTATCGACAGTAAGCTCGCCCACCTTCTTGAAGCTCAAGAGAACATAACGCGAAGGTGGAGAACTCAAAAACACAACAGGAAACTAAAACTCAAACTCACCCAGCTTCAATCCCAGATAGAACACCATAGTGCCACTCTTTGCAAAGCTAACTGGGCTCAGGTTTGTGACGGCCTCCGAGGCAATCTCTCCACAACCCGCGCTTGGCACCTGTTACGCCATATGCTCGATCCCACGCAATCTAAAACTCAGACGCGTCTTAGCATTCGCCGCCTCACTAATAATCATCGGCAGGACACCGACGCCTTCCTCGCGCAGGTGAAATGAACATATACCACCCCAGGTCCTCCTTGCAAACATCCCGAGTACACGGGCTCACCCCAACCACAGCTTGACGCTCCTATTACAGAATCTGAATTTCGTGCAGCCCTATTGAAATTGTGCAATACCACACCCGGGGAAGATCAAATTACGAATGCTGCCATCCGAAATCTTGATGATTCCTCCATATCTCACCTCGTTACCTACTTTAACGAGTGCTGGGAGGCAGGTACCCTCCCTGCCTCCTGGAAGCATGGAAAAATTATATTTATCCCAAAACCCCACAAGCCCATCACCCTCGAGAACATCCGCCCCATTTCTCTTACATCTTGTCTCGGCAAGACCTATGAGCACATAATCCTTGCCCGACTGACAACTTACATGGAAGAAAATCACCTTTTCCCGCACAGTATGGTCGGCTTTCGTGCGCATCTATCTGCGCAGGATGCCCTACTTCAAATTACGCACGATGTGCTTGATTATACCATCCCCCATCTTACTAAAGCCATCCTGGCGGTTGACCTCATTAAGGCATTTGACAGAATTCGACACGCTGCCATCTTACGGGAATTGCAGGAATTGTAGGCCCTAAGACCTACAACTACGTTCGCGCCTTCCTCTCTGACCGCACTGCCTCCTTGCACATTGATCAGCTCAGCACACCCTCTTATACGCTCGGTGAATTTGGAACCCCGCAAGGCGCGGTCCTCTCCCCCCTTTTATTTAACATTGCTCTCATCCCCTTAGCCCAGAAGCTCAATCTCATCCCACACCTAAAACATACTCTGTACGCTGATGATATTACCGCATGGACCACTCATGGCTCAGACGGGGAAATTGAGGAAACTCTACAATTAGCAGTCGACACGATCTCCACTCACGTATCATCTATCGGACTCGAATGTTTTCCCTCTAAGTCCGCGCTCCTCCTAATTAGACCAAAATCTGCCGCCAACTCACCCATCCAAATCACTTTACAAGGATCCCCTATCCCCATCACTCCCACCCTGTGCATCCTTGGCCTCTACCTGCAGGATTCCGGACGCAATGACCATACCCTTAAGACACTCAAGGCCTCCACGCAATCAGTGTTGCAGCTTCTACGCCGCGTACGTTCCCTGCACAAGGGTTTAGACGAAGCAGACAACATGAAAGTTGTACATGCTTTTACGCTTAGCCGCATTCTGTACGCCACTCCATATCTCAAGCTGAACTGCACGGAAACCGAGCGCGTAAACGCCATGATCCGCCTTGCAACTAAGGCAGCCCTCAACCTGCCTCGCAGTACTAGCACAGCCAAACTCCTTGCACTAGGCATGCATAACACGCTTCCCGAACTAGTAGAGGCGCACCTTCAGACGCAGTATTTAAGACTTGCCGCGAGCGCCACTGGCCCCCATATCTTCGCCTCCCTTCGCATCAACATACCCGCTAATCAGTCAACCCTTATGGCCATTTCTCGACACATTCATACACCCCTTGTAGTGAAACCCCTTCCTCGAAACGTCCATCCCCAATATCACATCTCTCGCCGCGTAGCTGGCACAAATGCCCTCCACAAGTATTACGGACAGGTCGAGAAAGCCATCTGGGTGGACGCCGCATGTACAAAGCATGAAGCTGTAGCAGTTGCTTACAACCCATCCTTACCCCGACCCCTAACTCACCATCTTCCCTCGGGCTCTACACCTGAGGAAGCAGAGGAGACCGCCATCGCCTTAGCCCTTGCCCTTTCGGATGCTGAATACATCTTTAGCGATTCAAAGACTACTTTGTCCAACTTTGCCAGAGGCAGAATTCACAACCCTGCCTGGAACTTGTTGAACATCCCCACCCAGAATTTACCACGTAGGGTTGAGCTCCGGTGGGTGCCGGCTCACTCTGGGAACCCCGGAAACGAGGCTGCCGATAAATTGGCCCGAGGTTTAATTTGCCGGGCTCAGGACAGCCTCGATCCGGGTTTCTCGAGGGAGCGGGTACACAGCTTTGCGGAGCTCACGCAAATACCCCGTTTGCAGTGGCGTAGCCAGAAATTTCGTTCGGGGGGGGGAGGGGGGGGGGGGGCTCACTTTACAGCTCGGCCTGCTCCTTATAAAATTAGTCGAGGGATCAATATATATATATATAGTCATCTAATGAGAAGCCAACAACCACTGACACCAAGTACAACATAGGGGAAATTGCATGTGCTTAATACATGAAATAAAGTAATGATAAATTATTGGAAATTAAAGTGGATGAAAAAACAACTTGCCGCAGGTGGGAACCGAATCCACAACCTTCGCATGTCGCGTGCGATGCTCTACCAATTGAGCTACCGCGGCGGCGTTTCCCCATCCACTTTCTTGGGTATTTATGTGTACTAGTAGAACCTGTGAGTGGGGGCGCTGGCTAACACTCCCAGGGTTCTACTAGTACACATAAATACCCAAGAAAGTGGATGGGGAAACGCCGCCGCGGTAGCTCAATTGGTAGAGCATCGCACGCGACATGCGAAGGTTGTGGGTTCGGTTCCCACCTGCGGCAAGTTGTTTTTTCATCCACTTTAATTTCCATTAATTTATCATTACTCTATTTCATTTATTAAGCACATGCAATTTCCCCTATGTTGTACTTGGTGTCAGTGTTTGTTGGCTTCTCATTATATGACTAATAAATATCGGGTCCCTCGGTTAACCCCCCTTCTTCTCGTTTATATATATATATATATATATATATATATATATCTGTAATTCAACAACCTTGTTTACATTTTTGTACATATGCAACGACCAGGGGAAAATCTCAATGACGCTTTCCTTTGTTAGAATGTATTGCGCAGGAGCAGCTGTCACCGGTTGTGCATTGAGAGTAATTGCTCCGAAATTATAGTCGCAACAGAGAGCACATATGAAAAGCAGGAGTTCTGCAACATATACGAGGGCGAGTCAAATGAAAGTGAGCCAATGCGAATATAGGACAAATGGGGTACTTTATTTAAAAGTAGTCCCCATGAGTATTTTGACACTTGTCCTACTAACGAGTCGCGTAATTCCCGTCTCATAAAACTCCTTGGGTTGCTACCTCGAAAATCTGTAAATGACTACACGTCATCTTCCGACACGAATCTGGTTCTTCAAATTTTACCAAATGTGGAAAACGCAAGGCAACAGGTCTGGGCTGCATGAGGGATGTTGCAGCATTTCCCACTTGAACTTTGCCAGTTTTGTATCAACCACATCAGCGACGTGGGAACGGGCAATGTCGTGAAGCAAGATGTCCCCAATGCTCAATTTTCCACGTCGTTTGTTCTTAATTGCGACACGCAGCTGATCCGATCTTTCACAATATCTGAAACGATTTAGAGTCTCTCCAGGTTTAGAAAATTCGATCAATAGTGGCCCCTAACGATCTAAAAAGAAGTCAGCACTTTTCCGGCATAAATGACGGTTTTTGTTTTCCTTGGGAGTGGTGAATTCAAATGTTTCCACTGTAAGTTTGCTGTAGTGTTTCAGGCTAGTAGTAGTGGCACCATGAGTCAACCCCGGTCGCAATTGCAGACAAAAAGTCGTCACCCTCATCTGGGACTCTTTGACGTGCACTTAAATCTAAGTACACCGGTGTTTTCGCATTTCGCCTCCATCGAAATGCAGCCGCCGTGACCGGGATTATATTCCCCCGACCTCGTGCGCAGCAGCCGAACACCGTAGCCACTGAGCAACCACGGCCTTTTCAATTGTGTTGGGGGTGATTGCACGGTGGCTTTGGCCCGGCCATGGATCGTCTTTGTAACTTTCATGTGCTTCTTTGAACAGTTTGCTACAACGCTTCACAGTGGCCAACGACACGCAATGTTCAACGCATACGGCAGCCATACGGCGAATAATTTCTTTTTGGGAAACATCTTCATTTGTCAAAAACCTCACGAAACCAAGCTGTTCAACTTTTGAAGTGTCCATTATGTCACGCAACCATGTTCAACCCCGTGTATGAGAGCATTAAGGAAGATTTAACCCCACCTCTGCATGTCACTTGTAAATGAGATGCGTATGTGCTACGCGCATGCCTCGAAAATAATGAACCGAACCATTATTGCGCGGGGCGGGTTGTCTCATTTCCATTTGACTCGCCTTCGTACATTAGAAATGCGAAGATACAATGGAATATACAAATGTGAAGATACAGCTTAATACAGGGCAAAAAATTGTCACTGGAAACAATGTTCACTGCGCATATGCACAAAACCTCGCAACAAGATATTTAGGTATACGCATAAGTCACCAATAAATCTACGTACCTAAGAAAAAGTCACTATATATAATGCGTCAAACAACGCAAATAAACAGGTTGCGCAACCACAGATTCACAGATCACAGCACCCCCCCCCTCCCTCCACTCCCAAAATGTATCGCGTGCGACGAAAGGCGGCGCGCTTCCTCCCCGCTTTTCTCCCTTGCGCACACAAGACTCAGCCACCATCATAGGCTCACCCCCTCCCCTTCCCCCCCGCACGCTTTCACTCGCACATAGAGCATGCGGCGCGCGGTCACGATGTTATCGCCCTTGGCCGTTATTTATACGGAACATGAGGGCAACGACAGGAATGCGCCTGGATTCTTCATAGAGCTGTTATCGCAATAATAAAATAGTATCCGGCAACTGCAGCGTCCCGTCGCCCATTACTTTCCGCAAAAGAAGTAACAAAATCGAACTTTCACCATGCGAAAATTCGCTGCGCCGCAACAATGTCTTCTTTTTTTTGTGGGCGGGGGGGCGGCAAAATAGAATAACGCCAAGGAAAGCATGTTGGCTACAATCGAATGCCTACTTTGGGCACCCTAGTGTGGCTTCCGAAGGAATATCGAAGAAAACGTGTGACGCTTGGTCCACAGAAAACCATAGGCACACTGCTCGGTATCCTACACCGGCGAGACAAAATTTTCCGGAGAGGTCGGTTGCGCTCAAGCGAACGCGTTGCAATCCATCGAGTCCCCGTAGTGCTGGCGGCGAGCGACTATGCATTATTTCTTTTTCTCGTTTGCTAGCCAGAAAGCGCCCAAAACTCTGCCAGGCGAAAATGCAGTCGGCCAGAGAAAAACAAACGCGCATCCAATTGGGCCGCGCGGTTATCGATGCAGCACGAGAAAAACGCATGCGCTCTGGCTGGATCGGCAGCAATGCTTTGGCGCAGGTGAAAAAAAATGTTTATATTCTTTTCTGTGACCTTAGGGCACAAATGAACCACCACAACGCTTTGTCTCATCGGACCTCGCTGCGTGATTTGTCAACTTGTCTGATAGTAAGTTGATTTGGCTTGTCTCGTTGTATGGCCCGATGTACTACTTTAGAAAAGTCGATGCACCTTTGGCGTCAAATGTTTACAACAGCATTAAACCCCAAAAGTTCCGGAATTGAAAATCTAAAGCACGACTTTGAAAATGTCAATGGACCGTTCGCATCAAAATGTTATGAGAACTTTATACCCACAACGTTTCAGAATTGAAATCCAAGCGCTCCGTAGATTCCGCGGCCTCCGCGAGATGCCGAGACGAGCCCGCTCGCCTTCGAAACGCCAATGAAATGTTGTGCCCGGTGGGGCTCCTTGCGTTACGATATGTGACTCCCGATGCATGGGCGTTGCCCCGAAATTCAGCCCGATTTAGCAATGTTCGCGCTAAAATGTATTTTCGAGCGTGAATTAAGGACTTCTAGACAAAATCGAGCGTGATTTCTGGCGCCGGAAGTTGTTTTGGTCGGCGGCACATGACAGCACGAAAAAATTTCGGGGGGGGGGGGGGCTGAAGCCCCATAAGCCCCCCCCCCCCCTGGCTACGCCCCTGCCCGTTTGGACCGTCGGACTTACCCTCCTCCCCACCCCTCCCTGACGCACTCCCAACAGATCCTCTGGAGACGCCTCCAGACCCACTCTCTCCCATCCCCTCAGCTGCTATCCCACTACTGTGGCATCTCCCCTACATGCTCCCTATGCGGAGACCCTCACGCCACACTCTCCCACATCCTCTTTGGCTGCCCTGCCGATCCTCCCCCGCAGGGACAGCCCGCCATCTCAAGTTGGGAGGACTGGGAGGTCCTGCTCTCGTCTACGGACCCGACATCGCAGGTTACTGCGGTGGCTCGGGCTGCCGACGTCATGAGCAAAAGGAGCATGAACGTTCTGACGTAGTGCGGGACCGTGCGGTGGTCCAGGGACCCAGAGGAGACCAAACTCACATGCTATGAATAAAGTTTTTCTGTCTGTCTGTCTGCTAATTCCAATCTTGCCATTTACTTTGAAAGGATTGAGAACCGCGCTACCAGTTTTGTTCTCTCAAATTATTCACGTCATTCTAGCATCACGTCTATGTAAATAACATTTGATCTGCTTGACCTCTCGTTACGTCTCAAGTACTCTCGTCTTTTTTTCATAGAACATATGACTAACCCTTCTCTTAAGGAAAATATTTTCACCACACTCAGATACTTCTCATCTCGCATCGACCATCAACACAAAATTGAAGTGCCATTTTGTCGAACTAATTTGTACCATTCTTCTAATTTGCCAAGAACCGCCAATGAATTTAACCGCCTTCCCGCCTCCACAGTCTCAATTTGGGACACCGCTAACACTAACACTAACAGTGACATTAACTGAATCGGTTCACGCGAAGCTTCTGTTGGGAGCTCGGCTTAGCGGAGACAAGTAATACACCTTTTTACAGGTTGAGAATGTAGAGTCGACTGACTTTATTCAAGTGTAAAATCAGGTTTGCCGGGTGACAGTGGTGCCCCTGTCAGACAGCCGCTTCGATTCGAGAAGGCGGCAGTGACTCCCACGGTGGGGACAACGAAGTGACGGACAATAGCTACAAGAGCCCCCCCCCCCCCCTCTCCCTCCGTGGAATGCTCGAGGCTTAGCTGTGAATAGTGGAAGGAATGAAGAGAATGAAGAATGAATGACGATTGAAGGCGGTCACACTGTCACTCTGTCAGGCCGCGAACGTCAGTCTTCAAGGTTTGCTCTGATCGCGAAACCACACAGAAGCCTTCATAGGAGTGTGGTTGTGTCCATTGTCGGGAAGCTAAACATAGGCTGCGCGAGGGCTATAAGTGGAGGTGTAGGTTGAAGCTGGTTGAACCAGGAGTGCAGCCTCTCTAAGTGCTGCGTGGCCGCTGGCGGAGTGCCTTGCCGTGTGCCGACAAACTGGTCTGAAACGCGGATTGAAAACACGTGGAGCATCTCGGCTGCGCTGATTCTGAGGTCATCCTTGATTGTTGTTTGCATACCTAGTAGGACAAGGGGTAGCCTTTCCACCCAATGCTGTCTGTCAAGCGTGATGGTTAATGACGACTTCAGTTGTCGGTGGAGACGCTCGACAATGCCGTTGCTCTGTGGGGTGTAAGCCGTGGTATTATGAAGGCGCGTGCCAAGCAGTCTCGCTAGGGCAGAAAAATTGATGTTTGGAATTGCCAGCCTGGGTCAGCAGTTATGCGTAAAGGGAAACCGTACCGCGACACCCGCGTGGAAACAAATGCTTCCGCCACTTTTACTGCCGTGATGTCTTGTAGAGGCGTCACCTTAGGCAACCTTGGGTACCAGTCGACACATGTGAGGAGGTACCTGAAACCTTGGTAAGGCGGAAGAAGCCCCACCAAGTCTGAATGCACGCGATCGAAAAGGCTCTCTGGTGGTCGAAACGGCTGCACCGCTGAACGCGTGTGCCGGGCCACTCGTTCGCTAGCGTTCTGAGCACGAGGAACTGTTATTCTTGAAAACGAAGGTTAACGGGTTGTGGTTGATCAGAATGGAAAAGCTACAGCTTTCAAAAAAAAAAAAACAGAAATCTTGACAGCGCCATAGATGGCCAACATTTCCCTCCTAAAGGTGCCGTAGCGAGCTTCTGTAGGCTTGAGGCGCTTTGACAAGAAGCCCAGCAGCCTTCAGTCTGTGCCATCGTGCTGCTGCAGTACTGCACCCACTGCCGGAGCCAACACGTCTACCTAAAGCGAGTTGGCTCATCGGGCAACGGATGAATCAGCAACACTGCAATCGCCAACCGCGTTTTGGCTTCCCAGAAGAAGTGCTCGTGCTTCAATGACCAGTAGAAGGTTGGCGTTTTCTTGGAGTCGCGACGCATCACGTCAGTAAGTGGGTGAAGAACTTTCCACGGGATCGTATGAAGCGCTGGCGAAATGTTATGAGCCCCAGAAACTTGTGCTACTTTCGGAAAGAGCTTGAAGAGGGGGACCCCTCGATTGCCCCCACCCGTTATTCCAATGGCTTGATGCCTTGAGGTGAAATGCGATGACCGACAAAATCCAACTCCGAAAATACATTTCTGGTGCTTTAGGACCAGGCCGTGTTTATCCAGTAGCTCAAATAGAAAACGAATGTGCTCTTTGTGCCCTTTGTCTGTGCGACTTGTAGCGAGAATGTCAAGCTAGACGAAAATAAACGGGAGTATGCGCTTAACCTCATGCATGAACCTGCGAAAAGTTTGCGTTGCATTCTTCAAACCGTAAGGCATATGGACAGACTCAAATACTCCAAATGGAGTAGTGATTGCTATGTTCGGAACGTCACTAGGTTCGACAGGAATTTGGTGGTACGCGCTCATCAAATCGATCTTACTGCAAGTTTTGGTTCCTGCGAGACGAGCGCCGAAGCTATGCATGCGGGGAAGGAGTATTGATCCGGAGTATTGACGGCATTCAAAGCTTGGCAATCGCCACAAGACCCCCAGTCTCCACTTTCCAGCTTCGGACCCAGATGGAAAGGTGAAGACCAATTGCTGGATCAAGGACGAATAACGCTGAGCTGAAGCATGTGTTCAAAGTCACGTCGGGCGACTTCCAACCTCCGTGCAGCGAGCCACCTTGGCCGCGCTGCGAGAGGTGGGCTGGAGGGGGTGATATGATGCGTCACCTTGTGTTTCACGGGCAGCGCATCGTTTCGGGGCTTCGTGAGTTGCGGGTACTGAGCGAGTATCTCATCCTATTTTGAGACCGGCCGAAACGTATGGATGTCAGATGAGGGGAGACTGCAGGGAACAAGGGGAGAGCCATTCCGTCCTTCCTTGGTTTGCTCCAAGCGATCATATTCGTGGTCTACTCAGCAATATAAACTGACCAGCCCAGCAACATATACTTCCAGATGAGGTGAGGCTGGACGGCAGGCCATGTACATCGAGGGATTTGACGCTATCCTTTAAGCACCAATCGCGAACACTCGCATCTAGGTTGAAGTGGCTGAGAAAGTCCGCTCCCAGTATTGAGACGCTGACGTCAGCGATCACAAACACTTATCTGTGTAAGCGCTGGAGTCCGCTGCCTAGCGTTATTGACCGGAGCCCATACGACGCGATAGCAGGGTTGTTCACTGCGTGGAGCGTGGGTGTAGACTTGTCGCGTTGCCGATCTGCGGACGTGGCGGGAACGATAAACATCTCGGCTCCGGTGTCGACGAGGAGGCGTGTGCCAGTGATGCGGTCGACTACAAAGAATAGACGGCTTGCTCGAGGGCCAATGTCGCATGCCGCAGTTAGCGACTGCCTGGTGCGTTTCCCGTCCACGAAGAGGCTGGGTGCAGTGGCTTGCTTGTTCGGGAAAGCGACGGTGATACCAGCAGAGCTGCCGCGGCGAGTCTCTAGGTGCGCTGCGGGACTGTGAAAGCGAATGGTTGCACCGAAGTTGGTCGCCAATGTTGCCATTCGTCATCAGCTTCTCCAGTGCACTGGTAAGGCCTTACCAGTGCACTGGAGAAGCTGATGACTGTCCTCCAGGCGCGAGAGTCGGTCTCCTGGCTCTGAGACTCTCGCAACGGTGATTAGTAGCTGTGCCGCAGACGAGCAGTCGCATATATGCAGTAAGCGAGTGCAGCTAGCCGATCGAGACTCGTCTCGTCGGAACCCGCCAACACCATGCGTAGGGGCTGTGAGAGGCCCCGCAAGAACAGCTTGCGCAAAATTGCAAGCTGGCTCTCGTTTGCAGAGTGGACACTCAGCAAATGACGCACCCGATGCAGTAGCTATGACGGTCGTCAGTCGCCGAGTTCCTCGGAGAGGAGCTGTTCGAGCCTACTCTGTTGCGATACTTGAGGCGCTGCAAGACCATGCGTTTGAGGTCGTCGTATGCTGTGGCCGAAGGCGTATACGTGCCCCTGTCGGACAGCCGCTTCGGTTCGATCAGGACGTAATGACACCCATGGCGCGGAGAACGAAGTGATGGACGGTCGCTACACTTCCATTGATATTTGCTGAGAACGCTGCTCCTTCTTAGCGACCATTGGTAAGCAGAGATTACATGACCCAGTTCGACACCCTTTCATTGGGAACCGCCTCGCACAACCTAAACTTGTTGCGCTCGATAGTGTTCATGCCACTCATCACGACTAAGGAATTGCGGCGATGGAATGGCCAAAAATGTATTAAAATGGCTGTATAGCGATGACGATGCAATGACGACGGCACGTCGACTATGGGATGACCATGATGGAGTGGCGGAGGGCGACGTAACAACAACGTGAAGCTGATGCTGAAGTGACGACGACGGTGTGACGAAGGGAATGATGGAACTGTAATAACAACAATAAGATAACACTGCTAAAATTATTAGAATGGTGTGACAATAAGAGCATGATGCCTGTGGTAGGACGATGCTGGAATAACAATTACTGTATGACGATGACGGCATGATGACCGTGGTATGACCAAGGCTGAATGACGAGAAAAAGGCATGAGGATAAATGGGTGATGACTGCAGAATTACTACGGCAAAACGACGACGATGGGACATCCATGACGGCATGATGGCAACTCTTCGATGATGGCGCAATGACGACAATGGCATGGCATCGACGACGATGGAAAGACGATGATAATATTATGTTGACTGCTCGAAGATTATGGTGGGACGACGACGATATGACAACGCAGTGACAGCGACAGAGCGAAGACGGCGGGAAGAGGACGATGACGTGGCCACGGAGGAATTACCACATTGTCATGAAGGCGATGAAATGACGATGATGGCATGAAAACGAGGGATGTTCACCTCCGCGCTTACGTGCATCATCTGCCGCTGCGAGGCTCACCTTGGTTCGCACAATATCTCGTGTTTGCCCTATGTCCCATACCGGTCAATCGCCTAAGATTGTATTGAGCAGCCAACAGGGGGTTGATAATTGTGGGGACGTCATTATGTTCAGCATGACCGACACATTCGTCAACTGCTATTTGGCATGACTACAGTCAGCAGCAGCAGCGAGAACGTCGGAGGAATAGGCGAAAAAAAGCTTTACTTTAAAACGATTATTTAAAGCACACAATTTATAGTGAGCACCACTGAATCAAATACATTCATATCACGCCGATTTCCCCTTTCATTGGGCATATAATAATTCCACATTATTAAAAGAAACTCCGGCTTTCTTTCTCAACAAAGACATGCTAATTCGTAGAAAGAGAGAGAGAGAAACGAAGAGGGAAAGGTAGGGAGGTGAACCAAGGACGTGCCCGGCTGGCCACCCTACACTTGGGGAGAGGAAAAGGGAAGAATAAACAAGGAGAGAAAAAAAAACAATAGATTCACTCATTCACAGAGTCAGTCGCAGAGAAATTTCCGATGTCGCAGACGTTCGTACAGTCGAGTGTCATTCACGAAGTGCAGAAGGGCTTTTGTGGCCTTTTGCATGCAAGAATGCATAGGCCTTGGTGCAAGGATCATTTCATCTTAGAGCGCTCTATTACCTAACCGGTCGAGTTTAGCTTGTAGAGCACGGAATTGACTGTCAGATGTTGGGCAGGGACACAGGAGGGGCTGTAGATTATCATCGCACCCACACAAGTTGCATGCCGCGTTGTTGGCCATCCTTACATGAAATGAATGGGCATTGGTAAATATGACGCCCAACCAGATGCGACACAGTAAAGTTGTTTCACGACGGGAGAGTCCAGATGGCAGGCCAAATCGCGAGTGAGGGTCGAGAGAGTGCAAGCGTGACTTGGTGAAACCCGGTGAATTTCATCTTAGAAGTGCGATCTGGCGAGCAAGTTAATAAAGTTCCGTACTGCACCCGTTATTGAGATTGGTGTAGGAACCCGTAACGCGCAGCTTCATCTGCGTTGTTGTTGCCAACATTTCCGCAATGGATCGGCAATCATTGAAATACAATGTCGTGTCGTTTCCCGAGCGCATGATGATGGCCGTGCCTTATTTCATGCAGTAGCTGTTCGTGTAACCCGTGACATAGGGCAAACTGCATAGTTTGTAGAGCTGCTTTGGAATCGCAGAAAGTGGCCCAGCAATTTGGTGGCTATTGGAGCACGTAATTGAGTGCACCTTGTAGAGCCGCAAGTTCTGCCGCTGTAGACGTGATATTGTGCGAATATCTAAATTTCAAAGAGCCGGCGTCCGATGGAACAACTACTGCTCCGCTAGAGTTGCTGGAATTGATGGAACCGTCCATGTAAATCTGTATGCGGTCAAAATAAGACTCGTTGAGCAGAAGCAGAGACAACTGCTTCAGGACTAGCGATGACAAATCTGCTTATCCCAGGAAATCCCAGGAAATCACCGGCACACGCGTGAATTTGGTGGAGACACCACAATGAAGATGGTGGGCGTTTCGCAGGTGTGAAGCCAGATGGTATCGCGTCATGGTGTCTAGTCACAATGCCACAGAATGTAGCCTGCGTTCTTCACGCTGGCAAACCGGCTAAATGTTGGGATGGTAACAATGAGAGGTGTCGAATGTGTGCTCTTAGCGTCTCAATGACGATATGAAGGGTGACCTGGCGCTCCCACGCAATGAAAATTGTTGCAGCTGTCGAAGAACATCTCAGGAGGCCAAGATATGTCCGGAATGCTTGGGTCCGTACGCTCTGTAGTGCAAGAAGATTAGTGCTGCATGTGTTGAACAAAACAGGAAGGCTGTATTGCAAAACTCCGAGAAAACGTACCATGTACATCTGTAATATGGAGCGCAGGGATGGTGCCCACGATTTTCAAGCTGAGAATTTAAACATATTCTCAATCCAAATGATATTTTTCTTCATGTAGGGGACATGGGGACTCCAGGTGATGTCTTGATCCACAATAACGCCTAGTAATCAGTGCATTCTCTTGTACGCAACTGACTGGCCCTCGGTACACACTGGGTAGAAAGACATTGACTTATGTGCAAATTCCATTTGTGTAGATATTTGGGCGTGTTGGTGTAACATCTTGTAGTTTTTTTCCTGTAGCAAGGACGTAGAAGAGAAAATAGACATACACAGGCGCTAACTTCCAACAAGAATTTATTTCCTGGATAAACGCCATTATTATCACCTCACTTTTTCTCTCGCTTTTCTTTTATAAGCACGTGTATACTGACAAGGTAACAGAGGAAATGATAGTACAACTCACTTTCAGACTAGGCAAAAGCTATTACGTTTAACGCATGCGCAGGAATTCCAACTCCTTCTTTGAGAGTGACTTGGACGATTAGCTAACACAAGCATTGCCAAACTCTTCAATGCGAGCACTTTCAATGATGAGACGAGATAATTCGCATTTGCTTCTCCCAATAATAACTGCATCTTCAAATCGCAACGCATCCACACTTGTGACAATGAATTGCAAGGACGGCATCCGGCGACGGCTTATTAACATTGTTAGAATGCTCCGTAAGCCTATCACTAATGAATCTGCCGGTTTGTCCGATATGACTCTTTCCACAAGGCAATAGAATTCGGTAAATAACACAGGTCCCAACACGTTATCTGTAAAACCTATGTTTTTTGTGTGTTATCCACCATTTTGGACACCACGACTACAATCTACGTACTGCTACTTCTACTACTGCCTAAAAATGATTAGTGAAAATTTTTATGCCGCGATCATTCATTTACCATAAGAATGATGGGTAGCGCACTGGTTTGTCTAATCTTAGTGCTCGTGGCTCTAGACATTCTTGTGACTGTATTTATGGCACCTCGTTTGCCTACATAATGCTCCACGGGCCACTGGGTATGTGCTGCTCTTTAATGAATCTCTTTCACGCCAACGTGGGTAACTGGGAATCACAACAAAACAAACAGCACCACGTGCTGCACTCCGCATCAGTTAGTAACATGTTGCAAAAGCATTAACCGTTCGCCGTAGATTAGTTATATGATTCATCAGAACTATTCACTACCAAACCATGAATGCTTCGCATTGCGTAGATGTTAACTGTACTGCAGTTTGCCTTATCTTTCTTCTTTTTTGCAGTCAAATGACGTTTTATGTTTCAAAGGGTAACGGCTGATCGAACTGAGAGCGTTGGTAGCATGCCCTCACAAGCCCTTACAGTGAAAGCTGCGGAAGAAAGGATCCTTCCTACCGTACGTTGAAATATTCACGCATAAAAAACACACAATGCTTTGTTTGCATCGGCTCCCGTTTTTGGGAAGTTTCTGACCGGAGTTTTTGCTTGGGGGTGCCCAATTTCATCGTCAACGGATTCGTGAAGTTGTGAGATCCAACTGGATACCAGACTGTTGCCAGTGAGTGGACTTTTTCAAATTTTACGGCTCTTTTTACTTCTACCGCGTCGCCGGCGGACCATAAGAGTTCGTGGCAGGAAACCGCTCCCGGCCTTTTGGTCGCTTGGCGAGACCTCTTCTTGTGGAATATACAGTGCAAGGGGAGGAGCTATCCCCCGACGATTTCCTAGAGGATTCCGGCTGGCAATTAGCTGGCCGAAGACACCATTTGCCGAACTCTTCGAAAGACAGGCCCGGCAATGGAGCCAGGCCTAACGCGGTGCCCGGGAACAACGATCGTGCCAGGACCGGAGCTGGTGTCAAGAGCCGCATTATCCGTCGTGGAAGAATGCCGCCGCTTCCCAGGGAGGACATCAAAATTGTGATCAGAGTGACGGGTGGCCTGAATATATCCAGGATAGGCCCGACTGTGGTGGCTGATGCAATCAACACCGCTGCTTGCATCGAAGATTCGATGCGTGAAGCCGACACGATCTATCCTAACTATCAACAGAATATCGTCGTGGTCAGAACCCCCGAGAAGGAGAACGCAACCAAATGTGTTAGAATCAAGAATATTGTGGTGGTGGGTATCATCTGCACCACGTAGCATGTGGTGCCCTGCGGCATACGGCACGGCACCATAGGCTACGTGCAAAGGTGTAATACGAGACGTTGCCCGTTGTGACGGGCCAGAGGTGTTGCAGCGCAAAACTGTTAATGCGAGAAACCCCCTGGCGCTGGCAGCCAAGAGGATCGACACCGGTACCATCATAGTTGCCTTTGACGGATACCGGGTACCCAACTATGTCAGGTATGACAATGCACTGGTCAGATGCACTTTATATCGTAAGCAGATCGACATCTGCTATGTTTGCGGAACGCTTGGCCATCGTGCCGACGTATGTCCGACACCCAGCGAAGCCGTATGCAGAGGATGTGGAGCCTCGAACCCAGACGAGCAGCATCAGTGCATGCCTAAATGTAAGTTGTGCGGCGAGGGCCATACCACGGCAGAAAAGGAATGCAGACAACGCTTTAAAATCCCATACGTCGTTCGATGTCGCCGAAGAGAACGAGCCAGAGCCGAAAGGAGCCGGATGAGAAGCCCTACCCCGGATTACCGCTGTGCCGAGCTCCAGTTCCCGGAGCTCGACCAGCACCGGTCCAAGCATACAGCCCCCAAGGGAGGTCGCCGTTGCTCCAGATCGCGGTCTAGGGGTCGTGACCGTTCCTGGAGTTTATCCCGGAGCCATTCCCGTGGTCGCTCCAGGGGACGATCTGCTTCCATGGTTCGCTTCCAGCCGAGAAGCGGGTCCAGGTCAAGATCCAGAGCCCGGGGACATGATCATCAGCATCAGGTGGTCCACAAGGAGGGCCGCCCCACTTGGGCAGATCGTGTCCGTGGAGGACAGGTAATTTCCTTTCCCTTGTCCTCTTGTAGCTTCAATGGTAGTCAAGGAGGGAAGGTGTTGAAGGTCCGAAGTCGGCGCCCCTCGATGATTCGAGTACACGGTGGCAGCGCGAAGGAAGAGCCGTTGTCCGATGAAGTGGCGCTTTAGTCAAACGCCGAAGCGTCTCTCTGGGTCCAAGCCCGAAGCTCCGCTCTTCACCACACAACAAAACATGACTTTTTAAGCCCTCAGTTGTACAAAGGATTCGCAAACCAGCCAATCACACATGCGAGTTCACATCATTGTAACCAATAGCACAACCACTTTCGTGCCGCACACGGCATTGGGGGAAACAGTGGCACTCTTTAGAACACGCCAGGGGATAGGATTTCTCAAAGACACGTGCCACCTCCCTCTCCCCTACGTTGGGCTGCGAGTATCGGCCCCTGATGTCTTCCCTCTTTTCACCTGCAACCGGCCGCCATACAAGCTGCCGAGAATGTTTCGTGAAATCGCGGATTATTAACTCCATATCCGCGGGACAGCGGGCTACCCTGCCAGTACTGAGAAATCTGTCTCCCGTGCAGCTGTGTGCCGGTTCGCTTGAAATACAAACACCATAATTGGGACCCGCTGGCAATAGCACATAAAAGCATTCCTCGGCCATAAGTGATAAAGCTACCGCCATTTTCACGGGAATCCTTAGCAGGCTCACGCGGATGGCAAACATCAAACGGGCTGGGCTACGTCGCGTCGCCCAAATTCCGTGACGCGACATTTGGGGAGCGTGTAGGCATTAGCGGTGGCGGTGACCTCAAGCACCCCCATTCTTTCATCTTCACGCTCGTCTCCCCGAACGCTCCCCTTCAGCTCGGCCCTTGTACCCTTTTGTTCCGAGTGGGGGTGGCGTTCCTCACGCTCGTCTCCCTGAACGTCCCCTTCAGCTGGGCCTTTGTACCCTTTTGTTCCGAGCGGGGGTGCAGTTCTAGTGCCTTTTCTACGGTGCAGCCACTAATCCACGCGTGAGTGTTGCCCGCGTCCCCTCTTCGCGGAACCCATATGCGTGCCTCATTTCCGGTTATTGGCTGATACAGCAGGTGTGGGCTCGTCCTACGCTTTGCTGTAGTCGCCTAAACTGGGCCACAAAATAACATCGAGGTCAAGTCCCTAATGTCAAACTGACTAGGACCATCAGAGGTGATGTCGAGGTCGCCGCCAGAGCATGATGATAGTTTGGAAAAAAACACGAGATTAGAGCGCGAGAGCGCGGCCATGAGAGAGAACATTAGGGGCGCGATCTTGTACGCGTTCCAAAATAGAACGGACCGCCTCCGTTCTAAACGTCACGAAATAGGCGGTTCGCAGTGTTCGCGAGAACGAGAGGAAGCAAACAGCCAATGAGCGAAGTGGAAGCCTGCGTCACGCTTTTGACGTCTGCTTGGGGACCGTATAATATATTGAGAAGCGTTTGCAACATGTTGAGAAATATTTTGCTATTATGAGTGAGTAGCAAAATGTGTTGGTGTTGCTTTTCAAAGATTCAATTTGGAATGCAAAACGACTGAAACAAAATATTGCGGTTAATGCCTTCAAATGGCGCTAGGTGGTGTCGCAGTTTTGCGAAACGTTTAGTGATGGCGCTAGCTACCACCCCGTTTCAAGCACACGGCGCGAATTTTGAAGCGGTTGGTTCAGTCGTTCAGTTGAAGCCATGGCGCTTAACGTTGAAGCACCGGCGAAGGGGCTGCGCGTGTCAGAGGCTCAGAAGGAGACGGTGGTCGCCTTCATGCAAGAGCATCCCCAGCTGGCCATAAGATCCAGCGAGCTGGGGCCACGCTTCACTGCTGGCGACCGCCGACGGCTGTGGCAGGAGCTAGCCGACCAGCTCAACGCGCATGGCCCCGTCGTTAAAACCAAGGAGCAGTGGCAAGAGTGGTGGCGGAAGCAGGTCTTCGAGGCCCGCCGCAACGCTGCCGCACTTGCCCAAGAACAAAGGTGAGTAACCGTCCAATGGCCTGGGCGATTTGTCCTTCGACATTGGCGTGCATTTTCAGAAGCACTGGAGGGGGGCGGCTACACGGCTTCTATGGCAGGATACTGCAGCTGACAGGGACGGTCCGCCTCCACGGCGTGACCGACCTCCCCTACCAAGAGGTAAGCACACTGCCGCCGTAATATCATGGGTTCCTGAATGGTGCCGATTTAGAGTTTGTCATTATCTGTAAGTGCTACCGTTAGCAGAACGCGACACCGTTGGTGAACAGGAAAATAGCATAGGAGAGAATGGAAAAGCAGGTAGGTTAATGAACTAGAATCCCAGTTGGCTGCGTTTTCGGGAAAAGGGGGGTTAAGTGACTAACACAGAATTAAAATGACTTCACGGAAGTGCACGAGGACGGTAACACATGGGATCATTAAGCACTCAATAATTGCACAATATTTTCGCAAATTAGTACGAAAACTTGTAACATAGGCATTGTAACGAATAGCCACGCTTATGACATTTTCCAGCAGGCTGCATGACGTCCCCGCCTACTCCATGGAAGTAGTCCTCGAAGACGAGGCTGCGGGCGTGAGCCCAGTGACACGTAAGCATCAGAGTAATGAGTGTTTTAATTATCGCCGTGTCTGTGCAGTTCGTAAACATTAATGTATTTACTCTACAGCGGCAGAGGATCCACCGCGCGGCGCGGCGCCTGCCGAAAGGGTGGCCGCTGCACCTGGTAAGTTATTGATCCTCAAGCTGTTAAATAAAATGAGCTCTTGTATTTTATTGAACTAGCCCAATAAGCCATAACGTGGCCATAGCCACTTTTCTTCGTACCATAAAATGCAGTGCAACTGTAGAAAATGCTGTATGCTTTCAGTGTTGCAGCACCCTGTTCGGCCACCACGTCGACAGCGACCGCGACGGGTGGACACCTTGACTACGATGTCGTCGCAGTGCGCCCGCAGCCTGGAACAGAGCTACGAGGTGCTGCAGGTTCGTAGGCCCTTTGGTGTCATTTTACATGAAGGACATAAATACTCTTTATGCTTTGTTATAAGTAAATCATGAATCTGAAAAACAAATCAGCTTGGGATGTAAACAAGAAATATGCGTTGTATAGAGGGCTCGGTAACGTGTCTTGCCACCGATCAACCGCCGGACAAAAGGTCGGTTAGCCCTGAAAAGGGCTGTTTGGTGGTGAGAGATGCATTAGAGTAGATGACGGAAGAGTAGTTCCAGCAGGTCTTTGTCTGTCCAAACGAAGAGGGCATAGCTTGTACGCGATGCTTGACACTGCCAAAGGATGCCATCAGGCCAGTGGCTCTTCAGCAGAGAGGGAATCGTTGTGCACGTTGCAATTCTTCACAACAGCAGCTTGCAGCCGTGAGCTGGTTGCGAGTAATTAGCAACTGATGCGAACAGTTCCACCATGATTATTCATTCCAGGTGCTGCGCAGAATTGAGGCCTCCACAACCCGCCTCGCTGTCGCGGCAGAGCGGACGGCAGCAGCCCAGGAGGGGATCCTGCAGGAGGTGCGCGCCATAGCGCAGAACATCGCTGAGCACCTGCAGCAACCGAGAAATTAATTTATTTTATCTTTTTTATATTTATTTATATATTTTTATCATTTTATTCATTTGTTTCACCAGTTCCGTTTGTTTTATTTATAGTTTGAGCTTCCTTTGAGCAATAGAGGAGGATTTTTTGGTTGAGAGGTGCAATGCGCGCACCCATTTTTGTTCTGTTGTTTGAGTTTCCTTTGAGTACTAGAGGAGGATTTCTTGGTTGAGAGGTGCAATGCGCGCACCCATTTTTGTTCTGTTGTTTGAGTTTCCTTTGAGTAACAGGAGGATTTCTTGGTTGAGAGGTGCAATGCGCGCACCCATTTTTGTTCTGTTGTTTGAGTTTCCTTTGAGTAATAGGAGGATTTCTTGGTTGAGAGGTGCAATGCGCGCACCCATTTTTGTTCTGTTGTTTGAGTTTCCTTTGAGTACTAGAGGAGGATTTCTTGGTTGAGAGGTGCAATGCGCGCACCCATTTTTGTTCTGTTGTTTGAGTTTCCTTTGAGTACTAGAGGAGGATTTCTTGGTTGAGAGGTGCAATGCGCGCACCCATTTTTGTTCTGTTGTTTGAGTTTCCTTTGAGTAATAGGAGGATTTCTTGGTTGAGAGGTGCAATGCGCGCACCCATTTTTGTTCTGTTGTTTGAGTTTCCTTTGAGTACTAGAGGAGGATTTTTTGGTTGAGAGGTGCAATGCGTGCACCCATTTTTGTTCTGTTGTTTGAGTTTCCTTTGAGTAATAGGAGGATTTTTTGGTTGAGAGGTGCAATGCGTGCACCCATTTTTGTTCTGTTGTTTGAGTTTCCTTTGAGTACTAGAGGAGGATTTCTTGGTTGAGAGGTGCAATGCGCGCACCCATTTTTGTTCTGTTGTTTGAGTTTCCTTTGAGTAATAGGAGGATTTCTTGGTTGAGAGGTGCAATGCGCGCACCCATTTTTGTTCTGTTGTTTGAGTTTCCTTTGAGTACTAGAGGAGGATTTTTTGGTTGAGAGGTGCAATGCGTGCACCCATTTTTGTTCTGTTGTTTGAGTTTCCTTTGAGTAATAGGAGGATTTTTTGGTTGAGAGGTGCAATGCGTGCACCCATTTTTGTTCTGTTGTTTGAGTTTCCTTTGAGTACTAGAGGAGGATTTTTTGGTTGAGAGGTGCAATGCGTGCACCCATTTTTGTTCTGTTGTTTGAGTTTCCTTTGAGTAATAGGATGATTTTTTGGTTGAGAGGTGCAATGCGTGCACCCATTTTTGTTCTGTTGTTTGAGTTTCCTTTGAGTACTAGAGGAGGATTTTTTGGTTGAGAGGTGCAATGCGTGCACCCATTTTTGTTCTGTTGTTTGAGTTTCCTTTGAGTAATAGGAGGATTTCTTGGTTGAGAGGTGCAATGCGTGCACCCATTTTTGTTCTGTTGTTTGAGTTTCCTTTGAGTACTAGAGGAGGATTTTTTGGTTGAGAGGTGCAATGCGTGCACCCATTTTTGTTCTGTTGTTTGAGTTTCCTTTGAGTACTAGAGGAGGATTTTTTGGTTGAGAGGTGCAATGCGTGCACCCATTTTTGTTCTGTTGTTTGAGTTTCCTTTGAGTAATAGGAGGATTTTTTGGTTGAGAGGTGCAATGCGTGCACCCATTTTTGTTCTGTTGTTTGAGTTTCCTTTGAGTACTAGAGGAGGATTTCTTGGTTGAGAGGTGCAATGCGCGCACCCATTTTTGTTCTGTTGTTTGAGTTTCCTTTGAGTACTAGAGGAGGATTTCTTGGTTGAGAGGTGCAATGCGCGCACCCATTTTTGTTCTGTTGTTTGAGTTTCCTTTGAGTAATAGGAGGATTTCTTGGTTGAGAGGTGCAATGCGCGCACCCATTTTTGTTCTGTTGTTTGAGTTTCCTTTGAGTAATAGGAGGATTTCTTGGTTGAGAGGTGCAATGCGCGCACCCATTTTTGTTCTGTTGTTTGAGTTTCCTTTGAGTACTAGAGGAGGATTTTTTGGTTGAGAGGTGCAATGCGTGCACCCATTTTTGTTCTGTTGTTTGAGTTTCCTTTGAGTAATAGGAGGATTTTTTGGTTGAGAGGTGCAATGCGTGCACCCATTTTTGTTCTGTTGTTTGAGTTTCCTTTGAGTACTAGAGGAGGATTTTTTGGTTGAGAGGTGCAATGCGTGCACCCATTTTTGTTCAGTTGTTTGAGTTTCCTTTGAGTAATAGGAGGATTTCTTGGTTGAGAGGTGCAATGCGTGCACCCATTTTTGTTCTGTTGTTTGAGTTTCCTTTGAGTACTAGAGGAGGATTTTTTGGTTGAGAGGTGCAATGCGTGCACCCATTTTTGTTCTGTTGTTTGAGTTTCCTTTGAGTACTAGAGGAGGATTTTTTGGTTGAGAGGTGCAATGCGTGCACCCATTTTTGTTCTGTTGTTTGAGTTTCCTTTGAGTAATAGGATGATTTTTTGGTTGAGAGGTGCAATGCGTGCACCCATTTTTGTTCTGTTGTTTGAGTTTCCTTTGAGTACTAGAGGAGGATTTTTTGGTTGAGAGGTGCAATGCGTGCACCCATTTTTGTTCTGTTGTTTGAGCTTCCTTTGAGTAATAGGAGGATTTCTTGGTTGAGAGGTGCAATGCGCGCACCCATTTTTGTTCTGTTGTTTGAGTTTCCTTTGAGTACTAGAGGAGGATTTCTTGGTTGAGAGGTGCAATGCGCGCACCCATTTTTGTTCTGATGTTTGAGTTTCCTTTGAGTAATAGGAGGATTTTTTGGTTGAGAGGTGCAATGCGTGCACCCATTTTTGTTCTGTTGTTTGAGTTTCCTTTGAGTACTAGAGGAGGATTTTTTGGTTGAGAGGTGCAATGCGTGCACCCATTTTTGTTCTGTTGTTTGAGTTTCCTTTGAGTAATAGGAGGATTTCTTGGTTGAGAGGTGCAATGCGCGCACCCATTTTTGTTCTGTTGTTTGAGTTTCCTTTGAGTACTAGAGGAGGATTTCTTGGTTGAGAGGTGCAATGCGCGCACCCATTTTTGTTCTGTTGTTTGAGTTTCCTTTGAGTAATAGGAGGATTTCTTGGTTGAGAGGTGCAATGCGCGCACCCATTTTTGTTCTGTTGTTTGAGTTTCCTTTGAGTAATAGGAGGATGTCTTGGTTGAGAGGTGCAATGCGCGCACCCATTTTTGTTCTGTTGTTTGAGTTTCCTTTGAGTACTAGAGGAGGATTTTTTGGTTGAGAGGTGCAATGCGTGCACCCATTTTTGTTCTGTTGTTTGAGTTTCCTTTGAGTAATAGGAGGATTTTTTGGTTGAGAGGTGCAATGCGTGCACCCATTTTTGTTCTGTTGTTTGAGTTTCCTTTGAGTAATAGGAGGATTTTTTGGTTGAGAGGTGCAATGCGTGCACCCATTTTTGTTCTGTTGTTTGAGTTTCCTTTGAGTACTAGAGGAGGATTTTTTGGTTGAGAGGTGCAATGCGTGCACCCATTTTTGTTCAGTTGTTTGAGTTTCCTTTGAGTAATAGGAGGATTTCTTGGTTGAGAGGTGCAATGCGTGCACCCATTTTTGTTCTGTTGTTTGAGTTTCCTTTGAGTACTAGAGGAGGATTTTTTGGTTGAGAGGTGCAATGCGTGCACCCATTTTTGTTCTGTTGTTTGAGTTTCCTTTGAGTACTAGAGGAGGATTTTTTGGTTGAGAGGTGCAATGCGTGCACCCATTTTTGTTCTGTTGTTTGAGTTTCCTTTGAGTAATAGGATGATTTTTTGGTTGAGAGGTGCAATGCGTGCACCCATTTTTGTTCTGTTGTTTGAGTTTCCTTTGAGTACTAGAGGAGGATTTTTTGGTTGAGAGGTGCAATGCGTGCACCCATTTTTGTTCTGTTGTTTGAGCTTCCTTTGAGTAATAGGAGGATTTCTTGGTTGAGAGGTGCAATGCGCGCACCCATTTTTGTTCTGTTGTTTGAGTTTCCTTTGAGTACTAGAGGAGGATTTCTTGGTTGAGAGGTGCAATGCGCGCACCCATTTTTGTTCTGATGTTTGAGTTTCCTTTGAGTAATAGGAGGATTTTTTGGTTGAGAGGTGCAATGCGTGCACCCATTTTTGTTCTGTTGTTTGAGTTTCCTTTGAGTACTAGAGGAGGATTTTTTGGTTGAGAGGTGCAATGCGTGCACCCATTTTTGTTCTGTTGTTTGAGTTTCCTTTGAGTAATAGGAGGATTTCTTGGTTGAGAGGTGCAATGCGCGCACCCATTTTTGTTCTGTTGTTTGAGTTTCCTTTGAGTACTAGAGGAGGATTTCTTGGTTGAGAGGTGCAATGCGCGCACCCATTTTTGTTCTGTTGTTTGAGTTTCCTTTGAGTAATAGGAGGATTTCTTGGTTGAGAGGTGCAATGCGCGCACCCATTTTTGTTCTGTTGTTTGAGTTTCCTTTGAGTAATAGGAGGATGTCTTGGTTGAGAGGTGCAATGCGCGCACCCATTTTTGTTCTGTTGTTTGAGTTTCCTTTGAGTACTAGAGGAGGATTTTTTGGTTGAGAGGTGCAATGCGTGCACCCATTTTTGTTCTGTTGTTTGAGTTTCCTTTGAGTAATAGGAGGATTTTTTGGTTGAGAGGTGCAATGCGTGCACCCATTTTTGTTCTGTTGTTTGAGTTTCCTTTGAGTACTAGAGGAGGATTTTTTGGTTGAGAGGTGCAATGCGTGCACCCATTTTTGTTCTGTTGTTTGAGTTTCCTTTGAGTAATAGGAGGATTTCTTGGTTGAGAGGTGCAATGCGTGCACCCATTTTTGTTCGATTGTTTGAGTTTCCTTTGAGTACTAGAGGAGGATTTTTTGGTTGAGAGGTGCAATGCGTGCACCCATTTTTGTTCTGTTGTTTGAGTTTCCTTTGAGTACTAGAGGAGGATTTTTTGGTTGAGAGGTGCAATGCGTGCACCCATTTTTGTTCTGTTGTTTGAGTTTCCTTTGAGTAATAGGAGGATTTTTTGGTTGAGAGGTGCAATGCGTGCACCCATTTTTGTTCTGTTGTTTGAGTTTCCTTTGAGTACTAGAGGAGGATTTCTTGGTTGAGAGGTGCAATGCGCGCACCCATTTTTGTTCTGTTGTTTGAGTTTCCTTTGAGTAATAGGAGGATTTCTTGGTTGAGAGGTGCAATGCGCGCACCCATTTTTGTTCTGTTGTTTGAGTTTCCTTTGAGTACTAGAGGAGGATTTTTTGGTTGAGAGGTGCAATGCGTGCACCCATTTTTGTTCTGTTGTTTGAGTTTCCTTTGAGTAATAGGAGGATTTTTTGGTTGAGAGGTGCAATGCGTGCACCCATTTTTGTTCTGTTGTTTGAGTTTCCTTTGAGTACTAGAGGAGGATTTTTTGGTTGAGAGGTGCAATGCGTGCACCCATTTTTGTTCTGTTGTTTGAGTTTCCTTTGAGTAATAGGATGATTTTTTGGTTGAGAGGTGCAATGCGTGCACCCATTTTTGTTCTGTTGTTTGAGTTTCCTTTGAGTACTAGAGGAGGATTTTTTGGTTGAGAGGTGCAATGCGTGCACCCATTTTTGTTCTGTTGTTTGAGTTTCCTTTGAGTAATAGGAGGATTTCTTGGTTGAGAGGTGCAATGCGCGCACCCATTTTTGTTCTGTTGTTTGAGTTTCCTTTGAGTACTAGAGGAGGATTTCTTGGTTGAGAGGTGCAATGCGCGCACCCATTTTTGTTCTGTTGTTTGAGTTTCCTTTGAGTAATAGGAGGATTTTTTGGTTGAGAGGTGCAATGGGTGCACCCATTTTTGTTCTGTTGTTTGAGTTTCCTTTGAGTACTAGAGGAGGATTTTTTGGTTGAGAGGTGCAATGCGTGCACCCATTTTTGTTCGGTTGTTTGAGTTTCCTTTGAGTAATAGGAGGATTTCTTGGTTGAGAGGTGCAATGCGCGCACCCATTTTTGTTCTGTTGTTTGAGTTTCCTTTGAGTACTAGAGGAGGATTTCTTGGTTGAGAGGTGCAATGCGCGCACCCATTTTTGTTCTGTTGTTTGAGTTTCCTTTGAGTAATAGGAGGATTTCTTGGTTGAGAGGTGCAATGCGCGCACCCTGTTTTGTTCTGTTGTTTGAGTTTCCTTTGAGTAATAGGAGGATTTCTTGGTTGAGAGGTGCAATGCGCGCACCCATTTTTGTTCTGTTGTTTGAGTTTCCTTTGAGTACTAGAGGAGGATTTCTTGGTTGAGAGGTGCAATGCGCGCACCCATTTTTGTTCTGTTGTTTGAGTTTCCTTTGAGTAATAGGAGGATTTCTTGGTTGAGAGGTGCAAAGCGCGCACCCATTTTTGTTCTGTTGTTTGAGTTTCCTTTGAGTAATAGGAGGATTTCTTGGTTGAGAGGTGCAATGCGCGCACCCATTTTTGTTCTGTTGTTTGAGTTTCCTTTGAGTACTAGAGGAGGATTTCTTGGTTGAGAGGTGCAATGCGCGCACCCATTTTTGTTCTGTTGTTTGAGTTTCCTTTGAGTACTAGAGGAGGATTTTTTGGTTGAGAGGTGCAATGCGTGCACCCATTTTTGTTCTGTTGTTTGAGTTTCCTTTGAGTAATAGGAGGATTTCTTGGTTGAGAGGTGCAATGCGCTCACCCATTTTTGTTCTGTAGTTTGAGTTTCCTTTGAGTACTAGAGGAGGATTTCTTGGTTGAGAGGTGCAATGCGCGCACCCATTTTTGTTCTGTTGTTTGAGTTTCCTTTGAGTAATAGGAGGATTTTTTGGTTGAGAGGTGCAATGCGTGCACCCATTTTTGTTCTGTTGTTTGAGTTTCCTTTGAGTACTAGAGGAGGATTTTTTGGTTGAGAGGTGCAATGCGTGCACCCATTTTTGTTCTGTTGTTTGAGTTTCCTTTGAGTAATAGGAGGATTTCTTGGTTGAGAGGTGCAATGCGCGCACCCATTTTTGTTCTGTTGTTTGAGTTTCCTTTGAGTACTAGAGGAGGATTTCTTGGTTGAGAGGTGCAATGCGCGCACCCATTTTTGTTCTGTTGTTTGAGTTTCCTTTGAGTAATAGGAGGATTTCTTGGTTGAGAGGTGCAATGCGCGCACCCATTTTTGTTCTGTTGTTTGAGTTTCCTTTGAGTAATAGGAGGATTTCTTGGTTGAGAGGTGCAATGCGCGCACCCATTTTTGTTCTGTTGTTTGAGTTTCCTTTGAGTACTAGAGGAGGATTTCTTGGTTGAGAGGTGCAATGCGCGCACCCATTTTTGTTCTGTTGTTTGAGTTTCCTTTGAGTACTAGAGGAGGATTTCTTGGTTGAGAGGTGCAATGCGCGCACCCATTTTTGTTCTGTTGTTTGAGTTTCCTTTGAGTAATAGGAGGATTTCTTGGTTGAGAGGTGCAATGCGCTCACCCATTTTTGTTCTGTTGTTTGAGTTTCCTTTGAGTACTAGAGGAGGATTTTTTGGTTGAGAGGTGCAATGCGTGCACCCATTTTTGTTCTGTTGTTTGAGTTTCCTTTGAGTAATAGGAGGATTTTTTGGTTGAGAGGTGCAATGCGTGCACCCATTTTTGTTCTGTTGTTTGAGTTTCCTTTGAGTACTAGAGGAGGATTTCTTGGTTGAGAGGTGCAATGCGCGCACCCATTTTTGTTCTGTTGTTTGAGTTTCCTTTGAGTACTAGAGGAGGATTTCTTGGTTGAGAGGTGCAATGCGCGCACCCATTTTTGTTCTGTTGTTTGAGTTTCCTTTGAGTAATAGGAGGATTTCTTGGTTGAGAGGTGCAATGCGCGCACCCATTTTTGTTCTGTTGTTTGAGTTTCCTTTGAATAATAGGAGGATTTCTTGGTTGAGAGGTGCAATGCGCGCACCCATTTTTGTTCTGTTGTTTGAGTTTCCTTTGAGTACTAGAGGAGGATTTTTTGGTTGAGAGGTGCAATGCGTGCACCCATTTTTGTTCTGTTGTTTGAGTTTCCTTTGAGTAATAGGAGGATTTTTTGGTTGAGAGGTGCAATGCGTGCACCCATTTTTGTTCTGTTGTTTGAGTTTCCTTTGAGTACTAGAGGAGGATTTTTTGGTTGAGAGGTGCAATGCGTGCACCCATTTTTGTTCAGTTGTTTGAGTTTCCTTTGAGTAATAGGAGGATTTCTTGGTTGAGAGGTGCAATGCGTGCACCCATTTTTGTTCTGTTGTTTGAGTTTCCTTTGAGTACTAGAGGAGGATTTTTTGGTTGAGAGGTGCAATGCGTGCACCCATTTTTGTTCTGTTGTTTGAGTTTCCTTTGAGTACTAGAGGAGGATTTTTTGGTTGAGAGGTGCAATGCGTGCACCCATTTTTGTTCTGTTGTTTGAGTTTCCTTTGAGTAATAGGAGGATTTTTTGGTTGAGAGGTGCAATGCGTGCACCCATTTTTGTTCTGTTGTTTGAGTTTCCTTTGAGTACTAGAGGAGGATTTCTTGGTTGAGAGGTGCAATGCGCGCACCCATTTTTGTTCTGTTGTTTGAGTTTCCTTTGAGTAATAGGAGGATTTCTTGGTTGAGAGGTGCAATGCGCGCACCCATTTTTGTTCTGTTGTTTGAGTTTCCTTTGAGTACTAGAGGAGGATTTTTTGGTTGAGAGGTGCAATGCGTGCACCCATTTTTGTTCTGTTGTTTGAGTTTCCTTTGAGTAATAGGAGGATTTTTTGGTTGAGAGGTGGAATGCGTGCACCCATTTTTGTTCTGTTGTTTGAGTTTCCTTTGAGTACTAGAGGAGGATTTTTTGGTTGAGAGGTGCAATGCGTGCACCCATTTTTGTTCTGTTGTTTGAGTTTCCTTTGAGTAATAGGATGATTTTTTGGTTGAGAGGTGCAATGCGTGCACCCATTTTTGTTCTGTTGTTTGAGTTTCCTTTGAGTACTAGAGGAGGATTTTTTGGTTGAGAGGTGCAATGCGTGCACCCATTTTTGTTCTGTTGTTTGAGTTTCCTTTGAGTAATAGGAGGATTTCTTGGTTGAGAGGTGCAATGCGCGCACCCATTTTTGTTCTGTTGTTTGAGTTTCCTTTGAGTACTAGAGGAGGATTTCTTGGTTGAGAGGTGCAATGCGCGCACCCATTTTTGTTCTGTTGTTTGAGTTTCCTTTGAGTAATAGGAGGATTTCTTGGTTGAGAGGTGCAATGCGCGCACCCATTTTTGTTCTGTTGTTTGAGTTTCCTTTGAGTAATAGGAGGATGTCTTGGTTGAGAGGTGCAATGCGCGCACCCATTTTTGTTCTGTTGTTTGAGTTTCCTTTGAGTACTAGAGGAGGATTTTTTGGTTGAGAGGTGCAATGCGTGCACCCATTTTTGTTCTGTTGTTTGAGTTTCCTTTGAGTAATAGGAGGATTTTTTGGTTGAGAGGTGCAATGCGTGCACCCATTTTTGTTCTGTTGTTTGAGTTTCCTTTGAGTACTAGAGGAGGATTTCTTGGTTGAGAGGTGCAATGCGCGCACCCATTTTTGTTCTGTTGTTTGAGTTTCCTTTGAGTAATAGGAGGATTTCTTGGTTGAGAGGTGCAATGCGCGCACCCATTTTTGTTCTGTTGTTTGAGTTTCCTTTGAGTAATAGGAGGATGTCTTGGTTGAGAGGTGCAATGCGCGCACCCATTTTTGTTCTGTTGTTTGAGTTTCCTTTGAGTACTAGAGGAGGATTTTTTGGTTGAGAGGTGCAATGCGTGCACCCATTTTTGTTCTGTTGTTTGAGTTTCCTTTGAGTAATAGGAGGATTTTTTGGTTGAGAGGTGCAATGCGTGCACCCATTTTTGTTCTGTTGTTTGAGTTTCCTTTGAGTACTAGAGGAGGATTTTTTGGTTGAGAGGTGCAATGCGTGCACCCATTTTTGTTCTGTTGTTTGAGTTTCCTTTGAGTAATAGGAGGATTTCTTGGTTGAGAGGTGCAATGCGTGCACCCATTTTTGTTCTGTTGTTTGAGTTTCCTTTGAGTACTAGAGGAGGATTTTTTGGTTGAGAGGTGCAATGCGTGCACCCATTTTTGTTCTGTTGTTTGAGTTTCCTTTGAGTACTAGAGGAGGATTTTTTGGTTGAGAGGTGCAATGCGTGCACCCATTTTTGTTCTGTTGTTTGAGTTTCCTTTGAGTAATAGGAGGATTTTTTGGTTGAGAGGTGCAATGCGTGCACCCATTTTTGTTCTGTTGTTTGAGTTTCCTTTGAATACTAGAGGAGGATTTTTTGGTTGAGAGGTGCAATGGGTGCACCCATTTTTGTTCTGTTGTTTGAGTTTCCTTTGAGTAATAGGAGGATTTTTTGGTTGAGAGGTGCAATGCGTGCACCCATTTTTGTTCTGTTGTTTGAGTTTCCTTTGAGTAATAGGAGGATTTCTTGGTTGAGAGGTGCAATGCGCTCACCCATTTTTGTTCTGTTGTTTGAGTTTCCTTTGAGTACTAGAGGAGGATTTCTTGGTTGAGAGGTGCAATGCGCGCACCCATTTTTTTCTGTTGTTTGAGTTTCCTTTGAGTAATAGGAGGATTTTTTGGTTGAGAGGTGCAATGCGTGCACCCATTTTTGTTCTGTTGTTTGAGTTTCCTTTGAGTACTAGAGGAGGATTTTTTGGTTGAGAGGTGCAATGCGTGCACCCATTTTTGTTCTGTTGTTTGAGTTTCCTTTGAGTAATAGGAGGATTTCTTGGTTGAGAGGTGCAATGCGTGCACCCATTTTTGTTCGATTGTTTGAGTTTCCTTTGAGTACTAGAGGAGGATTTTTTGGTTGAGAGGTGCAATGCGTGCACCCATTTTTGTTCTGTTGTTTGAGTTTCCTTTGAGTACTAGAGGAGGATTTTTTGGTTGAGAGGTGCAATGCGTGCACCCATTTTTGTTCTGTTGTTTGAGTTTCCTTTGAGTAATAGGAGGATTTTTTGGTTGAGAGGTGCAATGCGTGCACCCATTTTTGTTCTGTTGTTTGAGTTTCCTTTGAGTACTAGAGGAGGATTTCTTGGTTGAGAGGTGCAATGCGCGCACCCATTTTTGTTCTGTTGTTTGAGTTTCCTTTGAGTAATAGGAGGATTTCTTGGTTGAGAGGTGCAATGCGCGCACCCATTTTTGTTCTGTTGTTTGAGTTTCCTTTGAGTACTAGAGGAGGATTTTTTGGTTGAGAGGTGCAATGCGTGCACCCATTTTTGTTCTGTTGTTTGAGTTTCCTTTGAGTAATAGGAGGATTTTTTGGTTGAGAGGTGCAATGCGTGCACCCATTTTTGTTCTGTTGTTTGAGTTTCCTTTGAGTACTAGAGGAGGATTTTTTGGTTGAGAGGTGCAATGCGTGCACCCATTTTTGTTCTGTTGTTTGAGTTTCCTTTGAGTAATAGGATGATTTTTTGGTTGAGAGGTGCAATGCGTGCACCCATTTTTGTTCTGTTGTTTGAGTTTCCTTTGAGTACTAGAGGAGGATTTTTTGGTTGAGAGGTGCAATGCGTGCACCCATTTTTGTTCTGTTGTTTGAGTTTCCTTTGAGTAATAGGAGGATTTCTTGGTTGAGAGGTGCAATGCGCGCACCCATTTTTGTTCTGTTGTTTGAGTTTCCTTTGAGTACTAGAGGAGGATTTCTTGGTTGAGAGGTGCAATGCGCGCACCCATTTTTGTTCTGTTGTTTGAGTTTCCTTTGAGTAATAGGAGGATTTTTTGGTTGAGAGGTGCAATGGGTGCACCCATTTTTGTTCTGTTGTTTGAGTTTCCTTTGAGTACTAGAGGAGGATTTTTTGGTTGAGAGGTGCAATGCGTGCACCCATTTTTGTTCGGTTGTTTGAGTTTCCTTTGAGTAATAGGAGGATTTCTTGGTTGAGAGGTGCAATGCGCGCACCCATTTTTGTTCTGTTGTTTGAGTTTCCTTTGAGTACTAGAGGAGGATTTCTTGGTTGAGAGGTGCAATGCGCGCACCCATTTTTGTTCTGTTGTTTGAGTTTCCTTTGAGTAATAGGAGGATTTCTTGGTTGAGAGGTGCAATGCGCGCACCCATTTTTGTTCTGTTGTTTGAGTTTCCTTTGAGTAATAGGAGGATTTCTTGGTTGAGAGGTGCAATGCGCGCACCCATTTTTATTCTGTTCTTTGAGTTTCCTTTGAGTACTAGAGGAGGATTTCTTGGTTGAGAGGTGCAATGCGCGCACCCATTTTTGTTCTGTTGTTTGAGTTTCCTTTGAGTAATAGGAGGATTTCTTGGTTGAGAGGTGCAAAGCGCGCACCCATTTTTGTTCTGTTGTTTGAGTTTCCTTTGAGTAATAGGAGGATTTCTTGGTTGAGAGGTGCAATGCGCGCACCCATTTTTGTTCTGTTGTTTGAGTTTCCTTTGAGTACTAGAGGAGGATTTCTTGGTTGAGAGGTGCAATGCGCGCACCCATTTTTGTTCTGTTGTTTGAGTTTCCTTTGAGTACTAGAGGAGGATTTTTTGGTTGAGAGGTGCAATGCGTGCACCCATTTTTGTCTGTTGTTTGAGTTTCCTTTGAGTAATAGGAGGATTTCTTGGTTGAGAGGTGCAATGCGCTCACCCATTTTTGTTCTGTAGTTTGAGTTTCCTTTGAGTACTAGAGGAGGATTTCTTGGTTGAGAGGTGCAATGCGCGCACCCATTTTTGTTCTGTTGTTTGAGTTTCCTTTGAGTAATAGGAGGATTTTTTGGTTGAGAGGTGCAATGCGTGCACCCATTTTTGTTCTGTTGTTTGAGTTTCCTTTGAGTACTAGAGGAGGATTTTTTGGTTGAGAGGTGCAATGCGTGCACCCATTTTTGTTCTGTTGTTTGAGTTTCCTTTGAGTAATAGGAGGATTTCTTGGTTGAGAGGTGCAATGCGCGCACCCATTTTTGTTCTGTTGTTTGAGTTTCCTTTGAGTAATAGGAGGATTTCTTGGTTGAGAGGTGCAATGCGCGCACCCATTTTTGTTCTGTTGTTTGAGTTTCCTTTGAGTACTAGAGGAGGATTTCTTGGTTGAGAGGTGCAATGCGCGCACCCATTTTTGTTCTGTTGTTTGAGTTTCCTTTGAGTACTAGAGGAGGATTTCTTGGTTGAGAGGTGCAATGCGCGCACCCATTTTTGTTCTGTTGTTTGAGTTTCCTTTGAGTAATAGGAGGATTTCTTGGTTGAGAGGTGCAATGCGCTCACCCATTTTTGTTCTGTTGTTTGAGTTTCCTTTGAGTACTAGAGGAGGATTTTTTGGTTGAGAGGTGCAATGCGTGCACCCATTTTTGTTCTGTTGTTTGAGTTTCCTTTGAGTAATAGGAGGATTTTTTGGTTGAGAGGTGCAATGCGTGCACTCATTTTTGTTCTGTTGTTTGAGTTTCCTTTGAGTACTAGAGGAGGATTTCTTGGTTGAGAGGTGCAATGCGCGCACCCATTTTTGTTCTGTTGTTTGAGTTTCCTTTGAGTAATAGGAGGATTTCTTGGTTGAGAGGTGCAATGCGCGCACCCATTTTTGTTCTGTTGTTTGAGTTTCCTTTGAGTACGAGAGGAGGATTTTTTGGTTGAGAGGTGCAATGCGTGCACCCATTTTTGTTCTGTTGTTTGAGTTTCCTTTGAGTAATAGGAGGATTTTTTGGTTGAGAGGTGCAATGCGTGCACCCATTTTTGTTCTGTTGTTTGAGTTTCCTTTGAGTACTAGAGGAGGATTTTTTGGTTGAGAGGTGCAATGCGTGCACCCATTTTTGTTCTGTTGTTTGAGTTTCCTTTGAGTAATAGGAGGATTTTTTGGTTGAGAGGTGCAATGCGTGCACCCATTTTTGTTCTCTTGTTTGAGTTTCCTTTGAGTACTAGAGGAGGATTTTTTGGTTGAGAGGTGCAATGCGTGCACCCATTTTTGTTCTGTTGTTTGAGTTTCCTTTGAGTAATAGGAGGATTTCTTGGTTGAGAGGTGCAATGCGCGCACCCATTTTTGTTCTGTTGTTTGAGTTTCCTTTGAGTACTAGAGGAGGATTTCTTGGTTGAGAGGTGCAATGCGCGCACCCATTTTTGTTCTGTTGTTTGAGTTTCCTTTGAGTAATAGGAGGATTTTTTGGTTGAGAGGTGCAATGCGTGCACCCATTTTTGTTCTGTTGTTTGAGTTTCCTTTGAGTACTAGAGGAGGATTTTTTGGTTGAGAGGTGCAATGCGTGCACCCATTTTTGTTCTGTTGTTTGAGTTTCCTTTGAGTAATAGGAGGATTTCTTGGTTGAGAGGTGCAATGCGCGCACCCATTTTTGTTCTGTTGTTTGAGTTTCCTTTGAGTACTAGAGGAGGATTTCTTGGTTGAGAGGTGCAATGCGCGCACCCATTTTTGTTCTGTTGTTTGAGTTTCCTTTGAGTACTAGAGGAGGATTTTTTGGTTGAGAGGTGCAATGCGCGCACCCATTTTTGTTTTGTTGTTTGAGTTTCCTTTGAGTAATAGGAGGATTTCTTGGTTGAGAGGTGCAATGCGCGCACCCATTTTTGTTCTGTTGTTTGAGTTTCCTTTGAGTACTAGAGGAGGATTTCTTGGTTGAGAGGTGCAATGCGCGCACCCATTTTTGTTCTGTTGTTTGAGTTTCCTTTGAGTAATAGGAGGATTTTTTGGTTGAGAGGTGCAATGCGTGCACCCATTTTTGTTCTGTTGTTTGAGTTTCCTTTGAGTAATAGGAGGATTTTTTGGTTGAGAGGTGCAATGCGTGCACCCATTTTTGTTCTGTTGTATTTGCCTCTTTCTATTTATGCTTATCCAGCTGCAATGCCAGCGTGCTTTTTTTATTTACACATTTCGAAGGCGCCTAGTCATTCACACTGGAATCGTTACAAATAGTTGTCGATTTCTGTGTATGGGTTTTGTACTGCGATATTTATATTGCTTCACTGTGTTGTAGCTTACTGCACTCATTATGAAGCGTTACCGCATAGTGTTTGCACTGTGATATTTTCATTTCGGCACAGTGAGGCTAAGGTGCAACGACTACAATGTCGTCTTTTTTTCAGAGCACCAAACTAGTCACTCTTTAAGTTGCATAGTTTCACAAATGAAAATGACCATCATCATTGCACCACACCAGTGATTGGTTTCCTCTAGTCTTCGTTCCAAGGGAGTCATTGCAAGAATAAGGTTCACGCGTGACACTTTCTGGGTGCTGTGAGATTGCAGAGCCAATTATTCATGTTTTATGTAACATGTCTCATCAGAGCTGGCAAGTGCACTCACCTTTTTACAATTATGATTCACCTGTTGTTTAGCATTGCACTACAATTGCTGCCGAGAAATGAATGCTTCTAGTCAGTGACTTGTAGCGTTCCTATTTAAAGGACACAGTAGACGTAAAGCATTGCTGTGGAACTGGCGTCCATCTTGTCTACATTTTTTATTCCCACTTCATTCTTCTCTTCTCCTGTCTCCCGGTTCTCGCGCTTCTTCATCTTCTATTCGAAGGCTCATACCGCTTCACCCTTCCAGGTTTCTTTTGCTAACCCCTCCTGGGGTAATACTTGAAAACGTTTCCAATCGAAGCACATTCAACTGCGCCCCGTTCACCAATGTACCACACAGTCTTCAATATTCCTTTCTGAGTCGCTGTCTTTGTCACAGAGTAAGGACCATAAAATTTGGCACTGGATTCTCTTACTCCTTTCCTAACTAGAATGAGGTCGGTGACTTGAATGTCTGGGATATCTAAGCAATGTCTCTTGTCAAAATTTTGTTTCATTCGTTTACGGTACCTCTCCTCCTGCGATTTTTGTTTCCTCTCCTCGACGATCTTGAGATTTTCTAACAGCCCCAATTCACGGTCCGCCTGAAGAATAGGAGTCTCTCCTGAAGAAGCGAACTGCGGGCTACATCCCAAGCCACTGGTGTAGGAGCGATTGTGATGTCGTACAGCTGCTTCTAAAGAGCATTTCCAACCACCAGGGAAACTATCGTACATCCTGATGTATTGTTTTACATCTCGTATAGCACGCTCTGCAAGCCCATTCGCTGCGGGATGGTATGGCGCACAGAATTTGATTGATATATTATGGTCTCGAGCCCATCTTGCTAGCTTTTCACTCTTGAACGCGGGACCGTTGTCACATACAATCGTCCTGGTTGTCCTAAACATTTCCCGTTCGAGAAGGGCGATGACACTATTCGCATCTTCTTTTCCTGCCCGTGCCGCGACCATCCTGGTGCATTCATCTATGGCCAGAAGAAAAGCTTGCGTTTTTCGGACTCCTTCTCGTTTCTTATTCAGCTCGGCAAAATCAAGGTGTATAACTTCAAAAGGCACGTTCGAGTGGCAAGGTATTATCATGGCGTCCGTAGGCTGCTTATATTTCACTTTGTTGACTTGACAAAGGTGGCATGAACGAACGTATTGCTTGACGTCTTTCATGTGAGGCCACGTAAATCTCTTGATTAGCTTGTTGTAGGTGCGCCAAAATCCGTCGTGTCCTCCCGATTCTGGGCTATCGTGGTACAAATAAAGAACCTTTGAAATCAGCGTTGGCGGGACTTGATAGCGACCTTCCATAAACATCAATTGTTCAGTGCCTTCCCACAATTTTACTTCATTGATTTTTTCAGATTGTTCGGCCTGTATCATCAGTCTAGACAATGCATCTGCATCAGTCAAAAGGGGTCCAGGTCTGTGGGAGATGGTGAAATCAAATTGCTGCAAATAGTTCACCCATCTGGCGATACGTCCCTTAGGTTGGGTCATATTCAAGAGATGAGTGAGGGCCTGGTGATCGGTGAACAAGGTAAACTTCGCACCTTCTAGGTACGTACGGAAGTACTGAATTGCTTTAAGGACTGCAAGCGCTTCCTTTTCAGTAGTGATGTAGTTGACTTCAGGTGGCTTGAGGGTGTAGCTGTAGTAGCCTACTACGTGTCGCTTTTCTCGGCCGGATGCTTCTGGACATTTCTGGTACAAGACTGCACCTGTTCCATAATGTGAGGCGTCGGTATTCAGTTCAAAGGGTAAAGTGAAATCTGGTATGCGTAGAATAGGGTCAGCAGAGATTCTGTGCACCAGATCACGGTAGACTCTCTCACATTCATCATCCCACACAAATGGAACTGCTTTCTGCGTTAGGCGCGTGAGGCATCTTGTTTTTATGGCAAAGTCTTTTATGAAAGGTCTGAAATGTCCTGCTAATCCCAAAAACACACGCAATGAGTGGACGTCATATGGTTTTACCAGTTGGGATATCCTCTCAACGGACTCTTGTTTCGTGCTTTTGGTAGTCCCATCAAAGACTCTTCCAAGAAACACAACTTTTCTTTGAAAGAACGCACTTTTCTTAAAATTAACCTTGAGGTGTGCCAAGCTAAAGGCATTTAATACCTGGGACAGGTGTTCCTGATGCTCTGCCTCTGTTTTGGAGAAGACGATAATATCGTCGATGTACACGTTACAAAAGACACCTAGGAAAGGCTTCAGGACTTCGTTCATTATCTTCTGGAACCATGCTGGTGAATTTTTCCAGCCGAAAGGAAGCCGGTTATACTCGTACAGGTCGAAGGGCGTGATAAAAGCAGTGTACATTTTTGTTTCTTCGGTTAGCGGGATCTGCCAGAAACCTTTGCACAAGTCAATACGTGAAAAACATCGGCAACCACCTGTCTCATCTATAATCGTGTCTATCTTCGGCATGGGAAATGGTATAAGCTCTGTCTGGCGGTTGAGAACCCTGTAATCTGTGCACAGTCTGAAAGTTCCATCTTCTTTCGGCGCAATAGTTATGGGAGAGGCGAAGGGTGACACCGAAGGCCGGATTATATTCGCGTCTAGCATCTCCTGCAATTCCTTCTTCAACCATATCTTGCGCTCTCTTGACATGTTATAAGGCGATTTTCGGATGACAGTCTTGTCGGTTAGTTCGAAAGGCACCTTGTGTGACGTCATCGCTGGTGGGTAGCTTCCTATGCATACCAGTTCAGGATAGGTCGTTGCAATATCCCTCGCGCACTTGACAACTCGCAGGTTATCTTTTCTATCAGGCTGTGTCTCTTGCCTTGATAGTCCTTCCACTAAAACAGCATCGTCCCAGTAAACGTTGATTTTTAGTTTCTTTATATCTGGTCTGGATAGCAGAAAGTCATACGTCACCCCCTCAATCACCAGTACTTCACTCTCTATTTGATGACCTTGGAACTCGATGTTTACTGAGGCCCATTGATTATGCATTGTCACTTTTCCGTCGTAGCCTTGCACCCGTAGTACTCTTCCACTATGCAGGTGACTTGCATCTACCAGCTTGGCATTAATTATAGACACAGAGGCACCGCTGTCAACCAAAGCCATCATATGTCTGTTTCCCACTTTGACAGGGATGTGAAGTAGGCTAGAGCAAGTTAAATAAACAGTCTCAGTTGTGGTCATCGGGTCGGACTGATCACCCTTGTTTATCAGTTTTGTGGTCGTCGGAGCCTCTTCAGCGTCCGAAAGGAGGGGAACGGGGTCGCTGTCGACGTTATGCACCCGACCTCTGGGAGCGCGCCAACCCAAGTTCTCTGTGCCGCCTGCAAGGCGGCGCGGTTCTCGCTGATTACGGCTTGACCAATCCGCGCCGGACCGTGTGAAGCGACCGCTTGAGCTAGCGTTTATATTTTCTTCTGAAGTAAATGATATGTCGTGAAGGCACTCCAGGAGCCCGTCCATAGTTTTAGGTGACCGTATTTGCACTTGCTTCAGGACTTGCGCGTGCAGTCCGTGCATTATTAGTGCTACTACGGCAGACGGAGGAAGCAGAGGCTCGGCCAGCTTTAAAAGGCGGCATTTGTCAAAGAAATACTCGACGAGGGAGCCTTGCTTGAATTTGAAATTAAGCGCGGCGTCCCACCTTTGCACTGGGTTGCTTCGGAATGTCGTCAAGAATTTTTCTTTCCACTGATTCCAAGAGTTGCCAGCCTCTTCAATAATGTGCAAATCATACCACTTCCGTGCAACACCGCTTAAGTAACTACGCATGTTAGTAATCTTGTCCTCATTAGAATGCGCTCACCCATTTTTGTTCTGTTGTTTGAGTTTCCTTTGAGTACTAGAGGAGGATTTTTTGGTTGAGAGGTGCAATGCGTGCGCCCATTTTTGTTCTGTTGTTTGAGTTTCCTTTGAGTAATAGGAGGATTTTTTGGTTGAGAGGTGCAATGCGTGCACCCATTTTTGTTCTGTTGTTTGAGTTTCCTTTGAGTACTAGAGGAGGATTTCTTGGTTGAGAGGTGCAATGCGCGCACCCATTTTTGTTCTGTTGTTTGAGTTTCCTTTGAGTAATAGGAGGATTTCTTGGTTGAGAGGTGCAATGCGCGCACCCATTTTTGTTCTGTTGTTTGAGTTTCCTTTGAGTACGAGAGGAGGATTTTTTGGTTGAGAGGTGCAATGCGTGCACCCATTTTAGTTCTGTTGTTTGAGTTTCCTTTGAGTAATAGGAGGATTTTTTGGTTGAGAGGTGCAATGCGTGCACCCATTTTTGTTCTGTTGTTTGAGTTTCCTTTGAGTACTAGAGGAGGATTTTTTGGTTGAGAGGTGCAATGCGTGCACCCATTTTTGTTCTGTTGTTTGAGTTTCCTTTGAGTAATAGGAGGATTTTTTGGTTGAGAGGTGCAATGCGTGCACCCATTTTTGTTCTCTTGTTTGAGTTTCCTTTGAGTACTAGAGGAGGATTTTTTGGTTGAGAGGTGCAATGCGTGCACCCATTTTTGTTCTGTTGTTTGAGTTTCCTTTGAGTAATAGGAGGATTTCTTGGTTGAGAGGTGCAATGCGCGCACCCATTTTTGTTCTGTTGTTTGAGTTTCCTTTGAGTACTAGAGGAGGATTTCTTGGTTGAGAGGTGCAATGCGCGCACCCATTTTTGTTCTGTTGTTTGAGTTTCCTTTGAGTAATAGGAGGATTTTTTGGTTGAGAGGTGCAATGCGTGCACCCATTTTTGTTCTGTTGTTTGAGTTTCCTTTGAGTACTAGAGGAGGATTTTTTGGTTGAGAGGTGCAATGCGTGCACCCATTTTTGTTCTGTTGTTTGAGTTTCCTTTGAGTAATAGGCGGATTTCTTGGTTGAGAGGTGCAATGCGCGCACCCATTTTTGTTCTGTTGTTTGAGTTTCCTTTGAGTACTAGAGGAGGATTTCTTGGTTGAGAGGTGCAATGCGCGCACCCATTTTTGTTCTGTTGTTTGAGTTTCCTTTGAGTACTAGAGGAGGATTTTTTGGTTGAGAGGTGCAATGCGCGCACCCATTTTTGTTCTGTTGTTTGAGTTTCCTTTGAGTAATAGGAGGATTTCTTGGTTGAGAGGTGCAATGCGCGCACCCATTTTTGTTCTGTTGTTTGAGTTTCCTTTGAGTACTAGAGGAGGATTTCTTGGTTGAGAGGTGCAATGCGCGCACCCATTTTTGTTCTGTTGTTTGAGTTTCCTTTGAGTAATAGGAGGATTTTTTGGTTGAGAGGTGCAATGCGTGCACCCATTTTTGTTCTGTTGTTTGAGTTTCCTTTGAGTAATAGGAGGATTTTTTGGTTGAGAGGTGCAATGCGTGCACCCATTTTTGTTCTGTTGTATTTGCCTCTTTCTATTTATGCTTATCCAGCTGCAATGCCAGCGTGCTTTTTTTATTTACACATTTCGAAGGCGCCTAGTCATTCACACTGGAATCGTTACAAATAGTTGTCGATTTCTGTGTATGGGTTTTGTACTGCGATATTTATATTGCTTCACTGTGTTGTAGCTTACTGCACTCATTATGAAGCGTTACCGCATAGTGTTTGCACTGTGATATTTTCATTTCGGCACAGTGAGGCTAAGGTGCAACGACTACAATGTCGTCTTTTTTTTCAGAGCACCAAACTAGTCACTCTTTAAGTTGCATAGTTTCACAAATGAAAATGACCATCATCATTGCACCACACCAGTGATTGGTTTCCTCTAGTCTTCGTTCCAAGGGAGTCATTGCAAGAATAACGTTCACGCGTGACACTTTCTGGGTGCTGTGAGATTGCAGAGCCAATTATTCATGTTTTATGTAACATGTCTCATCAGAGCTGGCAAGTGCACTCACCTTTTTACAATTATGATTCACCTGTTGTTTAGCATTGCACTACAATTGCTGCCGAGAAATGAATGCTTCTAGTCAGTGACTCATAACACTGACAAGGGAATGGACATACCTGGGATAGTCATACTTTCTTGCAAGGTCACGTAAATGTAACTGCAAGTTTTACATGCCGTGGTGAAAACGAATTGTGTGATGCTGATGTTGCAATGTTCTCACATGCTTTGCTGCCTGAAGCATGTTGTACTACAAGGTTTGTGATGTACTTGTCATCATAGTGTGATAAAGTTGACCTATCTATTTTTTGCGCTTTTACGTTAATTTACATCTACCCATTTGGACATGAGGTGACGAGTGTAATGCTGTCACTACACTCGGCGTTACATTTTGTTTGTGTTTGAATCCTCATGCATAACGCGTTACTTGCTTGCCTCGCCTGCGTATTCATGCTTGCACAGAAGTTTTGATACACCTAGCACAAGAGATGGCTAGCAAGCATATTTCCTCACTCCTACCAGCGTACATGTACCTGAGCGTCAAAATGCACAGGATGCGGCGGTTGCGTTCATTCTGATATGTTTTATGAACATTTTTCGCACCTTTTGCTGATGGTGACCATGAGTATAGAGTGCCAATCATATGTATTGCTTCCATCAAGTCTGTCATGACTATGATGGGTCAAGGGATGTTTTTATTTCATATTTCATGTGATATTTAAAGAAAAGGCTGCACTTTCACGTTGCTACCGTGTTTCATGTTCCACTAGGAAAGAAGTACTTTGTGATGTGCATATTGCATAAGAGAATGCTAGCTTGGGAGCAGCAGCGAATGCAGTTCTTCACAGATGAAGGGGCATGAAGCATTGCCTTACGACTGCTTCGCGAGTACTACTGTTAATAAGTGGCAGCCTTGGAGACTTGCATAGTGACGAGGGTACAATTGTTTCCACGGCTGTGGCATTCTATTTAAAGGATTCTTTGTATAAGTGTACTTCATCATCATCCTGCTTACACCCACTGCAGGGCAAAGGCCTCTCCCATACTTCTCCAACTACCCCGGTCATGTAGTCCCTGCAAACTTCTTAATCTCATCCGCCCACTTAACTTTCTGCCACCCTCTGCTTTGCTTCCCTTCCCTTGGAATCCATTCCGTAACTCTTAATGACCACCGGTTATCTTCCCTCCTCATTACGTGTCCTGCCCATTTGTTTTTCTTGATTTCAACTAAGATATCATTAACTCGTGATTGTTCCCTCACCCAATCAGCTCTTTTCTTATCCCTTAACGTTACACCCATCATTCTTCTTTCCATAGCTCGTTGCGTCGTCCTCAATTTGAGTAGAACCCTTTTCGTAAGCCTCCAGGTTTCTGCCCCGTAGGTGAGTACTGGTAGGACACAGCTATTATACACTTTTCTTTTGAGGGATAATGGCAACCTGCTGTTCATGATCTGAGAATGCCTGCCAAACGCACCCCAGCCCATTCTTATTCTTCTGATTATTTCTGTCTCATGATCCGGATCCGCAGTCACTACCTGCCCTAAGTAGATGTATTCCCTTACGACTTCCAGTGCCTCGCTGCCTATTGTAAACTGCTGTTCTCTTCCGAGACTGCTAAACATTACTTTAGTTTTCTGGAGATTAATTTTTAGACCCACTCTTCTGCTTTGCCTCTCCAGGTCAGTGAGCATGCATTGCAGTTGGTCCCCTGAGTTACTAAGCAAGGCAATATCATCACCGAATGGCAAGTTACTAAGGTATTCTCCATTAACTTTTATCCCCAATTCTTCCCAATCCAGGTCTCTGAATACCTCCTGTAAACACGCTGTGAATAGCATTGGAGATATCGTATCTCCCTGCCTGACACCTTTCTTTATTGGGATTTTGTTGCTTGCTTTATGGAGGACTACGGTGGCTGTGGAGCCGCTATAGATATCTTTCAGTATTTTTACATACGGCTCGTCTACACCCTGATTCCGCAATGCCTCCATGACTGCTGAGGTTTCGACTGAATCAAACGCTTTCTCGTAAGCAATAAAAGCCATATATAAAGGTTGGTTATATTCCGCACATTTTTCTATCACCTGATTGATAGTGTGAATATGGTCTATTGTTGAGTAGCCTTTGCGGAATCCTGCTTGGTCCTTTGGTTGACGGAAGTTTAAAATGTTCCTGATTCTATTTGCAATTACCTTAGTAAATACTTTGTAGGCAACGGACAGTAAGTTGATCGGTCTATAATTTTTCACGTCTTTGGCGAAACGAAGTGTACTTCGTTTGTGTTTAAATTATCATAATCTGTCGGATGTGTAGATTGGGAACATTGACCATCCGTATGGAGGTGCACTTGTTGTGTATACAAATTTTTTAATGTATTTTCCGCTGTACAAACACAGCCCTGTGATAGCCTAAGGGCACTGCACTTTGTATAAATAAATTATGTATTATGAAAACTCACCATTCCTGTGTCCTTCAGAAAAGGTTGACAACGGCGCTGCGCTGCTCCCTTCCTCTGAGGAACACGTCGCGTGGTGCCAGCACCTGGATGTCTCCTGGCTCCTCTGGCTCCTCAGGTGGTGGCACTTCCCCACCATAATCGTCCAATGTCCAGTCGCCCGCGTCCAAGGCAATGTTATGCAGAGCAACGCATGCATAAATGATTCGCGCTGCTCTATCGGGGCTGTATAGCAGTGTCCGAAAGCGCTGCAAGCAGCGGAACTTGCTTTTCAACACCCCGATACATCTCTCCACAACATTGCGCATGGATGCGTGCTCCTGGTTGTAGTGGCCTTCAGAGGTGGTGCCGGCATGGCTGCCAGGTACTGGAACAAGCAGCCATGGCTCGAGAGGATATCCTGAGTCTCCTGTTACAGAAAGGGACAGTTGAGTGCTCTGCCCTAGTTAGGGGTACGCATTACGAATACTAACCAAGCAGATACTCGCCAGGCTGCAGTTGTGCGGCTAGGCGTGCACGCAGTGGATTATGCTGCCACACCTAAGAGTCATGGCATGAACCAGGGAACCGGGGGTCCACAACAAGGATGCGAAGTTCCACGTTGCAAACCTGCAATGGGGAGCAATACAAAATACCGCTGCAGATATGCTCGAAATCCGTTTTGTCATTGATATGCACAAAAGAATACACGTACGCTGGTACAAGTAGCAGACTGTTTCAGCCATAGGCATGCACAGGGTCTTGCAATTGGGGGGGGGGGGCAATGCGCCCCCCCTTGTGTGGACGCCTATGGTTCGCACTAATTATGGCTAAATGAAAACTCGAGGCCCGATATTGCGCAAGAACCCCCATACGAGCCAAAGACAGCCCATGCACTGGTTGTAAGTACTTGCGTGTTCAAAATGCTTCCATCGTGTCTTCCCTACAGTGTATCCATTTCTGCTACGACTGCTGCCCAACTAAAACAATTTTGGAACGGCAGACTGATTATGCACAACACATGGCACTCACCATTAATCCCGACATGTGGGATTTCAACGAGCTCGTAAACAGTTCCCCGCATGTCCTCTTTTAATCGTTACATTACTTGTTATGCCAGCTTGGGCATTAAACTGAACAAGTGCAACTATGGGCGAGTAAAAACGGCGACAACAGTTTGAAGTAAAACATTCCAACGGTACTTACGACCATGACGTTTAGGGCGTAATAACCCTTTCTCGACATGAAGCTCGCCGTGTCGGCCGGGCTGAGTCCCTCTGGCTTCATGATGGCGATCAACGTGCCGTCGACGCACGCTAGCACGCCTGGGATGGCGCCGCGTCGCGCGAACGCCGCCTTAGCCTCATCCTTGGCAGACGGTGCGAAGGGAAAGTCCACCAACTTTCTCCGGGCAGATACGGAAATGATGGCCTCCGTCACCTCGTGAATGGTGCTGCTCACGGCCGACTGTGCCATGCCTACGTGTTCCTCGCGACCAACGCTCCTCTGGAAGCTTCCGGTGGCGAAGAATGGCAGCGCGCACAACACCTTCCTTTCTGTGGAAAGGCCACTCGCTCGCTGGCATCCAATGATGGGGTCAAGCTCGTCGCACAAGCTACGCGCTGTTCGTTTGGACAGACGAAAATACTGCCGGAACTCTTCTTCCGTCAACTCTTCAAATGCATCGTCTACCTCGGGTCTTCGTCTCTGCGCGACTGCAGCAGCCGCACAGGCGACACGAAAAGGCACGCCAGAGAAAAACGCCATGTTCTCCAACTGTTGGGAGCGCGGAATCGGATTGAATCGGATACAAAAGATGCTAACTGTCCCAAGCATTTACGTTTTAATCCAATCCAAGCCGTTTGGTAGCCGTTCTAATCCGTTCTATCGCTCCGGACGGACTCTCCGTCCGTTCCGTGGCGTTCGCCCGTTAGCAGACGACACGGAATAATTATGAGCAGCAAAACGTCACGGCTCACGTGACAATTGACGTCATGGCATTCGTCGCGGTTCAAATTGACCAATCGTGTGCGGCTCGATGGAACGGACCGCCTCCGTTCTGTTTTGGAACGCGTACAAGATCGCACCATAGTAGGCTAATGGCTGAGATAGCAGATATTAAAGGGAATCTGAAACACTTTTCGAAAATAAAATGAGTTCTCTGCGGCATTCTACAGTTTTGAGCCCCCTGAACACGAATATCTGGTTCAAAAAGGGCGAAAACAAACGCAAGCGGCTGTTTTTCCAAGAAAACGCTCACCAGTGCCTCAACGCATCGCGCGAACGCCGCTGTTGCCTGTGATTGGTCGGGGCCGCTGTGACGTCATTCGCGGCAGTCGCCGGTCGGCGCCGCCGTTTCAGAGCGTAGCACGCTGTTCTGTTCTGGCTTCATAGTTGAGTTGTACGCATTATGGAACGTTCTCGCTGTCTCGGACAGCTTGTGTTTTCGTCGTACATGTTCGAACCGACAGCCGATACGGTACGGAAAACGATGGCGGCAACGACGATGTTGAGTGTGCCAACAGTGAGAGCGATGTCTGCACCTTCTCGCGCGTTGGAAATATTAGCTGGTACGTATGTGTTTTTTTTTTTCATGTAGCTGCACGTTCAAATGGCGGGAGAAAAAATGCGCTAAAGTGTCACTGGGAACTTGCTGCTGGAAGAATGCCGAAGCACTAACTTCTCATTAGATTGTAAACACGGGTGCAATTACGCGATCTCAAACACCTTGCCGCTGCTTGTCTAAAGTTCCGTGGTTTTTTGCATGTTGATACACGATCGCGAACATAAGTGTCGCGTTTGGCTACTTCAAGCTCTTCAACATTATCTGCCTGTGTCAAACTGGCTGCTTCAAACTTTTCGATTGGTGGTGGTAGTGGAACAGGTTCATCAGGGGCTCGGTTCTAAAGGTGCTCTGCTAGAACCTGAACGAGTGCAAGTCATGGATGTCATGACTTTCAGCATATCATGCATATCAGCAAACATGACAACAGTTGGATTACTTCCAGTAATTGAAATACTTTTTCAGTAATTTATATGATGGATTAGTTGTCTACTGATTTAGTAATGAGAATTATTTGGTTTCTGTAATTTCATGGCTGAAGTAATTTATTAATTGCGTTAAATATGCACCAGTAAGTTGTGTACGGTGCCAGAACGTTGGTAGTGTCGTGAGGTATCGTGGAGGAACATGGGGGGAGGGCATGAATTGTTGGCAAGTGTATCTTACCTTGAAGAAAGGTTGGCGTCCCTTTAAACTTTGCTTTTTGCTTCTTGTATGCATGAAAACGTTTTGGAAGCAATCGTAAAGTAATACCATTTTTGAAAGCGGTAATCGGTAATGTAATTCAAATCGACGATTGTAATAAGAAAGCAATGAGTAATGCAATATAATTACTTTCAAATAATAATTTTGTCATGCCTGATACATAGCTAGTTCTCTAGGTACAAAGGCAAAAAAACATTTTTTGTACAGCAGCGATGCCTGTATTGGGCTAGACGACGTCGAAAGCTGACAAGTTCAATACCTCACAACGTTGCTTCATTATTTGAGCCCGTTCGCCTTGCCACGGGCGCGGCTGTGCCGACGCTTGTTTTTGCGGCATTTCGCTGCTGGTAGCAAGCTGTGAGTGCGAAATCTACGGAAGGAAGTTTTTACACACCGAGTTCAACTAGATGTATCGCGAGCATGACAATATTACCGTAACGCCTCATGTCATGCGATTTGAACACGAATGCTGAACAGCTAAACCTCCGGGCACCGCGTGGCAGGACGAATAGCAAATATCACGTAATGCGCAAGCTTACCCTCGGTCGGTTATTTCACCGTATCAAAACAGCGCCGAACAAAGAGCCGTAGTACAGTGTTCCGTGACACAGCGGAGGGGAAAAACAGGATGAAAATGGCAAGCTGTTTGCACGAATGTGCATATTCCCGGCTGAGCCTCCTCCTGGCTTCGTCAAAGGCCGCTGTAAGGCCGTTTGTTCGACACTCAGGTGATCATCTGTTTTAAACATTGACCGTGTGCACACTAAAACCCTTACCTCACCCTTTCTCCTCTTAGCGAAGGCCGCTCTTGGCGGTGGCGAGGGCGTGCCGCGGGGGGGGGGGGGGGAATTTAGAAAGCTATTTCTGCCCCTTATATTAACAAAACAAAGAAAAAAATTTCACAACCGTAAATGAATAGGTCTGTTCATCCCAATCCCAGCAATTCATGGAAATTGAAGACCGCTTCAGCTTCCCTTTAAGGACGCTAGGAACTCGCAACCCACCGCTACCGTCAACTCGGAAACTCTGGAAGTCCCGATGGCTGAGGGTAGCGACGGGTCACGACCACCGAAGAAGAGGGCATTAGATTGTGATCAGGAGAACGTGTCCCGTAAAGCTAAATCCGAGGTGCTCGAGATGTTAAGCGCTCTCAGCGAAAGTGGGAAACAGTTAGGTGATAGGATCACTGAGATGCAAAGCAAGATGACGACCTTAGAAGCAAACACCAACCAACGGTTGGCCAAAATGGGATCCTTTCTCGAGTTTGTTGTGGGCCCGGTAACGCCACCGAACCCACCGATACGTCTTTCTGACCCAACAGCTAGCAACGTAGCCCCGATTGTAGCCCCACCTAGGGTGGGGCTAGAATCAGCTCGTAAGAGATGTCTCCGCCCCTTGAGACATTCCGAATTTGGCAATGGAACTGCAGGGGCTTCTCTAGGAAGAAGGCTCCCCTACAGCAAAATCTACGCAGTTGTGAAAAGATGCTCCATGCTATCTTATTACAGGAAACCATCTCGCCTGGCATCTCGACGACTGGGTTTTGCTCGGTTGCCGTGCAGTCGAGGGGGGGGGGGGGACGGGGGCATGTACTCTCGTTAGCGAGAAACTCACTCATGTGACACATGATCTCGAATTGGCTGGTATATATGTTCTTAACATATGTAGTAGTCCCAACGAGAAAAGGCAACGATTTAAGACTGCTCCGCAAGGCCGTAGACATGTCAGGCTCAAGCCCTTTTATTGTCGCTGGGGGCTCTAATGCCCGGCTTCATGTCTGGGGTTATAAATATGATACCAATAAGGGTAAGCATCTCTGGCAGCATGCCATGGATCTGGACCTGACGCTGATCACTGACCCTAACTTTCCAACCCGAATTGGGACATCCACGTGTAGAGACTCTACCCCCGATCTCATCTTCGTCAAGAACGTGACTGAGGCCAAATGGAATAACCTAACTGAGAACCTTGGTAGTGACCACTATATTTGTGAGGCCCAGCTTCCTATCGTGGGTAAAAAACAGCGCGAATTCTCGTACACGGACTGAGATAAATTCCGCAAGCTTCGGGAGAAGAGACCTCCCTGAGATTCCCGACCTACCATAGAGCAATGGATGGATCAGGTCCAAGAGGACGTTCGACGTGCAACCTCTAAGGTATGCACCAACCTTCCTGTTGTGAAAATGGATAGCAGGTTAGCCCATCTGTTAGAGGCCAAACAGTCCATTCTCAACAGATGGAAGTGTCAAGGACTTAATCGCAGGCTGCGCAAAAATATATCTGAGATTAACAAACACATTGAGGAGCATTGTGTAACCCTCTCTAATAAGCAGTGGGATGAGGTTTGCAATTCGATACACGGCTAAATGCGCAATGGTAAGACTTGGAGCTTGCTTAAGCAACTTAAGCTTAACGAGACCAATGCAAAGTCTAATCAGAGGCATGTCATCGGTAGAACCATACATGAGGCCGCACGAATGACCTCTGAGGACGAATTAATCCGCACGCTTGCTAACAAATATCTCCCAGTCGGCTCAGGGTGGTCTCCTGTACATCTCGATTACCAGGGCCAGACCAATTCCTACCTGGGTGCGGAGTTTGGCATTGAGGAGATTCGTAGGGCTCTACATGGACTCAATGGTAGATCCGCACCAGGGCCGGATGGCGTCTCCAACAAGAAGTTGCGAAATCTGCATGATAAATCAGTCGCATACCTCATAGAGGAAATTAATGAAATTTGGAGGAATGAAACCGTCCCATTGCCTTAGAAGACGCCTCTCGCAGTACTCATCCCCAAACCTGGCAAGATACCTATCGGTGACAACTTGAGGCACACCTAGCTTACATGCTGTGTGGGTAAGGTAATGGAGATCGCGGTCTTGAATCGACTCTCTCAGGTCATGGAGAATAACGACATTTACCCACATATTCTGATAGGATTCAGAGCAGGCCTATCCACACAGGATACCATGAAACTCATTAAGCATCTAATCATAGGCAACGACTCTAGCGACACTCGGGCCGTTCTGGGGCTTGATCTTGAGAAGGCCTTCGACAACGTTCTACATGCCCATATCCTACTCTTGATATCTCGGCTCAATCTGGGTGAAAGATTTAACAACTACAATAGATCGTTCCTCTCGGATCGGAAGGCTACCCTCCGGGTGGTCTATCTTGAATCACAACTGCTGGAACTTGGCGAGAGGGGCACCCCAAAGAGGTCAGTCATTTCCCCCTCTTTGTTCAATATAGCCACGGTCGACTTTAGCAGAATACTTCTCGAGATTGAAGGCTTCAAGCACACTATGTATGCTGACGATATAACTATATGATGCACAGTATTATAGGCAAAGATGTGGGAGCCTTACAGGAGACTATAGACACTATCGAAATCTATGTCTAACACACCGGTCTCAGATGCTCCCCCTTGAAGTCGGAACTCTTACTGTACAGCCCCAAAAAACGCGGTCCAAAGCCCAAGGAATGGACACCGTTAGAAGACAGATACATTAACCTATATACATGAAATGGTTGCCACATACCCAGAGTCGATTCAATGAATGTGTTGGGTCAGGGGGTACAAACGGGGTACTCAACCGTCAGGGTACCCCCTGACCGTTGAGTCAGGGGGTACAAATGGCAAGACTATATGCAAGGTAATTGCTAAAACTGAAAGTGCCGTTGGTTTAGTTCTGAGGGTGTCAAATCGGCATCGTGGACTCAAGGAGGATAACCTCATTCGACTGATGCATGCCTTCGTTCTGTGCCACTTTACATCGTCGATGGTAATGGGCAGAGCGGAATAAATTGAAGGCACACCTTAGGAAGATTACTAGCCGGTTCTGTAGTTACCCGTAAACACTTGTACAGAGCGCTTAATGCAGCTTGGCATTCATAATACTCTACAAGAGATTGCAGAGGCCCAGGAGTTCGCACCGCTAACTCGCTTCACTACAACGAAGGCAGGGAGATCCATCTTGCAGGAACTCAGATATCATCCCGATTGAGTAGCGGAAGAGTTCTTTGACGTTCCTCCGTCGATTGGTGAGAACATTAGGTTTGCGCCCATACCTAGGAACATGCACCCCGATCATAATCGCGGTACAAGGAAGGCAAGGGCGGCCAGCCTCCTTAGGCAAATACACAGTGATCAGCGACAGGTCAGCTTTGTTGATGCCGCGTCTTGTAAGGGACGAAGGGCATCGGATGTTTACCTTCATCACTGTCGATGATCGGCAAGGAATCACCAATGCTGCCTCGGTTCGGACGAGGGACTATAAAATTGCTGAACAAATGGCTATTGCACTAGCCCTGCTTGATAGCTCACGGGGTGTCATCTATAGTGATTCAAAGTCTGCCATCAGAGCATTTGAAAAAGGCACTGTTTCCAAACAAGCCCTCGGAGTTCTTCGGGGCAAGGCAATCACGCACCACTTCATTTATTGGTTTCCCGCACATCAGGGTCAGATAACGGGTGCTCCTCCCAACCCCAACGAGTCGGCTCATGGAGCTACGCGTGAATTCGCCCACCGCGCTATCCTCGACCAATCGGAAGCCGACTCCCTAGAGAACAGGGGCACGCCCTCCATCTACAACGAGATTACTAAACACTACTATCTCAGCCGTAGAACCAAGTTCGTTCCTCGTCCGCGGCTCAATAGAGCTCTAGCATTAACGCTCCGTCTACTAAAAACGAATACGTATCCCAGTCCTTCGTGCTTCCATAAAATCTATCCGGATACTTACACCAATGGTACTTGCCGCGATTGTAGAGAAATAGCCACGTTAGAACACATGCTCTGGTGGTGTGCCCGGTCAAGATCTGTCAACGATAACAGCTCGGCCAGATGGGAGGCGGTTCTCCGCAGCCCCCTTCTGGCTGACCAACTCTGGGCTGTCCAGCAGGCCCACGATATGGCCAAGGTGCTCGGCATCTCGGTTCCCACGTGGGAGTGGCCCGCTTTGTGAAGACTCACGATCTGCAGGACTTCAATAAAGCTTTACTATACCATACCATTTACGTAAGCGTTCTGTACTTCTTGATTACGCAATGCCTCTATGACTGCTTGTATCTCTACTGAATCAAATGCTTTTTCGTAATCTATGAAAGCCACATAGAGAGGCTTATTGTACTCTGCTGATTTCTCGATAACCTGAATAATGAGACGGATGCGATCCATTGTAGAGTATCCCTTCCTGAAGCCAGCCTGTTCCCTTGGTTGACTAATGTCCACTGTTGCCCTTAATCTATTGGAGATTATTTTGTAAGTATTTTATATAATACTGGGAGTAAGCTAATGGGCCTATATTTTTTCAATTCTTTAACGTCTCCCTTTTTGTGGATTGGTATTATGTTTGCATTCTTCCAGGTTTCTTGGACCCAAGCAGTCGATAGACACTTCCTACAGAGCACCGCCAGTTTTCCTAGCATTATCTTTCCTCCATCTTTGATTAAATCGACTGTTATTCCCTCCTCTCCTGCCGTTTCTCCCCGTTTCATGCCTTGCAAGGCCCTTCTGTTCTCATATCTAATTATAGGAGGAGTTTCTGTATACTGTTCATTATTGGTTCGAATAGAGTACTCCTGAGTTCTCGGGGTACTGTACAGGTCAGTATAGAATTCTTCCGCTGCTTTTATTATACCTTCGAGATTGCTGATAATATTACCCTGATTTTCTTTCAGCGCATACATTTTTATTTGTCCTATGCCAAGTTTCCTTCTCACTGATTTCAGGCTGCGTCCATTTTTTACGGCTTCTTCAGTCTTTCTCACGTTATAGTTTCAAATATCACTTATTTTCTCTTTGTTGATCAGTCTTGATAGTTCCGCGAATTCTATCTTACCTCTTCAGTTAGACACTTTCATTCTTTGTCGTTTCTTTATTAGGTCCTTTGTTAATTGGGTGAGCTTGCCTACTGGTTGCCACTTCAATTGCTGCCTCTGAAGCCAGCCTCGTTACGATTTCATTCATTACCTCTATGTCATCATCATCATCTCTGTTCTAAGGCTGCATATTTGTTTGCAAGTACCAGCCTAAATTTGTCGGCTTTTAGCCTTACCGCCTCTAAGTTGACCTACTTTTTCTTGACCAATTTTACTCTTTCTCGGTTCGAATTGAGGTGAATCCTAGCCCTCACTAACCTATGATCACTGCACTTCTATGATCACTACCTATCACTTCTACATCCTGCACTATGCTATGATCGGTAGAAATTATGAAATAAATGTCATTTCTTGTTTCCCCATTAAAGCTTTTCCACGTCCACTTACACCCCAAAGGGTGTACGCTACAAATATACACCCCAAAGGGTCACATTTGTTCAAGTGTACTAAATCCATTGGGCATCCGAATCGCGTCTCAATGTCTATGCGGCATTTCGGATACAAATAGGACATCCGCTGGACGTCAGCTTTCGGATAATCTATGACGGATGTTCCAAGGTTATTCCGCATAAGGTCCTTTTTGACATACAAGTGAATATTTGCCCTCGAATTGAGGCGTTGCCTTTCCTGGTCACTGAATTGTTTTCTCGCCTGTTCGAATTACAATCGCGAGCTAGCATGCCCACATCTTGTGTGTACGTCGTACGTTACGAATTTTCCGATGCAACTGTGAAAACTTCAATTAGTTCAATAGGCCTTAATTAAATAGGTTCCATAAGCAATAAGCGCTTGGCGAAAGGCCTAGAAAGAATCGAGGATGCCATACTTCCGCCTACGTGCGTGCGCGCGTAACGTGTGCACACAATTGATGCATCTGTTCTTCATGAGTGGGCGTTCAGCCTTTGCATGTGACACACCGTGTGATGCTACATGTAAATAGCATTATGGTAAACACTGTGCAAAAGGCACCGACATACAACCGTAAAGTGCACGCAGCATGTCCCCATAATGTCCTTTGCGGACATGCAAGGGATGTTCGCAGGACACCAAAAGTGCGGCCAAACGGTCGTGCGAGAGGCGTATTCGAGACATCTCTAGAATATCGATGTCATGGTAGCGGATGTCCGTCGGATATCTATAGTACGTCATTGTTGTCCCGCACCGGTAGAATGTAGGGTTGTACGCAATGACTGTAGCGGCAGATGTAATTTTGTTGGCTATTGATTACAAGAAAATAAATTTCTCTGAAGTATTGAATACTTTAGCGAAGCACCGCCGCAAGACGGTGCAGCCGCGATGTCTCCATACGTGTATACCGACTCACCAATGTCGACGGCCCCACTAAGGCACTCTCTGAATGTTGTGTACTGTGCACGTAATTTCAGTTTTCATCATACTCATCTGGATGAGCACCCTAGGCGTGCCACCAGACAGATGTCTCCAAGATGCATTAAAGAGCCTATCTCTTTTAAAGGGGATTCATCATGGCTTACGGGTGTCTGTTATCCGGTAGGACTGTTTCGAGATCAATTTAGGGACTGGCTGCTGATTGAAACGTGCCAGAGCAAATAGCAGCATGATCGAGGTCTCCGGAGATTTCAAACCTTCGTCATGGCTTCGTGTCAACATTTTTCTACGCGCTACCGCCTGAAGCATTAGAAAAAGCGCTGTGTGAACGTCGTCCCGCGGCTACCAGGTAGACCGTGACGAACGTACACCCGGCGCGCTCTCTCAGAATGGCAGCATGCTGCAGCAAGAAACACGTGTCCGGTGGCAAAGAGGACGAAGCGGCCGAGAGGAGTATTTGGGAGCCGTGGCAAAGCACCGCGCCGCTCGACCAGTGGAGCTTCTAGTGGAGCTGTTCTTGCCTCGCAGGGTTTTGGCCAAGGATGCAGTAGCTATTTTTTCTTTTATAGACTGTCAACAGTTTTGCTAGTTTCATCATTATTTACCTAATCAGACCATGCAGATGCCCTTTTCTTCACCCGGACTAGGGGCCTCCCCTGGTCCGCTTCTATTCCTCCGCAGGAGTTACCTGTGGATCTGTTTCTACGCAACGGCGTCACGTAAGTTCCTGTGGCTCTTGTTCCAACCAATAACGGAGTCATACGGATGAAGAATTCAAAAGTGATTCAGGCGGAATTGCGATCGGCGACGGCCCATTTCCAGAACATCACCGAGGTCCGCCATTTTGTCAGAGGTGGTGTCCTCTGCTTTTCGGCAGACCAGTCCTGTGTACAAGACCTTTTATAGTGTTCGCTGTTTGCCGCCAATCCGGTGAGCGCATTTATTCCTCCCCACTTGGCATGTGCGAAAGGGCTTGTCCGCGGTGTCTACGTCAACATGACACCGGCAGAAGTTTTAGAGATGCTTTCACCGGCGGGTGTAATTTCAGTTTATCGGTGTGGACATGTGGTCGAGAAAAACAAGATCCCTACTGAGTCGATCATAGCCACATTTGCAGGGACAATTCGACCCTCAGAGATAAAGGCATGGCCTCTAATATGCAGAGTGGAACCTCTGTCCCCTCGTCCCCTCCAATGTGTGACATGCTGGCGCTACGGACACACGGTAAAAGGATGTAGATCTGCTCCCAGGTGCCGAATTTGTGGTGAAGACCATAATTCTAGCGAGTGCAAAAGCAAGAAAGAAAGATGCTGCCTCTGCAATGAGGCGCACTCTGCTGATTATTCTTATTGCTCAGCAAAGGCACGGGAAATTCAAATTCTGGAACTCGTTTAACGAAGACGCTCCCGTAGAGAAGCCGTAGCGGAAATTAATTCTAGGACACAGGGATACGCTGGCGTCACAGCCCACCAGGTGACAGCAACGGATGCGTCTCTTTCAATTTCTATTGCTGATGCCATCGAAAGGGCGACGGAAAAATCTATGAAGTGCCCAGCTGGAAACCTTTGTGAGTTCTTGACACAAATTCTAACTAGCCAGATGGCGCAGATATTCGGAACAACAACAGCAGTTGGTATAGCTTCTCGAACGACTCAGTGTACACGTCCTTCAAATGAAGAAGTAACCGCCAATTGCACGTCGCAAGATGCCCAAATTGTAATTCCACCCGTCGATGTTAACCAGAGCCAATGTGCAGGCATCAACGATAACACACTGGGCATGGATCCACGATCGTTAAAACGGTGTAGGTCCCCTTTGTCTGAAAAAGCTACGACTCTAACTCAGTCAAAGACAAAAAAGTATCAGAAAGACAGCCTTACAAAGGAAGATTTCTTAAAGGAAAACATATTAAGTAAGGGAGTTACTCAGTCCATACTTACGCAACCATAGGTCTCTCAAAATTATTCAATGGAATTGCCGATGAATTTACTCTGCAGCAACATATTTATTGTATTTATCATCGAAATTCTCCCCGGATAATATTGCTTGCAAGAAACATGGCTTTCGGACATCAGTATTTTCATTTGAATAACTATCGATCTTTCCGAATGGACCATCCATCGAAGGGCGGTGGTTTAGCTTTCTTTATCAATAACAGAATTAGCCTTAAGGCAAAGGTTTCATATAAACATATGTCTCCCGAAAGTGAAATTTTTGCGTTAGATATAACCTTACCAGGGTGTCTACCTTTCTCGTTAGTAAATTTACACTTTCCGGCGGGTGTGCAGAACACTCGATGTTTGAATTCAGCAGTGACTTCATGGTGTAAGGACAAAATTCTTGTTGGAGATTTCAACTCCCATCACACGTGCTGGAGCTTTCGAATTGACCAATTTGGCAAATGCTTGTGGGATTGGACAATAGATAATAATCTGTCTTGTCTGAACTCTAGAATTCCTACATATATTTGTAAACAGTCCTGCTCCACATTGGATTTAAGTTTCGTAAGTTCGTCCTTCACTAACTCATCCTGGACAGTCCTGGACTGTGCAACCAACAGTAACCACTTTCCAATATTGATTGAAATTGCTTGCCTGATTATGGCATCATGCTCCCAGGTACACGTATTTGTAGACTAATAAATTTAAATCCGATCTTAAGGTACATTTGGCTTCTCATTCTGAAGAGCATGAAGACACCAAGGCTATGAAAGTTTGTGCGGTAATTAAAAGAACATACAAAAAGGCTGAATACAGTGTTACATCTGCAAAGCAAACATCTTATAACCCTTGGTGGCATACAGACTGCACGCGAAACCACCGACGGCGACAGGCAGCTTGGAAGCAGCTCCTCTACAACAAGTGCCCCAAAAATTGGTCTGATTACAAGTTTCACACTGCTGTCTTTAAACGTACAGTTGCTAAAGCTAAAGAGGATTATGATAGCAAACCCTATGATTTCCTTTCTAAATCTAAAAACAAAAAATCGTAGTTTAGATATATGAGATATCGGAAAATTCTGCCATCGCCAACTAATATGGATTATGTCAATCTGTCTCCCGATGAAATGAGAAAATCTCTTGAACTCCTTGCTAAATGCTTGGAGAGTAGACTCAAGCCATCGATGTCGTATAATTTGCAAAAGTTAGCCCCATAATTAATGTATACCGAAGTTACATTGCCTCAATTAGCTGAAGTGATTCGAAACTTACCTTTGTCAGCCCCTGGTCCTGATGGAATTACCGTTCACATGATAAAAATTTTATTTGATCTATCTCCTGGAGACCTTCTAGACGTTATAAACTATTCCTTACATAAAGCCTGGGTACCTTACGATAGGAAAGTAGCTAAAGTAATCGCGATACCTAAAAAACAAGGGCTAGGTTATAACATAGAAAACATCAGACCTGTTTCTCTTACTTCCAAAATGGTCAAACTCATAGAGAGGATATTACACTGCCGAATTACTATCTGGATGACGGATAATATAATATCAGAGTCCTTCCATGTTTTTCTGGTCACGAAACTGCGCCGTCACGCTATGGGAGAGGTTCATATGCTGCCCAAAGGTGCCGCGACGCGGCGCCACTGTGCCACAGAGGGCATCGTTCGCGTACCGAAACGCGTGCGCAGTGCGAGGCGAGCCGAGTGGTCGGGTGCGTTCTGTGCATGTGCTGCGCTATTTTTCGAGTGCTGGGCTGTTTAAATCAAATAGGCTTTAGAGCTAATTGCTCAATATGGTGTGCCCATGCTGATTTAGAGAGCCGCATCCAACTTGCTCGGAAAAGGAGAGAATATTCTGCTTTGATGAAATTAGATATAGCTAAAGTTTATGACAGCGTCGAACATTCAATTTTACTGGATATTATGCAGCGTTGTAATTTCCCCAAATATATTACCGCGTGGGTGGCAGAATTTTTGCGATCAAGAGAATTTTATTGCTTCAGGGACGGATGTTCTTCGTCTAAATTCAGACAAGCTCGCGGAGTTCCCCAATGATCAGTCCTATCCCCAATATTATTTATTATATTAATGAGCTCCATCCCCACTTGTCAGAACGTGCACGTTAACGTGTATGCAGATGACATTGCATGCTTTGCGGCCGACACTGACATTAACACTTTATACCAAAAATTATAAAGATACATGAGTTTGCTAGAAGTATGGCTTCAGACAATTTGTATGTCATTCAATTTAAGCAAAAGCGCCATTTTAGTGTTCTCGGTCATGGATCCAGTTTCGATTTCTATAACGTATAAGCAAGAACCCATTCCACAGGTTGAGTCTCTAAAATATTTGGGAATCACATATAATAGACAACTCAACTGGAGTCCACACATAGAGCGTTTAAAAGGTAAGGCACAACGTGCTTTAAGTATTCTGCGCAGAATGAGCAACCGAAAATATGGACTACGTAGGGATTCATTTTTGATGATTTATAAAATGTATATGTGCCCCATATTGGAATTGACGTCTTATTCTGAGGTGGCCCTGCTTATAAAATAAAGCCTATGGTTCTTTTGGAGCGTGAGGCCCTACGCCTGTGTCTGGGATTCCCCAGGTTTGTGGCTATTAATGTTATCTATCAAGAATCGCGCCTTCCAACATTGCCCTGCAGATTTCGCACCTTAACAATTCAAGCATTTCTGAAATTTTACAGCTTGCCGCTTAGACGATCTGAATAGGCATTCATTAATGATCCAAATTTTTTCTTCCTTGCTCATTGGCCTCGCTTTCACACTCCACAGATTATATTGGTAAAAAAATAATTAGATAGCATGAATGTGAACATTCCAGAGGTAATTCCGTCAACCGAATCACATCAGAATATTAAGACAGATTTTGATGACATTTTCCCCCCAAACTCTAAGTTTCAATCAGCCACTTTTTTAAATAACCTGTTGCAAGATTGCCTAGCACACGTGCAAACAAATAACATAATAGCTACAGACGCTTCAGTGAACAACGAAAAGGCGGGCGTAGGCATCTTCTCTTTTCCGCTTGGCTGGTCATTCCCCTTGAGACTGCCAAATTTCACATCTGTTCTTGAAGCCGAGCTTCTAGCAATTATTTTAGCGCTTCGGAAACTCCCATCGAACTCAATAAGTGCAGTTATATTATAACAGATTCCCTTTCGGTCTGTACTTCGCTCACAGCTTCATCCAATTCATCACCACTAAAGACGTTTCTAACATTAGTTCCTTCACAGTTAAATTCTCTAAAACTATTATGGGTACCTGGCCATTGTGGCTTATATTCAAATGAAATGGCAGACTCATTAGCGCGAGCATCCCTGAGTGGAACTATAGTGCCTGTTTTTCCTTTGGTGGCGCACGTAACAGCAATCAGATATAGAAATATTCAATTCGTACAGATGTCAGTGAATCAATAACAACATGGATATAATATCAGCACCTCAAATTTCCGGGGAAAATCCAGTGGCGTCCATCAAGGCAATCAGAAGTAGCGATCACGAGATTACGCTGGCATGTTCCTCCATTAAACCTATATTTACACAGGACTGGTCTGACGCTATCGCCTCTGTGTCCATACTGCCAACAAACAGAATCAATAGATCATTATTTTTTGGTATGTCAACGATACAAATTGTTAAGGGAAAGAAATCTAGAACTTCCGCTCGCTAAATTAGGGTTAATGTTATCACCAGAAATCATACTATCTTTCGGTGCGTCAGTTATAGGGGTCTGCCACAGGGACGTATTTGATGCCGTTTGCAGTTACATACAGCCAACAAAACGAATATCTTTTTGATTTTTGTCTTGTAATTTGGTTGTTTCGTATGTTTCCTTATCTTTCTTTCTTGATTTTTTTCTCATCGAATAAGTAGCACTTCAACAGAATAGGTAATCGTTTCTGTACGCAATTCTTGGCCAATCCCCCAGTGTGGGTATGAGCCATAACATGAGGCCGTCATCATCCTCATCATCTTTCGGCCACGGAGGTCACAGTATCTCCACTTTCTGACGACGCAGTACCGGCAGCCCTACCAGAAGGGACCCACCAGCACGCGGTGAGCGGAGGAGGCCAATGACCCCGACATAGTGAGCGCCTGCGGTGGCCGCGTAGACACGTGCGTTGCATAATCTGGGTCGTTGCGCTCGGGCGAACCGTTCATAGCATGCCCGACAGAATGAGGTCGGGTTCAGGCTCAATCGCGTCGTAGAACCTCAGGAGCCAAAGGCGACGGTAGCGCCCATTGACAGACTTATCGCAGTTGCGGGTGTTTAGGGGCCGTATAACGTTAAACTATTCCAATATGTTTTTATTCCAATCTCCTGACATCAAATTTGTGCACCCGCCGACGCAAGCATCGGGCGGTCACCGCAGTGTTGTCTCAACAAATCAATCAAATATTCCCTGCTTTCATAGGAGGCCACCTCTGTTGGCTTGAAAAACGAATAACATTGCCTGCGCTGAGCGGCTTGTCTTATCTAATTGGTTCACAAGAGGTGAGGACCATGCTCAAGTGGAGAGGGATTCGATGGGGCCGAGCCACTGCACTGAAAATCGATAACCGGATGAAGAGGGTGGTGCCGGCGTCTGCGATTGGTCCGCTTTCTTTTACTTAGCTTGCGGTGGCTCGTTGACAATCGCGGCAGCATGTAACGGAAGCTTAAGAATGAAGCTAAAACGGATCCTCAGCAAAGAATAGTTGGCAGAACGAGGTCGCAAAGGTGCCGAAAATTCTCGATAACGTTACATGGCCACGCAAAAAGTTTTATTACATGCAAATAAACCCATGCTCTCCGGCAGGGGTGAGTAGCCAGTGCCGAAGCGATTGGTGCCAGCCATCTTTTATTCCTTTCGGAACGGGGCAGCATGTGGCTATTCAGAAGAAAAGTTAATTTGGTTCGGCATATTAATGCACCTTTAACGCGTACACGTCACTTTGACGAGGTGAGCTTTTGCCGTTTCGTGACGTCGCGTGACAAGCAGGTGAAGTGGGTGCAGCCCGAAAACTTGGACCAATAGCCGAGGGCTAATGGCGAAAAGCGTGGAATCAGAAATAACTATTTTTTCTTTTGTTCGGTCCAATCATGCATGATCAGTGTGTAACATCATATCAGATGGGGAGCTATCGCGGTTTTCCTGACGTGGCGTGACAGAGAGGTGAAGTGGGGGTGGTCCAAAAAGTTTCTGACCAATCGCGGTGGGCTGATAGCAGAATTGGAACAGAAAAGTTTGGAATAGTTTTACGTTATAGCGCCCTAGGTTATGTCGACTTAGGGTGCGATCTTGTACGCATTCCAAAATAGAACGGAGGTGGTCCGTTCCACCGAGCCGCATACGATTCGTCAATTTAAACCGTGACGAATGCCATGACGTCAATTGTGACGTGATATCTGCTGTCAATCATTCCGCGTCGTCTGCTATCGGACAAACGCAACAGAATGGACCGCCTATTTCATGACGTAAGGAGCGGACCACCTCCGTTCGATTTTGGAACGCGTACAAGATCGCACCCTTAATGTGCAACGCGTTAATGCAGCCACGTCCTGCTGAAGGCATCGGGCAGTACAATTACCGGTCGTGGCAACGACTTTAGCAGGGCCATGGTACCGGGCCAGCCACCGTGGCCGTACCCGTCGGGTCATGGTGGGGATATCGAGGCCGAACAGTTGCGGGCCGAAAGCGTAACTACCGTCTCCAGTGAGTACCTGACTCCGGCCGAATCGTGTCTCTCTCAACACATCTGCCCAACTTACGGTAATGTTTCGTGGAAAGGCGACCAGGCAAAACCGAGTCCGCCGCCATGTTGCGTAGAGACGTCGTATAGCCCCACCGGCGTCCTCTCGCCGCCCTCCGGCGAGAAAGAGCGCGACGATGAGGCGACTGAAAAGCCAGTGGCGCGAATCCTGGACGTGAGCGGCCAGCGCGCAGACTTGCGTATAACGCGTAGCGCCGCGTCGCTCCTCAGCGACTCCTCGACAAAGTCTGCGCAGCGAGGCTACTTCGTCGTTCAGGAGTTCCAGAGTTTCATCAACAGTGACAGCAGCGATCACTGGTCCAGCTTCAGCGGCGGCAGCATTTACGCGCCCAGCAGCAGCGCCAGCCACAATCCTGCGCGCACGCCCATCCGAGTGGTCCCGGATGCGTCGGTGCTGTCCACGAGCAAGTTGCTGAAACAATGGGTCGAGGACCCGCTGGATCCGTGCATGGAGCCGCGACGCCGACCGACGTGGGCGCGCCTCTGGGCGGGACTGCGCAGGCATTTGCAGCAGATGGTCAAGTGCTGCCGTGACTGCGCAGGGCGACGTAAGCTGTGCAGCGACGGCCAGGGGCTGAGTTCCCGGCACAACGTCGACGAAGTCGTCAACAATGTCATCTTGGACGAGGTGAACTCGGCCTGCGCCCGGTGGTGGCACGTCCGCATCTATCAGCGGTGCGTCTCCTACCTGCACGCCCTCTGGTGCTGGCGCGGCCTGTAGGTGGGCCTGCCACGACGCGCTGCCCTGGGCCTGCAACAGGTACTGCCGTTGCTTGCTGGCTTCTCTTGGGTGAGGCAGGGGGTCAAAGGTAGCAGTCGCCATAGAGCGTGCAAATACCGCATCCTATCGAGGGTGCTAGGGCAGCTGAACATTTGCCTGGCTTCACCTGCCACTGAGGCGACGTGCACTGTTTTGCTGACTTACTTAACAAGGTGTCCTTGTTTTTTGTTTCAAAGGTTAACACAACCTCGTCTCATCTCCTAGCTCTATAATTCACTTTTAATATTATTTTTTTCTTTCAGCGAGCCGAGGAAGCTGCCAAGGGCCAACAACCCTTGGCTGAAACCTAGGTGGGGTCCAGGCCCACCCCACCAAAGTTATTTGAATGAATGAATGAATGACATCACACACAAACACGTCTCTGGGCACAAAGCACGTGCCATATGATACACTCTCGCCTTCTTGCGGTCGCGCTCCCCAGTCTCTACGCATGGCAGAGGAGGTGCAGCCCACCACACACAAGGCTTCCAGGGGTGAAACACGGCTTCTAGACACATACACACACACGCACACACATGCATGCTACGTTTTCAGATACGCGTGGTGGTCAGACAACTCAGTCCTTTCTATCACCATTCGAGCACCCCCCCTCGGGAATTGTGCGACCTCGAGACAATACAGAACTCACAGGGCCCAGACAGAGAGAGAGAGACAGACAGACATAGCACGGGGCACCCGTGAAAAAATACTTGAGAATCTCGGAGCCTTTGCACCCCCCTCAACTAGGTCCGGCTTTGTGTTTGGCCTATTTACGACGACGTGGTGCAGGCAATAGGCGCTGGAAACGAGTGATAAGAGCAGCACCACATCCCTGGGACGACACTTCTTTCATGGCAAGCAGCGCAGATGAGTGGCACATGCAATGCACGCTGTGGCACAGCAGCATGTTCCAGGAATGAAACACTTGCAATAAATTTTGACTATTACAGTGAGACGAGGATTGAAAGAAAATTATAAGGTGTCTATGACCTATTAAAAATGCGATAAAACAAACGCAAACTCAGTCCACAATAAAAGAAAAGCTTCTTTAGGCTCTTCAGGCTCTTTAGGTAAGGAGGCCAATGGTGCCTAATCAACCGCTGGGCAGATGTCTTCACATTCTAATAAAACATGCTCCACCGTTTCCTTAGCTTTACAGCAGCAAGAACATGCTTCTTCGTCCTTATTATATCTCGCTTTATAGGCGCATGTTCTAAGGCATACTGATCTCGCTTTGAAAAATAATGAGCTTCCCTTTGAGTTATCATAAATTGTTTCTTTCCTGATTTCCTTTATCCTCTTAAGTAGGTACTTATGGCAGGTTTCTTTTCCATTGGCGCCAGCTACGAGATTATTTCAGCGTCTCTGACTTTCCGCTTGACGTTCTTCGTTGCTGTCTTGCCCACCATACAGGCCGCATACTTGCTGGTAAGCTACCTAGTTCTTTTCCTCCACTGTGAATCAATGTTCTTCCTGTACAGATACCTCGACACTCGCCCAGCCCATTTACTTCCTTCCATATTCCTCAGTCGTTCTTGATAATCAATGTTACTGTGAGGTTCCCTCACTTCAAAATTAGTCCAGCCCATATCAACCTGCACAGCTTCATTTGTAACCTTCCCTTGAGCGCCCAATTCGAGGCGTCCCATTGACCTCTGGTTGCCATCGAGTCCTGGTTGCGCCTTGATTTCAAGGAAACAACCACACTTCCAAAAGTAAGTCCTGGAACCGTTGCACTTTTCCACATACCCTGGAGCAGCTCGTACTTATTGTATCCCCATAGCGCTCTCTGCTTTATTATGGCTGGATTTCTCTTCCCCTTTACTGTTATTGTTTTGCCCTGTGTTTCCATATACCTATTGTCTTCATTTATCCATATACCAAATTACTTATATTGCCCGAGGTGTTTCTTGGCACTGTATTGCCACTGTCTGTTCACTATGTTCATTTAATACCATAGCACCTGATTTTCTAGCACTAAATTTCAAACCTAAATTCTTGCCTTCCTGTCCAAAGATATTAGCCAGACGTTGCAAATCACATTGCTTGTTAGCTAGCAACATAATGTCGTCGGCATAAAATAAACGTGGAAGCTGCTGCCCTACTACTATACCCGCCTGTTTGTATGAGAGATTAAACCCGATAGTACTTCCTTCTTACGCCCCCTCCATCCTCAATATGTACATCATAAACAGCAGTGGGGATAAAGGACACCCCTAGCTGCCTCAGTCACTTGTTGATGTTAACTTTCTCCTCGCGCCTCATCTCTTCCCATTCAACACAAGCGGTATTTTCTAGGTAAATCTCTGAAAATCTGTAGACAAGCGTCAGCTAACACTTCCCCTTCCAGAATATCCCACAAAATGTAGCAGTCTACGTTGTCATACGCCCCTGTAATGTCTGAAAAGGCCGCATATAATGGTCTGCTTTCTATTCTTGATAATTCAATATACTGAGTAAGAACAAACAAGTTATCATCCAAACGCTTATCTATTCTGAAGCCATTCTGAAGTTCTTCCAAAATGGCATTACTCTCTGCCCATGCTTGCAGCTTTAATTTGATTGCCTGCATTTCTAGCCTGTATATTACCGATGTAATGGTCAATGGTCTATACGAGTAAATTCTTTCTTTCTCTACCTTACCTTTATAAATTAAATTAATTCTGTCTGGAATTCGTCTATCTTATAAAGTTTTTTCCACTGTTTTCACCCCATCTTCCTTACTTTTTGGTCCTAGTTCATTAATCAGCCTATAGGGAACCTCGTCAAGTCCTGTGGCTGTGCGCTTAGGAATCTTCTGTTTGGCTTTCGTCCAGTTGAAATTTGTCAGCACCAGCTCCTTTTCCATCGGGTCCTCATTCATGCTCTATTTTTCTTCAAATACAACCTCGTCATTGCCGTGGAAAGATTCGGCTGTCACTTTTCGGGTGTAATTTAATGCCGCTTCCCCTTCCAATTTGTTTCCATCTTCGTCTAGGATATGTTGTTGTATTGTAGTTGACTTCCTGCCTAATAATATTATGTGGTTCCAAAATACTCTAGGTGCGGCCTTCTTCTTCTCACGTATTTCTGACTACGAACGTTCACCTTCACCTTTTATCTTTGCTTGCACCAATATTTGAACCATAGACTTTTTCTGCCGGTATATTTACCATTTACTGGCTACTTCATCCTGCGGCAACTGCGGCTTCTTTGCCTGCCTGTGCTCTCGGAATGTTTTCATTCGTTCGGCGATCGCTTCTCGTATCTCCCTGTTCCACCAGCTTTTCGGTTTCCTTTTTCTTTTCCAACGAACATATTGTTTCTCTTTCCGTATTTCTGTCATTATTACACTTAGACGCTCACTATATTCCCACGCTTTACTTGGCCATTTGGCAAGTTCTTACTCGACTCTACTGTCTATATTTGCCATTTGTTCAGCGTCCAAATTTGGACTGGCCATTTTGCACTCCTTGCTCTCGTTCCCAGCTACATATCCCATTTGAAAATGATAGGTTTATGGTGACTCCCTATGCTGCTACATCTTTCCTCATCAATGACCGTTTCTCTCAACTTATCATGAATTCCGTGTGTCATTAGGCAGTAATCAATAGTTGACTGCCGGTTTCCCACTTCCCCCGTGATCTTACCTTCACACTTAGGCCCTCTATTTACAATAACGAGGTTATGTTGCTCACAAAGGTCTAGCATTGACTTCCCGTTGTTGTCGGCATAGCCATCTGAATCCTGTATGTGGGCATTCGTGCCACGCAATTGGGCGGGGAGCTCCACCACTGGAAAAGCTGGCGCCACCGTCGGCGTGACGTGACATGAGGGATCACTTGGACACAGCGGCCGCGTCAGCTGCTCCGGATGCGCCGAAGCAAGCTGAAAACGAAAGTTTCAAGTCCCAGCTGCGCTACGGTTCTGATAAAGTGGTGGGGCTTTACCGCCTTGGGTGTCTGCTTAACAATATTTGAAAGTACTATAATAGGTAGTGGCTGCCCCCGGAGGCGTGCAGCATGCTAGGCTACTGTTCGGTGCCCCAGTGCCACACGTACGCAACGGAGCCCCGTGTCAGTCTTATTCACATGTAGCCGCAGGACAAGGAGCTGCGTGAAGGTTGGCTCGCGAAACTTACAACCGGCAGACAGCCATCGGCTACAAGTCGGGTATGCAGCATGCACAAACTCGAGGAAAATTTCTGCTATGGCGACGGTACTGTGTTGTTCGGTGAGTAGCAGAAAATGCGCACTGAGACGCTTGCCCGCGCCCGCTGCCGGGCTAATGTCATGACGGTTTGGTCTATGGCCTTGTTGATGCTACATACTGGCAAGTTCACCGGAACGCAAAGGGAGCGGTAAGACGCACATTAAAAAAAGTCATAGCATATGGTCATGTTTGTGTTATGAATTAATGCACTGCATTACGAAAAAGAAGCAGAGGGAAATCGCACGCTGAGATGACCGATAAACATACAGTGCGACGCAACCTGAGGAATAATATTGAAATGTCCAAGAATTTCGAAGACAAAAAAGATTGAATCGCCGCGACAGCACATCAGTCGCCGTAGCTAGGCGTCTAAGTGTCTTTAACGAAATTATTTTTCAACAATGGTGATAGCGTCCAGGCAACAATGGTTGCTTGTGTACTGTCAAATGCTCATGTGCTGCGGCGTAATGAAAGCTCACGGCACGGTGCGAAAACGCGCTCATAGCGAAAGCAAAACATTGTGCGCGGACATGCATGCAGACGTGCAGTCGGTCGCTGCGAACCCGTGCGATCGCTGCATTGAGGCTTCCATGGCGTCCACTGTACGTATTCAGTTAAGAGATAGCGTCTGTAAACGATTCTGTGCTTTCAGTTTGCGCAAGATTATTATAACGACAGTCAAAAACTACTCTCGTTTTGAGGGTACTTACATAAATGTCCAGGAGGGCTGCCGTGTGGTGTTTTTATTGAGCGCCGTAAGCGAAACCTATGAGGAGCGCGCCGCGGGATCCCTCATACTACGCAAGGCAGGTGCTTCCGACAGATGGCGACTCCGTAAGTCCTCGCCCCCGATAGGATCATTTCAGCGTCATTTCCGAAACCCTTAATATCAGCACTTATGCATTCCACTAGCTGTTTATTCTTCTCTGTGCAATTCCTGCCCCAAATACGTAACGCCCAACCAAGTGTTTTTCGAACTCATTTTACCTGATAACCAAAGATGCTCTTGACAGTTCGAATTTACTCTTTTCATTTGACTCCGTGATGGATGAGCATCCGACTTCGCCAAGCGCTGGGCTAGTCCTGTCTCTTTCCTGTTTGGGACGTCACTTAGCCCACCTGCTACTATGAGAAGGTTCCGCGCGTGGGCATTTTACGCGAGCTTTTCTTTTGCTCGCGCCATGACAGAACCCAGTGTCCCCCCTGGAAATGTCCCTACCGCCACTCTTTTATCGCCTTTCACCCACTCCGTAATTGCTTCTGGGCACGTAGCGAGGTTTGAGTCGCGGGTGATAATCACCATTACACTTTCCCCTAGCTCTCTCTGCTTCCCTTTGTCCTTTTCCGCGTCATTAGGACACGACAAGGGGCATTGACTCCAGCGCTCCTGCTTTTTTTTCTTGTGGCGACCTCAAGGGAGGTGCCGCTCTTTCCAGCTAACCCCTCACCACGTTGCACGCATTCCACGTACTTTGCTGGCACTCCTCTCCTGTCACATCGGGGGAGTACGTTTCATTGTCACGGCCATTCTCCTTCACAATGGCGGCCCTGTTTAGCTTTTCCTCGGCTGCTTCTAGTCTTTTTTCCACTACCTTCCGTGCACCACGCTCCCTAATTAGCTCATTTTGGAGCACTTCAACCTGTTTGACAAGCTCTTCCTGGAACATATAGCGGTTTCCAGCAAGTACAGACGCGAGCACAATAAGTAGAAACGGACAGGACAACGCTGGACTTACTATGTTAAGTTGCCAAGTTACCAAGGTATGTCCAGCGCTGCCCTAGCTGTCCGTTTCTACTTCTTGTACTCGCGTCTGTACTTGCTGGAAACCGTTATATGTTCACCATGACCAACTGGCTCAGCAAACTACTCTGCTAATCTTCCTGGAAAGTCTCCATTTTCTTCAGCCTAGCATAGACATCACAGTGTGTGCCGATTGACTCGACTCCCTCTTCATTCTCATCCGTCCCCTCATCTGCCTTGAGGAACAACCCGCCCACTGCCCGCTTTCCCGGTTTTCTTGCCATGGACGTCCGCACACCAAGTTTCATCCTAGACGCCAGCACTCGTTTCTCCCCTGGCGGAACGGTTTCACCTCCAACGGGTGTAGGTTTCCGCCACCGCTTCCCTTCGCGGTCACGCCCGCGTTCAGTTCCCGCTGTGCGGGAAACGCCTCTTGTTTGCGACGGCGCCTCTTCGGATGGCCGGAAATTATGATTGTGTTGTTAACTGTCACGACGGCAATGTAAACACGAAAGCGTTGATGCCACCAGTGAAATTCTGCCGATTCACAAGAAAACGGTATGAAAAAATCAGACGACAGACATGGATTACTTCGGTGCGCCGAACGAAGTAAACATCTGGCAAATGAAGCGAGCTGGTTCATTGAAGACTCCTGAGTGTATTACGGTTTTATATGTACCCCACATGAATTTAATAATTACACGGTATATAATCCTTTTATCCATATAATAACTTTAAGTTGTTCGACCAGCGCTTGCCCTGTCCTCTTTCCCGTGTTTTGTTTGTGTGTGCGCTGCCCAAAAATGGAAACCACTTCTGTTGTATGCGCTAGCAGTGGCCGAAGTTCACGCGTGCCGAGAACTTGAATACGTGCACGATGCATTAACGTGACCGGAGTACATTCCTGCATCACCGCTGCACCGATCAATCGAGTTACTGGACGATACACGCCCGCGCCTTGATCACGCCGGCATTGTTGAAGGAGAAATGATTACTAATTCTTTCCACTTCCGTCTCTTGAGCACTGTTAAAAAATGGCCAAGCTATTTACATTGCTGCCTCTATTCTATATTGTAGGGTACGTACTAGTTAAAGTTGTGTGCGCATGTCGTAGTTGTGCAATGCAGAGATATATTTTGTTTATTTCCGCACAGTGTCGATGGAAGTCCGTTGTGGCTATCAGGGACAACACGGATTTATAGCAAACATTTTGTGAGAAACTGCAAAAATGACTTTAGCTCGTTTGTGCCTTATGTATGTGCCGACGAAACTCTGAGCCTTCATTGGCGATGATGGAGTTCCGCAAACTTCTTTTGACAGCATGCTTCGTTTGTTCTTTCGAACGGCCGAGGTACTGAGCGTGTGCCACGCACATTTCTTCACTGTGTGTGCTACCGTAATAAGCAGCGACAAGACGCACCAAGATGTGCGCGCAACGCGTTCAGTCTTTATTTGACTCGAAAGGAAAACAAAGCACTCAACAATGACAACTATGGGGGTCGAACCCGATGAAACAAACGGATACGATTAAAGAAATGTTTCAGGTTAAGACAATGAGCTGGAAGTGATTTTTCTAGACAATCAATCACTACACCACACAGACCCTGACCGCCGGCAGGTAATTGGACATGTCACGCTCCGAACATCGGTTAGTATCTCTTCATGTCCCCAGCGGCAGCGACGACAGCGCTCATCCTGGAAGGCAGTGAAGTGTAGAGTGACTTGATCAGGGATGTGTTCATTCGCAGCATGTCTCAGTCACTGACGATGGTGGATCGAAGCCTATCCTCGAGCGACTGATAGAGGGGATGGTGCGCCAGCGATACTTTCAACGAGCCCCAGACATTTTAAATGATGTTGGCGCCCGGGGATTGAGGCGGCCACTCCAAGAGAGTGACTGCGCACTCTTCCAGCAGCTCTTGCACAACACGAGCAGTGTGGGTCGGCTACCTATCGTGTTAGAATATATAGTCGCCTTCCAGAAACGAGCCGTCAAGAATGTATGGAATCAGTACGTCGTCTATGACTGCCCTGCACCTTTCAGCGATGAACTTACCTTCGAGGCGTATCAGTGGGCGTCACACAACGCTTAGTAAAGAATACCGGCTGATTTCACGCAGTAGCAATGAGATCGACGCACTGCAACTAACAGCAGAACGCTTCCCGACAATGCGGCCAGCGCACGCCGCCGTAGCAGACGACGCCGTTCGAGTCGCCGCACTCGTGCACCTGAGCCTCCGCGAGCTGCTGCCGCCGCCCGACTCAAGCGCTCGCCGCATCGCGATGCAACGCGCTCCGAGTTTTCCCTTAAGTCTGAAACAGACTGTAGATCGTCCTTCGAATAAAACGTCCACGCACACACACGTAGGCACGCATCGCGCGCGGTACGAAACGTGCCCAAACACGCGCAGTGCAAGAGGCAATCAAGGCGGCGCGAACGAGTGATGGGAGAGGCGTACCACCCGCTATTGAATTTGGCCTCGCATGCGGTGCTCTCAACGCCGGCGCAGCAGCGCTGCTCTCGGTGCCGTTCTTGTCTATGTATTGCACGGCTTTTTCAATTGCAAATACGCGATACTTTAATAATGCAGAGCACTTGCCTCGCAGCTAAAACCGATACGCACAGGATCTAAATCCTTAGAATGTTGCAAAGTAATTCTCAGTAATGTTTTAAAAAGCAATCAATGCCGCCGAGACTTAAGGTATGACACGTTTTCGCACGTGTTCAACCACGCGGCCACGCTCTCACTTTCCTATAATATAGACACAGTAAAACCACTAATAGCTATTAGCCCTTAGTCTTGCCACTTCCAAGCTACTATTTAAAGCCTATTAGCGGCGAGAATTTGGAGTGGCGCCCTCTCGCGAGTGACGTCACGGCCAGGGCGCCACTCACTCCGACTTGCTCGGCTGCGGCGCGCGCTCGTTCCCTTCGTGCATGCTTGTGGTATAGGCGGCTTGAGCCGTACTTCCCGACGGTTATTTCAGATTATTTCTGTTGCCATGCGTGGGCCGCAGTTTCTTCTTTGAAAACGCGTGATTGGATTGGAAAAACTTTAATAAAAGTCCTGCAGGGCGCACGTCAGCGCACAGTGGGCGTCTCCCACGCAGGGACCGACAGGGAACCCTTATGAAAATGACTGTTGAAATGTAGTTGGCATATTGTTGACAAATGGCTGACTCAATAGCCTTTCAACAATACCTCAACATTTATTGAAACCACAGAGCAATAATTCAACAATAAAGTTGTTCGGCAGTTCACAACAAAAAAGTCGTTGACTAAATTCTGTTGGTATATTGTTGGATAATATTGAGTATTATTGAGCCATTGTTGAGTAGTTTTCAACAATAAAGTCGTTGACTATATTCTCTTAATATATTGTTGAATGGTATTGAGTATTATTGAGCCATTGTTGAGTAATTTCCAGCAATAAAGTTGTTGACTAAATTCTGTTGATATATTGTTGAATAGCATTGAGTATTATTGAGCCAATGTTGAGTAGTTTTCAACAATAAACTCGTTGACTAAATTCTATTGACATATTGTTGAATAGTATTGAGTATTGTATCATTGTTGAGTAGTTTTCAACAATAAAGTCGTTGACTAAATGCTGTTAACTTATTGTTGAGTCATTAAGTCCCGAGCAATATTGAGTTTCGAAGTACATGTGAAAAACACACGCACATATGTATGTGTGCGTCTTTTGCACACATATGTTGCTTTACTGATCACTTGATCACCATTGCATATATACAGGGTGTTGTTTCATGTTACTTCAACCATAGACGTATATACACATGTTTCAGCTAACTTTACTCAGAGTTTAAAAATATGCCGATGCACCATAAGACGATGCGGCCAAATGCACGTTGCTAATTTACTCTTGTACGTGTCACGCTATTCTTGTATTTTTCCTAAGTAGTTAATTTGTCAAGAAAATTAGCCATTCTTAAGGAACAAAGGCGAAAAATTCCAATTAGAAGGTTCTAGAGCACTTTGCAAAACGTCCGATTAGGCAATTTCTAACTTTCTATCTATTAAGTGTTAGTGTTTTTCAGCTTACTGAGGATGCCCGCGAAGTACAAAAAATATCACCTGACATACCCGCTTGCGCGCCGTGCTTGCAGCGCTCCCAAACGAGCATACCATCGAGCAGGGTGTGTTGTCGCTTAAAAGGCGACAGGTGACAAAGGCGTTAAAAGGTGACAAAGGCGTTGGCTGTGGTATTGAAGCCAGCGACGTGCTTCCCCCGCTGTGGTTCATGATGGCGATAAGAAGACGGGTGCTCACACCCAGTGGCGTAGCAACAGGGGGGGCCGGGGAGCCGTGGGCCCTGGGTGCAAGGGGCCAGTGAGGGGGGGGGGGTGTCATATACGTCTGAAGACACCCCTCTTTCCGCCGGCTACACCCGGGGAGGGGGGTGACAGAAGACCTATGGGCCCTGGGTGCCAGGCGACCTAGCTACGCCACTGCTCACACCGGTTAAATGGTATGTTTTCGTTTGTGCGCAGAAGGCTTAGGAGCAGTGCAATCACCACTCGCAGGCGGGCATGTCACGTGGTGCTTTTTGTATTTCGCGAGCATCCACAGTAAGCTGAAAAACACTAATACTTAACAGATAGAAAGACAGAAACTGTTTATTCGGACGTGTTGCCAACTGCTCTGCAACTTTCTAAGTGGAATTTCTTTCCTAACTTCCTTGCTTCAGAAGTTGGTTAATTATCATTGACTAATTCGTTAATTAAGCAAAATACAGAAATAGCACGACACGCTACATACCAAAGGGAGCAACATGCATTTAGTCGCGTCGTCATAGAGGGCATAGAGTTTACACCCAGCCTAAAGTTAGCAGAAACACCCTGCATACCCTATTGGAAAATGCTATTTAAATTCAAACTGGGTTATACAGGTTTAAACTGGTTTTAACAGGGACCTGTTTAGCAACAAACAGGTATAAACAGGACCAGTTTACACACGAACAGGTTTGAACGGAGTCCCGTTTGGCATGCAAACAGGTATAAACTGGACCAGTTTACACACGAACAGGTCTGTACGGGGTCCCGTTTGGCATGCAAACAGGTATAAACTGGACCAGTTCACACATGAACAGGGCTGAGCGGGGTCCCGTTTGGCATGCAAGCAGGTATAGGCACGACCAGTTCAAGCAGAAATGGGTCTTAACAGGGGCCCTGTTTGCAACTAAACTGGCTTATACTGGACACAGTGGCACCATATAGGGTCGCCTGTTTGGCACAAAAGCTGGTTTATTCTGGAGCTTTGTGGCAACCATACTGGATGGTATCATGCATACGAGTTTAATGCTTGAATAGAACTGGGGAGGAACTTTTTTATTGTTCGACATCCTGACAATGTCGCCCCTAGTGCTAAATTGGGGCCATTATCAAGCCCTACAGAAATTGCGTGACCTCCTCGGAACATTCACAGACCAAACTGCGATATGCTAGCTGCGAATTTCAAACCGATTCCCGGTCCTACCCAGTTGAAAAAGACACAGGAATTCCTGCTGCAACTACAGCAATTTCTGTTGTACGACAGAAGTTCCTAACGTTTCTGAAGTTGCAACAGACATTTCTGACGTTACGACAGCGATTCTGACGTCGCAACAGAAACATTCGGTCGCGACGGCCAAGAGTTCTGAAGTCGCAACAGAAGCACTTTCCGTCGCGGCCCTTTAAAATGTCAGCTTCGCATCGGTGGTGTACACTATTTTTTTTTCTTGCACGGTATTCAATCGTGCTTCTCTGAAGCCGGCAGTACTGATAGCACCGACACCGGCATTAAAGTCGACGGGACGTTGCCAATTGTTATAATTGTGCCGTGACGACGCGGCACCAGCAACGCCCTACCGGCCTCCTCAAAATCGGCCGCTGATCAAAATCATACCATCAGCGGGAATGGCTGCGTATCCGCTTTGTTTTATTTGGTAAGATGGTGCACACAGGCCTGTGGACTTACATGTGCGGTTACACTGACACATTAGTTAATTTCCTAGAAATATTGCACAAGCATATGCGAAGCGGAAAAGAAGTTTTGGATTGTTCCACAAAGTTGCGTGAAAAACTGTTTCGCTCGGGTCTCATTAATCTGGTACAGCGCTGCCGTGAGAAGCCAGTATTCTGTCGAGATGAAGACTCACCCACGAGTGTTTATGTAGCTATATTGCATTGAACACACGAATTATATGCGAGCTCAAAAGTGTAAAGAGCAAGAGACAACTGTCGAAATTAGCAGTAACAACCCTCAGTGTCCCCGGTCACCGTTGTCTATTTCTGAATTTCGTATGAAATATGGATATCGTTACAGCAAAATCGATGGTCTAGCACTCCACGATGTACCTGTCGATGGTAACAACACTTTTGCTCATCTAGAGATGCGGCAGTTGACGCGGTGAAGTGAAAGCGCATCGTGGCTTTTGAAATGCAAATGTAAACAGCAACCCAGACAGCAATTTACACTCTTGACATAGCTTAAACGTTCATTAGTAGTGATGTTCGGCGTGGTGCAGTGGTGAGATGCTTGTCTCGGAAGCGTGAAGTCCGAAGTTCAAATCCACTGCTAAGATTTTTTTTCTACTTTTATTTTTTTATTTTATTTTGTATTAATAATTTTACATATCCTTAAAATGGCCTCTGTCAATTTTTAATCAAATATTGATCAGGAACTACAGAATTTTCGACTACAGGGCGTCACACTACAGAGAACAGAACGACAGTCGCAACGTCCCAAAATACGACAGACTGAAAATTTGCTGTTGTGTTTTTCAAGTGGGTGAGACGTCTATACGGCGTATACGCAGATTGCTGTCCTCTCTATTAAAAGCAACGTTGCTGAAACACGTCGTACAAGACGCTGTACGACTCAACGTTACTAGACTAGCCTCAGTTCTAAAACTCCCCGCCCGCGCGCTTACAGCCGCTGTCGCCACTTCTGTGACAGCCGCCAGAGGGCAACGCTGTTCCATCGGGATCCACTGCAGACGCCTCGTCACAGCCTTGAGCTCGTGCGGACGGGCAGTTTGCGCGTGTTTCACGCTCGCTGGCGTTCTCCCTTGTCCGAATTAGTGATACTGGTGATACCACGAGAAAGCGTTATCCACCTACAGCAATAAGATTTATCGCGCCAGTTCGTTAATACTGAAAGAATGGTAAACTGCACGAAAGGAAGAAACGCATACAGCGAAGCGCACAAGCTGCGTTTCTAAATGCCATGTGTTTCTTCCTGTCGTTTTAACGCTTCGCGCAGTTTAGGCTTACGAGCCTGAATATCTGGCCAAAGTGCGTGATTGTAGGATGATGTTCACCCCCACCGAAACTTCTCACCATGCCAAAGAAGCGCTACAAAAAGAAAGATGAGGTCGGTCTTTGTACACACAAGCCGCAAGAAAAAAAAAGGCGGATTTTTCATTCCGTGAAGATGCTTAATCAGCGAAGCTAAAACGTGCGGCCCCTGTGTTTATGACTGGGTTAATCCCGAGGGTTCATTAAGGTATTTCTCAGTTATGAGGTTGCACACACAATAGGCTGCGAGAGAGAACGACGTCACTGACGGTATGCCCGCAGTCCGCAGTTGTCGCTTGCGTTAGATGTCTCGAGTTTGCTCGGCGGCGTGGTTAGCAACCTTCGCCTGCGATTTGCCACTTGTGATTCTTCGAAATGAAATCTTTCCATTACGTAAGACCATGAGTGGCTCATACTCCCTTAAGCAATGGCTCATACCCCCATAAACGCGGCCTTCCCATTACGACGACAGAAGTGAAGTGAAATTCTACGCTGGAAAGATAATCGGCCACACAGCCAGCTGTGGAAGACGACGACTAACGCGGGAGCAGTGGCACGAGCGCGTGCCGTTGATTTCGCAGAGAGTTTCCGGTCGGCACGATGAATCGCTCTGTTTCACGCCGAGCGAAGCGTCGCATTGCTGGGAGCACAGAAAAAGTGGTGCGCCGAACTGTTGACATCGCTCCGATAGCGGCCAATGCAGCCAGGTACGCAGCACGTCGGCATCGTCTGCTGATATTCTTAAAAAACTCGGCGAAGCCTACAGTTCCACGGATGACATGCTTACTGAAATTCGCTTTCAACAACGAACCACAGAATACACCAACGCCGCACCGCGTGCTTAGTCCGGCCCGCCCGCGTAGTCGGCTAGTGAGGAAGTGAAGCTGGGCGCGACTGCAGCGCCACGAAAGCGCGGGCGGGTGGCGGTTCCGCGCAACGGCGCCGAGTTTTAAAACTGAAGCTAGTCTAGTAACGTTGGTACGACTCGCATAACATCGAAATACAACGCCGTCACCATCCATGAGATCACCGAAAGCACGGTCGCTTTCGGTGGCGGCCTACAGATGGCAGCACAGGTAGCGCCGGTAAAGTTACAGCAGGCCCCGTACACCCTCAAGTTCAACAAATGGCCACAGAGGGCGAAAAATCAATCGAGGCGCGTTTCAGCGTAAGCGCGCAAGTGGAGTTACTGTAATTTGGTCGAATACTTTAATTTGTGCTTTCTCTGCTAGGGGCGCTAAACATGGTGAATTTTTTACTTTACACAAACCATTGACATAAACAATCGAGGTGTCTAAAGATGTTTTGTTACCTCAGGCAAATAGGCAGTTGATTTTTTTTTTAAATTTGATTGTTGAAGCTGCTTTTTAGTCATAGCGTCAAGGTTTTTGTACTTGATTAACCACCGACAGCCGACAGCCTATTGGCATCGATGTGTTTCCTGGCCGTTGGCGTTCGAATACTACGGCGGTAAAACTTTTTCGAAAGCATGCTGGTTTCGTCTGCGAGTCATTACATAAACTTGCTGTAAAAAGGTCTACTCTTGGCAAAAAATAGTGCCTCATTTTGTTTAGGCGTTGATTATCATGATGAATGCGGCGGAGGTTGAGGGAGTACGCTTGAAGGTACGTTTTTATGCCGTTGATCTCCATAACACCGTAAATACGCAAAGCGATGTCACAGAACACCCGATCATTGTGTGTTCTCCGTCATCGCTTGTTTGCTGTACGCCTACTAATTCTTCATTTCTTCAAGTGTTGTATCCTCCTTTTGTCCTTGTTCTCTTGTGCTTCACTTACAGTATGTCGTTCCGTCAGCTGTAATGCGCATTTGCAAAACCAATACGTTTGATAAGACGCAGTGGTTGTCATAATTTCACTACACATGTATTAAGCTGGTACATATATGGTTCAGATACAGATGCCTGTATGCGGACTTGCACGACGTTGATGCGGAGATTAGGATAATTATGACAGAGGCAGCTGACGGCCGTAAGCTGTTGCATTCTTTCCGCCAAACTACCCGGCCTGGTAGTGCTGTATAAGAGTGACACGCGGTGACAGGGAAATTATTATACTTAGCAGCCGACCGTACGTTTTGTAGCTTAGGTCTTCTTTCTGGTGCGTTTGTGCTACCCTTATTAATGAGCCATTTCTTGCCTATGTTCTTGACTATGTAACCGCGTTTGTGTGGATGCGTAGACGTGTGCTTTTTGTTGTACTTGTAAAATGCAAATAAAATATTTTCAGACTTACTCAATCTTTAGTGTCGTGTGCGTTTATTCCAGTCGAGGCCATCGTGCCACCTGGAAACCGCATTTTGTCAGTAGCCCTACACGAAATGCAAAAGCTGGAGCGCGGCGGCACAACTCGGCGTAACGGCGGCGTAATAAACGAAAAACAGCTCGGGATGCCCTTAAAAGTCAGTTCAGAGTGTGCCTTAACTCGATATGACTCAGCGCTACATGTATTCTGCGCCTCGATCGTGCTCCCGCCAGTTTGGTTGCTGTGTGGCAAACGTAGCGCCTACCTAATATAGACCAGAACACGCTAGTCTCGCACCCAGACTAACCGAACGCATACTCTCGCACCCGGGTTGCCCGGTCGACCGGCGCTTTTTTGTACTGGGCTGCCAAAGTGTGTTCGCCGGCGACCAGTAGACATGGCAAGCGCCAGCTCTAGGGCTCCAAAGTGCGGAAATGTGCCCGTTCACACGGATCCAAAGTAGAAGAAGTCATCTGGGAATCATTGCGTCGTGTTTGGATGCCAAAACAACCAGCGGAAAAGGAGCAGGTTGCTTAGCGCTGTTTGTGAAGAGCACAACACACGTAGGGAATCGTGCCGGTGCGTTGTTTTCAGCCTGCGCCGATTTCCATCCGCAACGAAGAATGCCAAGCTGCGCCACCGGTGGATAGCTGCAGTGAATAGGAAGAACTACCAAGCCAGTGAAAATGCACGAGTGAGTATTCGATCTGTGTATATTTTGGTGCCACGTTCAACTTTGCGCCCTACAAATGTAATACGCAGGTTTGCTCCGAGCACTTTCTGGGCAACAAGCCTACAGAGCAGAATCCCGCGCCGGTGCTTCGCCTTGGCTATAACAAAAAGGCAAGCCTTTTCGTGTTTTCATTCAGACAGAGGTCCCGACGGTTAAGCGGAACAGTTGAGTTTGCGGTTAGCGATACTTGCAGCTGGTGCACGGAATGACCATTAAGCGTGAACGACAAGTTGTAGGCCTTGCTGGTGAGCGTTATTGCTAATGAAAGTAAACCGAAGTCTGCTCATCACGTAGCATGCGTCCACAAAAACGTAAACGACGACTACTCGTCGCCGAAGGTGTTCTTGCAGCGCACATACCTTTAGGAGCTGGTGTTGCAGGTGTCATTCGTAACGAATTCATTTGAGCCTCCTGAGCTCTAAACTGCGTGCGGGCTGTTATGCGGGGCAAAGCGCAAAATATTTCCATTCATATGGCGAGTAAAATAAGGTGCTTAATTATTCTTGTATTTTGTAACAAAATTTTGATCGTTCTCACTAGTTTTTTTTACTGTTTTCTTTTCTAAGGGAGCGCCAACAATCCGATGGCCTCGCACAAGCGAAACAGGTCTGGTACCAGGTAGCTGCAGTTGGTGGGGCTAATTTCTTGGAATGCAGGTGCGGTTGTTGTCTTGTACCAAAGGGGTCCTGATGATGCAGCTTTAAGTAGGGATGGTAATTTTACGTGCCCTGTCATGGTTTGTGCAACTGTTCAACACCTGCATCTGTCATGCTCGCCCTGTTATACGGGCTTTGACTGCACATGTAGTTGAACATTATAACTACTGTAGTACCTCATTTTCCAATGAGTGCAGGTTTAGCATAATATGCTGCTTGTTCGAGTGCTGTAGGCTTTTGTTCTGAATGTTGTACTCTTAAGTGGTTGCACGATACAATTGGCCTGGTGTATTTTCTATTTCATTTTGAGAGGACTTTATATCTTCGCAAAAGTGATGGCATGGGAAAGAACTACAGCCCTTCTTACTATAACATCTATTTTGTTTTCAGTGTGCAGGTGGTGAAGGGCAGGCGTCTGCTAACCAGGCAGTCAAACCACAGAACACCTATACAAACTTAGAGAAGGGAAACTGTACCTTCCACAGTGCTACGGAAATAAGCGTAGCGGTGGCGTCGTGAACTAAAGTATGTGACCACGGGTGGCGCTGTACAACAGGAAACGGAAACGGGGTTTTGCACACGCTTTACTAGCTGTTCTGTGGCTTTACTGGGTTTCTGGCTTCTGCGCCTCGATCGTGCTCCCGCCAGTTTAGTTGCTATGTAGCAAACGTAGCGCCTATATTAAGTAGGCGCTACGTTTGCCACACAGCAACCAAACTCGCGGGAGCACGATCGAGGCGCAGAATACATGTAGCGCTGAGTCATATCGAGTTAAGGCACACTCTGAACTGACTTTTAAGGGCATCCCGAGCTGTTTTTCGTTTATTACGCCGCCGTTACGCCGAGTTGTGCCGCCGCGCTCCAGCTTTTGCATTTCGTGTAGGGCTACTGACAAAATGCGGTTTCCAGGTGGCACGATGGCCTCGACTGGAATAAACGCACACGACACCAAAGATTGAGTAAGCCTGAAAATATTTTATTTGCATTTTACAAGTACAACAAAAAGCACACGTCTACGCATCCACACAAACGCGGTTACATAGTCAAGAACATAGGCAAGAAATGGCTCATTAATAAGGGTAGCACAAACGCACCAGAAAGAAGACCTAAGCTACAAAACGTACGGTCGGCTGCTAAGTATAATAATTTCCCTGTCACCGCGTGTCACTTTTATACAGCACTACCAGGCCGGGTAGTTTGGCGGAAAGAATGCAACAGCTTACGGCCGTCAGCTGCCTCTGTCATAATTATCCTAATCTCCGCATCAACGTCGTGCAAGTCCGCATACAGGCATCTGTATCTGAACCATATATGTGCCAGCTTAATACATGTGTAGTGAAATTATGACAACCACTGCGTCTTATCAAACGTATTGGTTTTGCAAATGCGCATTACAGCTGACGGAACGACATACTGTAAGTGAAGCACAAGAGAACAAGGACAAAAGGAGGATACAACACTTGAAGAAATGAAGAATTAGTAGGCGTACAGCAAACAAGCGATGACGGAGAACACACAATGATCGGGTGTTCTGTGACATCGCTTTGCGTATTTACGGTGTTATGGAGATCAACGGCATAAAAACGTACCTTCAAGCGTACTCCCTCAACCTCCGCCGCATTCATCATGATAATCAACGCCTAAACAAAATGAGGCACTATTTTTTGCCAAGAGTAGACCTTTTTACAGCAAGTTTATGTAATGACTCGCAGACGAAACCAGCATGCTTTCGAAAAAGTTTTACCGCCGTAGTATTCGAACGCCAACGGCCAGGAAACACATCGATGCCAATAGGCTGTCGGCTGTCGGTGGTTAATCAAGTACAAAAACCTTGACGCTATGACTAAAAAGCAGCTTCAACAATCAAATTTTAAAAAAAATCAACTGCCTATTTGCCTGAGGTAACAAAACATCTTTAGACACCTCGATTGTTTATGTCAATGGTTTGTGTAAAGTAAAAAATTCACCATGTTTAGCGCCCCTAGCAGAGAAAGCACAAATTAAAGTATTCGACCAAATTACAGTAACTCCACTTGCGCGCTTACGCTGAAACGCGCCTCAATTGATTTTTCGCCCTCTGTGGCCATTTGTTGAAATTGAGAGTGTACGGGGCCTGGTCAAACGACCTCGCCAGTTGGTTGCCAAGCGCGGCCAACGCAGTAGAGACCATTACAAACAAGACCAAACTGAAAGTGCAGATGACAGTGTTCTGCGTGCTTTAATAATATATGGCACCAACACAGTGCTGTAAATTCCTTCACAGGTTACGTGCCAAAAAGCTCACAGGTGTTCTAGCATATAGCGCGCGGTTTGTACAAACGTAATAGCGTACCTACCCGATGTATTCGCTTCTGCAGTCTGCACAGCACTCAGTGTGTCCATTGTGGACTTGCACGAGGTCTTGAAGTTTGATTGAATCCAGACAGCGAAAATGACAGGTTAGAAAAAACGTGAAACACGCCTTCCGCCCAGCTAAAATGCCCAAGTTTCGCTTTCGCGCCGGGTCGCATCTCCCGGTGTGGCAGCCCAGGCCTGCTACTTCGCGGCTCTTGGGATAGATGGCGCGACCGGCGCTCATCAATATGGCGGCGCCCTTTGAATTCACGGTGTTCTGGTGTATAGGCGCTACGTTTGCTACATAGCAACTAAACTGGCGGGAGCACGATCGAGGCGCAGAAGCCAGAAACCCAGTAAAGCCACAGAACAGCTAGTAAAGCGTGTGCAAAACCCCGTTTCCGTTTCCTGTTGTACAGCGCCACCCGTGGTCACATACTTTAGTTCACGACGCCACCGCTACGCTTATTTCCGTAGCACTGTGGAAGGTACAGTTTCCCTTCTCTAAGTTTGTATAGGTGTTCTGTGGTTACAGGTGATATTATTTTGCCGTCCTCAGTTGTCGCCACATGTGAGTGCTTGCTGCATTGACGCCGTCCGATGTAGTTGTTGAATCGTGTGTACGCTGTGCCGAGAGAAATTGTGGTGCATTTTGTATGCATTGAGAATCACAAAACCCCTGGGACCGCGTAATGTAGCCCGCAGTATCCTTCGTGTGGTGCGCCGATGTCGAAGATATAACCCTTCGCGCTTCCTTTGTTCCGGGCTCATGAACAGGATCTCCTCCTCTGGCACTGTCGCATCGTATCGCGCTGTACGGAAGAATTTGGTGAAAGTTGTGCTCTTACGTCCTGTAGTTGATCCGTAATTCAACAGTGTGTGCGCCGGAAGGACCGTTGGTGCAGTCGATGCCACGGCACCTGCGACACTAAAAGGAGCGTTTTCCGAGTACGCTTAGAAAGGTAAGTCCGGCGCTTGCGCGCATTCTTCCTGTCTATGGTTCGTGAAGTGTGCGTTGTTGTACGTATCGCAAGATCCGTACAACAACCGGATCCGGATTTGTAAAGCAGCAAGAATTATAAATGTGCTTTTCAAATGGTTGTTCTTCATGTCGCAGTGCACATTTAGCAAAAAGTTCCATGGAAATTGCCCTAAAACGTATTCATGTTACCAACAGCTCTATCTGTGGTTTATTTACTTTCACCTATGAAGCACGCTAGCGCGGGTGGATCTTTGATCTAAATGGGCACAAAAATTCAAGCAAAGAAAGTTACTGTTTGTGTACATAATTTTTCATTAAGAAATGGTATAGGCATTTCTAGATGTAGTACGTCGATGTGTCGTCGTCACAGCTAACAGCTGCGCGAGATAGCACCCGATTTATTCGTCGACACATGGCCAGATTTTTAGCTTCTATGGAAATTCTTCTCTTTATAGAGTGTCGTCAGATGACGTGTATTAGTGTCCTGTGTGTTTTCGTGTACTTGTAAAGGATTCTGATCTAGCAGAGAAGCCGAAATTACATAAGCAATGTTTCTTTTTAATCGAAAAATCTTTCTCTTTTCTGTATTGTCTCTCCAGAAATGAGGTGGTCTGTTGTAATTCTAAGCGCATCGTCCTTTGGGAGCAGTGCTTTGTTGCGCCGCATAGACAAGTTAGGTTTTGGAACGTTTTTCATGTCCTAAGGAATTTTTTGATAGTACATTTCACATTTCACGTTATACAGCTGTACGTTTGTGTGAACCTTTTCATAGTATATTCATGTTCTCTACAGTTCGATTTACGTGTTATTTAACCGCCTGTGATGTTACAATCAGATATTTGCACAACCAGTTGCAGCTTCATGTAACTGGTTGTATGAGACTTTTTTCAAAATATGACGTGATCTTTTTATATCACAAGTTTGCAGTTTCAGCAGGGATTACAATAAATAGGTACTTATTATTGTTTAGGGATGGCAAGATTTTGTGAACCAGAGGCACCTCCACATATGCACCTGCGGCACTTCTGCAGCCTCAACAGCATGGAAAAGTACCTGACGTGCATGCTGTGACAAGGTGTGTGCAAAGCAGTTGCTGCCACTTACACGAGCTGCAGATTTTGTTGGTATCATCCATGTTTGGAAACTCTCCTGAATTTTTCGTGGGTTTACAAATGTGGGCTCATTTTACAATTTTATGAATGTCATTTTAGAAAGACAATGAAGTTGTGTTGGTTAAGATGTTTTAAAACTGTTGAGAGATTGACGGCATGACATTGTTAAAATGCATGTAAAAAATTAATTGTAATGTTACTTGTACTGCTTTATTATTAGCGATGCAATATCTCTAACGAGAACATCAGAGGGGCACTTGCTTTTAGGAAGTTTAGTGAGATAAATTCCTGAAGCAGCGTAAAGCTCTGTAATCTAAAAAAAATGTTGTCAGTTACTGGTTTCAAGTTCGCTGCTGCTTTTCGTGCTGCACGACAAGTTAAATAATGGTTGATAATGTGTGTGTGACGTAATAGTTCTGCGCAAACACACGAGGTGGAGAGAAGTAATTAATAAAGGAAAAATCAGACATCCACCCGCTCGTACCATTTGCTACAAAGGAAACCTGTATGTGTTCCTCAAAAGGAAAGCCGCACAGTTGAAGAAAAATTCGTCCTGGTCCGGGACTCGAACCCGGGACTACCGCCTTTCCGAGGCAGCCACTCTACCATCTGAGATAACCAGCTGGCTAGCACATGGCAGAGCGAAGTCGAATTACTTGACAACGCGAAGCAAAAGCAAGGGTTTGACGTAATATTTTTTTCTCCTTTATTAATTACTTCTCTACACCTTGCGCGTTTCCGCAGAACTATTAGGTCAGACCCTTGCCTTTGCTTCATGTTGTCGACAAATTCGACTTGGCCCGGCCATCTGCTAGCCGCCTGGTTATCTTAGATGGTAAAGCGGCTGTCCCGGAAAGGCGGTGGTCCCGGGTTTGAGTCCCAGACCTGGACGGTTTCTTTTTTTCAACTGTGAGGCTTTCCTTTCGAGGAATCCGTACGGGTTTCTTTTGTAGCAATTGCTACGAGCGGGTAGATGTGCGATTTCCATTTATTAATAATGTGTGCGTGTATGCAACAATGGGGGTGCTGAGAGCAAGCTTTAAAATAATGTGTGCTATGTCCCCAGCAAAGAATTTAGTGTCTGCAGCATTTTTACAAAATATTATGTTCACAGGTTGGCAGGTATGACATAATGTACAACAATAATGTACAACACTTTTGCTGTAGATGCATTTTCATAACGTCCATTTTCTGTCTACTTGAATCGTATATTTAGAATTTGGCCCACCTTCTGTTTGATCAAGTTACATAGGTAGCCCCCTCCGAGTTAAATATAATTAGGAGCTATTGTAGATATGCATGATATACATACTCACTGTATTGTGACAGATATTTTTAGGGACTGTGTTGTGAGGCATGCATATCCTTTTACCTGTATGTCTTGCTGCAGGTTGCCCGACAAAAGCATAAATGCTTTGCCCGCCTTTATTATTATGCTTTCATGTAGACTTCTAACATCTGTGCCCACATAGACTCCATGTTCTTAATTACATTTTCCTAAGTATTCACTGTTGTGCATTACATTATTGTGTTACATTACTGTGCATTACGTTTTTATTTGTTTTATTTCGGAGGGGGTATTCATTTCTATAATAGTACAGAGAATAGGAGTTCAAAACAAAAAGCCACGAAAGGTGGCTTAAAAGTGTATGAAGCTTGGAATTCTACATTCCATCCCCTAAAGCGCTACCAGTAGTAAAAGGTTCCTAATTGTCTTTTTTAGAAGCTAGCTGCCAGATACATAGTCCCATTATGAGAGTATGTTATTTTTTCTTCTTTGGTCTGACTTGTTTTGTTGAATGTTCTCCTTGTTAGTTCAGAATTCGCTTTCTTGCCACCTCATCCAATACTCCAACTGGAGCCTATGAACTATGTGTATAATAACTAAGTAAATTCCTAAAGCATGCAACAAACCATGCAGCATAGCATTTAAATGTTGCCAGTTTATAATGCTTCTTGAGTGCAGCGCATCATGGAGCTTGAGGCTGATCTCTTCAGATGTAAAACAAATTGCAGGTTATGAAAATGTGGTCCTACAAACTGCTGGTTACACATGTCAGTCAGCCTGTTGCAGTGGTCACAAGTGAGAATGTAACCAGAAGCTGGGCGTGCTCTGCCATTTTGCATATGGCACATGATAAAGCTTCACCTCTGCCATTGCTTCTCTTATAATAATGGCCTCCGAGTATACATGCCGAGTTATGCTTCTGGGGACTCCTATTAGTTAACTTTATCAGGTAATACCATTAGCCTTATGGATGCTATAATGTTGCAGTGCCTGCAGGATGGCCAGCATTACAACACATTAAAATTATTGTACAAGTCATGCAATGGTATAGGGATTGGCCCACCAAGTGACAACCTTTAATTACACTATACCTGGGATCAGCTCACTCAGTCAGGGAGACATCCATGCATAAGGGGAGGGGTATGGCAAATAGAGGGCGTTCGATTAATCTTTCTCACATCGATAGCTGATACATATAATCTTTCTTAAATTGGATGCTTTGTTGCTCAAAGTGAAGTTACTTATCGGCATAATGTCAGCATTTCGATCCTATTTATGCTTAACGAAAGCTGCTTTGTTCAGTGTCACTTTTTATATTGTTTCGCTTGTGATTCTAAGCTCACTTGTTTTATAGCTGCTGTAGGTATGGCTGGACCAGGAGAAGTGTAAGCAGACCATGCTATGTTGCTGATCTGCGCTGATCTCCACATCCAAGTTGGTCCCGCGACAGTTGGGCACCATTGTGCCTTGCTTCATTGACAAGGTGATATAATATGGTGAGCTTGTACTTCAATATCGGTATTGAAAATTATGTTAAGAAAAAAAGACAAGGATTGGTCTTTATGATAGATACACTCATGTTCTTTCTTTAAGGTGTTCTTTTGACACTGTTCTGCATGGACAAATTTTTAGAGAATTATAACAGTCCTTTATTGCAAAGTGCCATGGCGCTAGTTTATGCGTTAAACTAGCACTCTTTCACCAAAAAAATTCTTATTTAGCACACAATTCACAAGGAAAGAAAGGAGGCAACAGGACAGAGTGCTACTAACAGTTCAGTATTATCGCTCGCACAGTGATATTGTGCAAAAGATGAAAGGGGGAGAATAGATCTGAATACATGCTGTTCGCACAGAAACGATAAGGAGGCATCACACGGTGAGCGTGACACTTGTTTTACAATGATAAGAAGCAGCCTCACTGTCTAGTAAATCTCTGCATCGGGAGCTAGCGCTAGGTTCCTCTTCATACATATAAAAAAAGCCTCAGATATCTCTCCAGCGCTGTTGTCTTTATATTTTGTCACGATCAAGCAGCTTTCAAACATAGGTGCATGTGCGCCGAGAGCAGTGCACTACCACTGCTAACTGACCCATGCATCAAGTTTGCTTGGTCACGCTGCCAGTCATTTATACATTGGCCGGTTTATCCGATCTAGCCTCTACTGCACGAAATGGTATGTGATAGACACTGACCTGTGTACTGTACGTGCTTTGTTACATGATCTTTTTTTTCAGAGATAGTGATGCAGGCCTTTTCATTATTTACATGCCTACACAACAAACCAAGCCAGCATGAGGCAACTGTTCTCGGCACGAAACAAACTTGATTCGTTAGTTTTCGTTCATTGGTGCGATCACACTAAGGCAGACAAGCTTGTAGGCTGTGCTTCTGCAATTTGTACAGCACACTGACAGCACTGGTGTGGGCCTCATCTGTGGGCTGACTGATGGCACCTTCTACAGCGCAGACCACTTGTGTTGGGCGAGGCACCACTGTTGACGTTTGTTCCCTTGTGCAAAACAGCAGTCCTAGGTTTTGAGTAGTTGTAGGAAGACAAGGTAAACACAACTTCCATGGCTTGAGTGGGCTCATTTCTCTTGGGGCATCTAGCTTTTTTTCTTGCAACTGTGCAGAGGTGCTTCCCTAGAGTCGGTGTGAAAATGGCATAGAGTTGTGCATTCGGGAACTCCTGAACAATGATCTGCTGTAGTTAGGGCTTTGCGAAAATGCACTGTCTACCAATTGGTAGAAGGTGCATTATTCAGCCACTGATTTCCTGTTGGCATGCTTGCACTCGTGCTGTCAGTAATTTATTGGTTTGCCGAATTATCTTGAGGCCCCACGCTGATGATGCTACCGATGTCTTCATGTGCAGACTTTTCAGGATGAGGTTTTTTGCTTTGCAAATGTTGTTGAAAGGTAGGTGGTGCTTACAGGTAGCTATTCTAGATATTAGTGGAATGAATTGGCCCATCTTGCTTCATCAAACATCGTCACGCCGACATCAGTTGCACAAACAAAAAACCTGGCCTACTCGCAGCGTCATGCACGAAGAAACAAACAAATCAGCTGCTGGATTGTCTTGACATGGCATACTAAGCTGAGACCGGAACTGCTGTAGCTACAAACCAGGCAGAGACGATGATGATGAGCAGGGATTTGCAGTAGCGCCACTTCGTGCGGCAGCAAGGAGGCTCCGTTCAAAGCAAAAATGTCGTTCAGCAAGTAGAACCATGCAATGGTCAGAGTCGGTGCATGGTGCTCTCGATCAAGTTGGCTCAAGGAGTGTCCGAAAAATCAGACGAGAGGTTACAAGGCGTCCGAACTTTCGGAAGTTGGTATACATTATGGTCCATGGGGAGAATGGCGGTGCCGTGAAGCAGACCGAGTAATGAAGTCCGAATTTTCGGAGTCCGGAAAATCAGTCGGTGACTGTACCTATACCTATGTGTCTATGTATACCTAGGTGCAACAGTGTTTGCTATGATCTTTGCAAGAATTGCTGTTGCCCGTAGATGCCCAACATGTCGGGTGTCAAGTTGTAAAATACCTTGCAAAAGTGATCTACGGAAAAATACCGCTTCTGCTATATTTCGCTTTTGAAAGAAATTTTGCGGCTGCTGGCACCTACCTTAAAAGGCTTTATATGGTCTTCGCATGGCCAGGGCCTTCTACTTTTGTGAGCTTGCTTATCTCGAAATTTACCCCGGTTTTTATAAGTTCAAGTTGGCGGGATCCCTAGTCTCCTTTAACGTGTACCCAATAGACCTTACATAGGGGTTTTGGCATTTCCTTGCCATCTAAATGCAGCCATTGTGGCCGGGATTCAATCCCATACCCTCTGCCTGAGCAGCGCAATGTCAAAGCCAGTACACTACGGTATTTTGCTGGCAGAAGGGTTTAGTTTCTGAATAATTTATTATCTCAACCTGTCGGTGTTGTTTTTAAAGGTATTTCATGTTTGTATTCTGTTGCTTCAATACTAGTAATTATTGCTAATCAAACGATGTGTCCACCTTTTTCCTATAACACTTGCTTCAATCGCCTGATAATTATGACAGCTTATTCTCCCACAGTAATCCATGTTCCCTTGAAACATAGGCATTGCATGAAACCACATATTTTTGAATAAGATTTATTCATTATCTTCTATCATCGGAATGCTGAACCTTTCTTATCTGTGGGAACATAGGCGAATTTGCCTATGTGCCAACCTGTTGCATGAGTCAAGATAAATTATTGGCTTTACTTTTTCAGGTGGCCTGCTCGCTCTCACCCAAGCAACCCACTCCAGCGGTCTTCTCTCGGCAGACTGGATGCATCGAAATACCGTTAGAAGGTCCAATAAACAGTGCTTGGGACATTTATGACATGCTTTTTTTTAAGCCGGATGACTTCAGGCTTAATAAAAGCTCAAGTTGGTGTACAGAAATACCTATGTAAAGTATACTTGTCTTTTTCACTTACAAGTACATGCCAATACTTTGCCTGACATTTTTCACCCCAAAATTACGCTTTACTGTGGATTTGTGAACACACCATTACAACAAAAACACTGCATTAAAACGAGTACAAGTAATCGAACAAATACTAAATCTGCAAGAATTACATTTGCATACTTGTAGTAAATATGAAAATGAGGTACAGTCTTCTTCAGGGTGCATTTTCTTGCAGGTCATACATAGAGAACGTACTCGTGGGTCATACAAAAATTGTTCATGATGTATCACATCAGTGTTGGTAGTGCTAATCAATTTATGCTGAAAATTGTGTTCATCTTCGTATCAAGCAATGTACCAGGTAAACCTACATGCGAAAGTGGCATTCTTGTTGCGAACATAATGCAGATCTACTTCTCTTCAATGCTGATCGCAAATACACAAATGTACAAAATAGGCTTAAGAGTAAATTATATTAAGCATCATCAATCCATTCTGAAAGGACCAGGTATGAATGCAGCAAAATATAGGTCTGAACAGGGGCAAACAGGTCTGGGTTAGATAGGACGGGATTAAACGGGTCAGGATTAAACAGGATTTAAACGGGTCAGGTTTAACAGGTCAGGACTGAACAGGATCAAACGGGGTCCCGTTCCATAACCCTATTTGATGAAACCCGTTTGAAAACAAATAGGATTTTCTAGAAGGGTATATATATATATATATATATATATATATATATATATATATATATATATATATATATATATATATACATATATATATATATATATATATATATATATATATATATATATATATATTTCATGACTCAGCGAACCGCGTGGGTCATGAAAATTTTCTACTTGGATATCGCAAGCTATGTAGCGCTTAAGGGGCCTACTGGTCTTGCAATGGATATATGCACCCTGTCTGTTCATAAATTTTGCTTAAAAATAACGTCTGCAAGTTCAAGACGCGAAGTTATTGCTTATGCTCCTCTAAACACTTACCATTCGCTTACTAAAGTATGAGGAGACATAGCATTTTGCATGGAAGACATACATTGATATTTGATGTCAACATTATAAATCCGTGTTAGAAGGACACTGCCCAGCAAAGCTTTCATCATAATTCTTATCACTCTGGTGAGTTGCTTTAATCAAATATGGCAACTGTAAAGGCCTTAATGGAAGAGAGAGGCGCGCATTTTGTGTGAAAAGGTTTGGCACTACTTTCACCGTTCTCTGAAATAGGCACCCAGAAACGTATTGGCTGTTAACACAACGGCGCATCGTGTATAGTAGATATATATTTAACGAATACCAAAACAGCAATCACATGAAAGAAAATTTCGTGTTGAAGATCGACAAGCAATCAAATGGAAGCGATGAAATGTGTCATAGTGACCCTCGGTAGCTTTCATCGACGATATGGCACACCCTTCCCGCAACGGAAGCAACCTACTGCCATTATGGCGAGGCGCGCATTGTTCGCGATACCCAGCATTTCACTACAACTTCGAACTGAAACAATGAAGTAGCTCTTTACAGCTCCAATTACAATGCCTTACAATTACAATTACAATTACAATGTGTCCATGGATGACTAAGACTATATTAAGCGCCATTAAGGAAAGAGACACTTGGTATCAGAAGTGGAAACAGCAAAGACATAATATGTACTATTTACAGCAGTTTCGTAGATCCCGCAATTTTGTCGTTGCAATCATTCGTATAAGGAAAAAAGAGTTTAACGCGCAACTAATCCGTAAGGCTCAGGGTAATTCTAGAAAGATGTGGGACATTATTAACAACGTAATTAGTGCGCCTGTGAAAAGGCACATTGCTCCTGACCGGATTGACACCGAAAAAGTTGATGAGTTCAACACATACTTCACCAACGTTGGGCCAGTTCTAGCTGACAGTATAACTCATCAGACATGTGATGTTAATTACCCGTTATTGTGCTGTACATTTTGCCTTAAACCAATAGAAGATACTCTAGTACAAAAAATATTAACCGATATGAATGCTAACAAGGCGGCTGGTCACGATGGCATTACTGTCAAAGTTTTAAAAGATAACGTTGACCTCCTCTTCCCTGTTCTTACAATCATATTCAATCTTAACATCGCACGCGGTACATACCCTGAAGCTCTAAAGATTGCTAAAGTATCTCCTATATATAAATGTGGTGATAATAATGACCCTGGAAGTTATCGACCAATCTCTGTTTTGAGTATTATTAATACCGTGTTTGAAAAGGTTATTTCTATTCAATTGAAAGAGTACCTGAGCACAAACAACATTTTAAATGAATCTCAGCATGGCTTCAGAACCGGTCGCTCTACGTCCTCAGCAGTGCTAGAGTTGTCGCAGCATATAAACGAAGCACTCCATAATAATGAATTAGCCCTAGTAATATTTCTAGACCTCAAGAAAGCTTTCGATACAGTTATTCATTCCATACTACTAAAGAAACTTGAATACTACGGTTTCAGTGCCAGTACTTTAAATTTATTTGCTACTTACTTAACCAACCGACAGCAGTTTGTTAAAATTACTAATTTTACGTCTTAGTGTTCTTTTGTTAAAACTGGTGTGCCACAGGGTTCTGTCCTAGGACCAATTTTATTTTCCTTGTATGTCAACGATTTTCCTTCAATTCTCACATCTGCCAAAGCTGTCATGTACGCGGACGATACTGCACTAGTGTTTACAGGCAAAACACTTCACGAAGTCATACAGATTGCTAATAAAGAACTAATCTGTGTTTCATCGTGGTTTGGAGCAAACAAACTTACACTTAACAAAGCTAAAACTCACTACATGATTTTTCATTCTAGACATAGTCATGTTAACAGTGCACCCCTGCAAATATATCTTGATAATAGCATTCTGGAACAGGTGAACACAATTAAATATCTGGGCGTGACACTAGACAGTAGTTTAAACTGGAAACCACACATTGATAATGTATGTTCGAAGCTAGCGTCAGCGTGTTATGGGCTCTTAAAGGCGAGGGCATGCTTCGATATTTCGGTACTGAAAATAATCTACTTTTCTCTCTTTCATTGTCATATGACATACTGTTGCGAAGCATGGTCGTCCACATTTAAAACATATTTGGATCCAATTTTGCGCTTACAAAAGAGAGCGGTGCGGATAATGACGTTTTCTTGTCCATTCGAATCCAGCAGTCATTTATTTTGCAGGTTGAAAATACTTCCCTTTACCCTATCCTCCGAAATGAAAGTTGCTATTTTAGTGAATAACATAATATGCCGCAATCACTCATTGTCGTTTAGTATATTTGCGATTCCTACACGAAATACTAGACACGCCACTAACATAAATTTCAATTTACCAGTTACCCGAAACACATTCGGTCAAAGACTAATTCAGTATCATGGTACAAAGATATGGAACGCCTTACCAATAGAAGTGAAGAGTGCCAGTAACTTTTTATTTTCTATAAAAAGATTATATTTCTCAAAAATTAGTTAAGAATGTTGCTTTGTGGTGATATTTTTTCTGTAACACTATTCTATTGTTGCACTGATGTATGTTTTCTTTTTTCCCTCTTGTTTCTCATCCTGTACAATTATGTATAATTAATATACATTTGTTCATCACTGTCCTGATCGCCGCAGCACAAACGCATGTATACCACATGGGCCCACACTAGCCTTGGCTATGGGCCCAACAGTTGTTTGCCTATGTTGATGTACAAATTCATGATGAATAAATAATGTCTAATGTCTAATGTCTAATACTCGAGGCACTACAGCGCAGCTTAGGCTGCGTTGAAATGGAAAATGCAAACACATTCTGCCTCAACATGTCTCGATCCTGCGATGCTTAATTACACAGACTGAAAACTATTTGCTTCGTCAGCGCATAAAAGAAAACCCCGCGTACCTGCCTCTTAAAGAAGACACCACAAGTCTCACATGAACACTTGACCTCCACTGGGGAACAATGATATCTGCAGTATGTGCAACACTACTAATGAATGGGCCTTCGCCTTTTTGCTGGCTGCAGCGAACCGGTGAAAAAGGCATATTTCACTCAAATATTTGAGCGGAGCCGCCTGTGTCAGTTTTCCAAACAGACTCATCATGTCTGTTTCTCAAGCAAGAAGCACCGGTAAATAGCTCAAGTGAGTTGAACGTGTAGCACGGACAGGGAATAAATATTGGCACATTCCTTTCCGTGTGCTGCAAAGAGCTGTAAACCTCAATCAGCTTTGGTTCAAGTTACCGCCGCTTAAATTTAACCAGTAAAGGGCGCCCTAATTTTGAGAACCAGTTAGAAACGCATGTGGTGCTGGCCGAATCTAAACTGCAGTGGTAGTTAAGTCCTCGTATTACCGCTTGAGGGTTTCTGTGAAGAAATAGAAAACTTCGATATTATACCGTGAACTATTCGTCGTGAGAAAACATGTTTTAGCGGGTTAAAATCAATATAAATGTTGTAGAAGTCATATATAGTCAGCGTTTAATTGTGACACGCATATTGCACCATGGTGGGTATGGAATGTTAACTAGATTCTTATGTGCTGTGCTTTTGCATCTCTGCTTTTATTATTCACGTGAGATACCACTGGAAAGTGTAGATCCGCGCATGAAAAACCCGTAATCGGCTTGTCTGAGCTCCCTCGGGCGGCACTATAGCGTTGCCTTCGAGAAATGTATTGTCGTCTACGAAATAAGTTCTTTGATTACATTTTCGTGAACGAAGACATCGTAAAATATATGTTTGAAAGGCCCGTCATAAGTATACAAGCATTGGGAATGAGAGCGAACAAACGGAAACACTGCAAAAGGCGTCTGGACACCGTCCGACTGCAGCAGACGACAGGCGCGAGTCCGTGCCCTGACGTCACGTGAGCGGCACTCGCAGCGCCCCTGTAGGTCGTTCTCGGGGCTAATAAAGAATTAACGTCCCACCCGGTTACCTGTGTTAAAGCAAGTGGCGCGAGAGGACGCTCTGACTATGCTGCAAAAGCAAATGTACACGAAACACACCCACGCACACGAAAAAAGAGAGAGACAAAAAAGAAAACTACCAATTCATATTTAAAGGCTAAAAAATCAGCAAATTAAAAACAGAAGCAAGCTCAAAGCATGCACGGCATGCACAAAAGCTTATGATTTCGTCGCCATCACTACAGTGGACTAGAATGTACGGTGGACTAGTGCACTGTACCGCCACGGAGCCCTGAAAAGCACGTGCATTCCGGCCACTGACTGGCACGGAGGAAGGAAACTAAGGAGAGGCCCTGACGCCACTCTTTGTGAAGCAAAAGTGAAGCCGGAAGTTGGCGTTGCTCATGGCGATGCTCCGCCTTTTGTGCCACCCTCCTCTCTTGTTTACAACTTTCGCGAAACCACGCCGCGCTGCGCGTGGTTTCGCACGCGGAGCGCGCGCGCCCACGCAACATCCGGCAGAGCACGGTGCAGGTAACACAGCGCGACAAGACACGGTGACTAACGCAAACCCGCCCACACAGCGCCTTTGCCACGGCACGAAACCTACCAGAGCAACAAGCGTGAGCGCTCAAAATCAGAACAACGCCGCCATTGTGGCCCAAAAGGCGTGGCCATACAGCAAAAAAAAAGCAGCAAAAAAATGAGAACCTACTACGTCATTTCCGCCACACTTTCCTCCTAGAGCGCGGAGGGGGTAGGGCCTCTCCTTAGTTTCCTTCCTCCGTGCTGACTGGCCACTGACGACTGTCGTCATCTAGCGGGAGAAAAATCAATAATAGACGCAAAGCTACCATGCACTGAATTTGGAGGGCGCTGGTTCCGGCAGCAGATTAACAGCAGATCAATCCTTGTTAGCCGAAGTAGCGCTCCACCATACAAAAAAGAGAGAGGAAAAAAATGAAATGGTGTTTTAGGGTGATGTCGGCGGTGAACATAATAAAATTATTGCCTACGCGAACGCAGAGATAGGAGGTGAGCTCCATACGTCGCGTATGAGAATGCATATGTACATGATGAGGAAGCGCGCGAAGGTACCGTGCAAGCTTGAGAAGTAAATAAGTGAATGTTCTTTGAAGCATTTCCAGTACTGATGTGGGCACGCTGAGTCTAGCTACACAAATAATCCGTACTGCAGTGTTTCGAGCACAACTTATTCTCAGCCTCGGCCGTATGACAAATTAAATTAGAATTGGGGTTTTAGGCCAGTTTCGTAGTGAAATAAATAAATAAATAAATAAAAAGCAAGCTTTAGCTCCACGGCTTCTATCTAAATACATGAAACACAGAAATCGTTTCCGTTTGCAACCACAGCAACAACATTGCCGACGTATGTTGCATTGAAAAGAAAAATTATATATAGTCATCCTTGGAAGCGGATTTTTTTTAGGCCAGGAATGTTTAAAAATTGCGAAAAATCGCAATTTTTTGAGAACCAAGCTACGATGTTTGCAACTCCGTAACTCAGCATTAATAAGTGATACCACAATGCTGTTAACAGTATCTGAAGGAAAATTTAAAGCGGACAAAATTGTGACGTTGTGCATGCTTCTCGAGTTAACCACTAATATGTGAGAAGAACTTTTGAAAAAACCCCGAAAAAATTGTAAGAAATTAATTTAAGATATATAAATATATATAGAACTTGTACTTTTACATGCTCTTACGGATTCAGTTTACAGAACTGTGATATCCACTTCTCCTGCAGAGTTAAGCCTGTTTCACATGATGCGATTTTGGTCGCACCGGAAGTGCGATTTCCGTCGTTTGCGACAAAAATCGCAGTCACACTGCCGAACCCCCACTTTTCGGCTGCGACCAACCGATTGGTCGCACAGTAGCACCGTCGCAGCTGTCGCTGCGATTTTCCGTCGAAATTGCGCGGACAGTTATTTTGCCAGTTTGTTTTGGGAAATGGCGTCTCGCTCAACAAATGCAATGCGCGAGAACGTGGATTGCCGAATTCGGTATATACGCGAAGGGATAATAAAAAACTGTACCGCAGACTCCATTCTCCCATTTCTATGCGTTCGTTGACAAGCTACGCAGCAAATGAAGTGCATTTTCACGCTTGATTCGTACAGCTTTGCGAGTTGTGAATACTGTGAGGTGTTTGATTCCCACGAGACAACATTATACTTTGGGGTCGTCACAATTTTATTTTGTTGAGTGACATACAAAAATCGCGTGCAAGGAGCAGCTTACATAATTTCAACCTCGGCAAGGGCAAATGAGAAGACAGCAAAGTACCCAAAGTGTCAATGCTGTGCTTAACGCAGTGCCATTCAGTTACATTTTCTTGTCGATTTTCAAGGGTGAACTTCCCGATGCATCTTGAAAGGTTAACTTACCTCACCTACTTATTAAATTTGACAGAACAAACGTGTAGGCTGAAGTGACCAGGCGTCAGCACTCCTGATGCGAACAAGGAAAAGCCCTACTTTATGGTCATTTCATTTCATTTTATTTGGGCCCATTTACAAGCAAATGGAGGGGGCCAAGGTAAAAGCTGCTTATTGGCAGCTTGAGTGGTCCCTGGCCCCCTTTACATATTGGCAAACCGTTGGCAAAGAACACTTTCAGAAATAAAACACACAAATAGTTAGTTACATCAATCAAAGGGAGTAATTACATTTCTTTCACTGTGAATACACGTGGTTTCATTGTACCATAGTGATTTAAATCGTAGTTTTCGCAAGACAGATGAGCTCCGATGGTGTCAAGGCATGGATGTCAATGCCGGCTCCTAGATAAGAATTTAGTAGCCGTGGCAAAGTGCTTGTGGCCATTTGATGGCCGTAATTTGTTCTGGAAAAAGGTATGAACCATTTTTCATGGCTGCGCGTGTCATATGTGGCTTTATACTCTTTTAAGTTTGCTATATTTGTTATTAAGTGGCTTCTACCTTTTAGCTGAAAGTAGTAGGTGCGTAGGAGAGTTTGTTTGTAGAGATGATGACTATTTGTTATGTTGTACTTTGTGAAAAGACCTTCGATGTGTGAGTCGTATGGAACATTTGCGTAACGCGTATTCTTTTTTTTTGCATCAGTAGTATTTTAGATATTGGAAATTGATGCTGTGCCCCATACAAGATGGCAATAATTTACATGCGAAGCAAAAAGTACAATAAATGATCAATTTAGCTTACGTTGGTGAAAGGTACCGATTTCGATGTAGTATATTTGTTACGCGGCTCAGTTTCTGGAGTTTAACATCTACGGGAGCATCCCATTGGAATGTGTCGGTAAAGTATACGCCAAGTACATTTACCGCGTGAACAACCTCTATATTCTCAGAGTTGTAAAATATGTTCTGGGTCAATGGAGTACACGTACCTCTTGTTTTAAAGATGACTGCTTGTGTTTTATTGGGGTTTAGTTTTAAAAAGTTGTCCTGGCTCCATTTTGAGAGATCGGTTTAGAGATTGTTCGCTGCACCAATTAGGCCTGTATAATAGTTGTTTGATAAAACAAACACTTCTATCATCTGCGTAGTTTATGAATTTCGCTTCTCAGTGGATAATAACTATGTCGTTTAGCTAGATGTTAAATAGAATGGACTAAGGATACTTTCCTGGGGGACACCTACTTGTATTTGTCGTTTAGCTGACATGCTAGTGTTTATAGACACATATTGCTGCCGATTTCTAAGGTAGGATGTCATTAACTGAAGAGGAAGGCCTCTGATGCCATATCTTTCGAGCTTAAGTATTAGGAGGCCATGATTTATACAGTCGAAAGCTTTTGTGAAATCTATGAATAGACCAATTACAAGTAACTTATTTTCGAGGTTGTGCACTATATATTCTTTTTGTGCTACAAGTGCTAGTTCTGTGGATTTACCTTGTTGAAGACCGTGTTGAGCGTCTGTTATTAGTTTATTTTTCTTACTGAAAGATGTGAATTGGTTAAGAATGATTTTTAAGACCTTTAAACAACTGCGGGAGAATAGATGTCGGACGGTAATTTTTGATATCGAGCTTGTCACCTTTCTTATATAACACAATTACTTTTGCAATTTTCATTTTTTCAGGAAAAGTACCTGATGTTATGCATAAGTTATAAATATAAGCTAACACAGGTGCAATGTCACAAATTACGTGTTTGATAGGTCTTACTTGGAGGCCATCAGCATCGCAGCTGCATGAATTTTTCATTTCGAGAAAAACTGAACAAACCTCGATAGGGGTTGTCGCTTGAAAAGAAGTAGTGTCCATAGTTGCAGGGAACTGAAATGTATATGGCGGGCTTTGTAATGAATGAGAATCAGTGTCTGTAATGTAATCATTAAATACTTTAACTAAATGATCTCCGGTTAAAAGGTATCCGTTTAGAGAAACTTTCTTCATAGTTTCAGTGTTTTGTTTGCGTCCCATTAGCTCATTTAACGTGTTCAAATCATCTTTATATGTCCCTCGGATGAAGAAAAAGTACGTAAATAATAGCAATTTCTTGTATTTCTTAGCTCTTCATTTAATTAATTTCTAAAAATTTTGACGCATTTTAGATCCTCGCCGTTCCGAGATTTTATAAACCTGGCATAAAGTTTATCTCTTTTCTACATTTTTTTAGAAGCTCTTCGGTGATCCAAGGTTTCCGATAAGCTTTGTAGTTTCTTTTCTTGTGTATGAGATGTTGCGCATAAACAACTGAGAATTTCTTTAAGAAAATGTATACTGGCTTAGCCTCCTTTTTTTGAAAAACCTTCTTCCAAGATACTTCTCTCAAGGCATCTTGAAAGGCAGTTAATGTGTATTCGTTTATTGCCTGAAATGTTTTTTCAGTGTTATCTTTTTGGGATACGTTTGCTCTTGTGTGGATAAACATGGCTATTGGCATGTGGTCACTAAGAGGACAGTTTAAAACTCCACTAGTTACGAAGAATGGATTATAGTTCGTTATAAAAAGATTAAGAGTAGTTTTCGTAGTTTCTGTTATCCTTGTGAAGGTTTCAACTTATTTATACATCCGCTTGACACAAAAATTCTTTGAAATATCGTTTTCCTAGCACCATCGGAACTCATATCAACGTTGAAGTCTCCTCCTAAGACCACTTTATAATTGTTTTCTGACGCAAATTCTAGCATGCACTCTAAAAAAATGAGAAAAGGTTCCACTAAACCATCCGGCGGGCGGTAACATACTGCAAAGGGTACACCCGGTGTTCGGACCTACAACATTTCACATTTTTCGGATATACAAGAATACTCGGCTAACAGTTCACATGTTATAGAATCATCTATCGAAAGAGATACTCCGCCACCGCGACGTGAGATTCGGTTTTTATGAAATGTTTTTCTACGAGGCAGGCGAAATACATCATCAAAGCCATAACATGTTTCGCTTAGTATGTCTACATTGCGCTGACTATGTATATCAGAAAAAAAAAATGTATCTATTCACATGGCTTGCTGGAGACTGACTGAATGTTCATATGTATGAAAAACAGTCCCTTCTTTTGAGTGGCCAAGGACCTGAACCAATCCTCCTTGCCAATATATCCCAACTGATTCATTTCGTCTGTCAGGATTGGGGGCTCAATCCCATCGCTCGTGATCCGTTGTCAAGATTGGAGTCCGGCATGAATTAGAAGGTAGCTGGCCCATGCCGTCGTCCAACTTATCCACGCTGAGGACGTTGATGAAGGGAAGAACTGCTTCTCATCGAGAACGAGGAATATGGGTTTATTTACAGTATTTAAATCAGTCTAACATGACTGCTTAAGAAAGAGTGTCAGTCGAACATGACTGCTCAAGAGAAGTGTATCGAGCATTCGCACCACAGCAGTTTTTAAACACTCGGTCCGCCGGCGATACAAGGCGGCGAACGTTCGTGTGTCATCGCAAAACTAGCTGCCTCCCGCAGGACGGCCTACACACACAAAGGCACACACATTCCCATGTCCGGAGCCGACGTCCTAGGGGAGCCGTTCCGGGTAGCTCGTTGTCTTGCGTCCCGGACGGCACGTGGGGAGCAACAAAAAACGGCTTTCCCGCGGCACCTCGCACACGCGTAGCAGATCAGGTCCGCGCTGGGGAGCTCAGGCACAATAGTTCGCCCGCCGAACTCGTTCCGTCACAACGGCGATTAGGCTAGAGGATGGCAGTGGTGTCAGCACAAAGCCCGCTTCATCGAACGCATCCTAGCTGAAGCGACGGAGAGTGGGGGATGCGCGTCTTGTTCCCCAGTCGTAACTGGGTGGCAATCTTGCATTGCAGCTGTCCATTCTTAACACGTCAAAGAGTCAAACGATAGCAACAAGAAGTTGGCGTTCATTCCAATACAGCACGAAGATCGTTTTAACTCTTAACGACAATTGCCGATTCACTGTTTGCTCTACGCAGGAGAACTTTTCCATTTGAGTGCCACACGAATTTGAGTACCACACGAATGGGCCTCCTTTGCCCATTCTTCGGCAGTGGCAAAGAGCTTCCTCGAGCGAGAGGTTAGGTTTTCGTTAATGAAGATGTTGCCCTGGTTGTCCCCTAAGGCTCGCTTTTTGGCAATTCATGCATCCCTCAGTTCCTGCCGTGCAAGGCGGATAATAATTCCTCGACACATCTTCCTCAGATACAGGTTGAAGTTCAAGCTTCTTTGCAAGACCATTTACATTTTCGCGTAGGTTTTCCCTGTCAGTCTCAGGTACACCATGTATTTCAATGGTAAGACGTCTACTATGTCACTCAAGTGCATCTATGTCGGCCTGAATCTGATCGAGCTCCCTAGGAGAAGCGCACTTCTCTATTTTTTCTACTTTCCGTTTAACAGCGTTTAATTTTTTTTCGTGGCTCTCAAGCCTTCTTTGAATTTCATCAAAGTGATCGGAAAGTGTTTCGATGGACAGTTCGATCCATCTACCTTGTGTGGCAGACTAATAAGCATGTTTAGTTTTTGGTCCATTTCAGCAAGTTTTTTTATCTCATTTTCATTCTTACACGCTTTGGCAGAGGAGGAGCTTTTACTTCCTGCAGGTTTGCAAGTCTCACACTTCCAAAACTTTTTGAAGTGATCTATTTTGCCCTTAACGGCACTTTCGGCAACGGCGGAGCAGGTACCGCTATGATACGAAAATTCCCATTGTGAACAAGTCAGAAACAATTCGCCTTCATCTATCACAGAGCGACATTCACAGCAACGTGGCATAGTTAGCAATTGTACAGGTCTATGGCTTTCCAAAATAGGACAATAAAAACAAATTAACACGAATTTCTAGATTGGCTGTAGCGGAAAGCGCGTTGCAAGATGAGTAATGTAGAGGAAGAAACCAACCTAGGAAACACAGAAAGCACGATAAGTGCCGTCTCCTTTGCGCTCCACCGCCACAGCCAATATGATAGGAAACACCCACGGCTCAGTTACGAGCTGCGCTTCGTCGACGACGATGGCACCACACGTGGTCCCGCTTGCGAATCAAGGCGCGAAGTTCAAATGTCTGCGTTAGCAGAGGTGATGAAAATACTTTTCGCAAATAGCCTAGTACTGAAGATGGAAGCAGCTTGGCAGGACCAAGAAAAGTTGTACTACATGCCTGTTGTAGTAGCGTTGGGTCCTGTTAGGTATGGCCGCAGGCCAAGGGCGATACGTCATCCCCCTACCTTATACTTGGTTGGACGCCAAGGGCCATAGTCATCCCCCTACCTTCTGCTTGGTCGGACGCCAAGGGCGATACGTCATCCCCCTACCTTCTGCTTGGTCGGACGCCAAGGGCGATACGTCACTCCCCTACCTTCTACTTGGTCGGACGCCAAGCGCGATACGTCCCTCCCCAACCTCCTACTTGGTCGGACGCCAAGGGCGATACGTCATCCCCCTACCTTCTGCTTGGTCTGACGCCAAGGGCGATACGTCATCCCCCTACCTTCTACTTGGTCGGACGCCAAGGGCGATACGTCATCCCCCTACCTTTTGCTTGGTCGGACGCCAAGGGCGATACGTCATCCCCCTACCTTCTACTTGGTCGGACGCCAAGGGCGATACGTTATATCCCTACCTTCTACTTGGTCGGACGCCAAGGGCGATACGTCATCCCCCTGCCTTCTGCTTGGTCGGACGCCAAGGGCGACGCGTCACTCCCCTACCTTCTACTTGGTCGGACGCCAAGGGCGATACGTCATCCCCCTACCTTCTACTTGGTCTGACGCCAAGGGCAATACGTCATCCCCCTACCTTCTGCTTGGTCGGACGCCAAGGGCGATACGTCATCCCCCTACCTTCTACTGGGTCGGACACCAAGGGCCATACGTCATCCCCCTACCTTTTGCTTGGTCGGACGCCAAGGGCGATACGTCATCCGCCTACCTTCTACTTGGTTGGACACCACGGGCGATACGTCATCCCCCTACCTTCTACTTGGTCGGACGCCAAGGGCGATACGTCATCCCCCTACCTTCTACTTGGTCGGACACCACGGGCGATACGTCATCCCCCTACTTTCTACTTGGCCGTACCCCACGGCGCCGAAGAGGTCGTTCACCCGACCTTCTCCCAGGATTCGTCGAAAAGAGGATCGACTTCTCCTTCCCGTGCTCGGTAATGCAGGAGGAGGGGCCCTCTCTCTGTGCCTGTTACGTGTCATCGACGGAAGCAAGATCCCGCCCACACTTGTAGAGAGCCTATTTAAGGGGCTCCGAAATGTACTTTTGATATACTTCATACTTCATGCTCTTCTTATTTTCTTTCAACTACCTTTGAGAAAACAGTGCAAATTTCGCACTAGCAAATCGTCTCGCCCTTGCTCGGTCGCCATGGTCTACCGGATGCCTGCAGCCCGCCGACAATGCCACGCTAACCAATAAGTAATGTCGGTCGAGCTTCGATAGGCAGGCGCCGCTACTTCTCGGCAGCAGTACGGTACGCTACCCTGGAGTACACAAGAAACAAGTTGCTAGCGGTGGGATCGCCCCTGAGGCGCAACAAACTGGTTTATTTATTTATTTATTTATTTATTTATTTATTTATTTATTTATTTATTAATCATACCCTCAGGGCCATTACGGCATTATAGAGGGGAGTGTTTACAAGTAAAAACGGGTAAATTCAACAAACAGGAGTTATTAGTGCAGAAAATTATGTATATGAATATGTATAAACAAAACTATTTAACAAATGGCACCTAGGTATACAATGTTAGCTAAGGCATTTGTGAGTACAGGTTGAACAATATGAAAAAAAAGGTTCCTAGTTATACAGTGTTAGCTATGACATTCTTGAATAATTGGTGATCTGCGATAGTGGCTATCGAGGCGGGGAGGTGATTCCACTCATTGGAAGTGCGTGGTACAAATGACTGCAAAAAAGCGTTCGATCTGCAAAATGAAATGTCAATCTTATGAATGTGGTCTAGTCTGGGTGATACATACGGAGGCGGAGAAATAAGTTTGTTGCGTAGCAGCGGGTGATGAAATAATTTATGAAAAAGGCACAAACGGAACAATTTTCGACGTGATAACAAGGACGGTAGGTTGAGGCTAGATTTCATGGCACTGATACTCGCGGTTCTGTTATAGTTAGAAAGAATGAAACGAGTAGAGTTATTCTGAACCATTTCTAGCGAGTGTATTAGGTTTACTTGACCTGTATCCCAGATTGAAGCAGCGTACTCAAGTTTAGGTCGTATTAGAGTTTTATAGAGAATTAATTTTAAGGAAGAAGGTGCTTTGGAAAAGTTGCGTCGTAAGTAACCTAGCATTCTGTTAGCGTTACTTATTATATGGGTGATGTGAGTATTCCAAGTAAGATCAGAGGTGATGTGAAGGCCAAGGTACTTGTAAGTTGTTACCAATTCTAATGGAGTGTTATTAAGGGAGTACACAGGTGGTTCACTGGTAGTTCGAGATACACGCATGAATTTACACTTGTTAACGTTTAGTTCCATTAACCATGAATTGCACCATGCAGAAATGGCGTTAAGGTCAGCTTGAAGCCTGGTAACATCCTCGTCGCGAGTTATTTCGGTGTAAATTACGCAGTCGTCAGCAAATAGGTGAATTTGAGATGAAACACAGGAAGGTAAGTCGTTAATATATATGAGAAATAGGAGGGGTCCAAGCATGGAGCCTTGTGGTACACCTGAATAAACAGGACTCAGATTAGATGTTGCTTCGTTAGCTGAAACGAACTGTGAACGGTTAGTGAGGAAAACTTCAAGCCAGTACAGAATTTTAGGCTCAAGGTTTAGTTGTTGCAGTTTGTAGATTAATAAGCTATGGCACACTTTATCGAACGCTTTTGCGAAGTCCAAAAAATTAGATCTGCAACTGAAGAGTGGTCAAGCAATAGGTTTAGTTTATGCGTGAATGATACTAGTTGGGTGTCACATGAGTATGTTTTGCGGAAGCCGTGTTGAAACTCAGAAAAAAAGGAGTTTTCTTCTAAGAAGTTGGCGATATGAGAAGACAGAACATGCTCGATAATTTTGCATGGTATACTCGTTAAGGAAATAGGCCGATAGTTCAGTGGGGAATGTTTAGTACCTGTTTTGTAGAGTGGAATCACCTTCCCCACCTTCCAATCAGCAGGCAGTGAACCATTGTCAAGTGATTGCTGGAAAATCTTTGCAAGAATAATGGAACAATATATGCTAGTGTTTTTTAGAAACTTAGCGTTAATTAAGTCACAGCCAGGAGCGGATGAGAGTTTCAATGAGGCGATTATTTTTTCTCTGCCAACGGGTTCGATTATTAAAGGGTGCATTGCGGCGTAGTCGTAAGATAGTGTAGTTGGGCGTGTTACATGAGCGTGTTTAGAAAAGTTACGCGCAAAAACGTCATTTAATACAGATGCGCAGAGGGGTAATCCCACTGCTGTCTGCTTCCCACTGCTTCAGGGGTGATCCCACTGCTAGCAGTTGAGCTTCAGGGGTGATCCCACTGCTAGCAGTGGGATCACCCCTGAAGCTCAACAGTTCGCAGCCAACCTGGGCAACACAAAAAGCGCGATAAGTGCCGTGTCCTTTGCGCACCACCGCCACAGCCAATATGAGGTCTTCTTCTTAATGAAGAAGGATCGTAATGAATTTTGTATGATAATATTAACTCTGTGGCTTGAGTAAACAGTGTCGTTAATTTGTTTTCAAACACTTCATGCACGTTAAGTCGCATCTCTTCATTGAATAATTTTTTTCTTGCACAGAAACAAATACACATTGCATATGTTGTGGACTTTGTATCCTTACTTCACCTGTAATTAACTCGACAGTTAGTACATTAAGTAAATTATTCACTTGCTATACTGCAGCAGTGACAACCCACCTTGCGGTACCGTTATGTAAAACTCGCGCAACAATGCGAAAAGCAGGTAAACAGCCTGTTCTTGTGGAGATGAAACAGTAGAAGAGAACACGTTAAAGAAAAGCAAATCAAAACTTGGCAGCGAAGTCAGCCAGTTGCATCCCTGCCTGTGAATTTTTTAATCTTTTAAGTTCAAACGGTTCTTGCACGTTCACAGCTGATCGAGTATACAGAAATAGCCATGCCTTACATGTTTCCAATAACAGTTTCGAATAAGTTTGTGATCACATATGTTAGGGTTGTAATGTTTGGGGTCGGGCGTGAAATAGATGGTAGGTGGCCCACGCCGTCGCCCAACTTATCAACGCTGAGGACGTTGTTGAAGGGAGAGACTTGTACTCTTCAAGAACGAGGAATATAGGTTCATTTACAGTATGTACATGAGAACGTTACAGTTCATCAGTCTAGCATGACTGAAAGAGAATGCACCCTCAGCAGCCGTGCAACAGATGTTTATAAACACTCTTTCCTGACTAGATGCCTAGGTGAGGGAAAACGGCCGTTCAACCGTCGACCAATTCGGAGAGTTCAAAGTTATGGTAGCCGACCCACCTTTGAGGGGGAGCGTTTACACAATCGCTTCCGCGCAGATATCACTAACCACACCGATGTGAGAGGTTTTTCGTAGACACGGGTCTTGTCCTGAGCAGGCGCCTCTTGATCCCAGTTGACCCCGTTGACAGTGGCCGCAGCGTCTGTCCATTGACTGACGACTTCTAAGACCCGTGAGACGGTGCCGCAAGACATCTTCTTCCATGAGTTCAACCGCTTCAAATAGACCGTGACGGTGAAGGCGAATCCACTAACAATACCTGGTCCCATGACTGCGTGTATACATCTTGGCGCCGTTCGGTTGGGGACTGTCGCATTGTCGTCCTTACGAAGTGAGTCGTCGCAGCAGACATGGTGGCGCCGAAGGGCTGTAGAATCGGGGCATTGTTGTTTTCACAAAGTTAGTCATCGCAGCGGGCCAGGCAGGTTTCGTCGGTCGCTTCTCGTCTAGTTCGCCAGCCTCCGTAGGCCTGTCGTAACAGCTCCTCCATGGCCCAGAAAATCTCGACTGGCTTGTGTTGAAAACCACTGGGCAGGAAGAAAGTGGCTGGTGGCAAAGGGGAGGGGGAAATCCCTTGGCTTGCAGCGACCAGCTGTGAAATGATGGCACCGCTCCAAAACCTCCAACAAGGACAGCCAACTGCAGAATGAACCCCACATCAGGGCTCTGCGCCGAGATGATGTATCTTGGATCTCAGTTTAGACCCGCTAGGCTTGAAAAAACATAAGTGCAGAAACAACAAATGCTGTATTTCGCTACGCCAATTTGGAAGGAATTTCGTGCTGACAAATTGGGCAATTATGGATGCACGCCTGCTAACTGAGAAGGGATTTTCTTGGCTTAACAAATTTAACAATAACAACCCCAAAATCTAAGCGGGATCCCTAGACGCAGAATTCAAATTAGCCTGCTCAAACCATCCGCATTGCTAGGCAACTTTCCCTTCTTATATCTAACGGAGAAGTTGTACTCTTGGAGAGTGAGGCTCTATCGGAGTAAGCGGCCATTTGTGTGTGACATTTGATTGGGCCACGTCAGAGAACTGTGGTTGGTCTCGAAGATGAACCTCGCTCCGTACAAGTAACGTGACAACTTCTGGGCTGCCCAAACCATACAAGCAGTTTTCTTCTCTGAAGCGCTGTAGGCTTCCTCTCTTACAGTTAGTTTACGACTGGCATAGAGGATAGGATGTTCCTCGTTATCGTCGCCAACCTGACCAAGTACCACGCCCATACCTCTGTCGCTTGCGTCGCATTGAACTATGATTTCCTTTGCGTAGTCCGGTGCGCGAAGCACAGGAAGGAAAACTAATAGCGTCTTCAAATTTAAAAAAAATTAAATTATGGGGTTTTACGTGCCAAAACCACTTTATGATTATGAGGCACGCCGTAGAGGAGGACTACGGAAATTTTGACCACCTGGGGTTCTTGAATGTGCACCTAAATCTAAGTACACGGGTGTTTTCGCCCCCATCGAAATGCGGCCGCCGTGGCCGGGATTCAATCCCGCGACCTCGAGCTCAACACCATAGCCACTGAGCAACCACGGTGGGTAAATTTCCAATTTTGGAAAGCGTTTTGTTTGTCCTTATCCCAATGCACACTATTCGGTGCTCCCTATCGGGAGGCATCCGTTAAAAGACTTGCCACTTGCGAGTAATTCGGAATGTACGGTTGATAGTACCCCACAACTCCCAAAAGTAAACGAATGTCTGTTTTCGTGCCTGGCTGTGAGAATTCTCCAATCGTAGCTTTTTGAGATCGGCCGGCCGTCTCCTGCCCTAACTGATAACATGGCCCAGATAAGTAACCAGCGAGCAGCCAAACCTACACTTTTCCGCCTTCATCGTTAAGCCGGCTTACCTCAACCATGAGAACGCCTGTTGAGGTGCGATACGTGCAGTTCCCAGCTGTTCGAAAAATTTTCTACATCATCAAGATATGGCAAGGCGAACCCCTGGAAGTCTTCTAGGACAATATCCATTAACTTAGAGAAGCTAAATGGCGCGTTCTCCAGCCCGAAGCTGAGGTCGAGAGGGCGAAAAGTGTCCACATGCGGCATAGCAGCTGGCGCTTTCTGTAAGGGGAACTTGCCAGTATCCCGGCACGAGATTTATAGTTGAAATGTTTTTAGCAGCGCTAACTCTTTCAATTCGTTCCTCAATGCTGTGTATCGGCTACAGCTGATCCCTAGTGATGGCATTTAACTTCCTGTAATCAACACACGGACGAAGGTCCTTATGCATAAAAGAGGTGAGGCGTCCAGACAGGACACAAAACTGGAGACCTGGACAACACACAGGGCCCTTATTCGGGGTTTCTACAAGTACTAGCGCTGATGTGTAGTCGCTCTCAGCGGGCTCAATAACTCCAAACTCCAGCATGCGCTATATCTCTGCCTCCATAATTTCTCTCTGTCATGGAGACACCCTGTGGGGCTTTTATCACACCGGTACGGTTGATGTCAGCTCTATTTCGTGCAATATTAGTTCGGTTCTACCTGGCCGATCGCTGAATCTGTCAAGATATTCCCCTAACATCCCTTTTAGCTCACCTACCTGCTCGGGTGAAAGAGTGTGCGAGCTTACCGAATGTTTGACCACTTCTTCCAGGCTGATTTCAGAGTTGCAGGTTGCCTTATACTCATTAAACTCGGTACTAGTGTCATGCTGCTCCTTGACGGTACAGTTAACGACTCCGCTCCACTCTACGTATGGATTCGTCAAATTGCAGTGGTATATCCTCACTTCCTTCCTGCAACCGGGCATTTCCAAAGCATAGTTAGTATCTGAAAGTTTGTGCAACACTTTAACGGGTCCATCCCAGTGAACTTCAAGCTTGTTCGTTCTTGAAGGTTTGGGGATCATTACCTGTTATCCGGCGTTAAACGTACGAAGCCTCGCCTTCTTGTCCTAATAGAACTTGGCGTTCTTTTGAGCTACTTCCATGTTCTTTTCGACTAGTTCTTGGGTTGCACTTAGCCTTTCCAGCAGATGTATCACCTACTCTACCACTGTTGGACTTTCTCCTCTTTGCCCCCCCCCCCCCCACCCCTCCATATCTCTTAACATTCCTAGTGGCGAAGGGAATGTCCTCCCATACACTAGTTATGCCGGCGAGAACCCTGTAGCCTCATGAGGAAACGTTCGCAAAGCAAACAATGTGGCCGGAAGACAATTCTCCCAGTCCTCCTTGTGCACGTAACAGAGCGCCCGCAAAACTCGCTTAAGTACCGAATGCCATTCCTCTGCACTATTTGACTGAGGGTGATAGACGGAACTGTGTATCAACTTTACCCCGCATTTTTGTAAGAATGTGAAAGTCAGTGCGCTGGGCAATACTGACCCTTGGTCCGCCTGAATTTCGGCGGGAAACCCAACTCATGCGAATACTGTCAAAAGCGCGTCTGTTACTTGTGGGGCTGAGTTTTTAAAGAGAGATTGCTTCCAGAAACTTTGTAGCCGGTCACAGCATGGTAAACAAGTACCTGTAACCCCACATTTTTGGCAGAGGCCCTACTGTGTCTATCACAAGTCGTCTGAAAGGTTCTGTTGTTAAGGGCACTACTTCTAGTGGGGCTTTCCATGTTTCTCCTGGTTTACCCGAGCGCTGGCAGGTGTCGCATGATCTTACAAAGTTTTCTACGTCTCTTAAACAGCCAGGCCAGTAGTATCCCATAAGCAATCTTTCCTTTGATTTCTTTATGCCTAGGTGGCCAGACTATTTCCATAACAGAGACTCAAAAGGTCCTCCCTGTACTTCGTAGGTACGACTAACTCATCTATTATCCTACCCTTTCGGTCTCTGCAGTGCCGATACAACAATCCTCCTCTCTCTGGCATCATCACCTATCGCCTAGCAATGCCTTCTTTAGTTGTGTGATGCAATTTAGCTAAGCTGTCATCATTCGTCTACTCGGCTGCCAGAGACTCTGTGCACACGTAAGAGTTGATCAAAGTTCTTTGAGGCCGGTGATAGTAACGACCCTGTCTCGCTTGCGATTGCGTCAGTTGGATCCTTCTGCAGGCGTGAACTTTGACACCCTAGTGATCTGCTCTCATTGAGCTGGTCAGCTGGCACGTTTTCCTCAACCGTTTTTTCGTCCCTCGAGCCTAGCTCGGATATGGTTACTGAAGTTACCTCTTTTTCTATTTCCGCTGGAAAATGCAAAGGCTCTGCATTTTCAGCTGGAAAGCGAGCGATTTTACGAGCTTTGCCTCTCGTCAACGCCTGTACTACGCCCTCTCTCAGTTCAAGCCCTTTATCACACAGTAACTGATCCGACCGATTCGAAAAAAAATGTAAGGGTACTGGAGCGACAAAACATTTGCAAGCTGTAGCCTCGGTCACGAGCTCCCCGAACGGCCCACTGATTTTGACTTTGGCTATGGGCAGACACACGCTGTGTTGTTCTACAAACTGTTTGATCCATGCCACTTCTCCAGTGAAGTCATCTACCGTCACGTAAGACGGATGCAAAATGTCCATAGTGGCGGCACTGTCTCGCAGCACCCGGAACGGTTTGCCAATAACTTGCAGGTCATGAAAATATGGGCGTTAAAGTTCCATATTCTCGTCTTTTTTATCAATGTAGGGCAAAACTACGCTATGCTTTCAGCAGTTTGCAGCGATATGTCTCGGTTTGTGGGACTTATAACAGCGGATCGGTCTAACGGATTCGAACCTCCTTTTCTGCTCTTTTTGTACGGTTTCCCCGTTTAATTTCTCCTCGCACTTTTTTGAGGTCTTTTCCTCCATCGCTACAGGCTACAGTCGACTAGTTTGTGAACCCTTTTTGAACGGAAATGGTTTACGCGGTCCATTTCGACCATCCCAATTTCCTTCTTCGGTGTTCAGCTTTCTACGCGTTGCATACTCTTCGGCTAATGCAGCCATCCTTTCCACAGTGTTTACATTTCCTCGGTCTTGCACCCACAGCTTCACAGATTGTGGGATGCTTCTGTAAAACTGCTTTAGACACATGCATTCAATGATTTTGTCTCTGTCCTCGTACGCTTCCCCGCGTTTCAGCCACTCGACTAGGTTTGAGTTTAAGCCGTATGCAAACTCCGGATATCCCTCGCTATGCCTCTTGGATATACCTCTTATGCTTCTTCTTCTAAACCTCTGCCGAAAAGCTTCGGCTGAAAGGCGGTACTTTTTCAAAAGACTAGCCTTTTCAAAAGACGAGCCCATTGTCATGGGCTCGGTGGCACGAGAGCCATGACAACAGCCGCTTACCTGCGACGCCTTTTCGTTCTGCAGGTTCTGCTCTGGTGTGGCCCTCGACCACGCGACAACGGATGCGCTGGCGACATCCCGGAGGTCTCTTGGCTCCCGCCTTGGCCAGGCGCAGCAGATGACCTTGATTTGCCACACCGGACGAAGCGCACCCCACCGACATCACGGAGGACTGCTACATCGCCGCCCCAAGATCCGTTTCACGAGCCACCACCTTGACTCTCACAACTGCGCCCCTGGTTCTACCGTTACCAAGCCACCAGATAATGTCGCCCTTTACCCAGGACTATGTAAGTGTGACACCGTGCAGCGCGGCATTCTATGGGCTCGGTGGCACGACAGCCATGACAACAGCCGCTTACCTGCGACGCCTTTTCGTTCTGCAGGTAAATTATCAGTATTCATTGTATGGCCAACGAACTCGTTATATGGCCCTTGTTGTGCTGCCGAGCCCACAGTGTTGTATTGATATTGCTTTCGATTGTGCACGTGTCCTTCATCAACTACTAATACTATCCGGAGACATCGAGTTAAACCCAGGCCCAAGCACCCGTGCAAGCGAAACGCAAACATCCAGTGATATAATGACAGCACTGACTGAAATTCAATCTGGCCAAGCTTCACTACTAAAAGAAATGAAATCCCTGCAACGTAAGCTGTCCCATAGCGACAGCGCTATAAAGGAGATTAAAGACCGCCTTCTCAAAACTGAAGACTGCGCATCCCTGGTAGTAATAAAAGAACAAGTTCACAATATCCGGGCGCTTGCCGATCAAAATGCAAAAGATATATCATTGATTCAGGCCAGGCTGGACGACTCGGAAGACCGCGCGCGACGCTCAAACCTAGTATTCTTTGGATCAACAGATCGCGAACGTGAAACGTGGGCCGAGTCAGAATCGTTAATAATAGATCTAATCTGTAAAGAATTAAATATAACTGTTCAGTCGGTGGACATCGAACGTGCCCACCGTTTGGGCAAATTCAAAGTAAACAACAACAGGCCAATTATTGTAAAACTTTCACATTTCAAAGTAAAAGAACAAATTCTTTCACAGGGTAGGAAACTCAAGGGCACTGAATATAGAATTTCAGAAGATTACTCTCCTAACACTCTAACAGCTAGAAGGCGTTTAGTCGAATTCACCAAGACACAACAGAAACCATTAAAGCTCCGACATGACAAGCTAACTATTGGAAACAAAGCTTACACGTTTGACCGCAACGCCCAAGAGGTTGTCCCTCGGGCTTTAAACGCCTAGACCCCAGCAGTGCTAACTCCAAAAAAAATTGTTTTTCGTTTGTTTTTACTAACATTAGAAGCATTTTTCCGAAGCTTGACGCTCTCAGTAATCTTGCCGACACAACAGAGTCTGACCTAATTGTTATTACTGAAACTTGGCTTAATTCTACAATAGAAGACTCTGAAATATTGCCATTTCTTCCTAATTTCAGTATCTTCAGGCATGATCGAACTACCAAACGTGGTAGCGGCGTATTTATTGGCGCTCACAAGGACCTTCAATGTACTGAAATTAAGACATCGTCCTCCCTAGAAATTCTGTTCGTCCTGTGTAATGCCTCTTACCCACCCACAATAATCGCAGTCTGCTATCGCCCCCCTGGTAATGATCCTAACTTTGTTGCAGAATTCCACGAACCATTGCGTTCGGTAACTGAATTGCATCACCACTCTCCGATGTTACTGTTCGGTGATTTTAACTTCCCCGCCATATACTGGACTAACCTAACATCAGCAACTTCGCAACACAGTACCGAAAGCGATTTTGTTAACTCCTGCCTAACCTTTGGATTAATGCAACTTGTCACTGAACCTACACGTCAAAGCTGTAATTCTTCTAACATACTCGACCTCATTTTTGCTTCTGATCCTGACAAAGCTTATGCAATGACGCATTTGCCTGGTCTTAGTGATCATTCTATAATCCATGCATAGTACTCCTGTCAGCTTGCACAACCTACAAAGATAACCAAAGTGATCAAACTGTATGACAAAGGGAAATACTCGGCAATTAACTCGGAACTCGCACATTTTGCTGCTTCATTCCACACCAGTTTTTTGATGCGTTCTGTCGAAACTAACTGGCTGCTTTTTAAAAACAAAATGCTTGATGCGTTCGCGAGATACGTACCCGGTATCACCTTAACCGAAAAACAGTCATCCCCATGGTTTAATATCACACTAAAGCGTCTTAACAATAAAAAGAAAAGTTTTCTTCGCTCGGCTAAACAATTTAACAATGCAGGCGCACGGAATAAGTATTACCTTGCAGAAAAAGAATTCGAAGCTCTAGCAAATAAAGAAAAACGCACTTTTTTTCGCAAACGCTGCCGTCTATGTTAAGAAATAACCCCCAAAAATTCTGGAAGGTTATTAACCCTAATACATCCCAGCCATTACCTCTGTTTGATGATCAAAACCATCGTATTCCCGATTGCGAAATTGCTGAACAACTTAACCGTACTTTTTCTTCCGTCTTCACAACTGAACCTGTTAACATATTACCTCGCTTCCCTCTTTCGGATCATGCAGTCATGCCTGATATTACCTTTTGTCCATACGGCATTGAGAAACTAATTGATTCATTAAAACTTACATCATCGTCTGGCGTCGATGAAATAAATGTTAAAATGCTGAAAAACACCAAAACAAATGTGAGCGCGATGTTATGTGCTATTTTTCAGCAATCATTGTCATCAGGAGTGGTGCCGGAAGACTGGAGAGTAGGCAAGATTGTTCCAGTCCCCAAAAAAGGTCCTCCATTGTTGTGCTCTAGTTATCGCCCCATTTCACTCACCAGTGTTTGTTGCAAACTAATGGAGCATGTTATTTACTCTCAGATCGCAAACTTTTCAGTATCCAATAACCTCTTTTACCCAGCTCAGCATGGCTTCCGTAAAGGTCTTTCATGTGACACCCAACTACCTTTATTTTTTCATGATCTAAGCTCTAACCTCGACTTGAACGTATCTGCCGATGCTATTTTCTTAGACTTTGAAAAGGCATTTGACAAAGTTGCACACCAATGGCTACTGATAAAACTTTCCCGTCTCAAGATTAATCCATTTGTACTAGACTGGATACGTAGCTTCCTCACTAACCGACAACAGTTTGTATTTGCTAAGACACAGTCATCCAAAAGATCTTCTGTCCTTTCGGGCGTACCACAAGGCACAGTTTTTGGACCACTACTCTTTCTAATTTACATTAATGATCTTCCTACTGAGATCTCTTCTAACATTCGATTGTTCGCAGACGATTGTGTAGTTTATCGACGCATAACTAATACTTCAGACATGCATTTGCTTCAAGATTACCTAAAACGCATTGAATTATGGTGTAACAAATGGTTGATTTCTTTAAATACTAAAAAAAACCTCGCTAGTTTCTTTCCATCGCAGACAGCATCACCAATCAGGGAAATACACCATATACGGCGCCGAAATCTCATCCGTAGACTCGTATAAATACCTCGGCATAACCTTTTCAACTACCCTAAATTGGTCACATCATGTCATTAACTTAGCCAATGTCGCGAATCGAACCCTCGGTTTTCTCCGCTGGAATCTAAGACTTGCTCCCCCATCAGTAAAATTGTTAGCTTATGTTACATATGTCCGCCCTAAGTTAGAATATGTATGCTCTGTCTGGGATCCTCATCAACATAACCTATCTAATACACTTGAATCAATTCAAAACCGTGCAGGCCGGTGTATCTACTCTGAATATTCTTATCATGCAAGCGTGTCTGAACTAAAATCCCGTGCCGGTCTTACTAATCTAGAATCACGACGTCTTATTTCTAGACTGTGTCTTTTTCCCAAATTCTATCATACACCACTCCACACTTCAGCTATATTACCAGCTCATCGTCAGTCCAGCCGCATTAACCACAGCAAAGCCATGTATCCTACCCCAGCGCAGACTACCTCTCATCTACGATCATTTTTTGTGAAAACCGCCAGGGACTGGAACGGTCTGTCTTCCGACATCACGCACCACTCCGACACTCATCACTTCAAGGCTGCTCTCGAATCGCTGTTTTGTTAAAGCCCATCCGTCATGTAATACCCCATCTCTGCCGTTTTTGAGGTATAATAAATAAATAAATAAATAAACAAATAAATAAATTACATGCATCCTGCGCACTGAGTCTGGCGATTACTTCCGCGACCTAACACGGCAACATAGACAACAACCGCGTTGGCCATGTACTCGGATCGAAGTTAATCTTCTCGCAAGTCTTTTCAAAATTTCCTAGGACCAAGCCTATGTCGTTCCCGACCTCAAATGGCTGTAACAGTATGTCTATGCGCTATTATTCTGGCTCACTTAATCGTCCCAGAGGCCCGTGACTTCCTTGAGATAACTCCAAGTTAAAGTTCAAGTTGCATTTTTCTTAACTCGCGATCTTTCTCACGTTCCTCTCTGTCCCGTTCTTCTATTTTCCTAAAAAGTCGTAACCCAATTTCAATGTCCTCCTCACTGCCCTGTTCGGAAATTAGCTGCAACAATTCCGATTTTGGCATATGCTTGTGTACCTCTAGACCAAGTTCCTCACCAACAATCAACAATAAGTCTCTCAGCAGTGTCCTTAACTCCACGATTGCAGCTTTACTGCCTTGATCTCGCTCGCTAAACCTACCCAGGTAAACACAACCTAGCTATCAATCAACAATCCAGCTTCCCTACTGTTCTAAACAGAACAACCACAAAATGAAGCCTAGAGAGTCAAAGCAAGCACCAAGCACCCACCGCAGACACAGCACCGCGTCGCAAAGTCCGTCTCACCGCTGTCAGCCAGTTATGGTTGGGGTCGGGCATAAAATAAATGGTAGCTGACCCATGCTGTCGTCCAACTTATCCACGCTGAGGGCGTTGTTGAAGGGAGAGACTTGTTCTCATTGAGAAAAAGAAATATGGGATTTATTTACAATCTCTACATGAGAACGTTACAGTTCATCAGTCTTGCATGACTGAAAGAGCATATAACCTCAGCAGCCGCTTAACAGCTGCTTATAAACACTCTGTCATTCCTAGATCCCTAGGTAAGGGAAACGGCCATTCAACCGTCGACTAATTCAAAGCATGCCAAGACATCGTAGCCGACCCGCCTTTAAAGAGGAGGGTTTACACACTCACTTCCGCACAGGTTTCACTAACCACACCGAGGCGGGAGGGTTTTCGCATACATGGGTCTTGTCCTGAGCAGGCGCCTCTTGGTCCCAGAGTTGACTCCGTGGAAAGTGGCCGCCGCGTCTGTCCATTGATTGACGACTTCTAAGGACCGTGATACGGCACCGCAAAACATCTTTTTCCAGGAGTTCCAACGCTTCAAACAGACCGTGACGGTGACGGCGAATCCACTAACAATACCTCGTCCACCGACTGCGTCTATACATCCTTGCGCCGTTCTGCTGGGGACTGTCGTATTGTCGTCCTTACGAAGCGAGTCGTCGCAGCAGACATGGCGGCGCCGAAGGCCTGTAGAATCGGCGCATTGTTGTTTTCACAAAGTGAGTCATCGCAGCGGGCCAGGCAGGTTTCGTCGGTCGCTTCTCCTGTAGTTCGCCAGCTCCCGCAGGCCGTTCGTAACAGGGTGTAAACCCATATGACGATATCCGCTGTGATTACTACCTTTATAAGTAATGAAAGACCCTGCTACTTGCAATAGCATATCACCCTGGGATTTTAAACGAAATTTGTGCGCTTGAACAATACACAATCTGCGGTTTATTCAATGAAGGACCACAAGCTGCTTTTTTGCAATGACAAATTTATTCCAAGTTTTACATACATAGAGGCAAGAAAAGACAAACAAACTTGTAGACAACAATTTTTTTTTAAATTTATTGACCTGCCACTGTGGCTATAGCATTCTGCTGCTAACACAAGGCGAGGGGTTGAACTGACAACCATTAAAGTCGCATTTCGATGGGAGTCATGGGTAAAGAAAAGCTCTTGCACTTGGATTTAGTTCATCATCATTTATTGATTCTTTGAACTTCAAAATACTATTGCATAGGGGGGCATGCTTATGCAAAGTCTTACACCAATAGAAAGCAAAGGGCACATTTGTAAAACAAGCATCTTTTCTGATATTTCAAGTGTGTAAACATTCATTACATCAATATGTACTCTTCAAGAGCACTGCACAAGTAAGCAAGATTAGACATAGCAAGTACTCTGTCAGGAAGCTGGTTCTACAGATGTATAAGTGTCAAGGCATGAATGCTCATACTACATCATGCACACAGCACAAAGAAAACCTTCTTCAGTAGCTGTCCCTTCTGGCAGATATGAGTGGGCCATAAGCAGCAGAAACTCGATTACAGGGCATTGTGTAATACCGTTTATGAAAGAATGAAGAGCGTGAAGACGCTTTTAACAGTAGTACCTCATGCTACTCTGATAAGAGGAATGGTGTGATGTGATAACTTTATTTGGAACCCTGCGATTGGGAGGCCCGGGCCTGGGGCCGCCTAGATGGCCACTGAGAGCTGCTGCTCCCGTGAGGCCTCCATGGCTCGCTGGACGACCCAAAGTTGGTCTTGGAATTCTGAGCTGAGCAGTACGGCCGACCACCGCGCCCATAGATTTTCCGGGGAGACTGCCACTTTATCTTGATATATTTCACATCCTCACAACATGTGTTGAAGGGTGGCTCTAACAGACTTGTATAGCTTGCACATATCACTCTCGTATATATCGGGGTAGAAAGCGTTTAGCTGCACGAGACTCGTATAGGTTTCTGCTTGTAATCACCTCCAAGTAACGGACTCAGCTTTCTTCAGATTAGTGTGAGGCGGTGGCAATACTCGCTTCCGATTTTGATAGGATTTGGTAATATCGCTAAATCTTCTTAATACATCATTTCATCTCCAGATCTCCTTCTCCGAGTTCTCCTGCCCGATGGAAGTCACTCTTGGCTCTGCTCGAAGAGTAAGACCTCAAGCTTCGCGGAGTGCTACCTCGTTGAGGTTGATTGCGGGAAGGCCGGGAGTCATATGCGTTGGCAACCAGAGCAATTGCCTGCCGTTCTTCTCCGCATTGGAGAATTTTTCCTCATTGACTCTGATGATGTGCCATGCCTCAGGAGAGACCCTACCTTTTGCATTATTTCTAATGGCCGCTTGCGAATCGCTAATCATGTACTGAGCATTCGTGGAGACCAATGCTAGTACAATGGCTACCTCCTCTGCTGTCTGGGAATGTTTGGTATTAACTATATGCTTGTAAGGGATTTTTGGCTGTGGTCTACGAGTCAAGCTACGTAGCTATTTCTGTGTGGGTATTCAGCCGCGTCTACGAAGGTTGCTCTGTCATCTGACCCAAAGCTCGGGATCATTTTCTCTGCTCTACTCTTGCGTCTGCCATCGTTGTCTCCTGGATGCATGTCCTTGAGTATATTTGGTACTAGGAGTTTGTCACGTATTTCTCTCGATATCGTCCTCTTTTACTGGTATAGATTGTGGTAGTTCATTCCTAGTTTGCTTAGTATATGCCGTTCCGTTTTAGTTTGTGGGGGTTCCACTCTGCGTGCGGCTAGGGCTGAAGGCAAGCTCCGGATCTAGCCCCGCGCAGTCGCTTTGTGTTACTCCCCAACCCGTAGCCCGGGAATCGCGGCTACGTGGGGTTCGTACGAATAAAGCAACCAGCGGCGTCAACTGTAAGAACGTTTATTGCTACCGGCAATAAAGAACACTGGCATGGGATGTCCTCTCTGTAATAGTAATAAATAGGCTGGCCTCGTTGCCCGGGATAGTCAGGCAACGTGGTTCACTCACGGGTTGCGGCAGGTACTCCAGTCCGGCAGGTTAGGGGTCCGGCCTCAGAGGGAGCGTCTCTCTCGGTCGCGCTGTTTTGTACCTTTTTACCTGGACGAGGGGAATGTCCTCCTCGCCCATAAGCTACCCGCCCGCGAGTGTGGGCGGGTAGCTTACGGGCTTCCCTTTCATGCTCATGCTTCCCTTGCCTTTCCCCGATCGGCTTCCCTTTCATGCTCTCGAGCCGGTAAACAAGCAAGGAAACCTTCTCTCGAACTTGATACGGCCCGGCCCATTTCGGCGCTAGCGAGGCAGCGAATTGTTTGCTAGAATCGCTGAGAACGTGCTGGCGTCGAAGCACCAGATCGCCCACTTCGTAGCGGACGTTCTGATGCGAGCGGTCATACTGCGCCTTCTGTTGCGCCCTAGCAGTGCGAAGATTACGGCGCGCTTTGTGTAGAGCTTCCGTCATCTTGGCACGCAGGTGCGTCGCGTATTCAGCTCGTGCTGCCGGCGCGACCGATATTCCGCTGCGATCCGCGAGAATTCTATCCATCGGATTCGGCAGCTCTCTCCCCAGGTTGAGAGAAGAAGGCGCATACCTAGTCGAGCGGTTCACTGTCGATCGCAATGCAAACCCGATCTCTGGAAGGTAGGTATCCCAGTCCTTATGTCTTTCAGAGAACGCGACAAGCATGTGCTTAATGTTGCGATTGACCCGTTCAGTGGGGTTCGACTGAGCATGGTAAGTTGTCGTTTTCTTGTGCTTAATGCCAAGTGCAGCGCACGAGTCGACGAAAACCTTCACAGTGAAGTAGGACGCATTGTCCGTTATCAACTGCTCCGGAAAGCCAAATCTGGTGAAAACCTCGATCAACTTATCCATGATCACTCGTACCGTCAGTTTTCGCAAGGGGAAAAGTTCCACCCATTTACTGAAGTGATCTGTGACTACAAGCAAGAATTTGTTCCTGCTCGGTGTGGTGGGATACGGTCCCATGACGTCACACGCCGCGATTTGCCAGGGAGTCTGGCTGTCGATAGGCTGCATGAGGCCGGGCGGTCGTCTACCTCGGGGCTTCACGCTTTGGCACACATGACATGAGCGGGCGTAGCGCATCACGTCCCGTTTCATGCCTGGCCAGGTAGCGAGGCGACACAACTTAACGTAAGTCTTGGGGCCGCTCGCGTGCCCAGCGATACAAGAGTCGTCAAAGTAGCGTAGCAGTGCTCCTCGCAACGCGCGCGGTATCACCACCTTAAACGCCTCACTTGTGTCGTCCTCGGTGGGAATGTCCCTCAGCAGGAGGCCGTCGGAATTCAGCAGATACGAATCCAGCGCCCTCACAGCATTACCAACTGATCCCAAGCGCTTAGCACGGACAGCAATACCAGCTGCCTCCATGTGAGCGGCGGCCGCGCCACCCTGCTCCCGGAGCTCGTTGAGCACTTTTCGACAAAACGGGTCCTTCTGCTGAGCCGCGAACAGCTCCTCTCTGCTGAAGACGACTCCTGCGGAACCGACAACATCTGCGTGGTTCACGCTCTCGCCCAGGATCGACGGTTGTTCCGCCTCCCTTACTTGGGCCTCTCCATCGCCTCGGACTGGCGCTCGCGAAAGTGCGTCAGCTGCGGCATTGCGTTTTCCTTTGCGGTAGCGCACGGTGAAGTCGTAACGCTGCAGCAGCAGAGCCCAACGTGCCAGGCGGCCACTCGGCTCGCTCAAGCGCCTCAACCAAGTGAGAGCCATGTGGTCAGCAGTCTCAATCTTGAGTGCCACTCCATCGACGTAATAGTCGAACTTTCGCAGAGCAAAAACTATCGCGAGGCACTCCTTCTCTGTCACCGAGTAGTTCCGTTCTGCCGGCGTCAACGAACGACTCGCGAACGCAACCGGTCGGAGAGTGCCTCCGTGCTCCTGAAGCAAAATTGCACCTAAGCCTAGGTCGCTTGCGTCTGTTTGAATCACAAACTCCCTATTCAAATCGGGCAGCTGCAATTCGGCCGTGTCAGCGCGCACCTTCGTGAGGCCACGCAGTGCCGCCTCCTGCTCTTGACCCCAAGTCCACCGTTCGTCTTTCCTCAAGAGCTTCGTCAAAGGCGCTTGCACTGCCGCGCAGTCTGGAATGAATTGGCGATAAAAGTTCACCAATCCCAGAAAGCGCCTCAGTTCGCCGATATCTTTCGGCGACGGGTACCTCAGTATAGCCTCGAGCTTATCCTTACTCGGCAGGATTCGGCCGTTATCCAGCGTGAATCCCAACAGCGCTATTCTGCTCGCAGCTATCTGAGCTTTGTTCGCGTTCGGCGTGATACCCGCGGACCTCAGCCTGTCTAGGACGTCTCTCAAGTGGCGCAAGTGCTCCTCGAATGTTTTCGAATAAACCACTATGTCGTCCAGCTATGCGAGGGCATGTTGCCACTTCGCGTCTCCTAGCACTCGGTCCATCAACCTTTTATAAGTAGCGGGAGCTCCGACCAAACCAAAAGACATTTACTTAAATTGAAAGAGCCCCCGGTGAAAAGTCAAAGCCGTTTTCTCTTTGTCACGCTCGTCCATTTCGACCTGAAAGTATCCACGACTAGCATCGAGCGTTGTAAAGTACTTCGCCCCGCCTAGGTTAGACACTAAAGAGGAAATGGAGGGTAGAGGGTACGCATCCTTCTTTGTAACCTCATTCAGCCTGCGGTAGTCTACACAAAGGCGATAGGTATCGTCCTTCTTCGGGACTAGAACTACCGGGAAGCCCCATGGGCTGTTCGACCTTTCCACCACGCCTGTGTCGATGAGTTCGTCTAAGGCGCTATCAAGTGCTTTCCGCTTAGTCAAGCTAATCGGCCGAGGATTACATTTCCATGGCGCAGCGTCACCCGTGTATATCCTGTGCCTGACTAGCGTAGTGCGGCCCGGACGGTCAGTGAAAATCGCGTCGTATTCGTACAACGGCGACGACAGTCGTGCCCGTTCTCTCACCGGCATATCGAACTCTGACAAAAGCGGGTGCGTTACTCCTCGCAGAACAGTGGCGCACTGTTGTGCCACCGTGTCTCTCTCCTCGCCTGCGCCGATTACTGTTCACTCGCTTGGCTGTGGCCGGGTGTGGCCCACTAGCGCCGCGCCCGGAAACTGGCGTGTCTCCGCTGCCACGGGCGCTTTTGCGAAAAGCTTTAAAGCACCCGTTCCGTTCTCTCGGTAACCTCCGTTGCCGATGTCTATTACAATGCCCGACTTGATGAGAAAGTCTCGACCCAAAATAACAGGCACTGATAAACCCGGTAGATGTACGAGGCGTTGTCGCCTGACGCGTTTCTCCCAACGGATCACTAACCTAGCTGCACCGCTAGATTGTGCTGTGCCGGAAGCAAGTCGGAAGGTGGTGTCATTATCTCTCAAGCGGATATTGTTCTCGCGGAGATGATGCAACACGTCGTCACCAAATAATGAAGCGCTTGCTGCGGTATCCAATAATGCAGTGAATTTCTTTCGGGCTATCGTTAGCTCGATGAACGGCGCCTGTGAGTCCGCAACACCTCCTACGCGACCAGTCGAAGGCGCAAGTAACTCGGTACCACCGGCTATATTCGACATCGCCGCACGGGACCCAAGGTGGATCACCGGCGGTCTCGCCCGTTTACCGAGCCACGCGCTCGGCCTCGGCTCGGCGTGCGGCCGCAGTCACGGGCGATGTGCCCTAGTCGGCCGCATTGGTAGCAGTGGCCGCTGAAGCCTCGGTGGCCTGGGCGGCCGTCGCCCCACTCCAGCTCGTCGTAGCTTCCTTGAACTGCGTTTGGCGTGTGCCGCTCCTCCAGTCTCGCATCGGCCTCTCGTCCCTGTCGCGGCGCGCTGAGTGCGGCATTAGGCGGTGCTGTTCTCAGCGCGTAGGCGTACGGGTCCAAAGCGCGGTCTGATAACTCCCAACTACGCTGGCCCTGCTGCTCCGCGAACGATGCCGACGCGTCGACTCTAGACGAGTGGGAAGTGATCGCGCCGCCGTTCCACGCGCAGCGAGGCTCGAGTGACAGCGCCACGGGTGGAGGCGGACGGTATGCTCGCGCCGCGAGGATGTCCCCCTGGATGCGCTTCGCCTCGGCGGCGAGTTCGTCTAGGTCTGTAAACCTACATCCTCTGAAGTAGGCCGCGAAAGTGGGGTGTGCCTGCCGTGTGACACGCTCAACTTTCTCTGCATCGGTGGCGTGAGGGTTCGCGAGACGATAAAGTTCGTCCATCGCTCGAACATAATCCAGCAGGGACTCGTCCGGAAGCTGAGTACGAAGCTCCAACTCTCTTCTCAAACGCCACTCGTAATTGGGCGGAAGAAATTCCTCGCGGAAGTTCGCGCGGAACTCTTCTACCGTGCGGCATCGGTGTCCGGTCAGTCGGAACCATCGAGCCGCCTGGTCAGTCAGTGAAACCGGGATCACGCGCGCGACTAGTTCGGCGTCTGAAAGCCCGGTTGCCTGCTGATAATAGACAGTTTTAGTATAGCGTACGCTATACCATTGCGTACGCTAAAAAATAGCGGGTTGTCACTGCGCATGCGCTGAATGCTAAACGAAATAGCGGGTATAGCGGGCGTACGCAACGCAAACGAGTTAGCGTTAGCGGTTTTGCGGGGTTTGCGGAGTTTGCGGGAAACATGGCGGCGGTCCCGGCTGGCCGCTTCGAATTGAATTTGGCGTTGCTTTTGCAAAATGCACTTCGTTCGTAGCAAATGACTGTGTAAACGGCTTTCGCTTAGTCTCAGGCCGCTTCGGCAAGAGAGTATTATGGATAACCTCATGGCGTTTTCGAGATCGCTCCTCGTTTCGAACGAGTTGAAGCCTAACGAAAGAAACGTTCGAGATGTCAGCGCCACCTATCGCTCCGAACGGGAAATAGCCGCAACGACGGCATATGGCCTCTGAGATCCGAAGATCATCACCATCATCAGCCTAGTTACGCCCACTGCAGGGCAAAGGCCTCTTCCATACTTCTCGAACTACCCCGGTCATGTACTAATTGTGGCCATGTTGTCGTTGCAAACGTGTTAATGTCATGCGCCCACCTAACTTTCTGCTGCCCCCTGCTACGCTTCCCTTCCTTTGGAATCCAGTCCGTAACCCTTAATGACCATCAGTTATCTTCCCTCCTCATTACATGTCCGGCCCATGTCCATTTCTTTTTCTTGATTTCAACTAAGATGTCATGTACCCGCGTTTGTTGCCTCACACAATCTGCTATTTTCTTATCCCTTAAGGTTACACCGAACATTCTTCTTTCCATAGCTCGTTGCATCGTCCTCAATTTCAGCAGAACCCTTTTCGTAAGCCTCCAGGTTTCTTCCCCATATGTGAGTACTGGTAACACACAGCTGTTATACACTTTCCTTTTGAGGGATAGTGGCAACCTGCTGTTCATGATTTGAGAATGCCTGCCAAACGCAGCCCAGCCCATTCTTATTCTTCTGGTTATTTCAGTCTCATGATCCGGATCCGTGGTCACTACCTGCCCTAAGTAGATGTATTCCTTTAGCACTTCCAGTGCCTCGCTACCTATCGTCAACTGCTGTTCTCTTCCGAGACTGTTAAACACTACTCTAGTTTTCTGCAGAATAATTTTCAGACCCACCCTTCTGCTTTGCCTCTCCAGGTCAGTGAGCATGCATTGCGATTGGTCTCCTGAGTTACCAAGCAAGGGAATATCATCAGCGAATCGCAAGTTGCTAAGGTATTCTCCATCAACATTTATCCCCCATTCTTCCCACCCCAGGTCTCTGAATACCTTCTGTAAACATGCTGTGAATAGCATTGGAGAGATCGTATCTCCCTGTCTGACGCCTTTCTTTATTGAAATTTTGTTACTTTCATTGTGGAGGACTACGGTGGCTGTGGAGCCGCTATAGATATTTTCCAGTATTTTTACATATGGCTCATCTACACCCTGATTCCGTAATGCCTCCATGACTGCTGAGGTTTCTACTGAATCAAACGCTTTCTCGTAATCAATGAAAGCTATATACAAGGGTTGGTTATATTCTGCACTTTTCTCTATCACTTGATTGATAGTGTGAATATGGTCTATTGTTGAGTAGCCTTTACGGAATCCTGCCTGGTCCTTTGGTTGACAGAAGTCTAAGGTGTTCCTGATTCTATTTGCGATTACCTTAGTAAATACTTTGTAGGTAACGGACAGTAAGCTGATCAGTCTATAATTTTTCGAGTCCTTGGCGTCCCCTTTCTTATGGATTAGGATTATGTTAGCTTTCTTCCAAGATTCCGGTACGCTCGAAGTCATGAGGCATTGCGTATACAGGGTGGCCAGTTTCTCTAGAACAATCTGACCACCATCCTTCAACAAATCTGCTGTTACCTGATCCTCCCCAGCTGCCTTCCCCCTTTGCATAGCTCCTAAGGCTTTCTTTACTTCTTCTGGCGTTACCTGTGGGATATCGAATTCCTCTAGGCTATTCTCTCTTCCACGATCGTCGTAGGTGCCACTGGTACTATATAAATCTCTGTACAACTCCTCAGTCACTTGAACTATCTCATTCATATTAGCAAAGATATTGACGGCTTTGTCTCTCAACGCACACATCTGATTCTTGCCTATTCCTAGTTTCTTCTTCACTGTTTTTAGGCTTCCTCCGTTCCTGAGAGCCTGTTCAATTCTATCCATATTGTATTTCCTGATGTCCGCTGTCTTACGCTTGCTGATTAATTTAGAAACTTCTGCCAGTTCTATTCTAGCTGTAGGGTTAGAGGCTTTCATACATTGGCGTTTCTTGATCAGATCTTTCGTCTCCTGCGATAGCTTACTGGTTTCCTGTCTAACGGCGTTACCACCGACTTCTACTGCGCAATCCTTAATGATGCCCATGAGATTGTCGTTCCTTGCTTCAACACTAAGGTCCTCTTCCTGAGTTAAAGCCGAATACCTGTTCTGTAGCTTGATCCGGAATTCCTCTAGTTTCCCTCTTACCGCTAACTCATTGATTGGCTTCTTGTGTACCAGTTTCTTCCGTTCCCTCCTCAAGTCTAGGCTAATTCGATTTCTTACCATCCTATGGTCACTGCAGCGTACCTTGCCGAGCACGTCTACATCTTGCATGACGCCAGGGTTCGCGCAGAGTATGAAGTCGATTTCATTTCTAGTCTCACCATTCGGGCTCCTCCACGTCCACTTTCGACTAACCCGCTTGCGGAAAAAGGTATTCATTATCGGCATATTATTCTGTTCTGCAAACTCTACTAATAACTCTCCTCTGCTATTCCTAGAGCTTATGCCATATTCCCCCACTGACTTGTCTCCAGCCTGCTTCTTGCCTACCCTGGCATTGAAGTCGCCCATCAGTATAGTGTATTTTGTTTTGACTTTACCCATCGCCGATTCCACGTCTTCATAAAAGCTTTCGACTTCCTATTCATCATGACTGCATGTAGGGCCATAGACTTGTACCACCTTCAATTTGTACCTCTTATTAAGTTTAACAACAAGACCTGCCACCCTCTCGTTAATGCTATAGAATTCCTGTATGTTACCAGCTATTTCCTTATTGATCAGGGATCCGACTCCTAGTTTTCGTCTCTCCGCTAAGCCCCGGTAGCACAGTACGTGCCCGCTTTTTAGCACTGCATATGCTTCTTTTGTCTTCCTAACCTCACTGAGCCCTATTATATCCCATTTACTATCCTCTAATTCCTCCAATAACACTGCTAGACTCGCCTCACTAGATAACGTTCTAACGTTAAACGTTGCCAGGTTCAGATTCCAATGGCGGCCCGTCCGAAGATAACCCCGGCTAACTAAAATTGTAGAAAACGTGCGCTGCTTAGCGTACACTACATTATAGCGTATAGCGTACGTTATAGTTGCGTACGCGAAACTAAAACTGTCTAATACAGCAGAAGGTCGAGGTACTCACTTGCACTCGTGCGATCGTGGTACCCACTGTAGGTAGGCATGTCTACCTCAATCCGTGGTTGCTCGCTCTGCGACGAGGCCTTCATTGTGCCTTGCAGGGCCCCGGCTAAGCTCTGCATGATTTGCAACGCCTCTTGCAGCATTGCCTCGCTCGACGGCAAACTCGCGCCCCAGGGGCCGGATGCCTCCGCCGCCCGGGTCGAGTTATTTAGTGGCATGTGTGCCTCTGTGTCCGCGTCGCGAAGTGGCGAGAGGCTAGACGTGGTACGCCTCGTATCAAGGTTAACCTCTGTCCACATGGCATTTGTGCCAGCCTGACTGTTCCGCGTGAAACACTCAAAACCAAAGCTGCCGGTTTCTTCAGCAGCTGCCGCCGCGTGACTTTGCGTCGCAACATTTGACAACATGAACAAATCTGAGAGGTCAGACAAGCCAGCCGCCGTTGTTTGCTGAAACGTGGGTAGTCCTAGCGCCAACACACACCCGAAGACTAGCCGTGTTGCCGAATTCGATCCACGTTGGTAGCGACAAATGTGGGGGTTCCACTTTGCGGGCGGCTAGGGCTGAAGGCAAGCTCCGGATCTAGCCCCGCGCAGTCGGTTTTTGTTACTCCCCAACCCGTAGCGCGGGAATCGCGGCTACGTGGGGTTCGAACGAATAAGGCAACCAGCGGCGTCAACTGTAAGAACGTTTATTGCTACCGGCAATAAAGAACACTGGCAGAGGGATGTCCTCTCTGTAATAGTAATAAATAGGCTGGCCTCGTTGCCCGGGATAGTCGGGCAACGTAGTTCACTCACGGGTTGCGGCAGGTACTCCAGTCCGGCAGGTTAGGGGTCCGGCCTCAGAGAGAGCGTCTCTCTCGGTCGCGCTGTTTTGTACCTTTTTACCTGGACGAGGGGAATGTCCTCCTCGCCCGTAAGCTACCCTCCCGCGAGTGGGGGAGGAAGGGCGCGCGCGTGTCGCGAGAGCGAGGGAGAATCGGGAGAGGGCATAGTGCGCCTCTCCCCTGTCTATGCCGGTGCTCGACGCGACGGCGCGGGGGAAGATGGGCTCGTGTGCTCCCCACAAGTTTTGGTCAGTCGTTCTGTCTGAGGTGTTTGGTGTGCTCAATGAGTGCGTCCAGTGTGTTGTAGAGTCCTAACTTTAGCAAGAGATCCGTGCTCGTACTGATGGTTATGCCTAGTGTTGGTTTGTATGCCTGTTTTATCAGGTTGTTAATTTTAGTCTTTTCAGCTGCACACCAATTGTGGAAGGCTGCTATGTATGTGATCTGACTGATTACGAATGATTGTATCGGCCGTATGATACTTTCTTCCTTAATACCCTGGTGCTTGTTGGTAACTCGTTTGATTAACCTCATGGTGTTGGTTAGCTTTATGCCTAACTTCTTTATGGTTTCCCAATTTGTGCGTTTGTTCTCGATTACTAGACCGAGCACCTTGAGCTGGGTTGACTATTGGGATATTCCGCCCATTCTTGGTGTGTAGATTTATTTCCTCATGAGCCTTGTTTCTGTCGTATCCTTCGGGAGACCTGCCCCTAAGTGTGGGGCGGTACAAGAGAAGTTCAGATTTTTCTGCAGAGCATGTGAGGCCTATTCCTATGACGTGTTCCTTTACTGTGGTAATTGCAGTCTGGAGTCGTTCTTCTATTGATCTGTCACTGCCATCACAAGTCCAGATAGTAATATCATCTGCGTAAATTGTGCGATTCAGGGACTCTATATGATATAGTTTTGCGGGGAGTCCCATCAAGACGAGAATAAATAGCATCGGGGAGGTGACAGCACCTTGCTGCATGCTGCCCCCTCCCCCCCCCCCCCTATTGCGATCTCGGGCGACGTGAGCCCTTCGATGTAGATGACTGCTTTCCTATCTGATAGGAAGCTCTTGATGTAGTTATACGTCCGTTGCCCTAGTCCTATTCGTTCGATGTTTTCCAATATGGTTGAGTGGTTGGCATTATCGAAAGCCTTCTTAAGATAAAAACGCAAGATGGCCCTTGTAGAGCACGTTTTATAATCGATTATCTGATGCTTAATTTCAGGCATCGCATCTGGTGTCGAAAGGTTTTTGCGAAATCCTATCATTGTATCTGGGTATATACTATTATCGTCTAAGACGTTATCTACTCTGTTTAAAATTACATGTTCCATTAATTTTCCGACGCAGGTTGTTAGGGATATTGGTCTGAGGTTGACAATCTCAAGCTTCTTACCTCGTTTTGGAATGAGCGTTATCGTCGCTTTCTTCCATTGAGCTGGCACTTTTCCGTTTACCCAACAGTCATTTCTGTATTCCGTTAGTTTCGCGATCGATTCATCATTGAGGTTCCTGAAAATCTTGTTGGTTATACCGTCCGGTCATGGGGCTGATTTGGTGTTTAACTTTTGTAGGACCGCGCGGATTTCTGCCTCTGTGAGTTCTTCGTTTAATTTTGCGTTTGTATTCCCGTTGTAGATAGGATAGCTGCAAGGGGGTGCCTGTGTTAAGCATATCTGCTCTAATTCATTGAGAAATTCCTCTTCGGTGCCCTCATATGCGTGTATTAATTTAATAATGGCTTGCATGTGGTTTTTCATGTTTTTCTCATGGTCAAGCAGGAACTTGAGCATGTGCCAGATTTTGCCGGTGCTTAATTGCCTGTCCATGGAATTACATATCTGGTCGCATTGTTGTTTGGTCAATTGCTCAGCATGTTCTTCTATTTTTTGTTGAGGAGAGCTATGCGTTTTTTTAACTTTCTGTTATGCTTCTGACCACTAAGTCTATTCTGAAGCGACTGCTTAACTTCCCACATGTCGAGAAGTCTGCTGTCACATTTTTCATAGTTAGATTCAAGGGGCGCTATTTTTGTGGTGGCTTTGACGTCATCGCTGAGCTCCTTAGTCCATTGTTCTATGTCTGCGATGGATCGTTGCTGTGTCGTCTCTCGCATTCTGCGAAATAGTTCCCAGTCTACTAATTTTATCTGCCGTTCCTTGGGTCTATTCGGCCCTTCTCTGACGTGTAACTCTGATATGCGGTGGTCGCTAACCAAATATTCCAGTGTGTTGTGCCACGTTGCATTTTCAATATTCTTAGTAAAAGTTAGGTCTAGGTTTGTGTTTGTGTCCCTGTTTAGCGCTGTGCCTATTCTGGTTGGAGTGGCGGGGTCTGTGACGAGCGTGAGGCCTAATTGTTGCGAGTCGTTCCATAAGACCTTTCCTTTTGCTCCGGTACATAAATATCCCTACGTGGTGTGTGGAACTTAAAAGCCTCCTCCTATAACTACCGGATTTTCTCCAGCAAGTCTGAGTGTCTTCTGGAATAGGTTCTTGAATTTTTGTTTAAGTAGCGTGGAGTTGCTATAAATGTTGAGAATAAACAAGCGACGTCCTGTCTTCCTTGCGCCATGAGTTCCAATAGAATATTGTCAATGTGTGCTATGCCTGTGTTGCGTTGCACGCAAGTTATGTTTCTTTTTAATAGCGTGGTTAATGCCCTGATCTCCCCTTCGGCATACATATAAGATCTGTATCCTTTTAGCTTTGCGATCCCCTGTGTTTCCTGCAGAATTATGACGTCCGGTGCATCCTTGTCTTGTAAATATTGCTGCAAAACTGACTTTTTGTTTTCACAACTGCTACAATTTCATTGCCATATCCTGAATCCTTTTTTAGCGCGCCTCATTTCGGTTGCGACCATGGGAGGGAGACGGGAGGTTGGAGAGAAGCTGATCTTATATAATTATGTGGTTGTGAAGTGGGTAAGGATTGTGGGGCTTCTGGTGCAACGGAGGGGATTCCATTATCTGGTGACTGGTTTGCCTCTAAGATGTCTAATCTACTCATAATTGCTGCTATTGCTTTTGCCATTTGGTTCATCATTTCGTCCCATTTTTCATTTGACTTTTTATTTCTACTAGGGTGTTGTGAATATCGGCTAATGCCTTATCTACCACTGTGTTATCTTGTTTATTGTGAATATCGGCTAATGCCTTATTTACCACTGTGTTATCTTGTTTATCACTTCTGGTTTAACTAACTTGTGGGGTTTTACGTGCCAAAACCACTTTCTGATTATGAGGCACGCCGTAGTGGAGGACTCCGGAAATTTTGACCACCTGAGGTTCTTTAACGTGCACCTAAATCTATGTACACGGGTGTTTTCGCATCTCGCCCCCATCGAAATGCGGCCGCCGGGGCCGGGATTCGATCCCGCGACCTCGTGCTCAGCAGCCCAACACTCACTTCTGGCTTGGGCCTTGCGTTTGAGTGGAGGGGAGTCATCCCCTTCGTCCATCTTATTGTCCGGTATTTCTGATGGCTCTTTTGTGCTCGCGTGTGGAGCGGGAGTTACCTGATTTTTTTTCCTTCCTTGAGAATTTTTATTTCATCGCTCATACGTGCTAGCGAAATCCCCAACTGCGCGTTCTCGTGTTTTGGTTGCTTTATCTCGTTATTACTGGCAGTCTTCCCACCAGCCCCCGGGCGCACGCCATCGACCACGTCTGCCCAGCTCGCCGTGGTTGTCTGGTTTGCTGAAGAGGATTGCCTAGTTCAGGACCTGGATCTTGATCCGGGTCGTATCCCTGGAGTCCTGGAGCCGGACCGGTATAAGGATCTAGTGGTGGATGGAGACCTTGTTTTCGATCTGGAGCGTCGTTCGCTGGCATTTGGGAAGCCGGGCGTTCCACGAGGCTCTACCGGCCCTGTCTTCTCTTGAGGTAGCGTCTTCATGTTCTTCTTGTCGTTCTCGTTGCAGTCTGTGCCATTGTCTCTCTTTAACGATGAAGGGCTTCTTGAGTTTGGCTTTGCACGTCTTGTCTGCGGTCGGATGGTTCTCGCCGCATAATTGAGATTTCGGTTGGCATAGATGGTCTTTATCTGGGTTTGGTGTTCCACATACCGCACAAATCTTGTTGTCGGGGTTGGAACATACATTTCCTTTGTGTCCAAGTCTGCTGCATTGGTGACAGAAATCCACTTGTTTCCTGTACAGGGAGCAAGGGAGGAACGCCGCCCTGCATCGGACGTACGTACGTGGGCACTTTGTGTCCTTCAAAGAGCACAATCACTGTGGCAGTATTACTGAGTCTCTTTGCTGCTCTCGCCGTTGGATTTTTGCTCGTAACCACCGCTGTTGTGATGTCTCTTGGGCCCTCATCGAGTAGGATTCCTCTAATTACTCCTTTCGCCGTCATGTCAGGCGCTGTCTAGTAAGCATTGGTCTCGTAAAACGTGTCTTGAATCTTGATACGTGCTACTTCCTGATATTTGTTTGCACGCTCTTGATCCGATGTACTGACGATCAGGATATCTTTATAATTGTTGGGGCAGACAATGTCCTCCTCCCTTTCGTCTCGAGGGATGCCTGCCGCATCTTGTACCGCCGCTGTGAGGTGAACTATACCGTGATCGTATATTTTTAGTCCTCCACGTGGTCTGACCACAATCTTGTAATCCCCTCTTGGCAAGTGGGGCATTCTGCTTGCCTAGCGTATTTGCTCTAACCTGCCTTTCCTCGGGTTATCATTGCGGTTGCCGTGCCGCGTAAGTTTGCCGGTCTGATCTTCTGTGTCTGACCTCCTTCCATCCCTTGCTTATATCCAATTCTTCCTGAAATATGCTGCGCCCCTCTACGGTGACTTCCAATATTGAGAAAATGATCGGTAATTGTTGAGAAAGCCAGCTCCGGCGCGTGGCTCTCCCGCCACGAGGTGCGGCCAAAATATTGTCGTAGAGGCTTGAAAATTTGGAAAAATGAGAATAAGAGGAACAATGGGGAGTGAGAAAATTTCTCGTAGAGCATTTAGGTTCAACAGTAACTTTTTGAAAGGCAGACAATTCCAGGTGAAAGTTGGAGGTGCATTTTGCCCACCCACAGCAACAACACAGGCATACTACAAGAAGTACTACAGTCTAGGGCAAATCTATCTTGTACAGTAATCAAGAAGGAGGAAACAAGCTCTCGACAACACTGCAGACTTTCTTGGCCAGTCTGACCTCTCGCTTTCTAAACAGTCAGCTTACATCGGCGTTAGGAAAAAGGCTAGAATCAAGAACTACCCCAGATTGCACATTGTGCTCCACATAGCTGGATAAATATGCCCGCAAGTCAACATCCACAAATCTTCAGTTAGTGTAAGACCATGACGGAAGAGCCAGCACGTGGGTGAAACAATTATGTCATGCCTGGACACAAATTCTACACCTGGTGAAAAAAATAATCTTGAAATCATGGGGGGTAGATGAGTGGATACTATGGAAAATCGCGGAGGCTGTGCTTGTGTCCAACGTATTTTACGATATGAATTACCAGCAGTGCACAAAAAGACAATTCATCAAATATACGCATCGGGTAATAACAGGTCTTTCCAACTTTACCATGCTTAAGATCTATGAGACAGAACAAATGAACAAGCACCTAGACATAGTAGAGTTGCAGCGTACATCACAAATTCTTTGCCTCAAGAGCTCAGAAACTGGTCCTGAGATACCATGCCAGCTAGCATATGAGATGCGAAGACTACTACCCCTCCCTTCAGAAACACAACCTCAGGGGCACCTGAACTTGAAGCACAACACGCCCATACCATGCAATATGGGGGCAGGCAATTATACCAGGAGACTATAGGCAACTACCAAACACATAAAGGAGGTTCCTAATCATGAAGATGCAAGCAAACATCAGGCACATATTGAACACTGATGTGGCATAGCAGTGTAACAGTAGTATGACACTACAAAAAGTTAAACCCCATACAAGTGAGTACCATTCCAAGTCATCCTATAGCTACAAAAGCTGAATTTAGAGCAATCAAAGCAGCACTTGTGCAAATTTGCAGACTACAACACCCTGCACACCTGCATGGATTCACCAGAAACTGTCTGGGCCTGGAGATCACACAAGATTGTCAGAAAAATCAGTAGATTGACACGCGACTTGCAAGCACATGGCCAAAAGTAAATTACAGGATACATAGCCAAGCAGATATTCCAGGACACAAGCGTACTTATGAGCCCGACATAAGAATTGAAAAATGGATGAGTTGGTGTGATATCATTATTAACTAAAGCGCGACAGATAGCCAACGGACAAGAACGAAGCGTTCTGTGTCTTCCCTTCTTTCTTATCCATTGTATTTTTGTTCCATTATAGGTGATGAATTCATGAAGCTGCACAGGAGAAGAACGCTACCCCCACCCAAGGCCCCAATTTGAAATCCAAATCTATGTGCGCGCACGCACACACACGCACAGATATATGTTGCAAGGGTGCGTAGCTCGAAGCAGTATCAGCAGGATGACACTAGAGCCGGATGAGGGCTAACTTCAAACTAAGGTTCATTATAAAAAAATGTGGCAATTTATACAGTTCACCAGAAAAAAAGACAGCTTTGAACGCTAGATAAAAATTAGTGCTTGATTAAACCAAACGTAAGTAAAAACGCTACAGAAAGAAAATACAGCGAAATTCCAAGTGAAGGAAAGAATCATTACAATCGCCAATCGTGCATGCCAGCACCTTTCAAGAAACAACTTTCTTATTTCAATAGACAGACTCACAGCTTGCTTATGCAAGCACACTCTTCCAGTTCCATGTCATTGGAAAAGAAACGAGTTTCTTGGAAGGTAGCCACATGCGCACTTGGTGATCACAATGTTATTTTTTCCTTGGACTAGTTTACTTATTTGTATTTTCTCTCTTTCCTGTTTTTGATTATGCATGGTTTCATCAAGCACTAGTACTTATCAGGCTTTCTTCCTGTGCTACTTTCTGGTAGACTTTGTAATTCATTGCATTTACTCAATGAACCTTTTAATTAGATGTTAGCGTACCCTGCTCCTGCTACTTCACACTGTACGCTCTTGAAACATTGCCCAAATAAAAAATTTTATAAGGTACACAGAAGCATCATAAGGGACATTAAAATGACTTTTTGCAGTCTGAATAAGTTCAGAATAGCATGGCTGCAAACGACACCAGAGAGCACATAGCACGAACAAGAAAACCGAGATGATCTAACAACTGAAAGGCTGATGTACACGCCAAGTGGTGGCTGACAAGCAATAAACCGGACATACACAAAAAGGAGAAGCAAAAATTAATGTGTGTTTCCCGACAGGAATTGCATCCATTTATAACGAAGGCCATGCTGAGAAGATTCTCCCAGCGTTTTTAGATCTGCAGCTTCCATAATTTCTTTAGACAGCAGATCTGCACGCAATGCTAGCATCTTACTCTACAATGCACGCTCAGATGTCGAGAGTGCATTGTAGAGGAAGAAGCGAGCATTCTGTGGACATCGACTGCCTAGAGAAATCATGGAAGCTGTACATTCAAAGACACTGGGAAAATCTTGTGTCAGCATGACCTCTGTTACCCTTTCAGAGATGGATGCATTTCCTATTGCAATGTGTATGGACACATCAGTTCTTGCTCCTCCTTCTTGTGTAACTTGGGTTTATTTTCATTTGTTAGTGCACCTTATGATCGTCTTGGTCTCCAGCAAAAAGGTGTTCATTCTTTTTTCCGCGAAGCTGTATATGCTTAGGCGAAGCGCTCGTGGTCCAACCAGGGAAACCCTACTGCGGGGGTATGGTCTATTGTTGAGGGGGGTATGAATCAGCCATTGTATTTGTCATTTATATAGTCTTACAACTTTCTCGTTGGGAAGGCATAGAAATGCCTATGCATTTCAGACATATACATTTATCTGTGTATTATTGCAGGGAAGGGACACAGAGGGAGATGGGGTTAAGACAGTCATGATGACATAATTATCTCGCAGCAAAGGTGTGGCGGGCCATGAGCTACACCGATAGTGAGGTCGTTTCTCTCTCGCAGCAGAGCGTGCGTGCAGCAGTCTTTCTCTGACTTCTCGATAGGTTCAAAAATGTGTCCCTGTATTTAATTAAATGAAATGTGCAGCCCCGGTGTGTCGCTCGGTAACTACAGTGCATAACCGAGTCATAAATACTACGATTAACGCATTACGAAACACAAATGCATAACATAAATCAGAAATACTATGATTAACCCACTGGATTAGCACAATCAACCACCTATTGCACCCTCCATGATGGTGATTATGCCAAGCGCGATGTGTGACATTTCAAATGAACCATGTGATAAACCCAAGCCAAGGGTGAACACGTTAGAAACACAGACGTCACCAATGATTGAGAAAGGCTTTAATAAGCCGTTGGAATTAACCCAGTGATAAACACCAGCGAGGCAAATTTCAGCTTCGCTGGTTTACCATCTGTATAGGGTGCATGGGCGGTAATCTTTTCTGTTATTGTTTGTTAAGTATAGTATAATGTTGCGCCAGCAGAACACGTTGTTGGGCTAGTTAGCACATTGTATTGGTACTGCTTTTTTTGCTTGTATTTTTCTTAATGTTGTGCTCACTTTCCTTTTCTAACTACTTTTTTATTCCGCTTCATGTAATACTCCAACCGTACAGCCTCCGAGGTATGTAAATAAATATGTACATAAGCACGTCATTCATTCATCTGCATGCACCTCGCGCCATCGCTTCCTCAACAAACGTCACTGTGTTGATGTCTCACAATGTGCATCTACATTTTGTCGTTTGTATTTTGGTATAGTTTGTGAACAGTTTACTGCATAAACATTACATTAAGGTTGTGACCTAAGCAGTGCATAAACAAACCTTGCAAAAGATGACATGTTGGATTGTGGAAAATAAGACTAGTTGTAGATGCGCAGTTACTTTATCAGCATTTAATTAAACACTTGACAAAAACTTCGCATAGATTCCAGCACGTACACTGAAACTGCAGTTTTTCTTTTATTTTGCCTATTTTTTTTATTGAGATGAAATTTTAGGAGAGGTTGGCGCCTTTATGGTGGCACCGGCTACTCCTTGTCACTTGGCAAAGGAAAACAAGTTTGCGTAAAAAGGGAGAATAGCGACACGAAAGATGGCACTCAGTAGAACACTCAGTAGAACACTGGATGAATAAAAAATATACAATCCAACAGTATATGAGTCGCAAAGTTCTGTGCATAAGTCCAGTCCACGTACGCATATATAAAGTCAGATATTTAGAACAGTCAGAACACTCAACACATGTAATGCACTGCAAGTACAGAACAGAATTATACATATTGCATAAAAGTTGCGATCGCCTCATAAACCAATTATGAATCACGAACAACGTTTATGTTACTCATTTAGCGCATTCGGATCAGCTGATGCCTAATATTTTCCCAAAATGTTGGTCTCCTCTAAAAACTTTTTCAGAGCAAGAAGCGCTCTTTTTTGAAGGCCCGCAGTTGGCCATGGGCCAAGTATTTTTTTTAGAGTGAAAGGTCTTCTGTCTAATATCAACAAATTTGCTTGCAGTACCCTTCGTTGTGGATTGTATTTAGTGCACTCGAGGAGAAGATGATGCACATCTTCGTCTGTATGGCCACAAGAACGCTGTGGACTAGAGACACGTTTTATCCTGTACAGGAAGTGTTTAGTGAATGCAGTGCCAAGACGCAGGCGGTGTACCAATGTTTCAAATTTTCTGTTGTCTCTTAGATTTCCCGGCATTGTTAAGTTTATACATGGGTCTATGAAGTATAACTCAGAGTTTTTAGTTTGCTGATCAAACCAGGTTGTTTTGCTGAGGCGACAAGAAATCTGTCTCAGGAGCAGACGGACTTCACTACGCAATAGAGGAAGATTGGTTGTCTCCACGTTATTGTGCGCCCGATTCGCAGCTGCGTCCGCTGCAGTATTTCCAGGAATATTGCAGTGCCCAGGTATCCACTGGAATGCAATTACGTGGTTCAGTGCGCTTGCTTTTGTAAGTTCTTTGAGTGTCTCATACAATAGCAAAGTGTTCAAAGAATTTTTCTTATTGCTCTGTAGTAATGTGAGAGCGGCTTGCGAATCGCTAAAGATAACCCATTTCTGCGAATGTTCTTTTGATGCTATGAACCGCAAAGCACACAGGATTGCAAACAGTTCTGCCACGGTAGAAGATGTCTCTCGGGATAATTTAAATGTTTGTTCTAGCGCTAAATGTGGAATGACGAATGCTGAAGTCGAGGAGTTTTTATGACACGAACCATCTGTATAAACGTGTATGTACTGGGGATATAAGGAGTAAATTTGGAAGAGTGCCAGTTGTTGGGCGGCTACTATGAACATGTCTCTCTTAGATATAATCCCGTCAACCGATAATTCTATTTTAGGACATGTTAACATCCAGGGAGGGTAACAAACATCCACTTTGCCTATTTCAAACCTTGGTAATAATGCTTTATATTCTCGAATAACATCGTGAATTTTGCTTTTGTTTCTTTCGGTAAGCGCGAGGTTTAATGGATGATTCTCGTGTTGGGTTAAGATGCGATAAATATGTCGGCATGTTTCAACCGTTCGTATGACTGGAAATGGTGGGTGACGAGCTTCAGCAATTACTAAAGAACTCGAGGTAGCCTGCGGAACCCCAAGACACACTCGCAGCCCTCTTGCCAGTAAACGTTGAAGGCGTTCCTCAGAAGATTGCGATAAACCATGGAGAATAGGAGCCGAGTAAGCAATTTTTTGTTTTATGAGTGCGTTATGAACTTGTAGTAGCGAAGAGACTGATCCCCCCCACGTTGTACCTGCGAGTCGCCGAAGTACGTTTATTACTGCATTGGTCTGCTTTTCAATTGCGCGGATGTGTGAAGCCCATGTTAGCTGGCGGTCAAGAATAATTCCAAGAAATTTATGCTCTTTCACGCACATCAAAGTTTGTCCATTAAGCGTAAGTTGGAAATTATTCAGCTGTCGTCTAGTAAAAGGAAGTACGGCTGTCTTTGCGTATGAAAGACTCATGCCTCTTTCTTTTAAAAAGGTGTCGATAATGTCAAGTCCCTCTTGCAGCGTTGTTTGAATGTCTTGTATATGAGATCCAGAGGGCCATATGCAGATGTCATCTGCGTACAGCGAATACTGTAGACCAGACGGGAGCTTTAGTGGCAAGGCTGCCATGACGCAGTTGAATAAAAACGGACTGAGAACACTGCCCTGCGGAACGCCCTGTGTGATGCTGTGATAATTACTCGCGCCTTCGATTGTTTCCATAAATATTTTTCTGTCTTTCAAGAAATTTGATACCCATCGTAGTGCTCGACCGTGTAGGCCAAGCTCTAACATACCAGCAAGGATGTGTATGTGACTTACAGTGTCGAATGCTCTTTGAATGTCTAAAAATACTGCTACTGTCACATTTCCGAAACTTCGTTCATGTTCGACGCATGTGGCAATGTCTAATACTGAATCCATTGTACACCGATTTTGTCGAACACCGGTCATGTAATTGGGAAACATATTTGTGTGTTCACACCACCACTGCAGTCGACAGTCTATCATCTTCTCCATTAGTTTGGAAAAACAGCTTGTGAGGCTGACGGGTCGGTAGGAGTCAAGACTAAGGGGAGTCTTTCCTGGTTTTAGTACTGGAGTTACCCGGGCTAATTTCCATGAATCTGGCAGAGTCTCTCTTATCCAGATGTCATTAAATATCTCCAAAAGAGCCATTCTTCCTACAGGGCCTAGGTTCTTTAACATCGTATACGTGACGCCATCTGGGCCTGCGGTTGTCTTTGTACGGCATGACGAAAGAGCACATGTCAATTCATTTAGACTAAACTCACAGTCAAGTTGAGGATGTTGTGACATAAAGCACACATGAACTTTCTGTTCTGCTAGTGTTATCGAACTTGTAGATTGTAGGCAAGTGAACGGTATTCCTGGTCTCGATATAAGTTGGCAGAATTCGTCAGCAACAGATGTTTCCGGAGTGCTTCGAGCTACGGCAAGGGCTCGGAAGGGATGGCTCTGGGTAACTGGAGCAGTAAAAGATCGGACAACTGACCATATTCTGGGAACTGGAGTAAAGGGAGACAACGACGCGCAGTATTCTCGCCACCTTCTCGTACCTAATTTTTGTAAGCGTCTGCGTGAAGTTGACCGAACTTTCTGTGCCATCTTGTAGTCATCCAGCTTTCCACTGCGGCGGTAAGCCCGTTCGGCTCGTCTTCTAATTGCTCTTAGATATTCATATTCCCCGTCGACTGCAGCGTATTCATTTGGAACAGTGACTTGCTTTGTGCAGATCTCGTAAGACTCACACAAGATATTTGCAAAACTTTGAAAGCTTGGATTTTCGCCCAATGAGTTACTCAAGTGGTGACGAAAACTTTGCCAATTAGTATGTTTTGAGTAGCGCCGGGTCCCCTCCATCCGTATGAGGCGATGTTTTACCAGGATCGGAAAATGATCACTACCGTGCGTTTCTATGTCCGTTGACCATTCAACGCCATCAAGAAGGTCTTGTGAGCAGAGCGTGACGTCTATACAGCTTGAGTAACGAAACCCCCGCAAGAACGTTGGAGAGTTGTCATTTAACACGATAAGATTACTTTTTTCTGCGGCAGACTCTATTATGCTTCCACGGGAATCGTTATATTCACTGCCCCAGATGACGTTATGTGCGTTGAAGTCCCCACAAACCAGCACATGTGAGTTTGCGATACCAAACACATTCACCAAGCTGTCTACTGATATTTTGCTGGCACATTGTAGATAAAGGCTGATCACTGTGACACTTGTATTTCTGAAAGATATCTTGCATGCTACGAACTCCGGTATGTTTAAATCGCTCGACTAGGACGGCAGGTCCTTTCTCACACATAACATCGCTCTGCTATTTCCAGCGATGCGCGATGATTTATATATAACATAGTTTGAAAGACGAAAGTCATCTCTTACGCCTGCCTCCTGTATACATAAAACAGGAAAGTTATGTTGAGCTAGTAGTTTGCGAAAATCAGCTGACTTGTTTCGAAGGCTATTAGCATTCCACAGAAATACGAAAACATTGTTGTAACGATTATTCATCGTAAGCCTGCCGTGGGGCTGTTGGTGGTTGTGGAAGCACCAACGATTCCATAGAAAGCAGTGCTTTTACCTCTGGTAGGTTGTTTGCTTGTGGAATGGCACTTAGAATTGCACGCAGAGCTGTGAATAGCATGGGCAGGATCATCTGGGCTACGGGTAAAGACGCGTAATCACCAAACGACGCTGAAGCTCCATGCGCGCTCGAAGCAGGTCGCTGAAGAATTGATTGAGATGGTCGCTGGGATGACTGTTGTGGTTGAGGCGAATGCTGACGTAGTCGCTCAGATGTTAACTGAGGTTGCTGTGTCGATGGCTGAGGGCGTCGCTGAGAAGGTCGGCGAATTTCACTCGAAGCCTGGGCAAGGTGAGTAGCATTCTCTGAAGGTGGATCATGCCGCTTGCTGTCAGAACGTTGTCGACCTGAGTGCTTTAGGGCTGCAGAATAGCTCATATGGACCCCTTGCTCTTTTTCTTTGTTAGGAGTTGGAGGCGCACATCTTACAGCATCAAGGTTGGGTGGGGGCGCATTACGAGGAGGCAGCCTTCCATATTTTAACTCATGTCTGCGTAACCTTGAGGCAGCTCTGCTCTGAGGGCACCCGGAGTAGGAAGCTGTATGGTTTCCGCCACAGTTGGCACACTTTGGCTGACACACAGACTTGCACTCTGAATGGTTGTGGTCTTCTGAGCATATCTTGCAGCGACGCTGACTGCGGCAGTTCTTCGATAGATGTCCAAATCTCTGGCAGTTGTAGCATCTTAGAGCAGGGACATGATATTCTTCTACGGGGTGGCTCGTGAAACCTAAATGCACTCGTTGCGGCATTGGTTTGTTTTCTCTGAAATGGAGGATGACGGTTCTCAGAGGGCGTGATTCTACCGCTCCGTCTTCTTGGCGATTGTAGCGCGCCTGACGACGGGCAGATGTCACTCCAAAATCCTTCAGGAAGTCAACCAGTTGTTCTTCCGTATACTCAATTGGCACATGGCGTATCTTGCCAACATCCTTGGTATACGACGCCGGAATGAATGGCTTGACTTCCAAACCAGCAACTTCGCTCATCGAAAGTAGATGTCTTGCAGATGAGACTGAAGCGACGTTGACAGAGAAACTTCCATCTCTATTCACGTGGAAAGACTGCACTTTTTCTTTTGCCACAGAGACAATTTCCGACGCAGCGCGGTTTGTATTCACTTGCCAGAAGTTGCGTCCTTCCTGTGATGGTCGAAAAACAACTGGAATTCCCTCAGGCCGCTTCTTTTTATACGTTACCAAGGAGAACGGCGTTTCATCGCAGTCAATATCTTCATCGTCACTTAGATCATAGGTAGATGTTCTGTCGTCGTCAACCCGTGGTTTCTTGGCTTCACTTTCGCTGGTCTCAGCCATATTCACTGAAGGTGCGCTGGTAGGTAGGGTGGCGTTGAAAACTAGCGTCGCCGGCTTGATGACATTGGGCGCTTGTTGTGGCACTTCCGAATGTGGCGTCGATTCTGCGGCACTCATGCGCCTAGGAACGCGCTGTCGGACATATGGCTCGTGCCGGTGTTCTTTGCTGCCTACCGCCGTGTTAGGCGTAGATGCGCTGCAGAGCGCAGCCAAACCACGCGATATTGTGCGTGATCTGTAGCACACAGGAATCCCACGGGATGTCTGTTCTCCCTGGACAACAGTGAAGTCTCAACACAGCACTGATTCTTCGAAGGAAACAGAAAATAATATCTCACCGAAGAAGCAGCGGCCACTCGGAGGGACTTCTTCTTCTTGGTGGTCGTTACTGCATGGCCACATCTTGTAGATTTAAAAACAAAGTTCAATAAATGCAACATATTTAAAAAATGTGTACATGACTGCGATTGCGACACCAGAATTTGATACAAACATGCACACTATAGGATGCGGACAAATGCTCAGGGCGAACTGCATAATGCTTGCATCCTGGTACTTCTGAAAAAGAACAGTTTCATTCCATGGCTGTTAATGAGAAGGAGAAAGAAAACCTAATAGTGTTCATGGAACAAAATCTCATTGATAAGCTTAGAGATATAGTCATTGCTTAACACTTTCGAAATGAATAACTATAGCTTGCCTTTCGACAGCAAGAAAAGGAACCAGTTTTTCCAGCTTTGAGCAGCGAATTGCAGGCCATGCAAGCAGGCATAAAATTTTGCAAATATAATCTGTTTAGGAATACTAGATAGGAATAAACGGCTTTCATTTGTACTCTCTCTGGCTGAGCAATCTAGCTTGAAATCACTCCCATTAGCATGTCCTAACAATGTTGATCTAATACAGGTTAAATGCATGACTAGCTTAAGAAATCTCAATCATTGCTATACATTACAGTGAAGGGACCATAATATCTAATAACATTATTAATATAACAATATTATTTATTTCCTCAAAAGAGGCTAACTGTGAGCGTTTATCTGGTTGAGAGCGGTTAGCCATGAGTCAGAGGACAACAAAGTGGACGAGAAGCGTGTCTTTTAGAATGCTATGATACAATGTACAACTTTTTACAAAGGTTCATCTTGGGTACTAGGCGCGCACACACACAGTAGCAAAGAAGGAGACGGTACAGAGCGCCACTTACAACTGCTTTAATCGGAGGCACACCACACACTTATATAGCCGATCTTAGACGCAAGGAACACAATCAGGTCAACATCGATATGGAAGGGAACTGCTTAAATATTTCTTTTCAGCCATATATAAAGATATTGATGGGTCGCTGACGCACATGTTTCCTTTCTTTCCGATAACGAAAGCCTCAATTATTTCCCGAGCTTTTGTATCTTTACTTTTTGTTGAATCCACGCTCCTACAAAACATGGTTCGCAAGAGCGTGACGGACAGGGCTTAATGTGCTTGGGTATGTTTGGCCCTTCTTTATCTTGCTCTACATTTCTTTCATCTTTCATAATTCGGTCGATAACGCAGCGCCCAGCTTGCCCTACGTAGGGGCGGCCGCATGAGAGGGAGATTTCGTACACGACGCCTTTAGAAATATTCAGAGAGGACTCTCATATATATATTCACAGCACGCGCGCCGCGATGGATGAACCAGGCTAGCGCTAAGGTTGAATTTCACAACACTCTTTCCATTCCACGTTCAGTAATCACACAGATCATTTGCGGCTTTGTTCATTGACAGACGCGGGCTTTTGTGGCTGGTGCTTGTTCCGTTTGGTGCAAGGATATGGCTAGGAGCAGGCACCGCATATGTGCAATCACGAGCAATGTACAACCATTATTCCTGCAGAAGCTGACGCTGAGCACACGTAGCGCGACTGTCTTGTTGGACTGACACGACGACTTCGTGGCAGCCGAATTCCGAATACTACATATGCGGTGAAGGTAGCTATATGAACTTGCTGATAGGTCATCTTGTAGATTGTTGTAGCACAGGGAAAACGAAACCGTCATAGAAGGCAGATGAGAGAACACACAGCGCTGAACCAGTTGTGAACAACTGTTTACGTGCGCCGTGTCTTATCGTACTGAACTTCAGAAACCGCTGTTGTGCACTCGAAAACAAATCTTAACTTCAATACGTTTCTAAATTACAAAACACTGATATTATTTGCTCATACTAAATTAAGGTCAACGATATTATAATGTAAACGTTTTATTCATTAGAATAAAATAGTTAGGCAGCATGTGCCACGAAACCTGGCAGTAAGCAACCCTGTGCGTCGCACCAGTCGCATTTTTAAAATCGGAATCATGTGAAATGGGTCCTCTAAAAATCGCATTGCGACGCGTGCGACTGCACCGATTTTCGTCATTCCAGTCGCAGCATGTGAAACAGCCCTTTACGGACTAATAAACTTCATGCTTTTTTTTTACACTTGCCAATTTTCGGGAATCTTTATAAAAATAGAGACAATAAAACAGCACTTTGCCTATTACCATCACTAGAGTGTTACATTTTCTCTCAAGTGCAACACAATTCTTTAAAATCGGTCCAAGGGTTGCTTAATAAAAGCATTCCTGCATTTCACATGTATTTGAATATGCGGCAGTTGACCCAGATTTAAAGTTTTTCTTTAAGAAGAAAGCAAACCAATTTTCATTTTCGCAGCTCTCATAATTAAACGCCTTTGCACATGTTTTGGGAGGCGCACTTTTTTTAGGTAAGCAAGTTTGCTTGTTGCTCACGAGCTCGAAGTTGGGCGTCAGTTTTGAATGTAATGCTGCCATTTAACGCAATATAGCCCTCAAGCGGGTACGTACCTCCTAGCCAAACAACTATAGCCATGCACAAAGAATTACAGTTGATGAGTGGGATGGTATGCTAATGTACTTTGCATATCTTGCATGCAACATGGGCCTTTGTTTCTATGATATATCCCGTCAGTATAATAATACGTTTAGTTGTGAGTCAGCATCTATGCTCTTTGACTTCATTGTCCTTTGTTCCTTTCGTGCTTTCGACGATGTTAACCTACCAACTCGCCCTACTTGTCATTTCAATGTACTCTCACATCCACCCCCTTGAGCGCGCAGCAACAACAACGACCAGGTACTCTATGTAGATGAAGCGAATGAAGCCAACTGTGTGCGGGGGTTCGCATCCATTTTGACAAGCAATCAGCATAATTCTAATGAGTGAGAAGCAATCTGCCAAATTTTCTAGTGATTACTTTCCTGCTTCCGTCTTGATACTCCAGTTTGAGGGCAGTATAAAAACGTTAGACTGAAGTGTTTCCCGTGTGAATGAAAGAAAGCCTCCTAAATAATTTGTTTGGTTTGCTTTAACGCCACAATTATTGACAGAGCAACTCTAGGGCTGGGAGAGATGTCATCCTAAATAAATCAAGACAAAAAATAGCTCCAAACAAACAAACGAACAATCAAACAAACAAATAAATAAATAAATAAATAAATAAACCCCGCCTGAAAGGCACTGATTCTTGAGGAAGAAACTATGTGCTCTCTTGAAGAAACGCACCTGCAGATGACCGTAATGGTGCAAAACGTAAGAAAGCAAGAAGAGTGTCAGCGCACTTTGACATGGCCTCGCAAATAGAGGTAAGAAATCAATTTTTACACGTTTTTAGATGTGAGATGCAACTGCAAAAAAGCGGCTACTTTGGGTTAGTTGCTTCGTATTAGAGGGCGCAGTTAGCAGCACGCGCGCACGCACACATACACACACACACACACACGTCCGCAAAGATTAGCGCTCATGTTGCTCCTTTATAGTTTCTGTCAGTGTTTGCCGTGCTGTCTTACACGCCTCGTGAACCACACACTTTTTCGTCAGCTCCGTGTATTCACTTGATTCGTTTTGCTCCAGAACTACCAGTTTTAAAGCGAAGCTCTATGCCTCTACCGTCTATGGAAATTTTGGCGTCATTGTGGCCAGCCAAAATTTACCCATACATGGGCCGATCCCGGAGACAGTGCAATGCCGGGCCGACCCGCGGCGAAGGTGCAGTTCGCCATTAAGGGGCCCACATAGAAAGCTTCGCTGGTCATCCTCCTTCACAGAGTGGAAGGGCACTGAGTTTTTTTATTTAATGCTTTCCGTTTAAAGTAGAGCACAAGAGTCGCAAGCAGTAGCAAAAAAAAGAAACAAAAAAGAACGACAGCACAGGCACTACCAGGGAGGCAGCTTCATTGGCATACAGAAACGCCTCGTGAGTGCTGCATGAGGTATACGGGCACCAGGGTGCAGACATGGACGCAGTCTAATGCACAGAAAGAGAAAGTAAAAGAAACGTTTATTATACGAAACATTGTCCCGAGCGAGGACGGCTATCACCCTAAGGTGAGAAGGCTCCTTAGTCCAGGAACCCTCTGGCTTCGACTGCCTTCTTGGCCCTAGCGACGTGTTGTCGTTGGTCTTACAGGTCCCCCAGGGTTAGCTTGGCCTCCCACGTTTCGAATAGGTCGTTTGCTTCTATTGCTCGTTTTGCGTGCGTCTCTGGTTGCATTTCGCTGCCTTCCTGCCACGGGCATTCCAGGAGCAAGTGTGCCAGAGTGTCGGGTACGTTGCAGAGTGGGCAGAGGTAGCCGTAGAGCGTCGGGTAGAGGCGATGCATTATCATTCCGTGCGTGTACGTATTACTTTGCAGGTGTCTGAGGATCAGGCTTTCTTCTCTGTCGAGTTTAGGGTGCGGTGGAGGGTACACTCGACGTTCGAGCCTGTAATGTTGCAATGTGGCCGAATAGTTGGTGGGTACGGCCTCCGCCTCTTCTGTCGCGGGTCCGAGAGCGCGTGGGGAGAGGGGAGCCCGGCTGACGTGCTCGCGGGCAGCGGCGTGGGCCGCTTCTTTCCCCTCTAGTCCCTCGTGTCCGGGTACCCACGTTACGGAGGTGTACGGGAGCGGAGTGCTTCGTCTTTTTAGTATCTTGAGTGCATCGACCGAGAGGCGGCCCCTCAAGAAGTTTCTGCAGGTGGCCTGAGAGTCGGTGAATATAACCGCTGAGTCTGTGCATGTAGTGGTGGCGAGAGCGAGTGCCGCTTCTTCAGCCGTTTCCGGGTTGCGTGCCTTGATGGTTGCCGATGCTAGCTCGGAGCCTTGGGAGTCTACGACCCTGAGAGCGTACGCGTTTCGATGCGGATACTTGGCCGCGTCGGTGTAGCGGGCATTCAGGTCATGCTTGAAACTTTGTTTGATGGTGTTGGCTCTAGCCTGTCTTCTACTCTTGTGATATATGGGATGCATGTTGCGCGGGATACGTGCGATGCAAATGCACTCTCGAACGTCCGGTGGTATTCGCTCTTTCTTGTCCGTGTCTGCGACATACGTCTCGCTGTAGTTTAAGTATCGCAGTACTGATCTCCCTGTGGGCGTGAGCTTGAGTCGTTCTAGCTGGCTGTTCTTGTGCGCTTCGGCGAGCTCTTGCCACGTGTTGTGGACGCCCATCTTAAGGAGACATGATGTAGAGGCCATGGCGGGGAGTCCCAGGGCGACTTTGATTGCCTTCCTTATCATGATGTTGAGCTTTTCTATTTCACCGTTCTTTAAAGCCAGGTACGGCGTGCCGTATGTGATGCGGCTGGTGAGCAGTGCTTGTATTATGCTTAGAGTGTCTTGCTCCTTGAGCCCGCTTCCTTGGCTTGAGATCCTCTTGACAAGGTACATGAGTTGCGAAAGGGTGCGTTCTAGTCTCGGTAGGCTTGCTGCTCCCGATCCGTCTTTGTGGATGTGGAGTCCAAGTATTCGCATGGTGTCGACTTTCGGGATTGTTGTCCCGTTGAGTGTGAGGGTGGGGTCAGGCTCTTCGTAGTTGGGTGGTCGGCCTCTCATTTTTGCTTTCAGGACGAGGTGCTCAGACTTCTCTGGGGCGCAGCAGAGACCGCAGTTTCGGAGATAGCTTTCGATGGTGTCGACGGCTTCTTGTAAGCTACTTTCTTGCCTTCCAACGTTCGTAGCTCTGGTCCAGAGCGTGACGTCATCAGCATACATCGCGTGACGCAGATCTGGTATGGTCTCGAGGAGTAGGGGTAGCGTGATCATAGCTACGTTAAAGAGTAGCGGTGAAATGACGGACCCTTGTGGGGTGCCTCTGTTTGGAAGTAGGAAGCTTTCACTGCGGATGTTGCAGATTCCGACTGTTGCCGTGCGGTCCATCAGAAAGTTTCTGACGTATGCGTAGGTCCTAGTGCCGTAGCCGGTGTCTTCGAGATTGTTGAGGATCGCGTCATGGCTAACGTTATCAAAGGCTCCCTTGACGTCTACTGCCACTATGGAGTATTTGCTTCGATTGTTTAGGTGATCTAGAAGGCCTTCCTTTAGTTGTTAGAGCACGCCCTGCGTTGAGAGGTGCTGCCTGAAGCCGAACATGGTGTCTGGTAGGTGGCCGTTGCCTTCCAGGTACTGGGTAATGCGATCGTGAACCATGTGTTTGAAAAGCTTTCCCGCGCACGAGGTGAGGGAAATTGGGCGTGGGTTCTCCAAGCTGAGAGGTTTGTTGGGCTTGGGGTTCATGGTGATGTCGGAGTGTTTCCACACAGCAGGCAGCTCTCCTTTCTCCCAGCACTCATTGTAGTAACGGAGGAGAGCCTCAGTGGCCTGCGGCGGTAGGTTGCGTAGCTGTTTGTTAACGATCCAGTCTTTACCAGGGCTAGTATTTCTAGTCAGCTTGGATAGGGCTACGTGGATTTCGGCCTGCGTGAACGGTCGGTCGAGTTCTGGATTCGGTTTTCCAGAGTATTCTTTGCTGCGAGTTGACATGGTAGAGGGTGCGTCTCCGCATAGTTTCTTTTGTAGTTCTCGCAGGAGGTGTTCTTCTGATCCGGCATGGTTGTGGATAAGACTGTGAAGATGTTGCTTCTGTTTCGTTTTGGTGGGTTCAGTGGCCAGGAGTGCGCGTAGGAGGTGCCAGGTCCTCTTCGTGCTCAGAGTCCCCTGTAGCTTGTCACAGAAAGTGTGCCAGTTCTGCCTGGCGAGGTGGTCCGCATAGTCTTGCGCCTGCTTGGTAAGGAGAGCGATACGTGTTTTTAGCTTTCTGTTAAGCTTTTGTCGCTTCCATCTCTTCAGGAGGCCACGTCTTGCCTCCCAGAGATGGAGGAGGTGCGCATAGACCGCGGGTGTATCGGCATCGAGTTGTATGATCTTGGTGTAACGTTCTGCTGCGTCTAATACCTTTCTGAGCCACTCGTCAATGTCAGTTATGCTTGCTCCGGAATCTAGCTTGTCCCTAAAGGATTTCCATTCGGTTAGCCATGCACTTCCGGTCTTGGTCTGTTTACGGGTGTGTGCTACATCTAATTGGAGGATATGGTGATCTCTACCTAAGGTTTCCTGGAGTCGACTCCACTCTGCCCAGGGGACGTCCGCAGTAAAGGTTAGATCGGGGTTTGTGTCCCCGGAGACGCTGTTTCCAATTCTCGTGGTCTGGAGAGGATCACTCCAGAGGGTGAGTCTGTGTTGCTGGGCAGCATCATGCACTCTAGCATTCTTATTTGTAGGGGGTATGATAGCCCCATGCCATGTGCGAGGCGTTGCAGTCTCCCACTATGATGAATTGGTGTCCATTCGTGGATTTCCTGATTTTTCGCACAACGTGATCGAAGTCCGGCCGCTGGTCACGAGGCGGGCTGTACACGCTGCCACGAATAGGCTTTTCTGCGTCTTTCGTTCCGGTAAAACCTCGATTAAGGTGTTTTCGGTGTGGGTGTTCCCTACGTCGTGTTTTTGGTCTGTGAGAGTTTTCACCAGTATGGCAGTTCGTCGGGTTTGTGCATATGTAGCGTATCGTTGCAGTCGGGTGTTCTGCGTGTTGGGGCGCTATAACGTAAAACTATTCCAAACTTTTCTATTCCAATTCTGCTATCAGCCCTCCGCGATTGGTCAAAAACTCTTTTCGACCACCCCCCATTTCACCTGTCTGTCAAGTGACGTTACAAAAACCGCAATACCTCCCCATCTGATATGATGTGTGCACACTGATTATGCAAGATTTGACAGAAAAAAGAAAAACAGTTATTTCTGATTCGATTTCTTTTCGCCATTAGCCCTCGGCTATTGGTAAAAAGTTTTCGGGCTGCACCCACTTCACCTGCCTGTCACGCGACGTCACAAAACCGCACGAACTCACCGCGTCAAAGTGACGTGTACGCGATAAAGATGCATTAATATGCCGAACAAAACTGAATTTTTTTCGGAATAGCCGCAGGCTGCCCCGTTCCGAAAGGAATAAAAGATAGCTGCCGCCGATCGCTGAGACGCTGGCTACTCGCACCTGCCGGAGAGCATGGGTGTATTTGCGTATAATAAAACTTCTTGCGTGACCGTGTAACGTTTTTAAGTACTTTCGACACGTTTACTACCTCATTCTGCCAACTCTTCTTTGCTGAGGGTCAATTTTAGCGTCATTATTAAGCTTCCGTTACATGCCGCCGCGATTTTCGACCAGCCACCACAAGCTAAGTAAGGGAAAGCCGACAAATCGCAGCCGCCGGCACCACCCTCTTCATCCGGTTATCGGTTTTCAGTGCACTGGCTCTGCCCTAGGGAATCCCTCTCCACTTGAGCGTTCTCCTCGCCTCTTGTCAGCCAATTAGATACAACAAGCCGCTCAGTGTTGGCAATGTTATTCGTTTTTCAAGCAAACAAAAGGGACCTCCTATGAACGAGGCGAGCGTTTGATTGGTCTGTTCAGACAACCCTATGGGTGACCGCCCGGTGCTTGCGTCGGTGGTTACGCAAATTTGACGTCAGGAAATTGGAATAGAAACATATTGGAATAGTTTTACGTTATAGGGCCCTTGGTTTCCTGTAGTGCTATGACGTTGGGTTGATTCAGCTTGACGAATTCTTGTAGATTGGCGTGTCGAGGGCGGTATGATCGACAGTTCCATTACCATATGCGTATAGTTGAATGCTAGTTTTTTGCCTTGTGGTTAGGGGTCACTATCGTCGTAGGATTCGAATTCGCGTCGGCGATCGCGAGTGGGCGAGACCGAGTGACAGTCGCTGTGGCTGTTCGCCCGTGCCTTCTTCCGAGTCGTGGGGCGCGAATTGTCGAGCTGTGCTTTAGTGATGTAGTTGTTATTTACATGCGCGATAAAATTGCTGAGCTGTGGTGCGATCCCATCAATTTTGGCGTTTAACGTGGCGATCTTGTTTTCGAAGGTAGCGGCTGTTTTTTCGACTGCTGATTGGACAACTTTTTCCATTGTGGCGTGAATGTTCTTCATAAAGGCTTCTTGAAATATCAGGCACCTTGCATCCACTATGGCTTCAACGTCGGCCTTGGTCAACGTGGTTCCCGGCTGTCTGTTTATGTTTTCGAGCTCCTGGCATTTTTGATGCTGCTTGTCTGTGAGTTCTTGTTGTTCTTTGCATTTTCGAAGCAGTTTGTCGGTGAGCTCTTGCTGTTTCTGTTGACTGCGGAGTAGCTTGTCTATGAGGTTCTGCTGGCTTTGCGATTGGCTGTGCTGTTTGTGCAGTTTGCTCTGCTGGTTCTGCTGCTTGTTTTCTAGGACCCGTATGACTGCCGCTTCGGCCGGTGCATCCAAGCTGCTCGTGCCACCCGAGTCGCTCGAGCTGTTTACCGCATCGGCGTAGCTCACGCGTTTGACTGAGCGGGAGTGAGAGCGGGAACGTGAGCGCGAAGCACTTCTCATTATTGGCTTGGAGCTGCTGCGCCTGGATGAGCTGCCTGCACTGACACTACTCGAGCTGGTGGCCGAGGTGCCCAGCCCCGGGAACTCTTCATTGCTGGAGCTCCAGCGGTTGTCTCTTTCTTGTATTCTGTTAAGGCGCTGTTGCCGTATATTGTAGGGTAGAGGGCTTGGATTCAGTCTCTTCCTGCACTCTGTACTTGCAATTTCGTGCGCTTCTCCGCAGAGCTTGCAGGTCGGTTTGCAGTCGTGGTCTTGTGGTTGTCCAGTCTTGCCGCACTTGTAGCAAATATCTGGGATAGGTTTCGGACAGACGTCTTGGCGGTGTCCCATGTTGGCACAGGTGCGGCAGTGCTGCACTGACTTGCGATATGGTCTGCAGCCGAAGTCTACGTTCTGCAAGATGATGTAGTAGGGAACGTGCGGTCCTTTGAAGAATACGACTGCCGCGGTCCACTGACCCATCATTCAGGCGTGAAGGACGGTGTATCGTGCCGGTGCTCGGATTCCTACCATAAGTTCTGCGGTGCTTGTTCCTGGTATGAGGCCATTGATGACGCCTCGGGAGACGTCGTCAGGGGTTCGTATGTTGCCTTTGACGTTGTGGTAAGTGCCTCCGAGCTGTCTTCTGCTGATTCTGGCCAGCATCTTGGCGTCTTCCTTGTCGCCCGTGCTTGCGATGATTAAATTTTCGGTTCTCTGTACTTGTACGAGTACGCACTTTATCATTGAAGTCCTACGGCGATAGTCCACTCACTCTACCGATGGCGTGCATGACTGTGACGGTATTCCATTTGGCGAGGTCGAGACCTGCTTGCGGGCGGTAGACGATCTTAAAGTCGTCAAGTGGCAGGGGCGGCATCCTGGGTCTGCGTTGTTGCTGTGAAGGTTCTGCATTGGGCGTTTGCTCATCGGTCGGCTTTTTTTTGCCGGCGTCTTTGAATTCTAGGTGTCCTTCTTGGCTTTCTTGTTTCTTGTGATCCAGGCGCTTTCCGCTTCGATTGTTCGGCCGCTTTCTGCATCATAGTTCCAAGTACCTTCCCTGGTGTTTTTTTCCGTCCGGTCTGTTTGCATTGCATTTGCTTCATCTTCTTTCTGGTTTGAAATTTCGCTTGCAGCAGCTGCTTCTCGGCTCATCGCAGGGGCTCTTCGCCGCGGCGTGGGCGAGCGCTCGTGTGCTCGTGCTCATGCGGCGCGCGGCGCGCGGCGCGAGGGTGTTTCTGCCGATGAGATCGGGGAGCTGGTTCTGGCGTTAGGCTTTACTGGGCGGGCGGGCGGTCATCGGGAATAACGCTTGATATCTTGAGATAAGGTGCACTCACCCGAAAGTGGCTAGTGTCCGCCGGTTACTCTCGTCTTGCCGGTTGCACCGGTGCAAAACTTGGGTTCGTCACTGGCCTTGTTCCGGGTTGAGAAGCACGAGAAGCGGGAGCCCATGTGGGACACTGCTGAACTCCACGGCCCCCTGGCGGGTTTTTTCAGTCTAATGCACAAATTATATTTATTCACGCGTTAGAAAGTTTACATTCCTAACTGATGCTACAGCCAGTGGGGTTTTGACGGTCTAATTTTATAACCATGCCCGCTCCCTATTCGTAGTGGGCCCATTTGTTTTGCAGAGGATGTTTGGGCCCTAGGGTAAAGAAATGACCCCCCTACTGCCGAGACTGCCCTGCGTCGCTTGGAACCACTGCACCCGTAGGTGACTTGAGCTCGCTGTGCAGAAGGACGCGTTCCGGCATGGCCAAATGGGTTGAGGATCCCTCTGCCTTGCTGCCCGAGTCTCCTTATGCCATTTCTCGACCCTGAGTTCTTGCGGTGGTGCTAAACCTGAGTGACAGTGAAATTTCTGCAAAAAGTGGCACATCTGCAGGCGTTAAAAACTCTTGATCAGCATGGGTTTGAGATTGATGGATTATACGTACTATGGCATACTGAGCTCTCTCTTTAACGCGACCACCCCCGCTCGGATCAAGAAACGTACTGTTGAGCTATGCTTCACTGAACGCCGAACGAGGCGATAAATTTTGCGCTGACTGCGTCATGCGTGGCGCAACAACAATGCCTTTTGTTTACGCGGAACATGCATTATTGACGTATGTCTCCATTTGTGTATACACAATGGTAGCAAAGCAAGATGTGTTGGTAGTACGGTTGCAAAGATATAAGCGATAATAGCATAACATGTTTTTGTTGCATGTATTTTTAGCAAGAGATCCCCTGCTCCCGATTTTAAAGATGTTTCACGTCAGAATTGACCCCTACCGAGAGCTACGACTCGCAGAAGCACAAATGCCTAATTTTGTCCGGCAAATCACCAACCTTGTACCGTGCTTACGAGGAAGGTAAGGACATATGCTACAGGTAAAGGTGGGGCTCAAAAGCCGTTGGCGTTACAGCGAGACGCATTAAGCGAGGACATTGAGCTTAGCTCTTTTTTATTAAAAGCTTCCGTGACCAGATTGCGCCTTCGAAATTCCAAAATTCGCGCGTATGGGAATTTATTCAAAGAGGCATGCTCGTAACTGCGCTGGCAAACAAAAATTCAGTTGTTTAGCTGATGTCGGAAATGACGGCAACATTCCTCATTCCACCCACGCACACGCACTTGGAGAGAGCACTTGCTGCCTTGAGTGGCTTGGGTAGGCACCTCGCCATTACCGCGCCCTGGTCAGCTGCTCGAGTAGTCTTTTTCTAGCAAAATATCTGTCTGCTGCGCAATCTATTTAGCATTTCCTAAAAGATCTCTGAAAACCTATAGCGCGTTGTGAAAGTACTTCGAGACAAGGTGGCAGCCCGCGAAGTCGTCTTACTTATGCAGCGTAGTAGGGAGAGAAAGTGTGGCAACGTTCCTTTTCTTTCGAGAACTTTCCTGGGCTGTATTCTCGTTGCAGATATGAGGCGATAGTGCCTCAGTTTTGAGTAATCTCAATTCGACTCATTGGAAGTGGCCTCTTGCAATCGCTAAACGTGTGGCGCCAAATCATGTGCCTCTCGAAATGGCAACATTTTTTTTTTAGTCTAGGCTGGTCGTGCATGTATTGTATACTCCCCATATAGGTTTCGTATATTTTTATTGGGGCCTACGAAACGCTGTAAAACTATGCGGTCGCTGGATATTGTGTTCATATTGTTATCTTATTACGGTAACCTGTACGCGCAACTTCATGGGGTTTCGAACAGACGTGCGGGCTTACTTTGAAGCAATTCTCGTAGTAAGGCGGGTATGGCGCTATAAGCACATGCGCAACAGACGTGGACGCGGACAGGACGCGCGCAGAAGTTTTCCGTGTGTTTAAGCGCAGTACACCCCTTATTACAAGATCAACTTCCTCCAACTAGCCCAACTTTCCACTTCATTGAAGCAATTAGTTTGAATAGCATCGAGCTGACGGATGGCAAGAGTTGAAACCCAATGCTGCCCATATCGTCAACGCACGAGAAAGCAAGATATGGGCAAAATGATTCTAGTGAGTGACGAAAGCGGGAAGCTTTCCTACTGTACTGTATGTTCTTGGTTTAAAGCAAGAAAGGTTTCGTGGTTTCTAAGCTTTTCTATTCCTACACGTTGCTTTATTTAACGCTGTAATAAATGAAGCATTCTCAAATTAGCTGTGACATTTCAAAGTATGTTTATTTTCCTGTAAAGTACAAGGGCAACACCGAGAAAGAAAAGCGACGTAAACAGTTGACGAGCCCAACGATTGAAGAGTTTGATGGGCCCAGTAGTACACAACATATTCGAATAAGAATACAAAAACGACAAGAGAGTTGGACTTGTTGGCACGTATTCCAGACTTGAGATTTATTTACGCAGCGCAAAAAGCGCGTAGGACGAGATCAAGAAGCACACTGGACACGACGATAGAGATTCGAGCAATTAAGGTATGAAACAACATGAAACCATAACAATGAAACGAAAAAAAAGGGGCGATTCGTCGTTACATTCGGCATCACAAACGAACAAACAACACAAGAAAGAAAGAAAGAAAGAAAGAAAGAAAGAGAGAGAAAGAAAGAAATCTACATCGCCACACTTAGGCAAATAGCACTTACAAATACAACCAGAAGTATTCATATGTGCTGCTAAAAGGTTCTGAAATGCTTCCAACAAAGAAACTATAATGACTACATACACCAGAACATTGCTATACTGCATAAGGTTTTCATATTACCAACAGGTCTATAACTCAGTCCCATTTACACTGTCTTAAAGAGACGGCTGGAAAATATATTGGATTTGATATTGTACAGAAAACTTCGAGATATATATACAGCGATAGCAGTATGGTTCCTCGCTTCACTTTAATCGGTAAATAGGCCTTCTTATGGAGAAAACCGCTCCTTTCGTCAATGAAGTTGATGGTCAGAAGATAACATGTATCCTTTGTTATAAGAGACAGCAGCAGGTTTTCAACACGTGATACAGTTTATGCATAGCGGCTGACTGACCATACCGCAGCCGGTGTTTGTGATTAATCTCAGCAACATATGATGTAGTGTACTTCATTTCATTTCATTTTGTTGCCTTAAAGACCCACGAGGGGTATTACATAAGGGGTGGTACATATATTTTGGTGAGCAAGTGTTAACACAGCGAAACATGACACATTATTGGCAAAGTTGAATGAGCACGTGATGGCTGCGATGTCGTTGGGTAGGTCGTTCCAGTGTGCTGCAGTACGGGAAAAAAACGATGCAGCAGAGGTGGTAGTTCGGGCACGAGGTCGGGAAACTTGAAGCGGATGACGAGTGCGATGAGATATGCGGGCTGGAGAGACGATGTAGGGTGCGCGGCCTAGTGAACTATGGAAAAATTTATGAAACAAGCAAAGGCTGGCAATGCGGCGACAAAGTGATGAGGGTAATAAGTCGGATTCAGCTTTCAAAGCTGACACACTGACGTCGTAAGAATATAATAAATGGATGAATCTGGCTGCTCTGTTTCGGACCGATTCGAGTGCATTGATAAGGTAAGCTTGGTGCTGGTTCCAAATGGGCGAGGCATATTCTAATTTTGGTCTGACAAGGAATTTGCACGCTAATAACATCACATGCTTAGGGGATTGGCGGAGATGACGTCTTGAAAATCCAAGTGTTTTATTAGCGGATGAAGTGATGTTCGTAACGTGTGTACTCCAAGACAAGTCGCCACACAAGGTAATGCCTGAGTACTTGTATGATAGAACCGGTTGTACAGGGACGTTAGCTATGACGTATGGGAAATGAAGTAGGTTACGGCGACGCGTGAAGGACAAGATTTTGCATATTTTAAGGTTAAGTTCCATTAACCAATTGGCACACCATTCCTGTATGCGGTTAAGGTCGTCATGAAGAGATGTTTGGTCAGACGCATTATTAACCTTGCGATAATTTACACAATCATCGGCGAACATGCGAACATTACTAGAGACATGCGTTGGTAAATCGTTAATGTAGACTAGAAACAGAAGCGGACCGAGGACAGACCCTTGCGGGACACCTGACGGTACTGGGATAAGATTGGAGTTGTGGTTGTTAACGGTGACGTACTGTGAGCGGTTAGTCAAGAATTTTTCTATCCATTTAAAGATATTAGAGGGGAGGTTCAAATATGAAAGTTTTAGTAGTAGGCGTTTGTGAGGAACCTTGTCGAACGCTTTTGCATAGTCTAGAAAAATAGCATCGGTCTGTAGGTTAGAGTCAAGATTAGCATGCGAATCATGAATAAAAATGGCCAGCTGTGTTTCGCATGAGAAGCCTTTTCGAAAACCATGTTGCGCAGAATGAAAAAAGTTGTGACAATCGAGGAAACTCATGGCATCGGAGTAGATGTGTTCCATGAGTTTGTAGGGTACGTTGGTAAGGAAAATGGGACGATAGTGAAGGGGTGAATTTTTTTACCCGATTTGAAGATTGGAACGACCTTACCGCTTTTCCAGTCGCGTGGTAGTTTATTTATTTCTTCATACTGTCAACTCTCTGCTGAGGGTTCTTACAGGGAGGGTTTAAATACAGGCAGACTATATATACAGGTGCATCAAGCGGCAGCGGAATCGCAAAAATACATGTTTAACATTTTTTCAAATTCACAAACATCACTGGCTTCTGCCACAAAGCTTGGTATTGCGTTCCAGAGTTCAATCACGACAAGGAAAAAAGAAAAGCGGAACACATCACTGTGAGCAAAGTAAGGACGTACAACATATTGATGATTAACATGACTGCTTCGTTTTCCTGGAAGCTGCACATACTCATCTTTGTTGATTTTTAAATGTCCATGTAGTATTCTGTAAAACACTTTCAGACGATTTTTTAGCCTTCGTACTTCTAGTGTTTCTAGTTCACAAGACTGCAACATCAGTGTAACGGAATCTAAACGGCGGTATTTTGAGCATATGAAGCGCGCGGCACGACGTTGAAGTTTTTCTAACTTTGTAGTCATTTCTTTCTGATGAGCGCTCCAGATGACTGAGGCGTATTCAAGTAAAGGTCTAACAAAAGCTTCATAAGCTATCAGCTTAACATCTCGCAAAGCTTGACCTAGTTTTTGCCTTACGAAACCTAATCTCTGATTCGCCTTCGAGCATACATTTTCTATGTGAGTATGCCATGTCAGATTATGCGTAACTGTAACACCTAGGTATTTAAACTGGTTAGCACGAACTAAAAAATTACCATCGATGTAATAGTTAAAAGACAGAACGTTTACTTTCTTAGTCATGTGTGTGTATGTTGATTTAATGTAGTTTATATTCATATCCCATAATTTACACCATCGGCTGAAATTTTCTAAACAGCGACTAATTCTGAGTTGATCCTGAACATTGGTTACGGTAGAATAAATTAGGCAATCATCTGCAAAAAGCTTCATTTTTACCGGTTCTTCAATAACAGAAGAGATATCGTTTACATATATAAGAAATAACAGTGGGCCAAAGACTGATCCCTGAGGAACACCTGAAAGCACTTGGAGTGGACTCGACAGGCTGCCATCTAAACTTACAGTCTGTTTACGATCACTTAAATATTCTTTTATCCATAGCACTAATCTTTCATCGATACCTATTTCTCTCAGTTTAAAGATCAGCTTATTATGCGGAACCTTATCGAAGGCCTTCGCAAAATCTATACAAATGACGTCAATCTGGTGCTTCTCATCTAAGGCGGCAGCGAGATCATGAACTACTTCAAATAATTGTGTAATGGTAGATAGTCCAGTACGGAAGCCAAGCTGGTATGAGTAAAGTAAACTATTCACTTCTAGAAATTGTAAAATATGTTTTGCGATGATGTGTTCCAGAATTTTACAACTGATACATGTGAGTGAAATAGGACGGTAATTATTTACAAGCGTGCGATCACCGCCTTTGTTCACTGGTATAACTACGGCCCTGTGCCAGTTTGTGGGTAGAGATTGCGTATGTAATGATTTCGCGAAAATTATCATTAAGTAGTATGACATCCATTCAGCATAGCGTTTCAGAAATTCAGGACAAATTCTGTCAGGTCCACTAGATTTTTTTCCATCTAAACTCAGTAGCGATTGGAACACCCCTTCTTGTTTGATTTCTAGATTTCCCATTGGGTAACGTGTTATATATGGTAAATGCTCGTCTGTATTCATGTTTGTATTATTAGTAAATACGGATTGAAAGAAGTAGTTAAAATGTTCGGCAATGTCCGCAGACCTTGTTAACGTTATGTTGTCCTTTACGATTTCTTCAATTTTATCTTTCCTACTGCTAAGATATCTCCAGAATTTTTGTGGAGAACTTTTTAGGAACCCTGTCAGTGTTTGTTGACCTGATAACAGTGACTGTGAAAAAAGTAAGCATAAAAATTGCGCACAAATATCCTTGTTATTTTTCAAAAGCTTTGAGTTAATATTGTCGATACCGGATGAAGATGAAATTTTCATGGTTTCAATTAGGGACGAAATGTTAGATGACGTGAAGACAACTGGTGGCATAGCATAATTTATCACTGAGGGTGGTGCTGAAAATGATGGCGGTATTTCAGTTTCTTTCGTAAATACGGATGAGAAGGCAGAGTTAAACATAGTAGTGCACTCAGCATCAGTGAAAATTGTGCCTGACTCATCTGCGAGGGTTATTTCTGGTGCGTGATGCGAATTGATAACTTGCCAGAACTTTCTGGGGTTATTAGTTAGCATATTCGGCAAGTCCGTGTGAAAAAAGGTATGCTTGGCATTAGAAGTAGCGGCGAGATATGATCTTTCAGCTTCGTGATATTTCACCCATGCGCTATGCGTCCCCTGAGACCTGGCTGAACGGTAAAGACGCTTCTTTGTGTTCTCCAAACGTTTCAGTGTTTTAGTAAACCATGGTTTTGTGAATTAGAGTGAAAACTAATTTGGGAGATGGATCTATTCGTTAGACTTTCTAGTTTCTCTTTGAACAGTAACCAATTTTCTTGAACACTGCGGGAATGAAAACGAGACGAGAAGACTTGAAAAAAACGCGTTAAGTTCATTATTTATGGCGTTATAATTTCCTTTGTTATAAAGAGAGATGGTTTTATGGTATTTGCGGCGCCGGTTTGGCGTAAGGAGAAGGTTAGCGTGAATTACTTTGTGGTCGCTTATTTCAGGTAGGTATGTAATGGGCTGAACGCTGTCTGGGTGATTGGTTAATAAGAGATCTAAAATATTTGCACAGTTCTGTGTTACGCGGGTAGGTTCAAGTATTACCTGAGTTTGACATAGTAGTTCTGCGGTAACTCGCAAGGTGGAGAGAAGTAATGAATAAAGGGTAAATCAGACATCCACCCGTTCGTAGCAATTGCTACAAAGGAAACCCATACGGGTTCCTCGAGAGAAAAGCCTCATAGTTGAAGAAAAATTCGTCCTGGTCCGGGACTCGAACCCGGGACCACCGTATTTCCGGGGCAGCCGCTCTACCATCTGAGCTGACCAGACGGCTAGCAGACGGCAGGGCGAAGTCGACTTTGTCAACAACACGAAGCAAAGGCAAGAGGCAAAGGCAAGCGAAGGCAAGCTCTTGCCTTTGCTTGGTGTTGTCGACACATTCGACTTCGCCCTGCCATCTGCTAGCCGTCTGGTTAGCTCAGATGGTAGAGCGGCTGCCCCGGAAAGGCGGGAGGTCCCGGGTTCGAGTCCCGGACCAGGACGAATTTTTCTTCAACTATAAGGCTTTTCTTTCGAGGAACCCGTATGGGTTTCCTTTGTAGAAATTGCTACGAACGGGTGGATGTCTGATTTACCCTTTATTCAAGTATTGCCTGAGTAAGGTGGAGGTTATTGCAAAAATCTAGGAATTCCCTTGTTTCTCCATTGTTAGCTATAAGTGCGGGCTGGTTATGCCAGTCAATATTCGGAAAATTAAAATCGCCGAAGACAAAGATATGTGGATTAGGATGCTTTGCGGACAATTAAGCTGACGAGAAAAATCCTGGCTACTATGTGGCGGCCTAAACAAACGCCTAGTAAAACTGTGTTAGGTGCTGCGTGAAAGATTAGCCACAAAATTTCGAGGTCAGATGAATCTTTTATTGGGGAACATGATAAATCTTGGCTGACAGCAATGACTGCGCCCCCTCTTCGTGAATCTTTACGGTTTTTACGAAAAACTTGAAAGTTTGGTAGATCGGTCAGTATTTCGTTGTCTGTCATGTCACTGTTCAGCCAAGTGTCAGTTAGTATAAGCAGGCTGCTGCTTGATGACGAAACAAGGCTAGAAATAATTTCACGCTTAGGAATAAAACTACGAATCTTATGCCATCTTCGACTGGTCGTTTCTGAGCGCTCTGGAGCGCTCTCGCGAGCGGCGTTGTCTTCGGCTGGTTGAAAGAGGGTGCCCGCCCTGCGTTCGGCTGGTTCTTCTCGATTGCTCTCCTCCACCTTCGAGCGCTCTGAGGCGCTCCGAGCCCTGTCGTCGGAGCAGTCGTCGAAATTGAAACGTCATCGCAGAGCCGCGTCGCTGCTGTTGGCGACGGCCCACCGTAACCTAGGCAACCTAGGCCACTGCGACGAACGCTCGTCCCGCCGGCGCGTCCGCCGGTTTTCCCGGCAGCGCCGGGAGCTTTCGATAAGCGAAACATCGGACGTTGGTAGTAGTCACGTGGTTTAGCATCTGCCATTGCCTCCTCTGAGAGCGAGTGGCACGTTTGGCTTGCGCGCTCGTCCTCTACCTCTGAGCTCGGGGAACGCCGGATCTGCCCGACTCTGCTTCGGGGGATGGAAGCGACCAGCCGAAGATAGCATTAGTGTATATAACGGGGAGCGAGAGGCTAGATAAAGAAGCGTTCTTGGCACGGTTCCCAGAGGGTTCACGACGAGGTGATTGCTAATCTGATTGTGAGGGCCGAGTTGCTATTTCCTTGACTGTTTGCGTGGTTTCGTCGAACATGTAGCGCTTGGGACCAATATGTAGTGTCTTAAAATTCAGAGCAAACGTTGTTCTCTTTTCTTCAGCGAACGTGACTAGATGCTTTGGCGCATTTCGTGTTTTGAGGGAAAAGCCCTCGCCGATGCTGAAATTAGTTTCCTCAAACTTATGACCATTTGATAATATGGTGTCTTTATTCTTAGATGAAGTAAACTTGACGATGATTGGACGAGTGTGGTTAAATTTTTAACGCCCAAGGCGATGGCGCGTTCAATGTTCTCAGGGTTAATTGTTATACTCAAGTTCTGACAGCAATGGTTGATGACTGTTTCCTCAGAGCCTGCAAAATTTTCGGATGGGTTAGTATCGGGAATGCCATAGAGTACAAGCTTATTGCGGCGTGAGTGATTTTTTGGATCCTCAATTCGGGCATCTAGAATGTCTAAATGTCGAGAAATCCCAGCAGTCTCAGATTTCATTGCTTTAAAATCGGTTTGAAGATCTGAAAAAGCTTGGAAATGGGCCTCCAGATTGGTCATTCGCTTAGTCAAGCCGACTATCGCAACTTCAGTGGAATTGATCTTAGTTTTGAGGTCTTGTATTTCGAAAATGAGCTTGGTTTGACCGGCGGATACATTTTTTAGTTCAGCGAGCACATGGTCGATAGTGTTAGGGCCGGGGTTAGATTCCACAACACCTGCCAAGAGCAGCAAGGCACGCAGAACATTGCCGCAATCAGCTACAAGAAAAACGCAGCACTGCGGGCTCGGCAGCTGCACTAAGATATAGTTGCTAGTTTTGTGTTGTTTTTTGCAAACAGGGAATACTTGTTACCAACCTGCATGATGAATACAAGAGGATTAGTGACTTGTGCGGGAGCACAGCCACCGAGTCCACAGGGCGGCGAAGGTGGTTGTAGCACTTTTATATCGGCGGATGATGAATGTGGTGATGCGGCTATCCATTGGGCATCCAGGAATAGAAAACCGGGTAGTGGCGTTGTCGGACAGGGTGAAGCGTTGATGTCGGGCGGAAGCAGGAATAAGATGCCGTTATCACAGCAGCTGGGTGCTGTAGTTGACACAGTGGCGGGGCAAAGGGCGAGATTTTATTTTATTTATTTGTTTTATTTGGTACATACTGCTAGCCTTAACGAAGGCTTGGGCAGGAAAGGGTACATTCATAAAAGGGAAGATACATCATTCACACAGGGTTCAACGATAATCATTTACAAGCGGCCTTGGCTTTGGTTAAAAAACAATCGTATACATACTCATGTACAGCGATATAGATAATGCACATTCATGGTGACAATAGAACATAATGTAAGAAACCAATTTTCATCATGTAGCAACAAAGATATGGTTAGACAGCTTAGACAAAAAAGAATCGAGGCTTGTAGAATCGACAACTTCTTGTGGTAACATATTCCATTCTCTGATAGCTTGTGGGAAGTATGAATATTTGAAGGTGTCATTCTGAAACCTATACTCAGATAATTGTGTATTGTGTCTCGTTCTTGAAATTCTAGCGTTAGAGTGTACTAAAAACTTATTTTTGTCTATTTTTAGGGCATTGCTCTGGAGGATAAACAGGAATTTTAGTCGGAGATATCTAGCACGGTCGCTAATTGTTGGGAGTCCGGCTAAGCGTAGAAATTCAGTTGGGGAATCATGACGACGGTATTTATTATAAATAAATCTTACTGCTTTTCTTTGTACGTTCTCTAACTTCGCTATGGCACATTTAGTGTATGGAAACCAGCATATGGTGCCGTATTATATAACGGAGCGAATGAGTGACGTGTACGCGAGTAGTTTGGTGTTGGGTGAAGCGTATCTGAGGGACCGTTTGAGGGAAAAAAGCGCTGAGAGATTTCGTTGCCACGTATGACACGCGTTTGTTCCATTTTAGATCGGAGGAAATAATTATACCTAAATGCTTGTATTCTTCTACCCTATGTAGTTCTCTTTGCTGAATTTCGTATGGAAAGGTTAGAGGTTCTTTCTTTCTCGTTACTGTCATGCAGACAGTTTTTTCTGCATTTAGCGTCAGCTGCCAGTCTTGACACCATTTTGCTATATTTTTAAGTGCGTCATTCAGAACAACTTGATCATCCTTGGTCTGTATTCGTTTATAAACAATGCAGTCATCTGCGAACATGCGTACCGTGGCGTCAATGCCATTTGCGATGTCGTTAATAAAAAGAAGGAAGAGAATGGGAGCTAAGACTGTGCCCAGGCACACCGGATAAAACTTCAACGCAGTCTGAGGCCTTCGCAGCCTTCGAAATGAACGAATTGTTGACGTCCTGACAAATATTCTTTTAACCATTTTGTAAGAATACCGTGTCCCAGAATTCCTTGCAGCTTATGGATTAGTTTTGGATGCGATACCCGATCAAAAGCTTTTGATAGGTCTAGAAAAATTATGTCTACCTGTCCTCGCTTATCAATTGTTAATGCTAGGTCATGAATAGTCTCTATTAATTGAGTTGTTGTAGACAAACCACTCCTAAATCCATGTTAGTTAGGGTTAATTACAGAATGACTTTCACAAAAGTTACGATGTGTTTTAATATTACATGCTCAAAAATTTTCCCTGCTGTACAAGTGAGTGAAATAGGACGGAAGTTGGAAGGATTTGTAGGGTCACCTGACTTGTGTATCGGAATTATTTTTGCAATTTTCCATTCTTGAGGAACCTCAGAAGTTTTCAACGATTTTGTAAAAATTAGCAATAAGTATTTGGAAACCCATTCAGCGTACCTTCTGAGAAAAGTATTTGGAATGTTATCTGGGCTGCTGGATGCTTTTATATCAAGATTAAGAAATAAAGAAAGAATTCCCGCTTCCGTTATATTTAGCTCACATGGTACTTGACCTATGTCACTTGTCTGTGCGATTTTGTCTGGGATAGTGTTATTGTCTACTGTGAAAACTGATTGGAAAAATTGATTAAATTGGGTAGCCTTGGTTAAGGCTTCTGTTGGCAATAAGTTGCTCTTCTTCGGAACCCTGGATTTGAGATAGTGCCAAAATTTACGAGGGGATTTTTTAATCAAGTTATTTAAGGTTTCATCTAAGCACTTTTGTTTAGCAGTTTTCGCTGCTATCTTCAACGCGTGAGAGAGTTCGCTAATCTTTCTTGTACAACTGATGAAAGAAGTTATTTTGTTTCTAAGTTTTCTGAGCCTTGCAATTCTGCGTTTTAAATGTGTAATCTCTCTTGATATCCATGGGTTTGTTTTGCGTACGGTTTTTATTTTCTTAGGAATGAATTTTCTGAGACAGTGATCAACATTGGTCCTGAAAAGCACCCATAGGTTATCAGTTGGCATGCTTCCATCGTGGAAACACCGAAGGAATTCTGGGTAAGAGTCTTCTAGGAAGTCAAGAACGCTAACGTCATCGGCATTTGTCCAGTCGTATATTTGAGTCTTTTTCTTTCGCGCACGCGGCCGGTTGTGTAATGTTAATGAACATATGGTTGCTTTGTGATCTGCAATGCCATTGACTGTTTCCCAAGATATTGCGTTATCGGGAATATTGTCGCTTAAGAAGGTGAGGTCTAATATATTGCTGGTTTTCGGGGTTACACGTGTTGGTGCATGTATAATCTGCTTGAGGCTAAAGTTAAAGGCAATTTCCAGTAGTGCTTCTGCGCAGGACGGATCGGCAGTCCCACCCTCGAGCGTTGCCCAGTCTATTGAGGGTAGGTTATAGTCACCTGTGAGTATAATTTTATCAGTATCCTGAAGATGACGTTGCATGTAATCAGCCAGTGCGTGAAGTATACTGCAATCGGCGTTTGGGGGCCGGTACATAGTTCCGAAGAAGAATACAAATTGACCGACAGTAATCTTACACCACAGTGCTTCAATACCATGTACGTCAGGCATGGGCATCGTTGGAATGTCGTCTCTCACCAAAATTGCAACACCACCCCCCCGGGCGCATCTATCTTTGCGCAGGACAATATAGCCGGGTGGAAAGATACCGCTGCTCGGAATTCGTGACGACAGCCATGTTTCACTGATTGTGACTATTTGCGGGGAGTGCTCCAGAAGAAATGCTTCTAAGTCTTCGGTTTTGTTTACAACGCTTCTGGAATTAATGTTCACTATAGTTAGCTTTTCTTGTTGGTGAGGCTGTTCCCGTTTTTTGCAAAGTTCTGCTTTTTTCTGTTTAATGGTACTTTTTCACCACTTTCTTCGTCCCATTTAAAGAATTCCGAAATAAAGTAAATGCGTTTATTAGGAAAGAAAAAAGAAATTATTTAAGTCAACAATTCGATCCAGACTTCTGCAATGGGAGTGCAAACATCTGGAGGAAGCTTAACACGTTACTTCACAGGACCCCTATTTGCCCAGGAATTACGGAAGTAGAAATAGATGGCCGCATTGTTAAAGATCTAGAGCTTGCTGAAAAATTTAACCACTTTCTCATAAACGTTGTACAGCCAACGCAACAATTACAGCCAACGGTAACTCGTGCACAGACTACAGAAACGAACAGCATCTTTTTCGCACCAACCGACGATCAAGAAATAGTCTTAACGTTCTCTACACTAAAGAACACCAGCGCACGTGACATAGACGGTTTTCAAATATCTCCGATCAAGCATGTAATCCATATTATAGCTCCTGTGCTCACTCATATTTATAACCTGTCTTTATCGACAGGCTGTTTTCCAAAACAAATGCAAACGTCTGTTGTCACTGTGCTACATAAAAAAGGAGACAAAAATGACCTTGGGAACTACCGACCCATCTCCATATTACCGATATTTTCAAAAGGCTTTGAAAAAATTATTTTTAAAAGAGTTATAAACTTTTGCACCAAATATCACATAATAACAAAATCGCAATACGGTTTCATGAAGGGCAGGTCGACTGAGACTGCTTTACTAGCCCAAAAAGAAATAATTCTAAAATCTTTTGAAGATAGGAAACTCTGCATTGGAATCTTTATAGATTTTTCCAGGGCCTTTGATCGTCTCTGTCACTACACTTTAATTGAAAAACTAGAAATGTATGGTATTCGTGGCATCCCACTTTCACTTTTGAAATCATATCTTAAGTACCGATCACAATGTGTAAAAATTAACAATTACTGCTCTTCTCTTCAGCCGATAATCACTGGGGTACCACAAGGTAGCATTTTAGGGCCGCTGCTTTTTAACTTATACATCAACGACATTGTAAAAATTAATGATAAACTTAAATATATAATCTATGCCGATGACACTAGCATTTTCTTCACCGGTAACGATATGAGTGCATTGACTACACTTATCAACACTACATTAGAGAACCTATATGCATGGAGTGAGCAAAATTCATTAGTCATTAACGCATCAAAAACAAAAGCTGTTATTTTTCACTCGCGGATGCAGCTTACTTCTCCACGTGATGCCTTACGCTTAGGTAGCGCGACGATTGAAATTGTAGAGACGGTTAAAACCTTAGGAGTGTTTTTTAATTGTATAATGTCATGGGAACCACAAATTAATAAACTAATAACTAATATTTCCAAATGTGTAGGTATACTTGCACGACTGCGTTCCTTGCTTCCAGTTTCGGTTAAGATAACACTTTATAACAGCTTGTTTTTATCGCATGTCAGTTATTGTTTTCTGGTATGGGGAAGTACAACAGCAACGAACATTAATAGACTATACAAACTACAGAAAAAAGCGATTAGGCACATTGCTAATGTTGACTACTATGCACATACGGGTGAATTATTTAAGCGGTTTAACATTATCCCAATTCATCAGCTTTACGAGTATTACCTGGCAATAAGATATAAAAAATCCGTGCTCCATAGCAATCGAGCTTTTTTGGATATTTTTCAACTTGAACCATACACTATCCCATACCCTACTCGTCACCAACAACACTGGATCATTCCATTGTGCAGAACACACTTTGGCCGACAAATGCTTCGCTTCACTGTTCCTGTTTTATTAAACAAATTAATTAAAAAAAAGATAATAATTGAAGAATGTGGCATACGTGTTATTAGGGAAGCCCTTTTATCATGAAATCAACGCAATATTGTTTATCACTAACTAAACTTTCAGTGTATATTGGAATTTGTGTTCATGTATTATACTGTATAATTTAACCGTAAAGGAATCTGTATATCTATATTTTCAGTTCATGATGAATCTATGTGTATTACGACTTGTAAATATTAACCCCTTCTTGCTATGAACGAATTTTGTTCGTTTGTCCTCAATGCATTCCATGTATCAGGGAGGCTCGGGTTCCCCTCAAGTGACTGATGTCACTTTTATCCCGAGCCTGCCCTCATCCTTGAGATGAAAAATAAACTGATTTGATTTGAAAAAAAAAATGAACGTGTCATCGTTAACCTTAATTTTATCAAAAATCAATTTGACTTTATCCTTATTTTCTCGATTGGTCTTGCAGCTATCCCATAGTTGTTCCCTAATATTACGCACCCTTAACGAGAAATCTTCGCTGACTGATATGGTGGTACCTTTTAGCTTGACGCAGTTCTTAAATATTTTAGTTTTATCTCTGGAATCAAGCAGCTTAAAAATGACAGGACGTGTCTTGTTTTCTTTTTTGGCCCCAAGGCGGTGAATCCTCTCTATTCCAGAAATAGTGACACCAAGTTTATTTTGAATGAGTTTCACACATATTTCATTTTCAAGGCGCTCGACAGTCTCCTCTTGTTCTTCCTTAATTCCGTAAACGATTAGGTTCGATCGCCTACTTCTGTTTCGAGGTCGTCAACCTGCCGTGCTAGGTTAGTCACGGTTCGTTCCAATCGTATAATTTTGTCTTCTACGTCACCTACCCTACCCTCGATGTGCGACAGTCCATCCAGTTTGGCGTGAATGGTTGTTAAGGATTCAGAAGCCGCCTTGTTCTCGCTTTTAATGTCGTTAAGATCTGCAGCCATTTTGCGTATTTCGTTCATGACTTCTTGCATAGTAGGACCAGGATTACTTCTATGTATGAGCAGCGAAGAGCGCGTTGGCAGTGACGGCGAACACCTGCATGATGAATACAGGAGGATTAGTGACTTGTGCGGGAGCACAGCCACCGAGCCCACCAGTATGACAGCTATGCCAAATTGCGAACAACTGTGAACATCAAAACTGTCAGTGAGCGCGGACACGCGTATTAACACCGCTCTTTTTCACAGACACCGTCCTTGCCGAAGAAAAAAATGCTGTGTACCCGCGCAGTGGTTGTGCTCTTGGTAGGGAATGGGTGATGTAATGGCGGACGCTGCAACAGGTGACCCGGTTGTAACCCCCCCCCCTCCACCCCTGGAAAGAGTCGGGGAGAGGCAGAGCATGCAGGTACTCTATTTAGTACTATAACTCCAGGATCTTAAATGTAGCGGCAACTGTTGGCAACGCTTCCTGGTTTGTGCCAAGAGAAAAAGTCGCAGTTTCGCCCGGAAGGCGAAGCATCGATTGCGATAGCAATTAAGTAGACAGCTATACGAAGTAAGGATAGCAGTATAAACTTGCAAACATTCGCTTAATACCTAAAATAGCAAGCATGGTCTCACGTGCGCACAAGCAAACATGAACACATCTCAATCAATAGCCGCGCACACTCACTGTCAGAGCTCTGGAGCGAGAAGCAGCAGCAGCTGCGAGCGAATTGACCTTCGCGCTTCTTCTCACTTCAACGCAAACTAAGCTGCGAGAACACAGGGCACACGAAGCTATCAGCACTCGGCGAACTCTCTCCAATGCATCGCAGACCTCTTTCGAAATAGGTCGCGCCATAAGCAGCCGCCTCCTGATTAGGACGTCTCCCTCCCTCCCCCCCTGTTCCTTGCGCGCAACAGAAGACGGCACGCTCCCTCCCCACTTTCCTCCGTAGCGTGCCCGCGATTGAGCCACCATCGTCGGCGCACCCTCGCAAGCTTTCACATGCACATACAGCATAATGCGCGTGGCGATGATTTAATGTCCCATAGAATTATTTCGGAACATCACGGCGACGCCGACATCAGAAGTGCGCCTTGAGTGTCCATATAATTGCTATGGCAATAAAATATTTATATGCGGCAACGCTGCGAGCCGCGCTACATTAGAAGCGGCTGCGTGAGGGTAGGCGGCCAATCCGGGAGTTCAGCGCCTCTTTGAAAGCCATTAGCTCCTTTCTCGTTCCATTTGCTTAAACAAATGTGGAACCCGGCAACTTCGAACGCACTTATATTCTTATGAAAACCATATCATACCAAAACGCACATCTTTTTGCAAACGCGTGCGCCGGGTGAAAACGGAAAAGGATGCCGTAAAGGCGCATATCGTGGACCGGCTGCTCCTGGCCCAAAATAAGGGATGCGCTGAAGATATCTTCCAATGGTGCAGCTCGGCGGTTAGATCAAAACCTATGTCTACTTTTAGAAGATTCAGGGGCTTCATTTAATACGATGTGGACATATGTCTTCAAGCAAACCAAACAAGCAATTGAAGAAAACAATTAAATTAGGAAAGTACTAATAACAAATTAAGGTAGGCTTTCCCAGTGACTACAGAAAGTCGGGAGAAAGCTTATGTTATACATGCCCAAACACACATATATATAAATAAATGAACTAGGATATTAAGACAATTGAACATAAATGTGAAAAACAGGAGAAAAAAAGGAATAGGTATCAATGGTCAAAAACAATGATATTGTCACGTTGTAGTGACGGTAAAGAGAGAACACAGTAGCAGTACTGTGAAAGACAAAACTAGCTTTTATTGGGCGAACCTGTGCCCATAAAACAGGCTACACTTAAAGCACAACGATAGCGGCGAACACAGTCGGCGATCGTCGAAAATCTGATCAGCGGGTCAAGCGCGTCGGCTTTTATAGATCAGTCGTCGAATGTTGCAGATTAACGGATGGGACCCGCGTGTCTTCCACAAAGTTCTACACTATTCGTGTCACGCGATGAAATCTGGTACCACAAGGTTCGGCGACAACAGACACGCGGATAGAAGCGTCGATAACTTGCCAGAAACGTCGTATACATGCAGGCGCGTCCCTCGCTCTGCGATTACAGTTGTTAAGCGGCGAAACGTAGTTGCCCGATAAAGATAAGTACACGTGTCATTACCCCCCTCTTAAAAAGCATCGACCCGATGCTGCAAACAAACGAAAGTAACAAAGAAAAGCACTCGTAGCAAAGAAAACAACAAACTAAGGAAGTTCATCAGCGTCCGTAAAATGGTTTAAGGCGCACCACGTGGACCACTTCAGATCGTGCGCGGCGCCGCTGTGAGTGCGAAATGCCGTCTGGCACGACCTCATAGTCTAGTGCGCCAATACGTCGGATGACCTTGTAGGGTCCGAAATAGCGTCGCAGCAGCTTCTCACTGAGTCCTCGCCGGCGTATCGGGGTCCATACCCAAACACGGTCGCCGGGCTGGTACTCGACGAAACGTCGTCGGAGGTTGTAGTGTCGGCTGTCGGTACGCTGCTGGGTCTTGATCCGTAGGCGGGCGAGCTGTCGGGCTTCTTCGGCGCACTGGAGATAGCTAGCGACGTCAACATTCTCTTCGTCAGTGACGTGGGGCAGCATGGCGTCGAGCGTCGTCGTCGGGTTCCTGCCGTAAACTAGCTTAAACGGCGTGATCTGTGTTGTTTCTTGCACCGCCGTGTTGTAAGCGAATGTAACGTACGGCAGGACGGCATCCCAGGTCTTGTGTTCGACGTCGACGTACATCGCTAGCATGTCGGCGAGGGTCTTATTCAGCCGCTCCGTAAGACCATTCGTCTGCGGGTGGTAGGCCGTGGTCCTCCTGTGCCTTGTCTCACTGTATTTCAGAATGGCTTGGGTGAGCTCTGCTGTAAAGGCCGTTCCTCTGTCGGTGATGAGGACTTCTGGGGCGCCGTGTCGAAGCAGGATGTTTTCGACAAAGAATTTTGCCACTTCGGCTGCGCTACCTTTCGGCAGTGCTTTAGTTTCAGCGAAGCGGGTAAGGTAGTCTGTCGCCACGACGATCCACTTATTTCCGGTTGTTGACGTCGGAAAGGGTCCCAGCAAGTCCATCCCGATCTGCTGGAATGGTCGGCAAGGAGGCTCGATTGGCTGTAGTAATCCGGCTGGCCTCGTTGGCGGTGTCTTGCGTCGCTGACAGTCTCGGCATGTTCTGACATAACGGGCGACGTCGGCGGTCAGGCGCGGCCAATAATACTTTTCTTGTAGCCTCGATAGTGTCCGGGAAAAACCGAGGTGTCCAGCGGTCGGATCGTCATGTAGGGCGTGCAATACTTCTGGACGAAGTCCTGACGGGACAACAAGAAGGTAGTTGGCGCGGACTGGTGAAAAGTTCTTCTTCACGAGGAGATTGTTTTGAAGCGTGAAGGAAGATAATCCACGCTTAAATGCCCTGGGGACAACGTCGGTGTGCCCTTCCAAATATTCCACCAGGCCTTTTAGCTCCGGGTCTGCCCGTTGCTGTTCAGCGAAGTCTTCCGCGCTTATCATGCCAAGGAAGGCGTCGTCATCTTCGTCATCTTGCGGCGGCGGGTCAATGGGGGCGCGTGATAGGCAATCGGCATCGGAGTGTTTTCGTCCGGACTTGTAGGTTACAGTGATGTCGTATTCTTGTAGTCTGAGGCTCCACCGCGCCAGTCGTCCTGAAGGATCCTTTATACTCGCTAGCCAACACAACGCGTGATGGTCACTGACGACTTTGAATGGCCTGCCATAAAGATAAGGGCGAAATTTAGCTGTAGCCCAAACGATGGCGAGGCATTCCTTTTCGGTCGTAGAATAGTTGCCTTCCGCTTTTGACAGCGACCGGCTAGCGTAAGCTATCACCTGTTCGACCCCGTTTCTCCTCTGGACTAGAACGGCACCGAGGCCTAGGCTACTGGCGTCAGTATGGATTTCTGTATCGGCGTACTCGTCGAAGTGCGCAAGTACAGGCGGCGACTGCATGCGTCGTTTGAGTTCTTCAAATGCGTCGGCCTGCGGCGTTTCCCACTTGAACTCATCACATTTCGTTAGACGTGTCAACGGCTCGGCGATGCGTGAAAAGTCCTTGACAAAGCGCCTGTAGTAGGCACACATGCCAAGGAATCTACGCACTGCCTTCTTGTCGGTTGGCTGCGGGAACTTTGCGATGGCAGCTGTTTTCTGGGGGTCGGGGCGTACTCCGGATTTACTGATGACGTGGCCTAGGAACAGAAGCTCGTCGTAAGCGAAGCGGCATTTTTCTGGCTTCAGAGTGAGCCCTGATGACTTGATGGCCTCTAGTACTGTCGTAAGCCGCCTAAGGTGATCGTCGAAATTTTCGGCGAAGACGACGACGTCATCCAAGTAAACAAGGCAGGTCTGCCGCTTCAATCCTGCTAACACCGTGTCCATGACGCGCTGGAAAGTTGCAGGTGCCGAGCAGAGTCCGAATGGCATGACCTTGAACTCGTAGAGGCCGTCTGGCGTGATGAAGGCGGTCTTTTCGCGATCTCTCTCGTCGACTTCTATTTGCCAGTAGCCAGACTTGAGATCCATCGACGAGAAGTACTTAGCGTTGCAGAGCCGATCCAATGCGTCGTCTATCCGTGGAAGGGGGTATACGTCCTTCTTCGTGATCTTGTTCAGACGATGATAATCGACGCAGAAACGTAGGGTTCCGTCCTTTTTCTTCACCAGGACAACAGGGGATGCCCACGGGCTTTTCGACGGCTGGATGATACCGTCGCGCAGCATTTCGTCTACTTGTTCTCTTATAGCTTCGCGTTCTCGCAGCGAAACTCGGTAAGGGCTTTGGCGGAGTGGTCGAGCGTACTCCTCGGTGATTATGCGATGCTTGGCGACTGGTGTTTGTCGAATCCTCGATGTCGTCGAAAAGCAGCCTTTGTATCGTCGGAGCAGACTTCTGAGCTGCTGTTGCTTAATCACTGGGAGACTTGGATTAATGTCGTAGTCTGGTCTGGTTCGGGAACCATGGTCGTCGGAGTAGATGCGGCGGAATCCGAGAGGACAAACGCATTATCGGTTTCCACAATTTCCTCGATGTACGCGATCGTCGTGCCCTTGCTGATGTGCTTGAACTCCTGGCTGAAGTTTGTCAGCAACACTTCAGTTTTCCCTCCATGCAGTCGAGCGATCCCACTTGCGACGCAACTTTCACGGTCTAGCAGGAGACGTTGGTCGCCTTCGATGACACCTTCTACGTCAGCGGGTATTTCGGTGCCGACCGAAATAACAATGCTGGAGCGGGGCGGGATGCTCACTTGGTCTTCGAGCACACTCAAGGCGTGGTGACTACGAGGGCTCTCCGGCGGTATCGCTTTATCTTCCGACAGCGTTATTGACTTCGACTTCAGGTCGATGACTGCGCCGTGTTGGTTCAGGAAGTCCATACCGAGAATGACGTCTCGTGAACACTGTTGGAGGATAACGAAGGTGGCAGGGTAAGTCCGGTCATGAACGGTAATTCTTGCCGTGCAGACTCCAGACGGCGTGATGAGGTGTCCTCCAGCGGTTCGAATTTGAGGGCCTTCCCACGTAGTCTTAACTTTCTTCAACTGGGCGGCGATGTGTCCACTCATGACGGAGTAATCAGCCCCTGTGTCGACTAAGGCAGTGACTGCGTGGCACGTCGAGGTCGGTGGTTCTTTGTCTGGCGTTGCAGTTAGGTCGTGGCGTCGGATCACGGCTGCGTCGTGTTGAACTGAAGTTGGAACGTCGCGTCGTCAAGTCGTCGTTCGTCGGTGTAGTCTTGCCTTCCTGACTTCGTCGGGGCGGCGGCGTGTCGTTGTTATGTCGTCGAGATCGTTTCGTCGTCGTCTTCGTCGGCGGCGGAGGATCTTCGTCAGTTCGACGAACAGCAACCGCACCTCCATCGGTTGCTGCTTTTAGTTTTCCGGATATGGGCTCGCTGACCGGCCCCGGGCTGGGCCAGTGTATGGTCGGCGCTGCGGCGACAGGTAGCGTCCTGGTGACGGCGAACGGGATGGCCGTCGAGGGCTCCACTGAGTAGCGGCGAGGTAATCGGCGATGTCACGTGGGCGCTCTCCAAGCTGTGGACGCGGCGCGTTGACGGCGAAACCTCGCAGTCCCATCTCCCGGTACGGACATCGTCGGTAGACGTGACCCGCTTCTCCGCAGTGGTAGCAGAGCGGGCGGTGGTCAGGAGCACGCCAAATCTCCGTCTTCCTCGCGTAGGTGCGCTGGGCGACGGGTGGTCGTGCTGGCGGCGGCGGCGGCGGGCGACGAAATTGCGGCGTTACAGGGCCCTGGCGCGGTCGCTGAGGAGGGCCTTGACGGCGTACGACGGCGGCGTAGGTCATCGCTTCGGGTTGGGGGTGCGGTAATTGAGGTTGCACCTCCGTGACTCCAAGCGACCGCTGAACCTCATCTTTGACGATGTCAGCGATCGAGGCCACTTGAGGCTGCGACGACGGGAAGATCTTCTGAAGCTCCTCTCGTACGACTGCCCTGATAGCCTCGCGCAGGTCTTCGGAGGCCAGTGATTGAACTCCGGCATAGTTTGTAGCGTTGGTGCGGCGGTCGAATTGCCGGTTTCGCATCTCGAGTGTCTTCTCGATGCTAGTGGTCTCGCGAAGAAACTCGTCGACAGTCTTCGGCGGGTTTCGTACCATACCGGCGAAAAGTTCCTCCTTAACACCACGCATTAGTAGCCGGACTTTCTTTTCCTCGGACATTTCCGGGTCGGCGTGGCGGAATAGGCGGCTCATTTCTTCTGTAAAAATCGCCGTGGTCTCGTTGGGCAGCTGCACTCGGGTTTCCAGTAGTGCTTGGGCTCGTTCTTGGCGAACGACGCTTGTGAATGTCTTCAGGAAGGCGCTTCGGAAAAGGTCCCAGGTCGTTAACGTGGCTTCTCTGTTCTCGAACCACGTCCTGGCAGCGTCTTCCAATGCGAAGAAGACATGTCGCAGTTTGTCGTCGCTGTTCCAGCTGTTAAATGCAGCGACCCTCTCGTACGTCTCGAGCCAGGTTTCCGGGTCCTCGAATGTTGAACCGCGGAACGTGGGGGGCTCCCTGGGCTGCTGCAGCAGGACGGGGGATGCTGGGGCTGCCATTGGGGAGGACTTGGTGGCAATCTTCCTGCTCGTCTCAGGTAGGAGTCCGAGCTCTGGGGGCAGTCCTTGCAGCCGGCGGCTAGCTCGCTGGTCTTGGTTGGCTGGTGGCTGGTCGTGGTCGACGTTGGTTTTGTCCTCGGGCTTCGGACTTGGATCGCGGCTTTGCGGGGGCGTTCGGTACATGAACGCACAAGCACCTCCACCAGATGTCACGTGGTAGTGACGGTAAAGAGAGAACACAGTAGCAGTACTGTGAAAGACAAAACTAGCTTTTATTGGGCGAACCTGTGCCCATAAAACAGGCTACACTTAAAGCACAACGATAGCGGCGAACACAGTCGGCGATCGTCGAAAATCTGATCAGCGGGTCAAGCGCGTCGGCTTTTATAGATCAGTCGTCGAATGTTCCAGATTAACGGATGGGACCCGCGTGTCTTCCACAAAGCTCTACACTATTCGTGTCACGCGATGAAATCTGGTACCACAAGGTTCGGCGACAACAGACACGCGGATAGAAGCGTCGATAACTTGCCAGAAACGTCGGATACATGCAGGCGCGTCCCTCGCTCTGCGATTACAGTTGTTAAGCGGCGAAACGTAGTTGCCCGATAAAGATAAGTACACGTGTCAATATTGTCCCTAAAGAATTATTTTGCGCTTGTCGATCAATCCACAGTCCAATACTTTCTCTACATTTAAAGGGCCATTACTTAGACCGCTGATCACTGATTCCAAAGCAGGACTTTGTAATTCAAAACGAGGGTAACGCATAGAAACATGTTTAACCTTCTATAATAGGCAACTGCATTCTCAACAAGGCTTTGTTACATGACATGTCCAATAAAAAAGGCACCATGGGCCATTACGTGGCCAGTGAATAACACTGTTAGCTTCGCCATGTCTTTGGAGTGTGCCCATGTAACTACTGATCTCGTGGTAAGCCTCGGACACGCAACCTGTTAACACTTAGCAGTGTATGATATCTCAGCCCAGCATTGCGGGCATGAAGGGTCAACCTGCCCGTTTCGCAAACTGCTGCGTGTATACTTGGAATGTGTCATGCTGCATTCTATACAGGTTACATTAAAATTGAATTTTGTTTGGCGTCCCAAAACTGCACAGCGACATGTGAGGGACGGCATAGTGTAGCACTCCGGATTAATTTTTAGCACCTCAGGTTCGTTTGCGGGCACTTAAACTCAAAACAGAAAGAAAGAGAAATCACAAGAGAAAGGCAGGGTGGTTAACTGGAAGATAGGATTCTAGTTAGCTATCCTACTTTGGGGTAGGGCTAAAATGGGAATCTGGAATTGAAACTTGGTGCCAATGAAGGGAAATTGATTTTAAAGAAATCTTGATACGTACCACTAATAACCAATATACAAATACTACTAATATTCATGCCAGTTTCAATATATCCCTGCCAAAGATATCCTAGGAAGCCCATCTGTCTTCCATTTAGTTTTGTACCGCAGTGTGCCAATGAGGCTACCAGTAAACTGTAGAGCGGAACCCGGCCGTAATGTGTTACGCCAACAAGCATAGTGCATTTTTGGGGTGAATATTTCATTTTTCAGTAACTGGAGTGGACCTATTGCCTCCGAGTTTCAATTACGCTGCGATGACAACGTCAATTGAAATCGGTTCATTTTCGTATTTGCCCAGTAGAACATCGTGATTTGTCACACCCCAAGTATTGTCCGCTTCTTCAAGTAGTCGACCTGGAGAGGTGGAAAAACTGTGACACTCACAATGGGAACCTTTTCATGATGATTTCGAAGCAAATATATATAGAAAAGCGATAACAAGCCAAGTGTGTATTTTAGGTGAAGACGCGTTGTGCGGGAAAAGGCGGTCGCTGCGTTTTACTAAAGTGTGAGTGCAATACATTTCCGCATGTTGTAAGCACCTCTGAAAGCTGAACTTCCGCCTACTGAATGCATATAGCGTATATAAACTTGTACCGTTTAAGTGTCTTCTTAGGAAATATCGTCTAATGTTTCTCTTGTGGGGAAGCTTTCGCTCGGGTGCTGCTATCTAATTAGATGTAAAAGAAGAGTTCGGTTTTCTCGGCAACCACTGCACGAACTTTGGCGACGTTTGTTGCATTTAGACGAAAACTTAAAATCTAGTTGCTGTTCATATTAAATTTCTGATTTAGATCGTCAATATTTTATAGAAAATTGGCAAAAATAGAAAATTTTCAGAAAACGGAACTATCAAGCTTACAACTCTGTAATTCAGCAATGAAAAACGATATTACAATTATGTGAATTGTATCTAATAGCAAATCTAAAGCGGACAAAATTGATATGTTACGCATGCATCTAAAAAACTTAGTAATATGGAAATACAGCTTTTGCAGAACCCTTGTAGACAACGTAACAAATTCACGTAAGATACAATATGACATATCAGAATTGTCAGCTTTCAATGATATAGCCGATGCCATTTACAGAACCACAATATCTGTGGTTGATGCAGAGTTATTTATTTGTAAACATTGTGTTTCTATTTTCTTTAACTTTCTAATTCTTGAACATCTTTATAAAAACATTCAGGCCCTAAATCGATTTTACGCTTCCAACAGTCACTACAATTTACCTTTTCCTCTCTAATGCAACCAATTTCATTTAGGTTCGTCGAGAGGTTATCTCATAAAAGCGTTTTTGCGCTTTACATGCATTTGAATAGGCCGCATCGCAGTTGGGCCCGAGCTAAAGCTTCCTCTTAAGTAGATTTTCGTTTTTTAGACAGCACACTGCACCTTTATTTTTGATAGTGAGTGGCACTGTTTAAAAAACAACAAAAATTATTTCTCAAGACTCCTTTCCACAGCACTACCATATTTTTTTTTTCAGAAAAGCCCGTGTGCAATATTTTGTTTTGTTTTCTTCTTTTCATTTGTACTCGCGTCTTAAGCGAGTGTCTTTTTCATGACGCTTGTGGACGGTACATTCTCGATTAGTACCGCTAGATGGAATTTGATCTTGCCTGTCAAACGGTCAGTAAAAAAGGACAACTTCCTTCGCGCCCTTTGGGGTAAAAAGCCGCTTGACACACAGTATCGTGTCGTTCCACGTGCGGTCGATAAAAGGCGTGCCTGGTTCAGTGCACCGGCGTGACCTCATCAATCCAGAGAGCCGTTTACCGGTTGTCCGTGCTCTGCTCGAAAACCACGTGTTCTCGGTCAGCATGGTAACCGGCTCAAAACATTGCTGGCCAGAAGACTCGCGGCAGCGCTTCGGTCAGAGCAATGGTAAGTGCACCGCTGCGCGAGGCCACGTGCTCGGTCGTACGTTAGGCCGCGAATTTATTTCGACCTTGCGATCCCACCGCGTTGCGTCCTACAGTAGTCATTGCACAAAAATGTGGTGCTTCACGTCCAACGCTGCCTACTTGGATGGTGCGCAGCTGCAGACGTGGCACAGTTATTTTTTTATTTGTTTTGGAGAAGTTATACGCCTCTGTGGGTGCGTGACGATACGCGACGCCGCTGTCGTTACCAACGGAGTCCACCTCACGTAGCGACGTGGTTTGAGATCGCCCAATCTGCTATTACCTCAAATATTCTCGTACACCTTTACTGCAACGAAATGTAAGCTGTCAAGTAAAAAAAAATAATAGAACCACGTTCAACAAAAACGAGTGCTCTCTTCATCTTGAGAAGGACTTTCTTGGTTCATCGTTACTTCAGCGTTTATCCACCTACTTCGGCCCATGAGTGTGTTATGTGATGCCGTGCTTATTTGTCCAAAGTACACCACTGAAATAATCACGCTTCACATATGAAGTAGCGCGCAGTCCTGGAAAGTGCGCCGTTGTACGAGAGAAAAATAAGTCACTCTCGTTTTTTTTTCTCTAAACACGCAATATCACTAACGTATATACATTTTCTAATCTGTTATAATATGCATTGAAAATGCTAAACTGTGGGAACTACTGCTGTGGAAATATTTTTAACGAACATTAATGGTATGGCGCCGCGGGGTATTGTTACAGGTTGCGCGAAAGGGGCACCAGAAGTCTTATACTTTTTCACCCGGTGTCATTAAGTTCAACATCCTACGTTTACATTTTAAAGGCTAGGTAATTGTAATACTTTTTAGCATACCAATATTGCATTTTGCTAACCCGTCTGTCGTCTATAACTGCTATAGGCACTTGCAAAAATGCAGAGGAAAACAGCAAAAATGTTATGCGCCATTTTGTTTTCTTGCAACTCACTTCACCGCGGGATCAGTGTTTTGTACCACTTGAACACGACTGCGACAAATGTCAAAGCCATTCATAACTGACTTGACATTACACGCGGCAGAGAAGGGCGTTGCAATAGACATAGGGCACATTCCGTATCGATGATCTGGGCAAGTTCTGCTGCATTAGAATGAATCCTTCAATTTGTGCAGAGATTCAGTAGCTTTTTATTAATGTTCATTTAATTATTTAATGTTAAATTATTAAAGGTATTATTGTTTATTTATTTTAATAATGTTTATTCAAAGTAGCTTTTTATTAATGTTTTTATTAATGTCTGTCTCTCGTCTTTCACTGACAGAATTCAAAGGTACTGGTAGCTTGAGTAATATTACAGGTTCCCTGCCTTCTTGTGAAAGTGCATTGTTTGGCTCAAGCATACGGAGACAATCATGTATAGCCAATAAGTACGCTGTCAGAGACATTCTCACCGGCACAGAAATAGTGCCTCACGGATTGCCCTATTGGTATAGATCTAACGCGAGAAGAACTTTTGAGAGAAAAGTACTAATACATACGATTCTAACAACCTCTAATCCATTCGCATATTTGACCTCTATAAAGGAGATTCCAACCTAAAGGTTGCAGCAGTGCGGACGGTGTCTGACTCGGCATGCTTAGTTGCCGGCACATCCCCCACTGCGTAATACGAACTTTACAACTGTACCGTGGAGTGGAGCCCGGAGGGGCCGAATGGTTGCGCGCCGGGGCCCCGGGTAGGCCCATCCGAGCAATTCGTGCCGTCAGTTCTTTTGCCGCCGTTGCTGCCCCTCCATGCAGAGACAGGCTAATTTGTCGACACAGCTTGGTCGTGCGATATTCGAGCTCTTTGTGTCTTGACACGGGAATCGAGAAATTAGGCCCTGGAAAGAAAGAAAGAAAGGAAGAAAGAAAGAAAGAAAGAAAGAAAGAAAGAAAGAAAGAAAGAAAGAAAGAAAGAAAGAAAGAAAGAAAGAAAGGAAGAAAGGAAGGAAAGAAGGAAGACAAAAGGTTAAATTCCGAAGCGCGCTTCGGAATTTAACGCGAGGTGCGCTTTGCAGCTGTTTATTACGAAGAAAATTGTACTCGCCGGGAAAGGCGCTGACAGGGCATCAGTTTTGAGCTAGCGTTATTATGCTTCATCCTTTCCCGTTACAGCAGGGATCACGTACACAAGTGATGTATGCTGAATTTGTTACAGCAACTTAGGTGCCAACTGGAAATGATCAGCCTTGGAGGGAAGTATAGCTTATACGAAGTAAAGCAGGTACTCAAATATGCTTACAACGGAAATAACATCGAGAACTGTTGTTTCCTCCTTTTGTAAGTGCTAATTTATTCTGCCATGTACAACACCGACCGACATGCATTCTTTCAACAGGACGTTTGAATCTAGACTGCCATTGAGCCTCATCTCAGTGTGCGTTAGTCTCACGTGCAATGATCTTGCTTGAGTGATAATGCCATCGAACCGCTGCACAAATTATTTGACGACGAGCAGAACCCAAAATAAAGCACGATGCTCAAATCTAGGTTGCTCGAATGGGATTGAATGTTGCTTCACACACACATGCACAAACGTGCATACGGCTTTAAAAAATGGCCTAATGAAATTTCTTACTGAGGTTGCTAGTAGCCACTATATCTGCCAGGCCTGTTGCCGCCTTCATTTCCCTTGTTCGCCGTCTATGAACGCAGGCCAAAGGCTGGCTGTCATTCCTTGCGGTGTGCCTAGCGGGCTTCGCCGTGATGTACCAAGTCGAGGTGGACCAAGACCGCTGGGTTGCTTCACAAGTCATCACGCTGAAGGCCAGCACGCGTGACGCCTACCGCTTTGTGACCAGCTCCGAATACATGAGCAAGGCAAGTCTCTACTAGAGGCATTATAAATGTTTTAGGATCATCATCATCATCATCAGCCTGGTTACGCCCACTGCAGGGCAAAGGCCTCTCCCATACTTCTCCAACAACCCCGGCCATGTACTAATTGTGGCCATGCCGTGCCTGCAAACTTCTTAATCTCATCCGCCCACCTAACTTTCTGCCGCCCCCTGCTACGCTTCCCTTCCCTTGGAATCCAGTCCGTAACCCTTAATGACCATCGGTTATCTTCCCTCCTCATTACATGTCCTGCCCATATCCATTTCTTTTTTTGATTTCAACTAAGATGTCATTAACTCGCGTTTGTTCCCTCACCCAATCTGCTCTTTTCTTATCCCTTAACGTTACACCTTTCATTCTTCTTTCCATAGCTCGTTGCGTCGTCCTCAATTTGAGTAGAACCCTTTTCGTAAGCCTCCAGGTTTCTGCCCCGTACGTGAGTACTGGTAAGACACAGCTGTTATACACTTTTCTCTTGAGGGATAGTGGCAACCTGCTGTTCATGATTTGAGAATGCCTGCCATACGCACCCCACCCCATTCTCATTCTTCTGGTTATTTCAGTCTCATGATCCGGATCCGTGGTCCCTACCTGCCCTAAGTAGATCTATTCCCCTACCACTTCTAGTGCCACGCTACCTATCGTAAACTGCTGTTCTCTTCCGCGACTGGTAAACATTAATTTAGTTTTCTGCAGATTAATTTTCAGACCCACCCTTCTGCTTTGCCTCTCCAGGTCATTGAGCATGCATTGCAATTGGTCTCCTTAGTTACTAAGCAAGGCAATATCATCAGCGAATCGCAAGTTGCTAAGGTATTCTCCATCAACTTTTATCCCCAATTGTTCCCACTCCAGGTCTCTGAATACCTCCTGTAAACACGCTGTGAATAGCATAGGAGAGATTGTATCTCCCTGTCTGACGCCTTTGTTTATTGGGATTTTGTTGCTTTCTTTATGGAGGACTACGGTGGCTGTGGAGCCGCTATAAATATCTTTCAGTATTCTTACATATGGCTCATCTACACCCTGATTCCGTAATGCCTCCATGACTAGTGAGGTTTCGACTGAATCAAACGCTTTATCGTAATCAATGAAAGCTATATATAAGGGTCGGTTATATTGCGCACATTTCTCTATCACCTGATTGATAGTGTGAATATGGTCTATTGTTGAGTAGCTTTTACGGAATCTTGCCTGGTCCTTTGGTGGACAGATGTCTAAGGTGTTCCGATTCTATTTGCGATTACCTTAGCAAGTACTTGGTAGGCAACGGACAGTAAGCTGATCGGTCTATAATTTTTCAAGTCTTTGGCATCCCCTATCTTATGGATTAGGATTATGTTAGCGTTCTTCCAGGGTTCCGGTACCCTCGAGGTCATGAGGCATTGTGTATATAGGGTGGCGGGACTTTCTAGAACAATGTTCCCACCATCCTTCAACACATCTGCTGTTACCTGATCCTACCCAGCTGCCTTCCCCATTTGCATAGCTCCCAAGGCGTTCTTTACTTCTTCCGGTGTTACTTGTGGGATTTCAAATTACTCTAAACTATTCTCTCTCACATTATCGTCGTGATTGCTACTGGTACTGTATAAATCTCTATAGAACTTTTCCGCCACTTGAACTATCTCATCCATATTAGTAACGATATTACCGGCTTTGTCTCTTAACGCATACATTTGACTCTGGCCTATTCCTAGTTTCTTCTTCACTGCTTTTAGGCTTCCTCCGTTTCTGAGAACATGTTCAATTCTATCCCTATTATAGTTTCTTATGTCAACTGTCTTACGCTTGTTGATTAACTCCGAAAGTTCTGCCAGTTCTATTCTAGCTGTAGGGTTAGAGGCTTTCATACATTGGCGTTTCTTGATCAGATTTTTCGTCTCCTGCGATAGCTTACTGGTATCCTGTATAACGGAGTTACCACCGACTTCTATTGCACGCTCCTTAATGATGCCCGTAAGATTGTCGTTCATTGCGTCAACACTAAGGTCCTCTTGCTGAGTTAAAGCCGAATACCAGTTCTGTAGCTTGATCCGGAATTCCTCTAGTTTCCCTCTTACCGCTAACTCATTGATTGGCTTCTTATGTACCAGTTTCTTCCGTTCCCTCCTCAAGTCTAGGCTAATTCGAGTTCTTACCATCCTATGGTCACTGCAGCGCCCCTTGCCGAGCACGTCCACATCTTGTATGATGCCAGGGTTAGCGCAGAGTATGAAGTCTATTTCATTTATAGTCTCGCCATTTGGGCTCCTCCACGTCCACTTTCGGCTAACCCGCTTGCGGAAGAAGGTATTCATTATCCGCACATTATTCTGCTCTGCAAATTGTACTAATAACTCTTCCCTGCTATTTATAGAGCCCATGCCATATTCCCCCACTGACTTGTCTTCAGCCTGCTTCTTGCCTGCCTTGGCATTGAAGTCGCCCATCAGTATAGTGTATTTTGTTTTGACTTCACCCATCGCCGATTCCACGTCTTCATAAAAGCTTTCGACTTCCTGGTCATCATGACTGGATGTAGGGGCGTAGACTGGTACTACCTTCAATTTGTACCTCTTATTAAATTTCACAACAAGACCTGCCGCCCTCTCATTATAGCTATAGAATTCCTGTATGTTACCAGCTATATCCTTATTAATCAGGAATCCGACTGCTAGTTCTCGTCTCTCCGCTAAGCCCTGGTAGCACAGTACGTGCCCGCTTTTTAGCATTGTATATGCTCCTTTTGTCCTCCTAACCTCACTGAGCCCTATGATATCCCATTTACTGCCCTCTAATTCCTCCAATAACACTGCTAGACTCGCCTCACTACATAACGTTCTAACGTTAAGCGTTGCCAGGTTCAGATTCCAATGGTGGCCTGTCCTCGTTAATTCATATGCATCAAAACACGCCCCGCGTGATTCCACCCTGTTCACGGAGGTTTTAGGATAGTGGTCAGTAAAATATGTTTTTACTGCGAGTATAATGCGACCGTCTTGGCGCACTCATATTGACATTCCAAGCACAGCGGTGCGCCAGTGTTATCATGGGCATTATTAGGGTTGTTTTTATTGGTGTGGGGCGTAATCAACCAATCAAAACTTTCTCCGCTTCTATTTACCCCCGTGAACAGCGTGGAATCACGCGGCGCGTGTTTTGATGCATGCGAGTTAACGAGGATGATGCCGTCGTGATTTTGCTAGCGACACCGAATCAATACTTTGCACTGTTAGCGCAAGTCCACAGAAGATATATTCGCTGATGTCGCGAGCATCAAGACTCCTAGGCATGCTAAAATACATGTTTTTTGCCGCAAGTTCAAACACACACAAAAGGAAGACACATATAGACAACACGGTCGTGCGAAGCTCATGTTGTCTTCGTGTGTCTTCCTTTTCTGTGTGTTTTAACTTGCGGCGAAAAAACATGTCTTTTAACAAGCACCAACTAGGCCAACAAGCCTGTTGCAACAATATGTTGCAACAAGTTCTGTTGCAACATATTCCTAGGGTATGGAGAGTTGTACTGGACGAAGGGATTATTCGTGCAACTGATTTGCTGTAGGCGCTTAACAGGTGAATTAACACAGCAAGTTGGGTGAGTTGGTAACTGAACATAACCTTGGGTTGGGCAGCGCAACGAGACGAAGGACAAAAGCTCGTATCGTCTTCTTCCTTTGTCTTTCGTGCGGGTTGCGCTGCCTACCCCTAAGGTTACTCTTAGCAGCTGTCCTGTATGACAGAATGGCGTACAGTTTGAACTGGTCTAAATTAAATTGCAAAGTTTTACGCGCCAAAACCACGATCTCATTTAGCATGCCATAGTCGTCGGATCCAGATTAATGTCGACCACCTTGATGTTTTTTTAACGTGCTCCTACGATCAAAATACTCGAGCCTTTTTGCATTTCGCTCTCGTCGAAATGCGTCCGCCGCGGTTGGGATCGGACCCGCGATATGGTGTAAAGTGTGGCTGCCGGTGTACTTTGTCATGATATTCATTTAGTTGTTGAATATTATACTTTTCCAATTCGTTATCTGAGCAAAATGCCTACGACACACCTCTAAAGCCTCCCACGGGCGCCGACGTGCGACGCAGTTCCTACAGCAACGCTCGTAAAAACTGGCTTCCACACCTTAAGCTGCATTTTGAGAAAAAGCCTGCTTTACAGATTCTTTTGACCTTTACATTTGGTGGCCCGTATGCCGGAATCTTTTCAGCGCGCGTGTGAGCGATAACGTGCATGCAGTAACAGAAAACGTGTAAGTAAAATAAACTCACGAAGGTTGCCTAGACCAAATCGGTTACGCTGTGAAACTTTGCATTCGTTTTTAGCGGATTAGTACACTAGGACACTCGCACACGGCGTTGCGCTGTTATTGTGTTCCAAGCGGGCACGTCCACGAAGCGAGGAAGTTGCCTGGTCAAGTGATGTCTTAAGCGGGGGAGCAGCCTGAGAGCAAGCAGGTGGGGGGAGGGGGGTTGAAGCGAGTGTGCTCCGCGAATTTATGGTGGCTGCCGCAGACTGCAACGAGCTAGTTCAATCGAGGGAAAGTAGTAGTGTAATAACTAATAAGACTTCACATATGCGGTGCACGTATAATAGTGATAGTTGATTTGTGATACACAAAGCGGAGGACGGCACACAACACTGATAAACCATGCATTTAGCCGAATGTTGGAAACAGAGCAAGGCAATTCTGCACCGCTATTGGATGTCTTCTTTTTCTGTCACGTATTAGCCAGAACACACGGCAAATGAACACAACGATAGTAGCTCATCTGCCACCACCGTCATGCCATGCTTTATTATTAGTACAACTGTGATGCCGCATCCTTATATGTTTTGATTCTGTTCATTCTGCAACGTCAGACTTGGACAGGACTTGACGTATCTCAATTTAATCAGGCGCTCTAATTTCCTCTTCTTGCAGTGGCTGCCGTTCGTAAGCTCGGTCCTCGAAGCCGATGGCAAGCAGATGTCGGTTGGAAAACATTACCGAGCTACCTACGAGTCCCCCCTGATAGGTGAGATAGGCAGTAATATTTGTGTTCTTCTATATTGCCTTAGCATAACGAATGATAGGTTTGATGCTTCGTGCGTGGAAAAAACAGTTACAGCGATATTTTTTTAAAAGACGCTTCATGGGAGCTCTGACATCGTTACTGGCGTAACACCTGTTTATGAGACCGATATTAAACACCATTGTGAGGAGAACGACCATCGAACCAGCAGGTTTTAACTGCATCGGAACGCAAACGTCTTAACCGCTGGGTAATGTTATGGGCGTAAAACGTGCAAATGACGCTATATTTGAGAAGGATGAGTGACCAGTGGGAACCACAACGGCGCACAAAGCACACGCCAAAACCACCTCTTTGTGTCTCGTTTGATTTTGCGGTGGTAACATGTTTCATGAATCTAGAAACCAATTGGCCCGTCCAACAGCATTGGTAACAAATATTTTAGCCTAGGTTTCACATATTCAAAAGCTGGTCCATGGTATTTGAAAACGAGACAGAAGAGTAATCATTGAAACCATAGGCATCGAGAGCCATAGGCATGGAGTTGTCCTGATGTACTGGACTAAGGAAATATGCGTGCAACTGGTCAACTGTAGACGCTTCACAGCTGTCCGCCAATACAGAATGACGTACAACTTAAATTTATTTAAATTATGAAGTTTCATGTACCAAAACCACGATGTGATTATGAAGGGCCCCGTAGTGGCGGACTCTGAAATAATGCTGACCACCTTGGATCATGTACGTGTGGGATAACAGTGCGCAAACAAGAGAAGCCTCAATCTATAGTCAACATTTTCACATAGCTAGTTGTCGAAACGTTCGCTCTGTGCTGAGCTTTTTTTTGTTCGCCCACTATTAATGAAAACTTATCGGAGTGCACTTGCTGGAGCCAAGACCCTGGGGAAAAAATAAGCAGACTTGAGCAGTTATTCCTGCTCTGGACTCATTTGATGTTATAGTAGCAAGCTCTCACAGCGGACACCGCCATCTTCTCAAAAGATTCTGATTGGAGATGCAGACAAAGTAGCCCTCGTACTCTGCAGCATTGTCGTGTAGCAATCAATGAGGGAAACGAATGGCTGGCTCTCGAACCTACGTTTATTCTTTTTTTATGAACAAGGTTTTCAGATCTTCTGCAACTTGGGCGAACAATGCTGGTATATAAGACGGTTTTAGTATTTTAGCGTTTACGGTTCATACCGCTCGGACCGGTGGATCCTAACAATTTGCACACAGCCGCTCTACGGGAACGCTAGCGCGCGCACGCTCGTGCGCATAGTATTCACTCCTGCAGAGGAAGGCGCAACACTGAACTCGCTCTGCGGCAGTTGATTGAGCGGCAGAGTGTGATGGTGCGTCTTTTTGTTTGATATCGTTTTTTTTCTTTTTGTCGCGTTGCAGCAAGCTGCCTCGCGGTGTTCGCGTCTTTGGGATGCGCGCTTAAAAATGCGAAATCAAAGTAGTCCGCTTTGGTTCCTCAGCCCAGTAAATGCGAGTTGAGCGGACTTTAGGAGATGCTCAGCTACAGTTAACGCTTGCAACGGCCGCTGTCAGGTGCATTTCCTGCATTGTAATGGCAAATGAATGTGCTTCGTGGCCTGACTATCTTCTTGATATATTTATATTGGTGTTCGCTGAGGCGCTTGTCCAATCTCCTCCCGGTCGGCCCAATGAATATATCACCGCAGACCTCGAGGTCCAACACTTCCGTGTTTCACAGGCGGCAGCATGCGACGAAACGTGCGTCATATTGTCATATTCACAGCTTACACGGTACGACTACAGAAATAGCTTTTCACAGTGCTGGCTGTACAATACTGCGGCAGCCTCGATGACGTCAGAGCTTGTCCGTACACTTAGGCACAGTTCATGTAGTCTGGCATGGCGCAGGAGCTAATCTCGAGACAAGCGACGACAGTTGACATGGTTATGCAAGATTCAGCGTATGTTATTCAACATTGCTTCCTTCTGTCGCCATTGCCGTGTTGTCAACGCCGAGCCTTGGCGCTCATTTTACTGTATCCTTGGATTTGTGCAATAATTGGCGCCGTGGACGAGTTGAAAACTTTGGAACATTATTGTACATTCTACCGAATGAAAAACGGGGATCGCGATTGTGTCGCACTTTCCAGGCGAGTTCCACATGTCGTACCACGTGGTCGAGTACGTGCCCCATCGGCAGGTAGCCATAGAGAGCGAGTCGTGGCTACGTCCCCGCCTCGAGCTACGCTTCGAGTCCAGCGATGACGCCCAGTGTCGCATGCACGTCCTGGTATCCTTCCGCCGACGCAGCTACCTCTTTCAGGTATGGGCATAGCCAGTGATTGAGAAAAAAGAACATTTAATGTGGGAAAGGCAGGGAGGTCAACTTGAGGAACTCTTTCTCCAGCGTGATACTGTAGAAGGAGAAAGGGAAAGGAGAATAAATTGAGCCAGAGAGTGCAGATGACGTTAATAGTAGAGAATTAACTATGCACAGGTGCAATGTACAAACATGTTCAGCGCTCGGTATCTCACAAGCGCACGCACCTGTCACGAATTTTCAGTGCCTGGACATTAGGCCACTCTTTGCTGACAATGTCAAGTCAGAATCTGTACAGTAGTGAGGACCATGCAGAGGTAGCGCGTGGTACCAGTGCGGCACAGGTGTCATCACACATGACATGGAAATTTTGTGTAATGCACCCCAGTGTCACTTGAACAAGGGCACTAACAACAGTACTATAAAGGAGCCACCGCTGTACGAGAGGGCTCCTCGCGCACCTCTAGTTTCTCTTCCTTCGGCTGTTTTGTGCAACGTGACAATATATATATATATATATATATATATATATATATATATATATATATATATATATATATATATATATATATATATATATATATATGCACTTCTCCTCTTTTATCCGCAGTACACGCTTGGTCCCGTGTTGCACTTCGTAAGCAACCAGCAACTCCAGCGGTCCCTGTTCCTGCTACGAATGGTCTTCCCGCAGTGACTAGGGCGTAGCCGGCCCCGCGTTCCCAAGCGTGGGCCGGAGTCGCTCGTCGTGAAGCTGCCCAGCGCGGGATTCCGATACTGAGCAACACGCACGGTGCAAGGCCCGCGGGCGCAAATGCCGAGCCCCGTGCACAACTTCGGACGACGTGGAGTGTGACAATGAACTATGCATTCTATGTGCATACAAGCTGAATTCTCTCTCTCTCTCTCTTTTTTTTTCGGCCGTAAATATTTTGTATCCTTACCATTCTCACTTTAAGCGTTCTTGACTATGTCTCGTCGTAATCTTTCTGTTATATGCTGGAAATCGCTCAGTCTGTGCAAGTGAGGAGGAGGGTAAAAGGTGGGTGGCAGTGTATTGTAAATGCATCTCAAAATAATTTCGTAATAGTGGATAGAGAAGCAAAAAAAAAACGTTCGAGGTGATGCTGCCAAGGAGACAAGCTATACACTCCCCATGCAGATTCGCTCTCCAATAATGATGATGATTTACTGGCATCCCTTTTAAAACGGGACTGTGACAAGTAGTCACCTAGCCTGCTTCAGCTAATCAGGTGATCTATACATATTTATCAGTCTAGATTCTTTCTCTGTTTCATTATTATTTCCTCTCTTCCTTAAAACAACTATACCTTGTGAAGTCAGCACGTCCCAAGTTACGTGAGGTCAATCTCACCGCTTCCTAACACTGTTGTGAAGTCGGGTGGCCCGTGTGGCCAACGAAGCTTCCATCGATGGTGCCGTGCCAGGAGCCGGGAGAGAGGGTTCCGAACGGCTTTTATGAGAATGAAGAAAAAGTAATATATTCAGAAAGGTACATAGTTGAGAATTACAAAACGGCTCCAACTACCGGAGCACACTATGCTAGCGTCTTAGCATGTCCGAATGTCACACTGTTTCCGAGCGTCCTCCTCTTCCTCACAGCCGTCTAGATCCGCTTTTTATGCCTGCGTCGTCATTGTTCATGGTTTCCACCAATCCGGCGTCAGGAGGCAGATGGCATCAGGAGACCAATCCCGGCGTCACGGAAATGGTGGTGTCGGGTGACCGAGTGTGTCGGTACACCGAGTGCGTCGGGCCACCAAGGGCGTCGGGCCACCGAGGGTGTCAGGAGGTTTGTTGCCCCTTTTCCTCCGAAGGGAGCTTGCTCGGAAACGCACGCACCTCACTTGGCACAAACAGGCAAAGATAGGGAACGTCCACTGACCCCGATTCTGGCGTGATCGTGGCAATTTGTGCTGCTGACAGGTGTGAAGAATCGTAGCATGAAGCGCGACAACTGCATGTCGCCGGAGTGGCATCCACCTCTCTGAACGGCCGCCTGGCACAACAACCTATTTTGCACCTGCCAGTAACGGATGTGATTTTATCAACCGCTTCGCTGCTTTCTTTCCCGATAATACTCTACACGTACGTCTTTTCCTTATCTCGATCCTGACCTGTTAAAGCTTCCATCTACTTTAAATACATGCGCTTCTGGAATGTAAACGTTTCCTGCGGGTCCCGCTGGGTGAATGCTCATTTGCATTCACATTCCATTCGGATGTGCTGAGTTGTATCCGGTATTTTGCTGCCGCGGACACATGTCTCAGCCTGTTACAAATATTTGCTCTAGTACGTTTTTGTCCTTAGGCAACGTACCCTCTGTGGTTGCTTAGTGGCTATTGTGCTGGACTGCTAAGCAGGAGGTCGCAGGATCGAATCCTGGCTATGGTGGCCACATATCGATTGGGGCAAAATGCACAAACACTCGTGTACTTAAATTTAGGGGCAAGTTACAGAATCCCAGGTGTTTCCACCTGGGTGGTCAAAATTTCCGGAGTCCCTCATTACGGCGTGCCTCATAATCAGATCGTGGTTTTGGAACGTAAAACCCCATGATGCAATGTCATTAGGCAACCAGCTCGTGCCTAAAATAGCAAGGTATTGCCATAGTACAGATTTTCTGTTATTCCTTTTTGACAATTCTTGCAAATCTCGATGATCTTTTTTTGTTTCCATTCTTTAATGCAATATGCTGCCTCCGTTTCTCTCATTTTTTTGTTGATGACTCATGGTTGTCTATTTACACTTCCAGTTACCGTGTACTTGATTGCCAACTTGCTTGACATCTTCCTCCATCCTGCGTCCACGCTTTTGAGGTACAGATATTTGTGCACTTTAGTCGCCCATTCATTTTCAGCAATGTTGCTGAGTCTCCAAACCTAATTTCCCTCTGCGCTTCTCTTTCTTCAAAAGAGCCGCAACCCATTTCACTCTGCACTGCCTCACTGTTTAACAATGGATCTTTGGTTAACTTCCAACCCCGATAGATGTCCGATTTTGAGCACACAATTTGCATTTGCGAACGTTAGCGTTGGCACTATTACTCCTGCGTCCGTTGCTGGATTCCTAACACCAGCTCATATTTACGGTCTCTCCAATGTGCTCTATGTTTCGTTATGGCTCTATTCCGCTTCCCTTTAATTTGTAGATTATCATAGCGGACCCTTGAGTAGGTGTTAACTTCGTTTACGCATACGCAGAGGTGAATTGCATTCCTTCACTATGGGCATGGGGCTTGGTTTTGAATCTAAACCATGCCCTTACTCGTTTCTTCCTTAAAGATTATAATTTCCATTTTGTCCTAGATTTGTCGCCGCACTGCCTCAAAGAGTGCCCTCAAGCGATATTGTTTCCCCGTCTTCTACGATGTTGTATTCGAGGGAATACGTCTCATTTGCGTCACGAGCACAGCCTCCATCTCGATTTCTTGCTGAGTGGCGAATTTACGTTGATGGTTTATGCACGCGGCACCTGACGATGTTGTAGGTGAGACCTGTGGTGACCCCTTTTCTGGCAAGAAAGCTGGCTGCTGGGTCACGCGAGATTTTGTTTAAATTTTCAGCTGCTATTGCGGCGTACATAAAGGTGTAATATTTTTCATACGCGATCGTCAGCATATGATCTACGCTCGGGTTTGTTTCTGGCAATGCTAAAACCTGGTGAAGGATCACTTAGAAAGAACGGAAAAGGAAAACTAAAGCGTGGCCCGGCATCAGAAATGGGTTACTGAGCCTATGTCTGCAATACTAAGTTTGCGCAATTGATATTCAATATTTGCATTTATTAGGAGTGAGCTATAAGTTATAAGTAATCAAGAAAACTGCGCGCGCTCTTTGGGCCTCTTGTTAGGAAGTTCTTTCCATATCATACATTGCAAGATCATCTCGGTGCAATATATGTGTACTTTTCCCGTTGTCTCTTCCCGATTCACTATGACCTTTGGTCCCGGTTTCAAACAGTAGTGCACGCGACTTGTTTTGGCAGGTGACGACAAGGAAAAAAGCCCGAATATTCATCTTAGGGTCAATAGAACAGTCAATTTACCAAGCGTTGCTCCATTTCGCTTCAGTTTGCAGAGTATTGTTGCACACAACCCCTTTATTGAATGCACTGTTTGACGATATGCTTGACGTGCCGCGTTTCGCCATCACTCGTGACCGAATAGTTTTTCGTTAATTCCCACAACCAACAATTACCTTGCGCATCTTCTTTAATGCCGTAGTTCAATTGTTTTTATGAGAAAAAAAGAAAAAGGCAACGTTATTGACTGGGCTCTAAATCGACATCTAATCAAACTCTGATCGCGAAGCATTATCCTACCACCTTGACTTTCTTTCAACGGAGTCCACGGCATCTCGGAATGAAGAATGTAACTATAACACTTTCATTGACAGTCAAAAATCATTGCTGAAGGGGCAATTTCATTACCTCGGAAGAGGAAGCTTTTGTAGCTAGAAAGTTCAGTACCCAGTACTAGAATTTTGAGAGTACCGTTATTTGCACAAACTGTATGTTTCCAAAGTTGCCCGCTAGGAACCTCGCCATTGGCCAAAGGTGACCGTGTCTCTTGCTCAAGTCGTAGAATAGCGTAGAGCATTGTGCAACCAGCATTCACGGCCTTACTGCAGATGAGGAGAACGCCTTTTATTGCAACGCAACACGTCAGTTCATTCCACGCAAGCTATAGGGTGTCCCACATAACTTGAGCCAAGAATTTAAAAACGAAAGGTGCGTCAGAAGCGAATTGAACCGAACGCATACTATTCGCATTAGCCTATAGTAACCCAGATGTTTTTTCTTTATTTTCCCCATAACTAATTATTTAGTTTAATTACCCAACTTTTTAATTATTGGCTGATGACCCCAAGTCTGATACGCAAATTTGTAGAGCACCTTCAGAAACCATTGATCGGGTTGTTTCCTCTACGATGCGTCTCGCGTAGTCCTTTTTTACGGGTTGCAAAGAAAGCCCGCGAAATATGAAAAAAGCCACGTGACGGAGAACTTCCACCAGCGGGGACACCACGCCCTACCTCGCATTCACCAAGAATCTTACTCGAGCGTCATGGTCTAACATTGAGTTGGATCTGGGCAGCGACCACTACATCACAGCGATGACGGTAGGCTCGCAAAGAACCGACGAAAAGATGTTCAAGCTAGTGGACTGGGACAAGTTCAGAGAACTCCAGACGGATGTCGAGGCAGCAACGCGAATGGTCACCACCTACCTGGAACCAGAAGATGGAAAGTAGACTCGCCCACATGCTAGAAGCCAAGCAATTGTTACTGCGAAGATGGAAAGGGCAGCGCCTGAACCGTCGGCTGTGGAAGAAGATTGCGGAGCTAAACCGCGGAGCATCGAAAAGCACTGTTCCACACTAGCTAGGCAGCAATAGGACGAGATCTACAACATGACTGACGGGCAGGTATGCAGAGGCGGCTCTTGGAACCTTCTGAAACACCTCTTGGACGTCGCGAACACCAAGAGCTCGCGGAGGGACGCGATGAACAAGCTGATATACGAGGAATGCAAGACCGAAACACCAGACGAGCTCATAGCAAGACTGACGGCCAAGTACCTCCCCGTGGGGCATGCGGCAGCTCTGAGGAGGAGACCTCCGAATACTCGGGTCGACCTAACACTGAGCTTGATGCCGACGAAAGTGATCATACAAGCGCTCAGAGATATCAACAGCCGATCCGCACCGGGGCTGGATAGCATCACCAACAAGGCCCTCCTTAATCTGGACGAGGGTGGCGCGGAACAGCTCACTGCGATAGTTAATCAGATGTGGCGTTCAGGCAAAGTTCCCGTAGAATGTAAGACGGCCAAAAACGGTCTTAATACCGAAACCTGGCAAACCTCTCAGCACGGACAATCTGCTTCCAATCTCGCTTACGTCGTGCGTGGGTAAAACCATGGTGCGTGTGGTGCTTAACCGCATAAACCCTTACCTGGAAGACAACTAGATATATCCTCACAGCATCACTGGCTTTCGTCAGGGGCTGGTTACGCAAGACGCTATGAAGATGGTCAAAAGCCAGATACTAGACAGCACAACAAGAGGCGTCAAGGCCACCCTAGGATGACCTAGACCTAGAAAAGGCATTTGATAACATACGGCACTCCTTCATACTACAGCAAATCTCAACACTCAGACTTGCTCAAGGTCTCCATGACTACATCCGTGACTTCCCGAGGGGAAGGCAGGCCTCACTACGAGTCGGCTCCCTTCAGTCGGAGCCAGTCGTACTGGGCGACAGGCGTACCCCGCAGGGCCATTATAGGACTGTCCAAGCAACTGACTCGAATCGAGAACCTCCAACGTACCATCTATGCAGATGACATGACCATGTGGGTGGCAAAGCGGAGCAAAGGACAAATCCAGCACACTTTGCAAAATGCGATTTGAACCACTGAGGAGTACCTGAATCCAACAGCCCTGCGATGCTCGCCGAGGAAGACTGAGCTGCTGCTACATAGACCCAAGAGACGAGGGCCAAAACGGAAGGAATGGGACGCAGGTGCCGACCCATGCGTCCGCCTGTACACCGCCGAAGGCAACACGATTCTGTTGGTCGGTCACATCAACATGTTGGGCATGACAATAAAGGCGAATGGCTCAAACACCATCGCAGTCACTAAGCTCACCACGAAGGCCGATAGCGCCACACGCCTACTTAGACGAGTGGCCCCCCGCATCAAGAGCTCAAGGAGGACAACGTGCTTAGACTGGCACAGGCCTTCGTAATCAGTCACTTCGTGTACATCGCGGCCATGCACAATTGGTCCAAAGTGCAGAGAGACAAGTTTGAAATGCTCCTGCGTAAGGTCGCTAAGAGAGCCATGGGTCTACCCATGCACATGAGTACTGATGCACTGGACGCATTAGGCATGTACAATACGCTGAGCGAGATTGAAGAAGCACAGGAACGGGCACAGATCACCAGGCTGTCCGGCACACCTGCGGGCAGATGGATCCTACAAGAAATCGGCGTTGCGCCTCGGGAGGTCGAGTGTAACAGCCACAGGCTAACAGCGGACCAAAGCAAGATCAGGGCAGCCCCCTTGCCCAGGAATATGAACCATGAGTACAACATCGACAGAAGACTTGCTCGAGCCAAAGCACTCCTCCGACAGGCAGCCGCCTCCGGGAAAGCATGCTGCTTTACGGACGCAGTCACATATCCTGGCAGACGAGCCTATGTAGCAGCGGTGGTCAACAAAGATGGCACCGTGGTCATCAACGCGCGCACGGTCTGCACTGATATTCCTGAGGTGGCCGAGCAGGTGGCCATCAGCCTTGCACTCCTAGAAGACGAAAAAATCTTCGTATACTGCGACTCCAAGAGGGCAATTCTTTCCTTCAGAACAGGGAGCATATCCCCGACCTTCCGCAGAATACTTGGTAATCAACACTTCACCCCACACTACATCAATTGGTTCCCGGCCCACATGGGACCATTGGCGGGGCCGCTCCCTAGCCTCAACTAGATGGCACACGAGGGCGCACGAGACCTAACTCACCGTGCGAGCCCGGACTCTCTCTCGGCAGGATGGCAGAGCGAGCGCGACTCCCTCGTCACTCACGATCTCATCCAGCACAATAAGTTAGTCAAGAGAACCATGCAGCTACCGCACAAAGCACTCAATAAAGCACAAGAAGTCACGTACAGGCGGCTTCAGGCGGACGCCTATGCCTGCCCGCCCTTCATGCAGAAAATATTTCCGGACGCGCACCCTCACAATGCGTGCCGCTTTTGAAAACATAAAACCAGCCTTGCTCACATGCTCGGAGATTGCCTCCTGGTGCCGGGGATCAGAACCACAAAGGAAAAGTGGGGTCGAACTATACGCAGGTCAGACCTTGAAGTACAGCTCTGGGCTGTCCATCGGGCCCGCGATGCGGCGGAGGGGTATGGCCTCTCTGTACCGACGTGGGAGCCGCCCGCTGCGGGCTAATCGCGCGCACCGAGGGACGTCAAGAAAGTTAGTCATCCATCCATACATCCATGTGACGTAGCGCTTGCGCAATGGTATTGTGCAGTTCTCAAGCGTGCATTCGGTGAACCAGGTCGGCTTCATCGTGACTGGCGGCGAGCAAACGGCAGGTCGTTCTTTATCGCATCGGCAGCGCTCGGCCAGCAGCATGTATTTTCACCGTCATCCGACGGGAGCTGACCTTGTTCACCGAACGCACGCTCGAGAGCAGTACGATACCACTGCGCAAGCGCCCCGTCACGTGGCTTTTTCATATTTCGCGGGCTTTCCTTGCAACCCAGAAAAAAAGGACTACGTGAGATATATCGTAAAGGAAACAGCACGATCGGTGGTTGCTGAAGGTGCCCTACAAATCTGCCTATCATACTTGGGGTCCCCAGACAATAAATAAAAGTTGGGTAATTAAACTTAAACAATTAGTAAGTTATGGGGAAAACAAAAAGTTGTCTGAGTTACTATAGGCCATTTCGAATAGTATGCGTTCAGTTCAATTCGCTTGCGACGCGCCTTTCATTTTAAATTCTTGGCTCAAGTTATGTGGGACACCCTATATAGCGAGCGTCCCCTGCGTACGGCCGAGAAGAGTGGCGATGCGCACGCGGTGGCCTTGGAACTTATTGAAACATGGTGGCGCTATGACGTTGATATAGTAGCGATGACGTATGCAGCTGTCAGCGAACGTGAAAATTTCCTAGAAACCGTTGTCTTGAGCTTGTAGAAGAGGGGACAAACATACAGTGTGCGATCCACCCACAAAGGAAATATTTTATTACTCTCGTAGGCAATCTAACATATCATTTCTTGTATTATACGAAAAGCAAAAGCAAGAAAGAAAAGCATATATGTCAATGATACGTGTGACGGTGATTTTAAAAAATCGATTAGTTTACACGCATTTGCGCAAAATCTGGAATAGGTGCTTCCGCTAAGCTTTAAGCGTTCTCTATAAAGTTACACAGAACTGTACAGAACTTTAGATGACAAGTGCAACAGCTATATCGAGATAGACGGGAGACGCTCGCATTCTGGTTTGATATGAACCAGCAACTCATTGCCGATCATGCTGACATGCTGACCATATAGAGTACGACGCCGGCCTGCTCATGCTGAATAATGTGGAACAAAGCTAGAGAGCCTTGCTAGACAATTCGATTAGTAGCTTCTGTTTCAAGTAGTATGTTAGCGAACTTTCTTCAGTAAGAAACGTATCATAATAACAAATGGATCGTCCATTGAAGTAGCGGCGGTAAGCAATTAAAAGAAGTGTGCCTTGTTGCAGCGCTCGTGTTACGTCTTTCTTTTTTCTCCTTGTTGGTTTGCTCGCGCTGTAAGTAAATTTGCAGTTGTACCGACTTGTCCAGGTAGCTACCATACTTCCATTACATGTTAAGTGCAAGTGTGGCGCCCAATTGTAAGCGTGCACTACTGTGCACATGTGCCGTGTTCAGAATGTTTACGAAGATGAGGGCACCTAACTACCCAATAAGCCATACCAGGATCAGTGTTTCCGAGTAGCGAAGCCACATACTTGACAGTTCACAACTTCTTTTATTTAAATGACGATCCGTTTTTGTTCGTACGTAGCTTTTCAGGGACAGTTTGGTATAATAACAAATTCCTAGGGAATGCCGTGACCAAGAAAAAAAATGGCATTCCAGGAAAATTTCCCCCCCGCATCACACAACGTTAGCTTTGCTCCTTGCGACCCTTTTGTTTGAAGATCCTATTCGCGACCCTATTCATTTTAAAGCTGCAGAAAGCAGTAGGCAGTCGGCATATACAAAGTGTGCCTGCGTATTTCTAACTTTGCTTTGGCCACTGCGTTGGGTAGGGGCACCCTGCAAGCACAATGTGGTACAAGATGGCACTATTTTAGTGTAAGCTCTCTTTGTCGACTAGCACATTGCCAAGTTTCGCTAAATACTGAAGTGGCCAGATTATGCTCAGTTGTTTCTAACTTTTAGTCCCTCAGCCGCCCTCCTAACCGTCTGCACCCTCTCCCCAACCTCCCACAAACACACGCATTGTTCAGGAGGAAGGGAGTAGTCATATGAAGGAAAATGTGATTGTAGGCCATAAACCTTGCTTATAGCGGATTGATATTGATAAAACTTACGGCACCACGGATACTGAATGAAATTTGCATGTCCCGCTCAACGCAGATATGCGTCACTGTTGCAGCGAAGTCTCCTGATCGATGACACCGGTAAAATGCTCTGGCGAATTTCGTTGCTTACATTTTCATCTCTGTGTCGAATACGCACTATGGCGGCAACATACTTTTCCTCTTCCAAAGACTTGGTGTCGGCGTTTAACCGTGGCTCGATCGTACATTTTAAAAAATGTGTGCTTTACGCCGAGAGCGTGACGCGTGATTAAAGCCCCTGCATAGACACGGCCCATACACGCAAACATTTGCTCACAATAATGAAGGTCGAGTACATATGACGGTAGTTTTCAGTTTTTATTATTGTGTATGTTTGTTTGCTTCACTTTACGTTGTAGTTTTCATATTGGAAATACAAAGTAGAATATCCATCGCTCTTTCTTGATATTATTTCCTGCATGAAGTTTGTCTTGTCTGTGCAATTTTATAGCTGTTGGCGATGAACTGTAATGTCAACCAGAAAATTACATTTTGTTGAAAATAGAACATACATGAATTATGCAATCTTTTAAATATTTACTTTAGGGCCAAGTACGTTTCGTTACACTGTAGAGGGCATCCAATTTTTGTGGCAATGTACGCACATGCTGCGCGGTGATAATTTTCGCGTATCTTTGGCCACACTTGGGCCTTGCGCCATTAAACATCAAATATTCATTCATTTTCGGCGTTTAAAGAAAGCCCGCGAAATATGAAATAAAGCCACGGGACTGCGATCGTGCGCTATCATATTGCAGCGCGCTCAACCGTGCGTCGAGCCTATCGTTTATCAGGGACGACCGCGCTTCCTTTTCGTGTGCCACCGCCAAAGATGCTGCCGCCATAGAGTTTCATATTACTATAACTAGAATGAAATATGGCTCTGCGACTGTTCAGCTGTCATGGGAATGATGGGAAGTGCAGGCTACGGATTGGTATTCTGTTGACTGGCGAACTAGCCTATAGGTATTTTTTGGCAGTTTTAGTTTTGCTCCAAGCGCAAGTGCCATAACCCGCAGTGCGACAGTGCAACGCAAAGCTCGCTCCCTTTGTCCTGTTGCTCTAACTAGCGATGATAGCGCGCTGGGCCAGCAGTTGGGCCGATGTTTGTGTCGCGGTATGGTGTCGAAGTCCTGACGAGAAAGCGATGGTATCGTAAACGTTGAAAGAACGTGTTTTGACCATTTCGACTTTGGTTTCTCAAGTGTGTTAGGTTGGCGCTGTAGCGTTACGCACTTTATGAAACTTCAGAAGAGCAAAAAGAAATCACTACTGACACAAGACATAGACAGTTCTATTTCTAGTGGCTTGACAATCAAATTTGATTGAGGGCTTCATTAGGCATTGCTCGTTTATGTGCTCATTGAAATGTGTGCTTCAGGATAGTTGAGAACACAAACTTACTTGTCGTAGGAAAGGTTGCTGCTTCCTGGCTGTAGTCTGCTGTCGCAAAATGAGTAACTGCAAAGCCACGCCATAACAGCTGCTGGTGCACGCTCCAGAAGCATTACACCAATATAAAAAATAATGAAGCCTACTAGTTGAAGGCCACAAGTGTCTTAGCTAGCACTGCAGCAGATGCGCGTAAAAGTACTTCACGACGTTCAGCAATCGCGACAGCCGACGCAGCCTTTCGAAAGAACGAGAAAGGGCGCAAGCTCCTGTCGTCTGCGAGAAAAGTCTTGCGTTCGCAGCGAGCAGGCGTAGAGGCAGACGGCACTTAAGCATTTCTCTCAAAGGCGCAAAGCTTTCTTCCACTACAAAATTTTTATTCCTATATATACTTGATGAGTATATTTATATCACTACATACGTGGTTGTTGTTGCTCCTGTAAAAATAAAAAAAATTAATCTCTTGCTCTAAATTGGGAACAGAATTGCAAAATAACGCATACCCTGATGTGCAATAGTGGTAAACGATGCTTCAATCTCAAAGTTGTAGAGAGTTTATGTAATGTGTTATGCATTTTATAATATACTACAGAAATAAAATTAGATTTTAGGTTATAATATCTGAGTATGGCTTTGTTGAGTGCGCCGCAAGCAAACGTCACTAGTCTCAACATCGAAGTCAATCGGAAGCTTGTACTTTCCATCAGTTAAGGGAGAGTCACGGTGTAAAAAAAACGGGTGCTCTGACGACGCGAGCGCCTCTGTTGAAAAACGCGTCTCACTATCGGTGGTGTTTTATGTCTGCACCGTTGCATGGCAGCACATGTTAGGAGGCTGAAAAAGCAGGGAATGTGAATGTGTGAGCAACTGCAACTGTACGCAAAGTGTGTTCAAATAAATTAAACAAAATTTTTCAGTGTTTTCACTCTCATGATTAAAATCCCTCAGGTGCCCTAACAGGCGATAATGACTCCGACAGTTTAGTCGCGCTGCGTGCAGACGGTCAGACAGGGTTTCTCGATCCGTCGTAGCGGTCGCCGACAAGCGCCGCGAGCAGACGATAAGCTATTAGTTTAGCAATGTTCGCTTCGCAATTGAGGAATCTATCGTCGTCGTTCTTGGTAAGCACTTAAAAATTCAGAAGAACAGTCTGAATCGCAAGAGTGGGAAGGAAGGTCTGCATCTCGAGCTGCGACGTTGCCTGGTGGCAAGGGATTGTAGGAGAGAAGTAATTCGCACCAAACTGCAACAGCAGGTCTTGCATGTGTAAAGACAGAGTTTCCATGGTCAGTAAAAGGAGTCGACTGCATCGTTCGTAGGATGCTCTCAAACATGGGCACCAAGTCCTGCGACCAGGAGTGCACAGGTTGCAAGGATTGGGGTCGCGCATGAAATAGATGGTAGCTGGCCCATGCCATCGTCCAACTCATCCACGCTGAGGACGTTGTTGAAGGGAGGAACTTGTTCTCATCGAGAACGAGGAATATGGTATTTATTTACAATATCTACATGAAGGGTGGAGAACGTTACAGTTCATCAGTCTAGCATTACTGAAAGAGAATGCACACTGAAGAGTTGGCAACGGCTGCTTATAAACACACTGTCCTCCCTAGATCGCTAGGTGAGGGAAAACGGCCGTTCAACCTTCGACCGATGGGAGCGTCCAAAGTCATAGTCACAAATCAGCCTTCGAGGGGGAGGGTTTACACACTCACTTCCGCACAGGATTCACGGACCACACCGAGGTGAGAGGGTTTTCTCAGACACGGGTCTTGCACTGAGCAGACGCCTCTTGATCCCATACTTGACCCCGCAGACAGTGGCCGCTGGGTCGGTTCATTGACTGACGACTTCTAAGGCCCGTGAGACGGTGCCGCAAAACATCTTCCAGGAGCTTCCCCCTCCAAACAAACCGTGACGGTGACGGGGAATACACTAACAATATTTGGTCCGCCGACTGCGTCTAGACATCCCGGCGCCGTTCGGTTGGGGACGCGGCGCATTGTCGTCCTTACAAGGCGAGTCACCGCAGCAGGCCGGCCAGGTTTCGACGGTCGCTTCCCCGAAGATCGCCAGCCCCCGCAGGTCGAACGTAACAGCTCCTCCATGGCCCGGAAAATCTCGACTGGCCAGTGCTGATAACCTCTGGCAGGAAGAGAATGGCTGGTGGCAAGGGGAGATGCCTTGGCTTGCAGCGACCAGCTGTGACATGATGACACCGCCGCAAAACATACAAGGACAGGCAACTGCAAAGTGAACCCCACAACACGGCTATGCGCCGAGATGACGTATCTTGGAACTCACTTCAGAACCGCTAGGCTCAAAGAAAACACAAGTGTAGAAACAACAAATGCTGCATTACGCTACGCCATATTTTAAAAGGAATTTCATGCTGACGAATTGAGCAATCATGGAGGGAGTCCTGCTAAATGAGAGGGGATTTTCTTGGCTTAACAGAATTTACAAAAACAACCATGAAATTTAGGTTGGATCCCTAAACGCAGAATTCAAATTAGCCTGCTCAAACTATCCGCATTGCTATGCAACTTTCCCTTCTTATATCTAACGGAGAAGGTGTACTCTTGGAGAGTGAGACTCCATCGGAGCAAGCGGCCAATTTTGTGTGACATTTGATTGAGCCACTTCAGAGGACAGTGGTCGGTCTCGAAGATGAACCTCGCTCCGTACAAGTAACATGACAACTTCTGGGCTGCCCAAACCATACAAGCAGTTTTCTTCTCTGAAGCGCTGTAGGCTTCCTCTCTTACAGTTAGTTTACGACTGGCATAGAGGATAGGATGCTCCTCGTTATCGTCGCCAACCTGACTAAGTACCACGCCCATACCTCTGTCGCTTGCGTTGCATTGAACTATGAATTCCTTTGTGTAGTATGGCGCGCGAAGCACAGGTCGAGAAACCAATAGCGTTTTCAAACTTTGGAAAGCGTTCTCTTTGTCCTTATCCCAGTGTACGTTACTCGGTGCTCCCTTTCGGAGGGCGTCTGTTAATGGACTTGCCAATTACGAGTAATTCGGAATGTACCGTTGATAGTACCCCACAAGTTCCAAAAATGAACGAAGGTCTGTTTTCGTGCGCGGCTGAGAAAATTCTGATATCGTAGCTATTTTCAGCTCGGCCGGTCGTCTCGTGCCCTGGCCAATAACATGGCCCATATAAGTAATCTGCGAGCAGTCAAACCTGCACTTTTTCACCTTCATCGTTAAGCCTGCTTCCCTCAACCGTGAGAACACTTGTTTTAGGTGCGATATGTGCTGTTCTCAGCTGTCCGAAAAAATTGCTACATCATCAAGATATGGCAAGGCAAACTCCTGCAAGTCTTCTAGGACAATATCCATTAACTTAGAGAAGCTAAACAGTGCGTTCTTCAGCCCTAAACTGAGGGCGAGAGGGCGAAAAGTGCCTCCAGGTGAGATAAATAACGGCTGGCACTTTCTGAAAGGGGAACTTGCCAGTATCCCCGCACGACATCTATAGTTGAAATCTATTTAGTAGCGCTAACTCTTTCAATTCGTTCCTCAATGTTGGATATCGGGTATGGCTGTTCCCTAGTGGTGGCATTTAACTTCATGTAGTCAACACAGGGACGAGGGCCCTTATTAGGGGTTTTACAAGTATTAACGGGGACGTGTAGTCACTGTCAGTGGGCTCAGTAACTCCCAACTCCAGCATGCGCTTTATCTCTGCCTCCATAATTTCTCTGTTTTGTGGAGACAGCTTATTGAGGCCCACCGACAGACACAATACATACGTCTCGCGAGAACCACCACCGGCAGACACATCCTACACACCCTCGGTATCAGGATACCAGCCACTGAGCCCACACAGCTCCAGGTCCCCTATCACACTCACCGCGAACTTCTTATTAAACCTCTCCCTAAAAACATGCACCCCACCTACCACGAACCCCGCCGCAGAGCTCGCGCATGGGCGCTCCATAAACACTATGGCACGGAACGGGATGCTGTGTGGGTGGATGCCGCATGCACAGGTGAAGACGCGGTTGTTGCTATAACAAACCCCTCCCTACAACCGATTACCACCCTTCACATATCCCCAACTGCCACTTCGGAGGAGGCTGAAGAGGCCGCCATTGCCCTAGCTATTACGCGCACGGAGGCCCGGTATATATTATCGGACTCTAAAACTGCGATACTAAATTTTGCTCACGGGAGAGTTCACGTCCCTGCATTTCGCATACTAAACTCCCTCGCTGCACACCCGCCCGCCACATGGAGCTCATATGGGTGCCTGCCCACTCAGGGAATCCTGGATACGAGGCTGCCAACACTTTAGACCGAGGTTCTCTCAACCGGGCACAGGTGGTCTCCGATCCAAGGTTCTCACGGGAGCGCATGCATTCATTTAATCAACTGACGCAAGCCTGCAAGCCGAGAGTTGGCTCTACCCCCCACCACATCCCTCCCTCGACAATTATCACCAGACACTTTGGAGGCGGCTCCAAACACGCACCTTACCCTCCCCTTATATACGATCGCGCTATCACCACGTCCACACCAACCCCTCCTGTACCCTCTGCCACCACCCCAAAGCCACTCTCGATCACATCCTTTTCCTCTGCCCGGCGGATCCTCCCCCGCGGGGCCTGGAGCAGCTTACTACTTGGGAGGATTGGCAGACCCTACTGCGCTCCTAGGACTCGGCCAAGCAAGTCATCGCCACAGGCCGGGCTGCCAGCTTCATGAGCCTTCGGGACATGAACGTTTGAGTGCAGTGGGGTCGTTCGGGGGCTCAAGGACCTGCGTGTCCGCAATTCCGCTGTGAACAATAAAGTTATCACCACTACCACTGTGCAAGGCTTTGATCTTACGGGTTCGGTTGATGTCAGCTCTATTTCATGCGTTATCAGTTTGGTTCTACCTGGCCCATCGCTGAATCTATCGAGATATTCCCCGTAACAGCTCTTTTAGCTCATCTAGCTGCTCAGGCCTGAGAGCATGCTAGCATAGCGAATGTTTACTACTTCTTCTACGCTGATTTCAGAGTTGCAGGTCGTCTTGCACTCATTAAACTCGGTGCTAGTGTCATCCTGTTTTGATGGTACAGTTGCAGTTGAAAATTGCAGTGGTATATCTTCACTTCCTTCCTGCGACCGGGCATATTCAGAGCATAGTTAGTATCTGAAAGTTTCTGCAACACTTTAACGGGTCCATCCCATGCAGTGAACTTCAAGCTTGTTCTTTCTTGAAGGTTTGAGGATCATTACTTGGTCTCCGGCGTTAAACGTATGAAGCCTCGCATTCTTGTCGTAATAGAACTTGGCGTTCTTTTGAGCTACTCCCATGTTCTTTGCGACTAGTTCTTGGGTTGCACTTAGCCGTTCTAGCAGACTTAGCACGTACTCTACCACTGTTGGACTTTCTCCTCTTTCCCCCCCATATCTCAAAATTCTCAGTGGAGAAGGGAGTGTCCTCCCATACACTAGTTATGCCGGCGAGAACCCTGTAGCCTCATGAGGAACCGTACGCAAAGCAAACAAAGTGGCCGGAAGACAATTCTCCGAATCTTCCTTGTGCTCGTAACAGAGCGCCCGCAAAACTCTTTTAAGCACTGAATGCCACCTCTCTACACTATTTGACTGAGGGTGATAGACGGAACTTTGTATCAACTTTACTCCGCACTTTTGTAAGAATGTGGAAGTCAGTGCGCTGGTGAATGCTGACCCTTGATCCGCCTGAATTTCGTCTGGAAACCCAACTTGTGCGAATACTGTCAAAAGCGCGTCTAATACTTCGGTGGAGCTGAGCTCTTTAGGAGGGATTGCTTCCGGAAACTTTATATCCAGACACAGCATGGTAAACAAGTACCTGTGACCTGACTTTGTATTTGGCGATGGCCCTACCGTGTCTATCACAAATCATCTGAAAGGTTCAATTATTAAGGAGTTTAATGGACCTTTAATTAAGGACCTTTAATGGAGTTTTTGATCTTTCTCCTGGTTTACCCGAGCGCAGACAGGCGCCGCATGATCCTACAAAGTTTTCTACGTCTTTGAAACAGCCAGGCCAGTAGTATTCCATAAGCAACCTTTCCTTTGATTTGCTTATGCCCAGGTGGCCAGACCACCCGTTTCCATGACAGAGACTCAAAACGTCCTCCCTGCACTTAGTAGGTACGACTAACTGATCTGGAATCCTGCCCTTTCGGTCTCTGTAGTGCCGATAGAACAATCCTCCTCTCTCTGGTATCGTCACGTTACGCCTAGCAATGCCTTCTTTAGTTGTGTGATGCAATTTAGCTAAGCTGTCATCATTCGTTTACTCGGCTGCCAGAGACTCTCGGTGCACACGTAAGAGTTGATCAAAGTTCTTTGAGGCCGGTGATAGTAACGACCCTGTCTCGCTTGCGATTGCGTCAGTTGGATCCTTCTGCAGGCGTGAACTTTGACACCCTAGTAATCTGCTCTCATTGAGCTGGTCAGCTGGCACGTTTTCCTCAACCGTTTTTTCGTCCCTCGAGCCTAGCTCGGATTCGGTTACTGAAGTTACCTCTTTTGCTACTTCCGCTAGAGCAGCTTTTGCATTTTCAGCCGAAAGCGACGCGATTTTACGAGCTTGGCATCGCGTCAACGCCTGTATTACGCCTGCTCTCAGTTTAAGCCCTTAGTCGCGCAGTAACTGATCCGACCGATTCGAAAAAGTGTAAGGGTACTGCAGCGACAGAAATTTGGAAACTGCAGCCTCGGTCGCGAGCTCCCGGAACGGTCCACTGATTTTGACTTTGGCCATGAGCAGATACACGCTGTGTTCTTCCACAACCTGTCTGATCCATGCCACTTCTGCAGTGTAGTCATCTACCGTCACGTAAGGCATATGGAAAATGTCCATAGTGGCGGCACTGTCTCGCAGCACCCAGAATGGTCTGCCATTAACTTGCAGGTCGTGAAAATATGGGCTTAAAAGTTCCATATTCTCGTCTTTTTCATCCACGAAGGAGAAAACTACGCTAGGCTTCCGAGAGTTTTCTGCGATATGTCGGAGGTTGTGGCACTTATAGCAGCAGATGGGTCAAAATGATTCGAATTTTCTTTCCTACTCTTTTTGCCCAGTTTCCCTGTTTGATTCCTCCTCGCTCTTTTCTGAGGTCTTTTCCTCCACGGCTACATGCTCCGGTAGCCTGGTCTGCGAACACTTTTTGAACGTAAATGATTACCGCGATCCATTTCAACCCTTCCAATTTCCGTCCTCGGCGTTCAGCTTTCTACGCGTTGCGTACTCTTCGGCTAATTCAGCTGCCCTTTCCACATTGTTTACCTTTCCTCTGTGTTGCACCCACATCTCCACAGATTGTGGGATGATCTTGTAAAACTGCTCTAGATACATGCATTCAATAATCTTCCGCGCTTTTTAACCATTCGATTAGGTTGGCCTTTGGGTTATAGCAAACTCCGGATATCCCTCGCTATCCTTCGTGCCTGTGCTTCTAAACCTTTGCCGAAATGCTTCGGCTGAAAGGCAGTACTTCTTCAAAAGACTAGCTTAACTTTCACATAATCATATGCATCCTGTGCACTGAGTCTGGCTATTACTTCGGGAGCCTCACACGGCAACATAGACAGCAACCGCTGTGGCCATGTGCTCCGACAGAAGTTCCTCTTCTCGCAAGTACTTTCGAAATTTCCTAGGAACAAGCCTATGTCATTCCCGACCTCAAATGGCTTCAACAGCCTGTCCATGCGGTATGATTGTGCCTTACTTGATCGTCCCAGAGCCCCTTCACTTCCTTGACACAACTCCAAACGTTTTCTTTCAAGGACAAGTTGCATTTTTCTTAACTCGCGTTCTTCTCTGTTCCGTTCTTATCTTTTTCTGTGCCGTTTCTCTCTTTTGCTACGATGTTCTACGCCATTTAAATGTCCTCTTCACTGTCCTGTTCGAAAATCAGCGTCAATAATTCCCCTTTTAGAATTTCCTTGTGTACCTCTAGGCCCAGTTCCTAACCAACAATCAACAATTCATCTCTCAGCAGTGTCTTTAACTTCATGATTGCTGCTTTACTGTCTTGATCCTGCTCGCTAAACCTACGTATGTAAACACAACCTAGCTAAGAATCAACAATCCAGCTTCCCTACTGTTCTAAACTGAACAACAACAAAATGAAGCCTAGAGAGTCAAAGCAACAACCAAGTACTCACCGCAGGCACAGCACCACGTCGCAAAGTCCATCTCGCCGCTGCCAGCCAGTTGTAAGGATTGGGGTCGGGCATGAAATAGATGGTAGCTGGCCATGCCGTCGTCCAACTCATCCACGCAGAGGACGTTGTTGAAGGGAGGGACTTGTTCTCATAGAGCGCGATGAATATGGGAATAAAAATTTAATGATGGGGTTTTACGTGCCAAAACCACTTTCTGATTATGAAGGAATGTGGGATTTATTTACAATATCTACATGAAGGGTGGAGAACGTTACAGTTCATCAGTCTAGCATTACTGAAAGAGAATGCACACTGAAGAGCCGACAACGGCTGCTTATAAACACACTGTCCTCCCTAGATAGGTGAGGGAAAACGGCCGTTCAACCTTCGACCGATGGGAGCGTCCAAAGTCATTGCCACCAGCCCGCCTTTGAGGGGGAGGGTTTACACACTCACTTAAGCACAGGTTTCACTGACCACACCAAGGTGAGAGAGTCTTCGGAGACACGGGTCTTGCACTGAGCAGGCGCCTCTTGGTCCCAGAGTTGACCCCGCAGACAGTGGCCGCCGCGTCTGTCTACTGACTGACGACTTCTAAGGCCCGTGAGACGGCGCCGCAAGACATCTTCCAGGAGTTCCTCCGCTCCAAACAAACCGTGATGATGACGGCGAATACACTAACAAAACTTGGTCCGCCGACTGTATCTGGACATACCGGCTGCATTTGGTTGGGGACGCGGCACATTGGCGTCCTTACAAAGCGAGTCGCCGCAGCAGGCCGGGCACGTTTCGACGGTCGCTTCCCCGAAGGCCGCCAGCCCACGCAGGTCGAAAGTAATAGGGTGTGAAGAGCACTACGACCCGGCGCACGTCACAAGTTCGTGGACAGTGGTACACAATAAAATTCCAAAGGGTCTGAACTTCAACTTGTTGGCAAGGCTTCATTACGCTGAAACAGAGCAAAACATAAAAAATAAATAAATATAAGAAAAGAAAGAGGGACGTACAGGACAAGCGCTTTCCTGTTTCGCTTTCTTGTCTCACTTTTGTATGTGCTGTTACCCCGTAATGAAGCAGTGCACAAAAAGTTGCAACTGGTCAGCACATCCGGAAGAGCAAATTTGAGAACTATGGCTAAGCTAAGGTGCACGTCGAAGAAGCCCAGGCAGGCATAAATAGTAGCGGAGCCACCGATGCGGTGTACACCTTCATCAGAGTGTGGTTTTGGCAGCCAGAAACTGTGAATTTAGTTTTTTAACATTTACAATAAATCATTCAAGAATACGCAAGCTAATCCACGGATTGCAGAGCATCATGGTTTTTAAGTAATTAGCGGTCTCTCAATTCCTGGCTTCTGGAATTTGGAACTTCTGAATATAATCTGTATACAAAATGCACTATGCATAACTTTTCTTTGAGTATAAGGAGTGAACTATATGAACGTTAACTTACTTTATTAGGCGAAGGCGCTTCTATTTATTCAGAAACTAATCGTATGCAGCACTCCTCAGAACCCTGCTTTGTATGAAATGAGAGCGATGATTGTGAGAAAGAGTAGTGACGGTTTGTTGAAGCAGAAGTGACGGAAGTAAATTAGGTTACTAGTGGATTCAGCCAAAGCCGAACGGGGACTGCCGCACTCAGAGAAATACTATACGCTTTTCTTTAGAAAAGGTAGAAAAGCGCCGACGCAATTATAAATCACATCTTAAGATTTTGTAACATAAAGACAATGGCTTAGGTTTATCGCTGTAAAGAAGGCACTCTAAAAAACACAGGCTGCAAATCAGTGTTGCAGCGCGGTGGCTAGGGAATTTCCAGAACCCAGCGTGCCATCCCTCTGCAGCAGCCATCAGCCCCCTAGTCGGGCGTACCACCTAGTGGCGGCCCAACATTAGCGAGACGCGCCGGGCGCTTCCGTCGGAGCACTTGTTCTTCTGAACTGTGGGTGAATTAATTATGGAGTTTTACGTGCCAAAACCACTTTCTGATTATGAGGCACGCCGCAGTGAAGGACTCCGGAAATTTCAACCACCTGGGGTTCTTTACCGTGCACCTAAATCATGGGTGTTTTCGCTTTTCGCCCCCATCGAAATGCGGCCGCCGTGGCCAGGATTCAATCTCGCGACCTCGCAAACTGTGGGTTGAGTTGTGGTGTACTGCAATAGGGCAGTGTGTCGTCCGGCAGCGAAAACGTGCCTCTTTTTGCGATGACGGCCGGGATGGATGGATGGATGTAATGAGCGTCCCCTTTAGAACGGGGAGGTTGGTTGCGCCACCAAGCTCTTGCTATTATACTGCCTAATGTCCTACATAGGTAAAAAAGAAAAAAAAAGACGTTGGATTCTCATAACCAAATTTTCTGACCCCCTTTTGTGATGTTTGCTTTTGTACGTCTGTTTCTTGTCGTCTCCCTACTTTTCTTCCACCAATCTTTCAATCGCCTCTTACTAATCTCTATTATGGACATGTTTACTTCTCCCCTACTGTCGCTGAACCTAAGGGCTTCAAGGAGGCCAGTGGTGCGAGTGAAATCTATCTTTCTCCCCTTTGTCTTTATAAATTAAATTCATTCTACTTTGTCACCAACTGCCTGGTATTCTTCTATCTTTTTAAAGTAATTTCCGCTGCTTTCACCACAGCTTCCCTACTTTTTGGTCCTAGTTCATTAATCAGCCTAACGGGAACCTCATCTAGCCCTGTGGCTTTACGCTTAGGAATTTTCTCTTCAGCTTTCTTCCAGTTAAATGTTGTCAGCACCAGCTCCTTTTCCATCTGGTTCTCTGTCATGCTCTTTTTATCTTCAAATACAGCCTCGTCATAGCTTTGGAAAGATTCGGATGTAATTTTTCGGATGTAATTTATTGCCGCTTCGCCTTCCAGTTTGTTTCCTACTTTGTCTAGGATATGTTGTTGTATTGTTGTTGACTTCCTGCCTAATGTGGTTCAGAATATTCTAGGTTAAGCCTTCTTTGTCTCGCGTATTTCTGACAGCCAACATTCATTTTCACATTTTATCTTTACTTGCACCAGTATTTGAACCATAGACTTTTTCTCCCGGTATATTTGCCATTTACTGGTTACTTCATCCTGCGGCAACTGCGCCTTCTTTGCCTGCCTATGCTCTCGAGATGCTTTCTGTCGTTCGGCAATCGCTTCTCCTATCTCTCTGTTCCAACAGCTTTTTCTTTTTTTCCTTTCCAACGAACATGTTTCTCTTTCCGTATCTCTGTCATTATTGCACTTAGAAACTCACTATATTCCCACTCCTTACATGGCCATTTGCAAAGTTCTTGCTTGACTCTTGTGACTATATTTGTTATTTGTTCATCGTTCAAATTTCGACTGGCCATTTTGCACTCCTTGCTCTCTTTCCCAAATACATATCGCGTCCCCTTTGGAACGGGGCGGCTGGTTGCGCCACCAAGCTCTTGCTATTAAACTGCTTAACGTCCTACCTAGGTTAAAGAAGAAAAAAGAAAGAAAAAACGCTATGAACTTGCACAACGAAATTTTCTGACTCCCTATTGCGAACTTTGCTTTTGTACGTCTCCGTTTTTTGCCGTTTCCCTACTTTTCTTCCACCAATCTTCCAGTCGCCTCTTACTAATCTCTATTGCGGACATGTTTACTTTTCCCCTGCTCTCGCTGAAGCCAAGGGCTTCAAGGAGGCCAGTGGTACCTTATTCGACCACTGGGTAGACGTGTTCACATTCTAATAAAACATGCTCCATCGTTTCCCTAGCTTTACCGCAGCAAGCACATGCTTCTTCTTCCTTCTTATATCACGCATTATAGGGGCGTGTTCTAAGGCGGCCCGATCTCGCTTAGAAAAGTAATTAGCTTCCCTTTGAGTTATCATAAATTGTTTCTTTCCTTATTTCGCTTTTTCCTCTTAAGTAGTTACTCATGGCAGGTTTCTTTTCCATTGTCGCCACCGAGAAGATTATTTCAGCCTCTCTGACTTTCCGCTATACGTTCTTTGTTGCTGTGTTGCGCACCCTACAGGCCGCATACTTGCTGGTAAGCTTCCTGGTTCTTTTCCTCCACTGTGAATCAATGTTTTTCCGGTACAGATACCTCAACACTCCCCCAGCCCATTTTCTTTCTTCCGTATTCCTCAGTCATTCTTCATAATCTGTTTTAGTGTGAGCTTCCCTCATTTCAAAACTAGTCCAGCCTATACCAACCTTCCCAGCTTCATTTGTAGTCTTCCCGTGAGCGCCCAATGCGAAGCGACCCACTGACCTTTCGTTCCCATCGAGTCCTGATTGTACCCCTGATTTAAAGCAAACCACCGCATTTTCAAAAGTAAGTCCTGGAACCATTACACCTTTCCAAATACCTCGGAGGACCTCGTACATATTGTATCCCTATAGCACTCTGTGCTTCGTTATGGCTGCATTTCTCTTTCCTTTCACGGTTATTTATTGTTTCTTCCTGTGTTTCCATACATATATTGCATTCGGTTATCCATATAGCAAGGTATCTATATTATTTTACCCGAGGTATTTCCTAGCCCTGTATTGCCACTGTCTGTTGACTATTTTTATTGAATACTATAACGCCTTATTTTCTAACACTACATTTTAACCTTAATTCTTGCCTTCCTGTCCACAGATATTGGCCAGACGTTGCAAATCACAATGCTTGTTAGCTAACAACACAATGTAGTCCGCATAAAATAAATCTGGAAGCTGCTGCTCTACTAGTGTACCAGCCTGTTTGTATGAGACATTAAACCAAATATTCCTTCCTTCTAGCGCCCTCTGCGTCCTCACCGTGTACATCATAAACAGCAGTGGCAGTGGGGATAAAGGGCACCCCTGCCTCAATCTCTTGTTCATATCAATTTTATTCTCGCTCCTCATCCCTTTCCCTTCAAGGAGAATGGTATTTTTAGGTCAATCTCTTTCAAAAGCTGTAGACAATCGTGACCTAAACCTACTCCTTCCAGAATATCCTACAAGATGTTGTGGTCTACGCTGTCATCTACTCCTGTAATGTCTAAAAAGGCCAAATATAACGGGCTGCTTTCCACTCTTTATATTTCAATACACTAAGTAAGAACAAATAAGTTATCATCGAGACGCCTACCTATTCTGAAGCCATTCAGAAGTCTGAACCGCCGACAAATCCATCTATTCCACATGCAACATTTTCCTGCCTTTTACAGCGAAAGCTGTATATGACTAATCTTCCGTAGTTTTTTCGGCGTCCGAAACAGAAAAAAATATCATGTGGCCCGATCGTAGTGATAGTGCAGAAAGCGTCTAAGCTGAATGGCATATACCCCTGTGCGCCCAGAAACCTGTAACGCGCCCTTAGAAACCTTCGGGATGGGCCCACGTCTCGGGAGTGCTTAATACCTGCTTCACCTCTGCCACGGGTCGGCCTGGCATTTCTCTATCTCCGGGATCGGCCCACGTCTGGGGAGTGCTTAATGCGTGCTTCACCTCCACCGCGGGTCGGCCCGGCATTGCACTACGTTCGGGCCGACACGCGGCGGAGGTGCAACACTTTGCTTTTCGTTTGAGAGCTTTGACTTTCGTCAGCTCTCGCTGCCATTCCATCTTCACAGAGTGGAATGGTTCTCAATTTTTTCACTCTTTTTTGATGGCGGTATACTTATTGTCATCTCCTGGTGTGAAGGCCAGTTTTCTTATCGATTCGATGACCGCACGGTTAACTCTAGATGAGTTCAGTTGTCGCCATCTATTCAATGATCACGCGCATTGCTGTTTCTTTATTAGCTCAACCTTCATTGTTTAGACTGATCTAGGAACCACGAAAGCGATTCGGTTCGTAGTCAGGTGGTCTGTATGCGCGTGGAATGAGCTGCGGCCGGAGAAAACGCCCGTTGCGTTCAACTTTTCCTGTTACTTCATTATTTCCTCGAGTGACGGCTCGCCGTGACGTTGGCAGATCCTCGGAACCATATACCCGCGATATGGATTGTGTAAGGTGGAAAATAAAATAATGCGAAACGGCGTCCATCATCAGGCCATGCAATAAACATTAAACCCATAAGCAATATGACTGTCACCCGTTACGTCGTCTGGCTTTTCCCTAATTGTACAGCCCTTTTCTTATAAGATTGGCAACTGGAAACAATACTCACAAGGAGTTGAGAAATTAAGGGATCTACTAAGGGAATGAGCCAAGGCAATAGCCAAACAGAAAGGAAATGCGAAACTTAACGAATTTAACCGTTTTTTGTGAAAATATTTATGGATCAACATCTTTTTATTAAAAAAGGAAGTAGAGAAAACGCGGCCGGAAGTGGAGAATAATTCCGTATGCTTTGAATGACGCTTCCACAGTTATCAGTCAGGCCGCCTGACTAGCCACTTCTCTGCTGTGCTAATGTGGGTATTTTTCAAACCTTCTGTGGTGGGCACAGTGGGCCTAAAACCACAGCGTCCTGTGCTTTACGCGGTTGTACGGGACTGGAGGCCACGCATCGTTACGCAATTTCCCGAGTAACAACACGAGTCGGTTTTGGCAGTTAAAGTGGTAGAAAAGTAAACGATGGATTCAAAAGAACATTGATTGTTCCATATATATATATATATATATATATATATATATATATATATATATAATTCTTCCAGAGCTAATTCAAAAAACGCTACTACAAATCTTTATTTTACACTTTCGTTTGTATACTTGTTCTTCGCAGTGTTCTTCCTGCGCGTCTTTATGTCGAATGGTGGCCATTAATCACATTTGTACTGGTAAAAGTTCCTCCCTCATCTCATTTGCATAGAAAAGTTACCTTGGGTTGGGCACCCACACCCTAAAAAAGATTCCGGGTACGTGCCTGCATGTGACAATGGAAAGCAGCGCGAGCTCGAAGACACAGACAACCTGGGAAACGCTTCCTAACTGAAGCAAATAAAAACAATGTGTTTTGCTTTATTCACCCAGGGGACCTGGAAAACCAACTACCTCTCAGGCGTATGATGCAGAAAAATAGGAAGATAGAGGGCTATTCGCTAAATATTTTCAAAACACACAATAAACTTTAAAAAAGTGCTGCACCAAATTAATAACGCGGCCTACATTATCCCTAAATGTCAGATTGCTGCCGTTATTAGGGCATCGGGGAAATTTTGTTAGCATTCTATATATCACCTTGAGATCGGCAGAAAAGTAATGTTTACAAACTTTTATTTAACACCTAATTAAGCCACACAGTTCATTTATTCCTGCACATCATCCCATTCTTGTACATTACTCCCATATCTTCACAATATGAGCTCTGAATTTCGTTCCCTCACGAAACAGTGGAAACACGTACATAAGGTTTAAAAAGGAAAGCAAACTACAAGCGCGATCCATTTGATTGCGTGGCTGTGGCTGCTCCAGGGACAGGCACGCTCGAACGCAACTGCAGCGCTGCGTTCGAGTGCGGCCGTGCTCCTGTTCGGCACGCTCCCACTTTGCCGGCTGCCGCCTCCGGCGAGCGCTGCCGTGGCTCTCTGGAGAAGGCGACGGTGGCGCCACCTGGATTTTCAATAAAGAATGCCTCAGCGTGAAGCCCTCGTTGGACGCACGCCCCCAATGCAGTATACTCTAGTTGAGTACACTCAGGAGAGTCCCCCGTAGGCACTAGCGCCACATTTCCCTCTAGGATACTTATTTAGAAACTGTATGGCTGACGCAGTATGAAGCCGATGCCTACGGCCGCGCACTTCACCACGGCCCGCGAGCGCGGTTCTTTCGCACGAAGCGCAGTTGAGAGCGCTGTAATACGGTATGCAAGGGACCTTAGTAGCGCACACGGAGGAAGGAAACTCAGGAGAGGCCCTGACGTCACTCTTTGTGAAGCTAAAGTGAAGCCGGAAGTGGCGTTGCTCATGGCGTTGCTCCGCCTATCGGGCCAGCTCTCCTCTCTTGTTTACATTTCTTGCGAAACCACGCCGCGCTGTGTGCAACCGTGGTGCTTGGACGCGCGCGCTCCGCAGCAATACTAAACAATCATTAGCACGTTAGCATGATTCCGCCAAAGAGGGCAATATTTACCACGGATATTCCTTCGTCCGTTGCCATTGCCGTGGTGCGGTACATTGCGTACAGCGTTGCATGCGCGTTCATTTCACGAACTTTAGTTCCTTGTGTCCCACCTGGCCACACCAAAATCTCGGAGAGCACGGTCCAGCTAACGCAGCGCGACAAACCACGGAGACCAACGCAAACCTGCCCGCACGGCGCCTTTGCCACGGTACGAAACCTACGGAGCAACACGTATGAGCGTACAGAACCAAAACAAAGCCGCCATTGCGGGCCCGAAAGGCGTCGCCGTCACGGCAAAGAAATAACAATTCCGCAAAAAAGAGGAGAACCTACTACATCATTTCCTCCACACTTTTCTCTTAGCGCGTGGAGGGGGTAGGGCCTCTCCTCAGTTTCCTTCCTGCATGGCAGCGCATGAGCGCAGTCACGTGGTTTTATTTCATATTTCCTGGGCTTTTTTTAAACGCCGGGAAATTCGCCACCCAGTATGTACACTGCCACAAAAAATTGGATCGGTCGTTTTCGAATATTCTCTGTAAGTAACCAAACACAATTGGCCCTAAAGTGAATATATAAAAAATTGTATAATTGACTCTAGTTAATTAACTAATTAGGCGCAATATAAAAGATACTCCAAGGAGTGCTACATGACGGCAAACCATATGCCGTTGGTTTCTCTCTGTCATGGTTAACCACTTTTTTTAAATTCCTGGGTTCAAGTTACGTGAAACACCCTGTATGATGTCGCTGCCTTGTTCAGATCACCGAGGACACCACGACAATTACTTTGCTCTTCAGGCGGAAAGCATGGGAACTTTGCTCCCTCTTACAGACTGGAATACCCATTGCAATGACCGGTCACATTGGCCAAGCCCTAACATACTAATGAGCGCATGTATGTGGTCAGGTATCAAATTGATTTAATGCGATTAGCATTATTTGTCCACTTCAGTTACTTTGAGTTTGTATATCTGTCCAGCCTCTCAAGCCGACCGAATGACCAAAGTTGGTTATTAGCTTAGACCACTAGATAGGTATGTGGTCGTGATGTTTTCGTGGCCGTTCCATCGTCTTAATTTCAGCTTCGTCATTCGACTCCTGTCGTGTCGTAGTCATCACGTGATCATCATGCACTCGCTGTAATCCCACTGTCGTAATGCTGTCGTTTTATCATGGTCATTACTTCAGCAATTCATCCCATTGTAATCATGCCGTCATCGTCATACCGCTTTCATCGTTTCATCGAAGTCAATCCTTCTTCGTCATTCCATCTTAATTGTGCTGTCGACATTCAACCGTGATTAGGCCACCGTCGTCTTGCCATCGTCATCGATGCGTCGTCGTCAGACAGCCATCGTCATGCAATTGTAGTCATACCATTGTCGTGAAGAAATCATGGTCGTTCCATTATGGTCATTCCAGCTTCATCATCCGATTCTCGTCCTACAGTCGTCGTCATACCCTCATTGTCATCCCATTATCCTATACCATGATCGTTTTACCCTGGTCGGCATTTCAGCATCGTCATCCCATTGTCGTCGTGACGTAATATCCTAATGCTCTAGTGTTTCCACCGAAGTCATTCCTTCTTCGTCGCTCCATCGTCATTATTGCATCGTCGCCATGCAGTCATCATGTGGTCATGTTCAAGGCCGACACTGGCGAGCGAGCGTCATAGCTAAGTGGCCCGATCCCGGAGAAAGTGTGTGTCGCAAATTGCGGAAGCAATATAAATCTGACAATGACCACTGCTGATTCTAAATAAAGGCGTCTTTAGCAATGGGAAGTGTCACTACATTGCTTTCATGCTAATCGCATTAACGTCGACAGTCATCGCAAGATGGGCTTTTCTGTATTTTTTTATACAGTAAAAGCTCGTTAATTCGAACCGCGAGGGGAAGCCGCTTCAGTTCGAATTAACGAAAGTTCGAGCTAACGAAAGTGAAGGAGAGCAACAGTACACTGCGATTTGGAAGCACTAGGGAATGTCAGAAATTTGGCGTGTCAGAAAGTGATGGCGTGTGCCGCGGGCACACGCCACCTTCAAGTCAAAGCTCTGGGTCCGACTGTGCCACACCACCGATGTCCACCGAAACGAACGTTAGCCGAGGCTTAACACCATCACAATGAATCGCGACAGCCGATACCTCCTCAGCTGAAAACAGAGGTACACAACCGATGAAGACTGCCGAGACAAAGACGCCGAACATGTGAAGGTGGCGAGGGCCCTGATTCGTTGGTTTTTGATTGCAAGCGCAGCTGCGACGTACTTGATTCGCTGTGTTTTGGCGCTTGCCGTGCCATCTCTGCACAACATTAGCAGCTGTACAAGATTTGCAAAGCCTCCGAGATTCGCAACGGGCAAGAAGTCTCGGAGGTTACGTAGAACGGAGAGGCGGCAGCCGCCGCTGCCTTCTGGCTGACCCCGCGTCGGTTAGATTTTTTTCCTATTTTGCCTTCTCTCGCCGTTCTCTACGTTTAGGAGGCAATACATCCTTGTGTGTAGGCAGTAGGTGCGTTTCTCTGGCCGTGTGCCAGGCGAGCGTAGTTCGAATTATCCGTGAGGGAACCTTCTCGCGTTCGAATTAACTGACTTTTTTATACATAGACCCCTGTGGAGCTTGGCCGGACCAAATCGTACAGTTCGAATTATCCATAAATTCGAATTATTGAAGTTCGAATTAACGAGCTTTCACTGTATATCGAAACACTGCGGTAGGCTAGAAAGATTGCATTTGTCCTTCACAAGGGCCTAAGTGTCGACATGCCGCATTAGGTCCACGCGCGATATTTTAACACAATCATTCTGCTTTAAAGTGTAAACTTGTGTTCGCGGCACAATTATTGAGTGATATTATGCAGTTCGACGCATTGTCTTGCGTAGACAATTTCGCAATGCCAGCAAGGCACCGTTTTTCGTTCTTTCTTTTTGTTACCAAGACCATACGAATAAGAAGCCTTATGATGACCATGGTTTGTGGGACGCGTATCGGCACATTTAGGGGTACATCCAGATTTCGTCCGTAGGGTAAACTAAGCATCGAAGGACTATGCTTACCTCGCAAAAAATTACGCATACGTGAAGATAAGCCTTAAAATAAGACCTGCTTCAGTATTTATTTCGAGACATTCTCACGATAAAACGTTGTATGCTAGCGAGTCACATGTAACAAGTGCAGACACGTTTTTACATTACTACTTTTTCGGGTCCTTGAAGCTCGAAATTAGTCACAGTTTTCGCGAAGGCAAGGTGTTTTAACCATGGGAATTGGGATGGGAATAAGTAATTGCATACGACTAAACACATGCAATCCATCTAATTATGTTATCCGAGGTAACAAGTGCGCTTCGTTCAAATAGTTGTCCGATATTATGACTTTCTCACCTGTTCATACATGTTGAATAGTCCTGTCACAACCTGCAGACAAGTTACGAAGGTCGAAAAGAAAGTCTGACTTTCTTCCATGCCGATGAGTTTAACTTTATCCTTCCAATCCACCGCTTGTAAAATTGCGTATTATGATATATAAGCTGCGAAAAGAGCCCCGTCAAGCGAGTGCAACGTAGGGTCTTCATCCTAAACGTTGCTTGAATTAGCACTGTATTCCCCATCATAAGAGCAGCAGAAAGAAGTCATTCACACATGCTCTACAAAACAGCACTTCTTGGATCCTCAAACCTTTGAAGTTTTACATTTCCCTGTATAGCGATCCGTATTCGTCTGTCTTTCCTATGAAATGGCTACATGGATACCTCTGTGAACACATACTCGACTTCTGTTTAGAAAAGCTGACCACTGAGCTTGATGAGGACGGAGATGGCAGGTGGCTTCGACCTGGCACTTCGTGGTCACCACCAACGGTTTGTGAAAAAAACCATGTACACGTATGCAACTACACTACACACTTAACCTCTCCTCCTAAAGAGCTGCCCGATGAACTTATTGATGCCAGCTTGTGGCGTTTGTCCTTCTCCAATGCCATGCGCGACCCGGCCAACGTGCCAGTTGGCCGGGTTCACAAGTTTCAGTGACCCGCGCACCAAATCGGACATCGCGAGCATTCCGTTGTTGACGGCCAACTGGAAACCGTCGTACGCCTGCAGCAGGTCGTGCCCCGCCGTCGGAAGCGCGTTGCCGGTTGAGTTGCCGCTAGCGTGGCCGCTACTTGAGAGCGCGACCGAGGCGTTCCTGAGATTGTGTGAGAGCACGGTCACAAACTCCCTCAGTGGCCGCGTGCTCTCGGCTCCCTGCGTGGCGACCCTTCGCATGAGCACAGGCAGAGCTCCGGTCAGGTTGCGCACTAGCAGGGTCAGGTTGCCCCTCGTCTGCTCCGTGAGCCGCGCAACATCTGTCCTGGGCAAAGACCGGGTCACGTTCTGGATGTTCTTCAAGTCTTCCTGCGTGTGAACAGCCAAGTCGTGTGTTAATTTGTTTCGATCCATTTTACGACCGGAATCCCAGCAATAGAGAACTTCAAGATGGAGGCTTGAAGCGATCGAGAGTGGTAGAACAAGGTTCGTTACTGCAGCAAACTTACAGACAAGCGAACTTGTCTTTTTCGGTATAGCAACTGCTTTCCATCGCAACATTTATGGACGCTGCTTCTTATTTTACCTTAATTTCTTTTAATACTTCAACTTTGCTCAACGTATACTGTACGCACCAACCTATTCTAATCCTTCTCCCCCCTTGAGGGAGGGATAGAGTTGCCTACGCGTACATTAGCGCTGCTAAGGAAAGCAGCCACGTGCGCTGACGGAGACTAGTGCCTTCGAAACGTTGGCTGCAGCGACATGCCTTGTACCACAGGAATAGGAGATTGAATGCCACATGCCTGCTATTATGTAGGTTGAGTAAAAGAGAGGCCCAAGCAATGGGGCTGGATTGTACATACATAGCTGCAAGATGGAAAACATTAGGTGCCCCTTCTTCCGTCAATATAAATGAAATACAATTATTGCTCCTTAAATATAAAAACTATAAGGCAATAACCTTGATTCTTTGCCGGCATTAGTCCCAGCTGCATCTGTAAACCATCTATAGTCAATCATTTCGTTACTATACCTCGTCGCCTCCGCAGCCACTTTGCTCGTCCCTGGATTATGGAAGCATAATGCTTACATAAGGTCTTGTTTATTTAGTCTCCATAACCCTAACGACAAAGCGCCTATGAGTTCCACATCGCGCCAGTGCGAGAAACGCGAAAGTAGCATTACGTTTCTAACCTTTGTCCCTGTAGCACCTCTCTCCATTTCAGAAATGGTAATACATGTCCTGTTCGCGGGAAAACGCTTGAAAGGCAAGAGCCCACGTGCAAAACTCCACCTGAGCAGGTATTCGCGTTCGTTTTGGTGCAGACTTTATATTTATATGAACACATTAGAGTTGTCGGTACCTCTAAAGGGCCCGTGCTGCTTGTAGCAACATATGTTAAAGCCATCAAAGGTCGTAAAGAAGGTAGAGTTCACATGTGTAAGCAAGCACACAGAGCCCGTGTTGCTTTCGTAATCAAATACAACTTAAACATGAGCAAACGTATTAATACCTAAATGGCTTGCTCAGCAGTTATACCACTGGTCACTGGTGTACGCAAAGAGGGCCCTTAGTGCAAATATAGTAGCAGATGGCTAGATCGGAATAAAGTGCCTTAAAACGTGTTCACCAAATGTTTGCTTCTATGTATGGAAGGCCATGTCACATCTTATACATCACCAGTGGCATTATCGGGAACAAGCAGATCCTGCTAACGGCATGTGTTCGCCCCAACACAAAAAAAAACATTGAAAGAAGTGTGATGACCATGATGATGATGATGCATCTTACCCAAAATCACTTTTTTTGCGTGTGGACACAAACCTTTGTGACCTTTGTGATCAGCAACACTCGTATTTGCCTACCTGGAATCGGTGCATGAGCTGATTGGCCGTGGGAGTCATGGCATTCACGCCTGCCGTTGCGATGCTGTTGAATGTATGTAGCGTGCGGTTGAAGTTGTGCACCACCGTCTGAAGGGCGGCGCCTGAGGTCACAGACTTTGACATGTTGCGGAAGGCTTCGCTCGCTGACTGCAGTGTTCGCTGCAACGGTTCGATGCCTGGTGCGCCAGTGGATGGTGGCAGGGACAGCCTCTGGAAGCTGTTCTGCAACGCTTCCAGGTTCTTTACGATGTTGCCGTTGAGCCGGTGAAGGGAAGACAGGTTTCGCAACGCCGGCCCCAGTTCACCGACGTCCCTGATGCGTAGGTGATCTGTGATATTTGACTGGACACGGTCGTAGAGATCCCGAGCGCACTGCGTCCGAGACATTAGCATGCGAATCCATGAATGATCATTACAATGCGGGTCACAGTGGGAAAGTTAATAGCTTGCGTATAACTGTGATTGCATATAGTGTACATGCTATATTACGTTCCTTTCTTATTCGTTTTAAAGTTTGCCCTGCCGTAAGAAACGTGCGAAATTGCATTTTATTTATCATTACATGTAGTTGTCACGCCACATACGTCTTCGCCATTAAAATTTTCGAAGTGGCGTCACTAAGACCAATGAACGGCAGCCTTCTGAACGGGTGCAACACAATGGCCTGCGGTCGCAACTCGAGCCTTTGTATATTCTTCGATACTCGATCGTAACCGAATGTGGCAAGCGTCTGCGCTTGGGGCAACTGAATAGGCCGATGAAAAGAATGGGCTGAAGCAGAGAAGTGCTGACGCTACAGCGTAATTGGCGTAAGCTTTCAAGCACTTGTATACGCGGCGTAAGAAATATTTCCCACAGTAGCTCATACGAGAAGCGACGCGCACAGGTGGGTTAAAGTTTAAGTTCTTTATGTGATCGTTTTAACAATACTTCGCTGGGCTCCTTGTGATTAAGGCCTCCGGCGGTGGGGGGGAGAGAGAAACCGAGATTACAAGTCCAACGCTAGCCAATCTTCCACTTTCGGAATAAATGCAAGTTGGCCGACAAACATATCGCCTGTTTTCATTTGCTCATTCTACCTCTAAAATGTGCACACACGTGCTCACCGTTGCGATTCTGTGTGCAGAAATCACTTCAAGCCCGGAAAGCTCGAAGGTTGTGTTCTTCACTAAAATTCTAGAAAATAGCTACTCTATTTCCACCGGTATGAATGGCGGGCCATTTAATGTATGCTAATGCATGAAGGAAAATTTTCACCATAATTAACGACGTCTGCGTGATCGACGACTGAATATAATTTATTAGTTGTTTCTACAATAAGGTCCATAAATCTTGCAAATTATGGAACGGACGTTGAAGCTCCTAATTATTTAACTCCTACCAAGCAGCCGCCCTAGGTGTTGGGATACCGAGTGACACCACTGGTTATGTTAATTATGCTCTTGTCGTCGTTTTAAGCATGTAGGTTTTGACGCGAGCCACCACTTTGGCAGAGAGAGAGAGTTAGAGACACACGTTTTAATAATATGCTAGAGATGTTAGCCTGGCCGTTCGCCTAACATGCTACTCCAGGGGTCGGGTGATGATTATAATACGTACAATGATAAACAGTTTACAGATGTTTGCCCCATTAAGAGGGTATGAGTACTCATTTTTAGCGCCCAATACACAAGTAATAACGAAACAAAATCGCTGTAGCACCTTTATGCAATCTTGCGCTTTACATAGCTCAAATGAGCACGCGCGTTCTTATTTATTTATTTATTCATTTATTTGTTTGCTATAAGAATAATGCTTGCTTTGTTTTCAGCAGGATAAGTTGAAAGAGCTGCCATCATAGTCCACAGGTTTTCTTTTTCCCTTTTTCATCAAATGGCCCATTGAGCGAAGCCGGGGTCTGTAGCAGCGAAACGACACCTAAATACCTCATTGGCTGCGACGCCACGTAACGCGCGCGTCACCCTCGCTCCCGGAAGCATGTGTTATCCGCGCGTTCCTTGTCCGTGCATGCTTTCGCCTGCGTTCTGTGTCTCGGTAACCACTATGAAAAAAAGTGAATGCATCGAAAAAAGAAGAACAATTTCGAAAGGAAACGTGTTGGCGGTAACGGGCTTCGAACCCACGACCCCACACTCTAAAGGCAAGCGTCCTACCCACTGGGTTAACACAGCGCCTCCTAGATTTATTGCCCGTGCATGCGGATTTATGACATCATGCTACTTGGACCAAAATTTCCATTGTCAAGCATGGCATGACGAAAGCCGTGACGTCGAAATCACCGCGGCTTGCTCGGGACGGGAACATCACCATTAGATTCTATGGCAGTCTGGCAAGGTAGCATGACTTTGCCGATCGAAGTGCACCGGACGACTTGTGATATCTAGGAGGCGTTGGCATAGCGTCTGAACGCGCTTGCTTGCTCGCGAGGAGTTCATAACTCGAAGGACCGCTCAGCGGCATTCATTTGGACATTAATGCTATCGCATTCACAACTCATAAGAAGTGCTTAGGTGTCTTACTCGTACAATTCCCATTTATACAAAACTTAAGAAGTGGTACGTATGCTTAGAAACATGCTTTTACGTTCCAGCTGCGATTGTCTATATCGAATACACGATCGAATTAGGACGAAATCATTTCCGTTGGCCTGATGCGCAACATTCACGGCTACCGTGTTATGAGGATTATTGTATCTTTTCACAATTCCACCATTCCTGTGGTTAAGGGACTCGCATTCGGCCACGAAACCAAGGCCGCTGGCACTTTCCACACTCGCCCTACACTAGGACAGCTTTTGTTAAGTGCAAGTGAGGTGTGGCCTGAAGGAATGCGGGGGCGATCTGAATACTGGAAACTGCGAATTTGACAATGGAACAGAAAAAGAAAGTGTTTCGAGTTTATGACTCGCTTTGGACAGTGTTTAATTTTCGCATGGAGGCTGGATTTTTTGTATGCATTGTAGTAAAATATTTGGATGGGCATTTCTGTGGTTCGTCCAGTATTCTAGTGTTGATTGATTGATTGATTACTGACTAGTGCCAGAAGTGACTATTAAAAAACATGGAGGTCTGGGATTTTACCTCCCAAAACCACGATTTTACTATGAGGCACGCCGTATTGAGGGACTCCGGATTAATTTAGACCACCTGTGGATCTTTAACATGCAACCAATGCACGGTATATGGGTGTTCTTGCATTTCATCCCCCTAGAAATGCGGCCGTCGCGGCCGGGATTCGATCCCGCATCCTCGGGCTTAGCAGTGCAACGCTTTAGCCACTACGCCACGCCGGCAGGTAGAATCGACTATTAACAATGCCAGTAAATCGAAATGTGTTATTTTCTCACCTGCTCACCAAATTATTCCTCCCTCTCAAAACATTTTTATTGCAATGCCCTATTCATTTATTTGAATTGGGAATGCCTGTTATATTTGTGGGGCGCGTGGGCGAAGGCTTTCTCTTTTCATTATTTTACGCCTCACAATAACTAATGCTTGCTTAGGCAGCACCGTCACCTATGCATGTGGGACGGTGCTATCTTCCTAGGAGTTGAGCCCAAAAAACAGATCAAATTCACCAACCATATAGCCCCGCTAACACGCAAAGTGGCATACGGTTTTGGAATTTTGTTAAAAGTTCATCCTTATTTCAGTTTTCAAACCCGCTTGTCACTCCCTTACGCCTTCCTTCATAGTCATATAAACTATTGCATTTCATCATAAGGCAACACTTACGTTACTCACCTATGCTTAGTTCAACATATTGGAAATCAAGCGATACCTGTAATACCAGATAGCGTTTTTTTTTTCTGTCGAGTGCTTCTACGTTACTTTTTTACGCTGACCATTTTATCTGTGCAAAAATCTTAACAGATATTTTCTTTGTGTTTTAATCTTAAGGTACTCGTCTGGAAAGTTTCCCTTTCCTTTGCTACATCCTAGGCAGTTTCTTCATGTTCCGTCGACTGGTTTTGCTACATCAAATAACTACTCATTCCCTAAGCCCAGAACTAATACAGGCGAGCTCACTACTAATTTTTTTCATCTGTTCCATCATGGAATCCATTGCCTGCCGCTGCAAAAGTGGATTCCAATGATTCATATAAAAACAATTTGCGCATATATTTGTTTATTATGTTTGTAATTTTCCATAGTATTGTTTGTTTGCAATGTTGTATTGTCTTCACTGAAATTTGTTCTGCATTGCATGATGTTAGCTGTTTTGCATAACCTGATGCTGTTCATTCTATAGTTAGTTTTCTTTGATGAACGTATTAACAGGAGGTGTCGTGTTAATATTAAGTAGCTCTCTACGAGACCTCCTTATGTATGTATGTTTTCTTTTAAATGTATAATCCGATTTAGAAAAAGAAGAACTTAAATAAAGAATAAAAAGATTGATTGATTGATTGATTGCGTTTCATTCATGGCCTAAATAAACAAAGTAGGTATAAGAGATTCTCTAGCGGAAGGCTCTGGTTAATTCTGAACAGGCAGATCTTTGGAGGGATACTGACGCCAGATCACAGGGCTGGCTGAAATCCATAAGTATATGCTAACAGGCTAGGTTGTCTAACATGATTACGCTGTGCTTTTTCGCGCTGTTGAGATATGTAATAATGGCTGAACTTATGATGTTTTTATTAGCAAGTTCTCAAATTACGGTGTTAATTTGAATATTTAAATTTATACTCGATGGGGACTGAGACAACTGATGCAAGTAGTCGCATTACATTGATTGCACCTTCAAATTACACCTTTCGGTAAAAAAAACTGAGAAAATACTGGCAAACTGAAAGCGTCTAATAATGGTGACGTAATTACTTCTCGAGGGACAGTATTAAAGCAGGCTTCCGTATATTCGTTCATCAATGCGTGTGTTGTTTGGATCATTACGAGCAATTTTTCTCGGCTTGCTGCATGGGTATTCTAGTATGCACTCACAGTTGTGAACATCGAAAGGTTTAAAATAATGCCATCAGTGTGAACTGGAGCTCTCTGTCTGCAATAAGGAGCGCCTATATGTGTTCAGTGCCAGACAACCATGTGATGTGACTCTGATAGGTTTCACAGTTAATGCAGCACGTTTCAGTTAATTATTCTGCAGCCGACTTTAACTTGAGAAAGCAGAGTTTCAAAAATGATAAGGAAAGCGCCAGTTAAGAAAATTTGCTCGTACTTTCAACGTGGAAATCAGCAGAAGGCATTCTTCGAAAAGAGCTTACCTTGTTAAACTTGGTGATATCTACGGAATTGTTCCCCTGAAAAAAAAAAAGTTCATAGAAATATTTTGACCACTGCAGCAGCGATGCTTCAATTATAAACAGGTGAATGGAAGCATCATGACTCACCTTTGTTGCTCCACGCTGTAGGCACTGTGAATGGAGAAGAAAAAGGAAACAGGATGCATTAATCAGAATTTTGGATCGTCAGACCAGAGACACACAAGCATTGCAGTAGCAGTGATTACACCACGAAGGGCACAACGCATTTCCCAATGGAGTATTTTTTTTATGTTGTCAATCGGAAGAAGGCGAGCGAAAGGTAAAAACAATGCCGCGATTTTTAAATATAACAGCTCATGATTCAAAGTACCTCACACCTCCAACTGACATGGCCGTCTACGGTTCTGTTCTCTGTATGAACAATTGTAGTCACTCCTCAAGAAGCAAGCGATAACATCAACTTTAAACTACGACCGATTTCTTTAAGAAATTCACGTCGCATAGAATGAAATAAAACTTGAAGCAGTTTCCGTAGCAGACTTGCGACGAAGGAAAAAAAAGGGGCTCCTTATTGTTGGGTAAGTCGTGCGTGAAATGGGCGCGTCCGTTAGGCTGGATGGTTATTTAAGCCGCAAGTAACTTACCAGACACATATCCTTAATGCCACCTAGGGCGCCAACCTCAAATTCAGTTTCCGTACCTTTGAAAACTCTTCGAAACCATGTGTGGTAATCTCAAAGCTTGTCCCGTTGGCAAGGCGAATGTTGTACTTGTGGGAATGTTTATCTTCTTTGCGGGAACCATCTGCAGTCGAGTGAAGGAGCGAGAGAGAGAATAAGATCATGACAGCTGAAAGTGATGAACGTGAGAGCACCTACCCGCCCTAGATCCAGCAATCATAGTGGCAGCTACTAGGCAGAACTTGAGTAGGTTGGCACACTTAGCCATGGCAGCAGTGTATCTGGAAGCAATGTGGGTACACCGATTTGAGGATGCGAATATATGCATCCGTATCTCATATAGAGAAAAGCTGCAATGAACACGTACGATGAATGCTGAAAAAGCATGCGATTGCAAAAATAAGAACTAAATATCTGAAAAATCAACAAGCGAGCCAGACATCCCCGTAATCACTGGGGTTTGGTAGGACATACACAAGAAGTCCTATCTGCATAACTAATGCCACCGTTTGTTTACAAGCACAATTAGATTAGTGCGACTTTGTAATTCCGTTGTATCCAGGCCATGGCGGCCGCATTTCGATGGGGGCGAAATACGAAAACAGCCATGTACTTAGGTTTAGGTGCACGTTAAAGAACCTCAGGTGGTCGAAATTTCCGGAGTCCTCCACTACGGCGTGCCTCATAATCAGAAAGTGGTTTTGGCACGTAAAACCCCATATTTTTTTTAGAATTCTGTTGTAGCAGATTATAATACTCCCATCGTTGTGTTACGCCATAAATAAAAAGGAACAGCTGACTATGTCTCAATGTTACAATCAGTGCACATCATCAGTTACAAAAAAAATCGCAACTTTGTTCCGGAAGACAAAGCCCTAGCGGTGATAGAAAAAAATTATACAACTACACAAAGTAATATCTGTAGTTTATCAGCCGTATAAAGTGCAGTAAACATACGTTTACCAATTAAATTAATAAGTATGGCGTTACGTGCGCACAGGCAAACATGAACAGCTCTCCCTCGTTAAAAGCGAAGTCCCGTTGTCACAGAGGGTCTCGAACGCTTCGTGTTGCCTCTCGTTTCACCGCGTCTCGAAAACTTGAAATTCCACAATCTCTAACACTGTAGGCGCGTGGAAGCACGGCACGCACGAAGCCACCAGCCATCTCGGCTCGCCTCAGATTGGAACCTGCCGCGGATTACGTCCAATGTAGGGGGCCTCGTATGCGCTCAGCCGCACGGACAGCCATGCGCAGCCACGGCCGGGCAAGAAGGGAGGAAGCAAGTACAACTGCCTTCCCCGGGGTGAACTTGATCACGTTATCGCACGATCCCTCCCCCCCCCTCCCTCTTCCTAGTGTGCGCATGATCACGTAACCTCCAACATTGGGCGCGTGGGAAGACTGCATCAAACATCAATCAAGCGTCCTTCTCGACCCACGCTCGCACGTTTCCTCCCGCTGGCGCAACATAAATAGCGGGAGGCACGATAGAATCTTAGCGCACTTGCGCTTTATACGGAACATCACGGCGAAGGCGGAAATTCGCCTGGAATGTCCCTATAATTGCTATCACAATAAAAAGAAAAAAAATCCACCCATTCGACACTGCTTGTAAACCTGACAATATACAGGCTGCTGACTATGCATACATAGATCACAGTATTATTTCATAGAGGCGTGAAATATTTCCGAAATTGCAATAATCATGGCGCGATTCTCCACAGCATGTCACACTAATGTCAACACCTGCCTCGGCAGCTCGAGCTCATGACAGCAATAGTGTCATTGTAACGGTTCAGATTTGTTCAGTATGTGGGCAATGTCATGAACATTCGCTGCCTGTGCCATCTTATGTTCGCTTGATGCTCAGTTCTTAAGCTTGTTCGTGCCATCATTCCCTTCTTGAATGCAGCGCATCTAATTTTCCGGTACCAGTTAGCAGGAATCATTCTTGTTCGTTTCTATAAACTAGTTTACTCTTTGTAGCCTGCTTTAGCAATATCGCACAACTTAGGCGGGAAATTCCGGGACCTTCGAACTTCATTGCCGGAGGACGAAACATTGGAGGTGATAGACACTCAGTCGGATCTAACAGAGAAATTCGTGGTTCAGTTAACTTTAGAAAAGCAGTGACAGAACCACCTTCGATGAGGCACCTACAAAAACATATATTCATAAATAAAGCCACAAGTTTTGGAAAGTTGTTTTTTTTTCTAAGCGAAGCTGTTAAAAAAAGTTCAGCAATGGCTTTTGTGCGGCGATGCTTGTGACGGCGTGGTCGATGTGAAATGTAAATGCAACTCAGTAATCCGTAATGTTTTTGTTTCACGTCACATTATGCCAACACCACCTAGGCAGCACAAGGCATGTTCACTCCGATCCAAGACGTTATGCTACTTAGCCCGAAAATCCCATTGATAAGGCTGGTGTGTCGAAAGCGGTGACGTCAAAATCACCATGTCTTAACTCGGTAGCATCTCTATTATATTCTATGGCAGTCGGGCCAGGTAGCATGACATTAGGGATCGGAATGAACAGGCCTTGTAGTATCTAGGTGGTGTTGGTTATGCTGGCTCCACGTTGGAGTTCAGACAGGAGTTTATTTGGCTGCGCTGGTAAAATCAGATGCCGTGGTCTTGTAATGCATCATGCGTGGGAGCCTTGATTAAAAACAGCAATGCTGCACATAATTGTGTGATTTTGTGTAACAGCAATAAAACGTCGGAAAGATTTAAGAGTATGCAGGTTGTAAACATGATAGATACAATAAACTTCCACTCTGAAACAGCCAGCCACGACCACAATCGAATGCACAGTAAGTGCTGCGGTGTTTCGGCTCGGTCAGGACGCGCCGAAAATGAGGCGAAAGGGTGCTTAAGGTGGTTAGCGAGCCTAACGATTCACTGAAATAAACTTTATCAAAAAGCCATGCTAGCAATAGTTTTAGAGAAAGAGGCTTTATCGAAGTGTGTTCGCGCCCGGAGCTACCCCGTTCTCTCCCAAACACCTCCACCCCCACCCTCTCCATTCTTTCTCTCTCGCTCTCCAACATATCTTTGGTACTGCAAGTTTTTGGGATACTGCAAAGACCTGAACTTTATGCAATGCGCGCACCGCCTTCGCAACGCTCGTCAAGTCGTGCATAACCACCCTGCGCCTTTCCCGACTATCTTTTTTTTTCGCTGATGATCTATTACGACGTGCCCTATTTTCCCGCTCAAGGAAACCAGCCAATGATCTTTCTTTTTTTCCGTTGTGACAAAACAGCAGACACTATGACGCAACACAATGGACGGAAGACATAACGTCGACCTTAAAGGGCAAGACTGACGTAACAATGTTTCGTCCCTGCTTTTAGTACGTTGCTGATTTCCAAACAGACCAGATTGCCTCTTCGTCAGTAGAACACTGACTTTTTTTCGAAACTGCACGCATTTAGGACCCCAACAAAAGGGTTCTCTTATCTACTTCCTCTTCGCTCGCCCTTCTCCACTCACCATCCAGATAACTTGACGTCGTGCAGAACAAAACCAGTACCACCGTTTCTAACGAGGCTGCGACTTCAAAGCGGAGGAAAAGCTTGCTTTAGACGCGGAGTGCTTTGATCATTACTTTTGTATGTTACGTTGGTACAGTTTGATCTTAGCCAAAAGGCAGAAAACAAATACTCCGACTTAAGATATATCCACTGATTACCAGGAACGGAAGCAGGAAGTCACGTATCTGTTTGCCGAAAATAACCCAACAGGTCGATGCATTTCGAACGCGGCCCAGTTTTTTTAATTTAAATCTTAATGCGACGGTTACCGTTATATATATTTGCCGGCAAGACTACTTTGTCCGAACGCATCATCAGTACCGTGCAGTTATCCTAGTGCTTACGTATATATGACTAACGATCGACACAAGCAGACAGACTTCCTTGCACAAAAGACATCGCCTCAGGGGCCCCCATTCAATGGCTCTACACGCTAGGCAGCTCCCTCTCAACGTATCCCTTCATATGACCCAGCGACCTCAGTCGTACAAGCGAACGAATGTTTACATCAGCAGTGCTTAAGGTTGGTCTTCAGCACCATTGCGCACAGTGGTCACTTTGCGGCCCTTGAAGCGGGCAAATTCATTATAAGCTTTAATTTTATGCGACACCACAAATGGCCCAATGAGCGAAAAATTGGAGGACGCTTAAGCTTCGCCTTCAAGAGTGGAACGCGATAGCGTTATCGCACCCCGTTCGCAACGCCTACTCAAACGCGCTACGCCAGCCAAACATCGCGATCGGCACAGATAGCCGGGCCCCGACGTGCCATGAAGGCGGAAGCGATCATGGGGCGAGTGGCGCGCCACGTGTCGGGGCAGCGCCGTACATTGCGAGGAGGGGGTCTTCTGTTTTTGCCGCAAGATGGCTCTGCGTGTGCGCAGAGCGCAGAAGAAATTTAGCGGAAACATACTTCGCTACTCATGAAACTGCGACTTCTGTAAGTTACATGGTCATAATTACCGATATACACCGCAGTATAACTTTATACTGCATGTTTCTAAGGCAACACCGCATTTACTAGAGGCGATTTTGTCCCGTTTTGAGGGAACGAACTCGTGGCTGAGTGGTAACGCCTCCGTCTTACACTCCGGAGACCCTGGTTCGATTCCCACCAGCCCATCTTGCAAGACGTTTTTTTTATTTATGAAGTGCCTTCTGGGATTTATCGCTCACGGCCAACGCCGCGGACGCCGACGACACCGGGTTTTCTGCGACACGAGCTCCTTAACGCTGTTGCGTTAAAAAGCCGGCCTCTGTAGCAGCTCCCGCTATCGTCTTCTCGGACGCGCGCACAGCGGTTAGATATCTTAACAGGCGTACAGTATTGTGACCAAAGCACTTCAAAGGACTAGGGAGAGTACCGAAGAAGGATACCAAATATTGTGGTTCCCAGCCCATCTAGATAGCTCAAATAACCCGCTTGGATGTAATACGAACAAGCAGGCCCACCGGAGAGCGCGCGATTTCACGCAACGCGCTGTCGCGGGTAGCCAGGCTTGTAACGAGGTCAACATCCACAAAGATCCATTAAGTACATTCCACGAAATTGTTTCCCATTATCGACTAGGCAGGAGGACATTTGCACCCTCTCACCCCAAATTCAACAAACCTCAGGCTACCACACTAACACTCCTGCAAACCCGTTCATATCCCACTCCTCGGTCTCTTAACACGATAGATCCTGAGCACTCACAGTCGTGCCCCAAATGTGGTCATGACTCATGCTCTTTTGAACACATGCTCTGGCTGTACCCAGCCCTTCACGCCTATCCACTCATCACGAAATAACAATGGCAGGAATCTCTCAAGAGCAGCAATCTCCACATTCAACTCCAGGCTGTCCAGAAGGCCCACGACATTGCCGCGGGACTTGATCTCCCAGTTCCATCGTGGGCGGAGCCACCGACTTGATCTTCGGGAGCCTTCGGTTTTGGCTCCCCGAGGTCTCAGTCCCTCAGGACTCAAATAAAGTTCTTGTCATGTCATGTCTGTAGCAGCGAAACGGCACCTAAATTCCCATTGGCTGCGACGCCACGTCACGAGCGCTCCTCGGCGGAGCAGGGCGGGCGGATGGCAGCAACTGCTGCCCCGCAGGCGCACATGTTGTTGCATGAGAGGAAGCGACATCGCCGCTACCTCCCGTCGCTAACGCAAGCCTGTGTTATCCACGCGTTCCTTGTCCGTTCAAGCTCGCGCCTGCGTTCTAATTTCGCCTCGGTAATCGCTATAAAGAAATTAAATTATAAAAAACTGAATGAGTTAGACAGGAGAAGCTTTAGCTGTAGTGGCTTTCGAACCTACGACCCCACGTTCAAAAGCCGAGTGTCTTAATCCCAGGGCAAAGTCAGCGCCTTCTGGATAGCAAGCCTGTGTACTCTGCTTTATGACATCATGCTACTTGGACTTAAATTTCCATTGCCAAGCCCGGCGTAGCAAAAGTGGTGATGTCAAAATTACTACGGCTTACTTGGGGTGGGAGGAAGAGGAGGAGGAGGAGAAATAGACGAAAAGACCGAGAGGTTAGCCAGTTGTCAGACCGGTTGGCTACCATGTACTGGGGAAAGGGGGTAGGGGCAATAAAATGAGATGTTAAAAAAGAAATAAGGAACGAATAAATGAAGAGCAAAATTAAAAGAGAAAAAGGAAAGGAGAATACGGCGCTCCTTAAAGTCTGACTCTAAGACCAGTCCTCCGCAGTAAGCGCAACAACGCTTTCAAAGCCTTCTGTGCTGAGTACGGTCTGGGCCAGTGTCTCAGAATCCTTTCCTCCGACAAAGGGCGTTTGTCAAGGCTATCTAACACTCTTGAAAGTTCTTTCCTGGGCGCACTGAAGAGGGGACATTCACAGAGAAGGTGGGCGATTATTTCCTCGCCGCTACAGTTATCGCATGTCGGGCTGTTGGCCATTCCGATCCGAAATTGCGCATTCGTGATAACCACGCCAAGCCACAAGGAGCACAAAAGCGTCTCTTCAGCTCTAAGTACGCCTGACAGAAGGCGGAGCCGTATAGCTTCGGATCCAAGTTGTGGAGACGAGCGTTGGTAAATTCCTTAAAGTTCTACTGAGCAAGTGTAAGTTCACGTGCGAGCGAACGAAGCCCTGTAGCTGCCTCTGTTCTGGATAAAGGTATAGCTGCACAGTGGAGACCATCATGAGCAGATCGGGCGGCCTCATCTGCACGGTCGTTTCCATAGATACCGCAATGGCTCGGTATCCACTGAGAATCTATACAAGTGTTACGTCAGCCACTAAGTGTTGATTCGGTCCATGACGAAATAGCGACGTAATGCACTGGAAAGCGGCCTTGGAGTCAGAGAAGGTTAGCCATGTCTGTGAAAATACATCAATTACGAACTCTAGAGCAGCACGCAGGGCGGTGAGTTCTGCAGCTGACTCTGGACAGGAGCGGCCCCATTAGATTCTGTGGCATTCTTTCAAGGTAGCATAACGTCACGGATCGAAATTCATCGCCTTGTGCATCTAGGAGACGTTGGCCAAGCGTCCTTACGCACTCGCTCGCACTCGCTTCATAACTTCAAGGACCGCTCAGAGGCATTCAATTGGATATTATTGCTTTCACATTCACCACTCATAAAATGTGCTTAGGCGTCCTCGAATGTTTTTTGTTTCTGAGGCTTCGAGCGTGATGCTGCTAGGATATCTCGATATCTTGCTCACAACTGCTTAGCGCAGAAAAATGTCGTGAGGTGCCATAGCAAATATATGAATACCTTTAAATTGGCTGCCATGGGCGTCTAACAGCTAACTGAGGGAGCATCAACAACTTGTTTCACGAAGCTCATGCATTTTTGTTTTCCAAGAACGGAAGGCTTTAAAAAGGGAGTATAATACATAAGAGAGTTGCGCAACCTTGTGTATACAATTTATCCAGGTGCCCACTTCAAAATCTGAAGTCTCGCTTTATTTTATCAAACACTGTGATGATGAAAAAGAAAAAAAAATGAGCGATATAATTTCCTATTCTCTTCCGAACATGCCAACGCTTTGGAACACAATTCAGAATACGCTGCCGAACTGGTCGAACGGATGCCGTTCGGTCACCATATACGTATACGTATAGGAAGAAGTAGATATGGAGTAATCCTCTTATACTCCAACGTTAGTATGTCAGCTGTGCGGAATAAAGCGTTTTGAAGACCTGTAGGAGATACCTAGAACAAAACGAGCCTACTAGGAGCAAGAGGCGCTGATACGGCGCACATCGACTCATCAGGTCGCTCCCGTGCAATGTACGTTATCACTTGCGAAGCCTGTAGGCGTCTTTAAAACATGGTTCAAGAGGCGTGGTAATTAAGATTAGCACACCTTTTGAGTTTTCCACGACGATACGAAAAAAAAAAGCGGTTGTTCAATATTTCGTCGAAATGAATACTCGGGAAAGTTCGTTTAGCATTTGCAGGAATACGGTGCGTAAGGAGCGTGACATAGCACAGACAAGGGGACACCGACGAAGTGCCGTCACCGTTACATCATACGCTCCGTATTTCGCTTTAGGCGTGTCATTCTGCAATTGTGCAGCCCTTAGGCGTGCGCTGTGTCTCAAATTCGCATAATATAGTGTTTCACAACAATCTACAGTGCGTTTTACTGTTAAATTGGCACACATGTACTTATCAAACACAGTGCGATTTTTTTTTCCTGTCTGGCAATTGTATGTCGCCTGGCTTTGCAACAAATACCTTGTGGTTGGTGGCGCTGGAACTTTCGAACTTTTCCACAAACCTGTCTCGTTCATTGAGATATCTCAAGCGGACACTTGCACCTAGAGCGCCAACAGAATGAGAGCCTCACATGTAAGTGTTCCCTTGCACAGTGAACTGCACTACGCTCGCCAGCCCGTTGAGCCTATTGAACAACCTTTCAAATAAAAGAAACTCTGGTGGACCCGCGCTCAACCTGCCTCACCTGGGGGCCTGCTCTCGGACAACGCGTACATCGTGTACTCACCACGTGCACGCGGAGGCTGCAAACTGCCGGAGGTCTCCGCGGTGGTCCTGCCGAGAACGAGCTTAGCGGCCTCGGCGCGTAAGTCGGTGTCTGAAAAAAAAAAAGAAGACGTGTTTGTCGGGCGCGCGTGCGCGCTTCTCCTCCGGCGTGGCCTACAAACGCGCGCCGTGTACGCGCCGCGTCGCGCGAATGTGCCCGGCGCCGCTCTCTCGCGCGTGTGCTGCGCTAAGAGGTCGTAAAAGCGCTAAGAAAGGCGCACGGGTCGCCGCCGACCAGGTCGTCACAGGGTGCGGAGAGCGCGTTCGTCGACGACTGTCCTTTCGGCGCCGGCTGCTGCCTTCGAGCACCGTTCAGCCCAGCCCAACCCAGCCCTGCGCCGCCGCCGCCAGAACTGGGTCGGCCCTATTTTGATGCCCGGTTCGACAAACTCGAGAATGCGGTTCCTCCATCGGTCGCGCATACACGCGGCGAGAAAGAGGGAGTGCACGCAGAACCCTTCTCAACCATGTGCGCTTCTTTCATAAGCTCCTTATTTTATTTTTCCCCTCTTCTTTCTTTTTTTTTTCTTTGCGGAGTGTCTGTTATGGTGTGGCCGGATGGCTGAGGGAATGGAGCGCTCGGAACTCCAGGAGCGGGTCCATCTTTGAGCTCTTTTTTTCTGCGCCATCGCCCCCCCCCCCCACCTTCTTCCTTTCTCCGCGTGGCCTCATCATCGATTCAGAAACTAGCACTCCTCGCCGAAATCCGTATTTGGCGTGCTAATAACTGAAACGGTGTCGTCGCTACCGGAAGTTGTGCCGCGCCGCCGTGGAAAAGATGCGTATGGGCGGAAAAGTGTCACTGCTCTCGGAATGGCTTTTTCGATTCGGCGGGAAAGGAAGCGCACCGATCGCGAAGCCATCACTCAGTGAAGGCCAAATAATTTCCTCCGCACGCCGCATGACGAAGAAGCAGCGCAGCGGCATCTGCGCGTATTGCAGCAATGAATGATTCAATGGCGCGCACCATCACTGCCTTTGGGCTTTGTTTCCTCCTGGTCGCTATATCCTATGAAACGGTCCCCTACGCTGTACCTTGTCGCGCAGGGCCTCACCGTATATGTGGCGTCGCTTTCAACCCTAAAGCGGCGAGTCGCTATTGTGTTGTGCCACTTACAGGAAGGACGCGAGATCGAGGTGCACACTTTGGTGTAGGACAACGTTGAAATACATCGATAGCGCGTGCCGCAGCCCGTCACTATTTGGGAATGTGGGACTACATATTTTAGGAGCGCTTAGGGGCAGATTCATCAGATATCGACGCCGTAAAGCAGGAAAACCACGGCATGCTTTCTTTTGGTATTCCTAGTGCATGCAGTTGTATATTCTGTTGGTATACCTTGCAAGCGTGTGCGCTTGACGTTGGAAACAACCAACCGTGATTTGTTGGCTGTATTGTAGTGGAATGAAAGTTCTGAACTGTCGTCTGTGGTCGGGTTTTATTACACAATGGTCTCGGCATTACTTTCCTTTCAATGTGTTCGTCCATAAGCTGGGCCCAAATGTATCAAATTATTTCATCATGGCTACCATAACAAAACAATGCTTACAAGAAAATCTAGAACCACACTTATTCAGGGAAACACTCCATTGAGGCAGCGTCGTCATCGGCCCAGCCAACGTGGCTTTTAGCGAACCATAACGTTTTCTTCGAGTTGCCGCCTGCAATTTTTTTCCCTTCACGTCGCCATCCGTCTAAAACGTACCAGCGCTTGCAAATGGCGCTTGTCTTTTAACATTGGCTGGGAGTGATCCGTCTGCTTCCAGGCAGTATAAAAACTTCTCAGGTCTGGAAAAACTTACCTTGAAATTTTATCGAGATACAGATTCGGAGATACTAGAAGCTTAATTGTATCTGATACGATACTCGCTATTTGTATCTGAAGATACTTCGATACATTAGGTAATTACTCATTATAGCACTGTGGGGCCGCTGCATTGCAATCGATAGCTTTCAAATTTTGTAACCCTGCAAAGAGATGGCTTTTTTTTCTATTTCTATATTAAGACGTAACATCTTTTTTTACAATGAACCAGAATTCTGATACTATCGGTACTGACATATGGACCCGAAATTTGACAACAAGGCAAACAATGAAGCTTAAGAAGAATTGGGAATAAGTTAAGGACCGGGCTGCAAACGAGGGAACGAATAATTTCAGGCCTAACGTTAACAGACAATTGGCGGAAGCCTATGTTTATTGCCCAGAACCAATTATAACAGCATACAAAAAAACTGATTACGCTGCGTACCTGCATTGATCTGATGCAAGTTCTGCTAGTCCCTCGCGCTGTTTAGAAGCTTTTACCTAAGGAACTCCTGTCTAAATACAGGGAATGTAGAAAACAATCTCGGCTTCCACTGCGCAGATTAGATAAGCATGGTTCTATATAAAAGAAAACGTTGAATTCTACCGAATCTAGGGAGCAATATGAATTTCGGCCACCAATCTTTTAACAAATGTTTATTGAATTTCGTAAACTTCAAGAAAACTAACATAGGAAGTATACGCCTCTGTAAGTCGGCGATAATAAAATAAATCAGAATTCTGTAAACTGCGCATATTGAGATATCTAAAAAGGATAACAACAAAGTGTTGTACAGTATCTTAAATTATACAAAAACAAGGTATTATACACCGTTCGAAATATACAAAACTAATGTATTATACACCGCTTTAATTACACAAAAACAGGGTATTATGCACGACATTGAATTATACCACAACAAGGTATTATACATCGCTTTGAAATATACAAAAGCAAGGTATTATACACCGCTTTGAATTAAGCAATAAAGAGGTATTATACACTGCTTTGAATAATATAACAAGGCATAGTACACCGCTTTGAATCACACAAGAATTGGTATTATACACCGCTTTGAATTATACAACAAGGTATTATACACCGCTTTGAATAGTGCAACAAGGCATAATACACCGCTTTGAATTACACAAAAACAAGATATTGTTAAGGGAGAAGAGAGAGAGAGAGATAATATTGAATGGCAGAAAGGTGGAGAGGTCGGCCTGAGTGAAATGCCTCTAGCTTGATTGCTACTCCACGCTGGGGAAGGGCTTTGGGGAATAAGAGAGATATATTTGTCCCCTGAGAAATCAATGCACTGTGCCAGTTCTGTTGGAATGGTGCCATTTGTGAATTTAATTATATTTCCCCTTGTCATGCTCAACTACTTACTGGTCAGATAGGATGTGAAGAGGAAGGAAGGTGGTGGTATGGTGAATATGATGAGGGCTGCACAGCAATATGTTTCTGTGTAATGCGTACGTGTACACTTCACAGCACAGCACAATCATTTTCGCGGGCAGAGGTATAAGGTACTGCAGCGTATACTGTAGCAAAGAGACTGTCTATAGCGTTCATAATTTTTGCCGCTGTTAGAGAAAATATATGCATTTACAATATATACAGTTACAAGGGTGTAGCTCAGTGACCAGGGTAACACGATCAACCGCTCTTTGAGACAGTTCGATCTCCTCTTCACCTGCCAACGTCATTTTGTCCACAGCGGCACAAACCCGTTCGTGACATTAACCCGTGGCGGCAGAGGCATCGTCTCGATACTATTTAAGGCGTCGAATCAGCGTGCGAGTTATAGGGGTTGAGTCGCGAAACGGTGCACGATATCAGTTTTTGGTGGGCCAGAAGACGTCGAAGTCACAGGTGATACCTCATATTTGAAGCTGGTGACTTAGCGAAGAACTCGGCACGGTAGGACGTGTCGCGGCAGCAGTTTTTCGCAGAGGCCCACGCGGCGGGAGGGTGACGAAAGCAGGACAAGTGACCCACGGCAGAAATGAGTGTCCCGATGACCACTGTCGTAACGATGCTTTTGGGTAGTCTGAGACGCCAGAAGACGATCACGGGTAATGCGTCGTGCTGTGGCCAGGCGAAGAATGGCGTCTTGAACGTAGAACGTGGTAGTGTTGCCATCGGAAGGGAGCAGCGAGTCAAGAGGCAGGAGTGGGTCACGGCTGTAACGTGCCAAGGGAGACGACGCTTACAGCAGCATGGTCAGTGCAGGAAAGAACGAAGGTTTATTGAGAGCGTGGCTTATAAAGACATGAAGGCAGTACGCTGTACAACTGCGCATCACAGATGCGCATCCACGCTGATATAATCAGTACACGCGTCCGATACATCCTCCCTCGGGCAACAAACAAAAGAGACTTAGACACATATACACATTTGCCAAAACTTATGACACTTGCTGAAAATGTTCATCATAATGAAGCTTCTGGGGAGGCCGGACGACACGAGTCGACCTTCTAGTAGCGTGCGTTGGTTGGATGCCAGGCGAAGGATCGCCGTCACTTGCTGGTAGCATTGATCCTACGGCTGTTTCTAGAGATGTCTCGGTGGCTTGCGCTGTTGGTTCAGCTGGTGCTGCAGGCGCCGGCGCACCAGAGCTTTCGCATGGTGGAATCTCCTCGCAGTCATCACTTTCACTGCTATACAGTTCACCCGTCCTAAGTAGATGTCGACGGTTGCGCCGCAGAACACGTCGATCTTGCGTTCGTACCAAATAGGAACGTGGAGCAGTTTCACCAACGACCTTCACTTTTGGGGACCACGCAGTCGCATCCTGAAGCCTCACCTTCGTGCCTCTGCGCAGTATTGGCAAAGACTTCCCGTCCTTGGATTGTTGGTGCTTCATCACAGGGGTCCGGGACACCCTACCGAAGTCGGGAAGGTTAGAACGAAGTCGCCTGCTTTGCAGAAGCTCACCCGGAGAATGCCCATCTTCCAATGGTGTTGAGCGATAGGCTAGTAAACCCAGCCAGAAGTCCTCCCTCGCCTCGCGAGTCTTTTTCAGGATGCGCTTTACGATTTGCACACCTTTCTCAGCCGTGCCGTTCGACTGCGGATAACGGGGGCTGGAGGTTACATGGTTGAAGTCGTATGTTGTGACAAATCTGGCAAATTCATGGCTTGAAAACTAGGGTCCGTGATCCGTGCAAACTTCTACAGGTACGCCGTACCTGACGAACATGGCGCTAAGGGCTGCGAACGTAGTTGCTGCAGTTGTGTCGTCAAGTTGCTCAACCTCAAGGAAATTTGAAAAGGCCTCGTAAGCAACTACGTACGAATTTCCAGCATAAGAAAATATATCTACGCCGACCCTATACCAAGCGCATTTTGGAACTGGCCGCATTAAATGTGGTTCATGTGGTTGCCTGTACGCGTACTTTCGGCAGGTTGCGCAGCTTTCTACTAGGGCAGCTATTTCGCCGTTCAGACCGGGCCAAAATACAAGAGTTCGAGCCCTCTCTTTGCACTTTTGCAACCCAAGGTGGCCAGCATGTATTCTGTTCAGGATGCTTTGTCGCATACTCTTCGGTATTACAACTTTCGAGCCCTTCAACACTATTCCATTAACGACTGACAGCCCTTTCGCAAAAGGCTTGAGTTCCCCGGTCACCGGCTGCCCGCTTGTTAAGCTCTTCCTCACGGCCTGTAAGTATACGTCACGAGACGTTTCTTGCTGCAGTAGCCGCTGCGCTTCGGAAGTGACCATGTAGCCCAAGGACTGCACCGCATGAATCTCCACGTCGTCGGTGGTACCAGAAGTAGTGCCAAGTTGATCTTTGCCCTGGTCAGCCGTTGAGCGTGACAACATGTCAGCGAGAACCAGCTGTTTCCCGGGAATGTACTGCAAGACAAAGTTGCATTTTAGTAGCCGCAAAAAGAATCTTTGCACTCACGGTGGCATGTCGGCGATTTCCTTTTGCGCGATCGCTATAAGCGGCTTATGGTCTGTTTCGATGAGCACTTTTCTTCCGTACACAAACTCGTGAAATCTTTCACAGCCAAAACAAATTCCGAGTGCCACCTTTTCAATTTGTGCATAGCTTTGCTCGGCTCAGGTTAATACACGAGATGCATACGCTACCGGTCGCCATTCACCATTGTAGCCTTGCAATAATGCTGCACCAACACCTTCCTTTGATGCGTCGCAGGTTAAGTTAGTTTCTCGTTGCGGATCAAAGATTGCAAGCAGGGGGGCGGTAGTCAAAACTGGCGTTAAGATTTGCCACTCTTTCGCGTGGTTTTCTGTTCATTGGAACTCTGCGCGGGACTTGATAAGCTCTCGCAAAAGCGTCGTTCGCTCGGACAACCGTGGCACGAATTCGCTGAAATAGTTCAGCACTCCCAGCATCCGCTGGACGTCACTCTTGGACGTTGGTGTCGGCATGTTCGCCAGGCTTTCGGTAAGCTTTGGGTCATGCGATATGCCCATTCGGCTTATGACGGCACCAAGGAATTTGACTGGTTTCACACCGAACTTGCATTTCTGCGCGTTGAAAGTCAATCCTGACTTCTCGGCAGCCTTAAGCACTTCTGTCAACCATTCATCGTGTTCTTTTTTACTGGAATCCCAAACTAAAATGTCGTCAATGTATACCAGCACACCAGGTAGGCCCTCGAATACTTGACTCATGGTTTGTTGAAATACCTTCGGTGCGGACGAAATGCCGAAGGGCAGACGCAGAAAACGGTATCTCCCAAACGGTGAAGAGAAAGTGCAGATTTTAGATGTGCGCTCGTCAAGCGTTATCTGATGATAGCCGGAGTTCGCGTCAAGACGGCTGAAGTACGCGGCATTGGTTAAACGGGCTTCCAAATCTTCGCGCCTAGGAAGTGGGAAATGCTGCCGCTTTATGTACTTGTTAACAGCTCTGGGGTCCATGCACACCCGTAGTGTGCCATCTTTCTTTTCTGCCAGAACTAAAGGACTGGCCCAGTCGGTAAGCTCGTTCACTTTGACAATTATGCCAGCACGCACCATTCTTTCAAGTTCCTTCTTTAGAGGCTCTTCCAGTGCCAAAGGAACTCGTCGAGCTGGTTGCACGACTGGCACCGCTTCAGGTTGCAGGACCATGCTGTATGCCTGCTGCAAACAACCTAGGCCCTCGAAGGCATGCCTGAATTTCTTAAGATTTCCTACGACGGACTTCTCGTCTACGGCGCCTACTTTACGCTGGACCAGCCCCAAAGCCTCACTAGCTTCGAGCCCGACTATGACGTGACGGCCATTTTTCACAACAAAAAATGTGAGCGTAGCAGAAGCATTACGAAGCCTTACTTCCTGTGTAGACGTTCCATAGCACGCTATGGTACCGCCGTTATACGCCCTCAGCACCGAATTCATCGGCTGCAACTCTTCAGCTCCCCTCAGTTGGCGGTAAATTGACATGGGAAACAGGCTTGCCTGCGACTCCGTGTCCACTTTAAAGCTTTTCTCGCGATTGCGAACTAGGGCTTTAACCGTCCAATCCCTTTCGCGACTAGATGTCGTGATCTCGAGAATGTCGAAGTCATCGTCTTGCCGTTTTTTTTTTTACTTCGCTGACTACCGCTGACGCGCAACTACTTGCAAAGTGGTTCAGCTTGTGGCACAAACGACACCTCTTTCCAAACGCTGGGCATTGCTTCGGTTTATGCCAGCGGCTGCACTTACGGCAGTGAAATTGTTCTTTTCCTTGCTTCCGCTCTTTTGTGGGTGGCGCCATGCGCCTCGATACGGCATCGACTCTGTCTTCCCCGCTACGCCTTACTTTGTTTCGTTGTGCTGCCGTCTCCGCTGCTTTACACATTTGCTCTGCTTTTTGCAAAGTCAGTTGGCTGTCACGAAGCATTTCCTCCTGTAGTCTAGGATCGTGCGTGCCAAATACGATCTGGTCCCTTATCATGGATTCTTGCAAAACGCCAAAATTACACTGCGCTGCTTGCTTTTTCAGGTCACGAAAATTTTTCAAATGGTGCACCCTCCGCTTGCTTTCTTGAACGGAATACATATGTCTCGTGCACTTCATTGCTCGCTTCAGCATAATAGGCATCAAACTTTCTCACCACTGTACTGTAGTCGGTCTTGTCTTCATCCAGCGCGAACTGGAAGTTGTTGAAGACGTCCAGCGCGTCGTCACCCGCCATGCTCAGCAGGAGGGCTGCCTTCGATGCTTCCGTTTTCGGCTGGTCCTTTGCCGCCGTTGCCTGCAGAAATAACTCAAATTTCTGCTTGAAACGTTTCCAGTTTTCCGTGACGTTACCCGTCAGCCGCAATGGCTGTGGTGCCTTCAGCAGGTCCATAACGCGTTCTTCGCGGGAACGGTTCCCCTCAGGCGTCGACAGGCCGCGCAGCAACTTCTGACACCATGTAACGTGCCAAGGGAGACGACGCTTACAGCAGCATGGTCAGTGCACGAAAGAACGAAGGTTTATTGAGAGTGTGGCTTATAAAGACATGAAGGCAGTGCGCTGTACAACTGCGCATCACAGATGCGCATCCGAGCTGATACAATCAGTACACGCGTCCGATACAACGGCCACATATTAGAACGAAGAATAACCAGTAATATCGTGACGCGACGACTTGTATGCAAACGTCACGAAGGGTAAGGAGCAGTCCTAATCCCGGTGATCCTGGGAGTACATAAGGAGCATGTCCGTGAGTGTATGGTTCAGACACTCGGTAAGTCCGTTTCTCTGTGGGTGGTAAGCCGTCGTGAACTTGTGGGACGTTGTGCAAGAGCGAAGAAGGTTGTCGACAACCTTCTTGTCGCGGCCTCGATCAGCGGCCTCCATCAGTCGGTAGCTGACGTGGGGCACCATGATGTAGGATCACTTCACGGAGGAGAAAATCAGCCACATCAGTTGCGCAGCTCGTAGGGAGGGCCCGCGTTATGGCATAACGCGTGGTATAGTCCGTCGCAATGACACCCACTTCTTGCCCGAGGATGAAGCTGGAAATAAGCCAAGGAGGTCAGGCCGACGCGGGAAAATGGCTCACTGGGAATATCTATAGGCTGAAGGCGCTCAACGGGAGACCATGAAGGCTTCTTGCGGCGTTGGCAAAGTTCGCGGGCAGCGACGTAGTTTCGAACAGAGCAATATAGCCCAGGCCAGAAAAATCGCCTGCGCACAAAGTCGTACGTATGGGAGACACCCAAATGACCAGCGGTGGGCACATCGTTTATAACTGCGAACGAATTGTCGAGCGCAGATGCTGGGGAACGACGAGAAGCAGTTCAGCACCATGTGGATTCATATTGCATCGGTGCAAGGTCCGGTCCTGGAGAACAAACATATGGCGGGAAACGTCCTGTTGCTCTGAGGTAAGGCGTTCGATGATGGATCACGAATTTGGGTCACGACACTCCTCGTCGGCGATGCGTGAGAAGACAGAGATCGACAAAACGCAGGTATCTGTATCCATTTCGGTGCCATCGGGAGGGTTGACAGGATAGCGGGAGAGGCAGTCGGTGCCCTTATGTAGACGTCCAGATTTGTAGGAGACAGAAAAGTTGTACTCTTGCACGCGTAAAGCTCAGTGGCCATCTTGAGACGGCTTATCGGGTCTCTGAGTTACGATAGCCACCAAAGGCATGATGATCTGTCACGACGGTGAAATGCCCACCTAACAGGTAAAGGCGGAACTTAGCAATGGACCAAACAAGGGCCGAGCATTCACATTCTGCTATGGAGTAGTTGCGCTCTGCTGATGAAAGAAGACGGCTAGCATACGTGATCACGCCATGGGTGTCCCGCTGTCGTTGGGACAAGGTAGCGCCAATGCCATGGGCGCTTGCATCAGTGCGAACTTAACTGTAGGCATGCGGATAAAAATGACCCAACACGGGTGGATTGACAAGGCGACTGATAAGCGCGGAAAATACTGCAGCCTGGTCGGGTCCCTAGTGAAAAGTGGTGTCCTTTTTGAGGTCTGTGAGAAGACATGCGATTTCGGCAAAGATCTGGATAAATCGCCGAAAATAGGAACACAGCCCTAGGAAACTTCGGACATAGGTACAATACCGCGGAAGTGGAAACTCATCAACGGCACGAACTTTATCAGGATCAGACTGGACTCCTGCAGCGTCGACCAAGTGACCAAGTACTTGTATTTGGCGGTGGCTGAAATGGCATTTTGCGGAATTGAGTTGCAGGCCAGCTCGTCGAAAAGGAGCAAGGATAGCTGAGAGTCAGTGGAGGTGGCTCTCAAACGTTGGTGAAAAAACAATGACGTCATCAAAGTAGCAGAAGAGAGTCAATCATGCGCTCGAAGGTAGCAGGGCGTTGCACAGTCCGAAAGGCATCACTTTAATTTGGTAGAGAACATCTGGTGTGATGAAGCCAGTCTTTTCGCGATCTCGTTCATTCACTGCGATTTGCCAGCAGCCAGAGCGCGAATCAAACGACGAAAAATAACTGGCACCGTGTAAGCAGTCCAGCGCGTCATCAATACGCTGAAGTGAATACACGTCGCTTTTGGTAATCATATTACGGTTACGGTAATCGATACAAAATCTCCAGGTATTATCCTTCTTTTTAACCAGAATCGTAATCATCATTACTTGAACATCATCTATGAAATAAGAATAAAGTTAGAGTAATCCGTGACACCCACAAAAATTTACATTGGTTCGCGTTTATTTCCGTGAGCCATTGGTTACACCAATTACTTATGGCGTCAAGGTCACAGGGTACTCTATTTGTAACTTCAGCATACTTTTTTAATTTCTGACTAGATAACTCGGTGAGCAATGAACAGATGAATGCTGAAAAATTTAAATCGGGCTGTGGTGTCGGGCTTATAAAATCAAACCTAACAGTCTGCGTTAAAACGAACGATACGTTTAGACTTCCAGTCTTATTATACCACTGCCACAAATTTAGAATATACCTTCCTGAAGCCGCGATTTTAAATAAATATTCCAAGTGAATATGTGTAAGCTTTATCAACGCTTCTGTTCCTAGTAATTTGTATTCCTCATATGCCCCGACCTTACACTAGTTCTGCAGCTCATTGACTTTTTTTTCTTATTGATATGTTGCAAAAAGTGAATGTCGTAGTTGTATAATGAGATGTGTTTACAATATGTGCCTTGTTGTGTATATATTACATGTAAATTTACTCTAATATCGGAGGAGATTTTGCATCATAATTAGTGTCTTTTTAATTCAAATACTGCATTTTCCTTTTTTGCGCATTCGTTCAGCTTGTTAGCTATTTTTTTGTTTCCGCATTGTTATATTTGTTAACGAAAATTTGCTCTTTACGCTTATCAACTTGTTGCCACTGTACGCCACCTTTTTGGGTGCCCGAATACCTCGTTAGGTTTTGTACAGACAGACAGACAGACAGACAGACAGACAGACAGACAGACAGACAGACAGACAGACAGACGGACGGACGGACGGACGGACGGACGGACGGACGGACGGACGGACGGACGGACGGACAGACGGACAGACAGACGGACGGACAGAGAAACAGACAGAAAACAGACAGGCAGACAGAGAGACAGACACAGACAGATAGACAGACAGACATGCAGACACAGACAGACAGACATGCAGACACGGACAGAAAGACAGACAGGCTGACAGACACACACAGACAGACACAGACAGACAGACAAAGAGACAGACAGAGAGACAGACAGACAGACCGACACAGACAGACAGACAGAGGAAACAAACAGACACAGACAGACAGACAGACACAGACAGACAGACAGAAAACAGACAGACAGAGAGACAGACAGACAGACACAGACAGACAGACAGACAGACATGCAGACACAGACAGACAGACAGACAGAAAACAGACAGACAGACACAGACAGACAGACAGACACAGACAGACAGACAGACAGACAGACAGACAGACAGACAGACAGACAGACAGACAGACAGACAGACAGACAGACAGACAGACAGACAGACAGACAGACAGACAGACAGACAGACAGACAGACAGACAGACAGGCGGACGGACGGACGGCCTAACGAACGTGCCTAACGTAACCCAGAACCTCCGATATACCAGTGCAACGGCGTCGAGTAAATGAGGACAATCTTTAATTTTTCACAGCAAGTCCAAAGGTAATAATTATTCTGATGTCACAATTACTGTAATCACATCGATGTTAGCAATTTGTTGGAATTCAAGCCCGGTTGCTCTTTTGTTTTTCTTCTGTATTTTAACATAGACAAGTCGCACATTCGCGCAGTGGGCAATTGTCCGCTAATTCAGAGCTTATGCGGAATGAATAAAGAAAGGTTAAGGGTAACGAAAGAAAAAGGATAAAGGCGACTTGGAAGTAGACATATTACTGCAAAAAATGTCATGCTGTAAAAATGGAATTGGAGAACTATACAGAAATTAATAAAGAGATAATTAAGAAAACAAAATTAAGCAAGGTAAGATCATCCTTCGCTCCAGGCGCACCGTGGTACAACCCTCAACAAATTCCTGCTGGCTATTTGATCGCCCTGGAAACCTGTTATCCCACATCTGGTCCGCATCCGAGCAATAAAAGACGACGGACTACGGGTTAAGTAAACGTGTGTATTATCTCTATCTCTCATATCTCAGAGTTACTGCCATCGTCAACGTGCTCTAAAGCAAGGATCGAATAGATATTGGAGACCAGTCGAAACACAAACCTTAAAATAAAGTAAAAGAAGAAGAAGAACGACACCAAGGCCGCGCACTCGTGTGCTGGCGCGAGACGTTCCCATGGCACAGGAAAATCTTGCTCGCACTTTCGAACACGCAGCTGACCGTGACACGCGCATGTCCAAGCATCTCTCAAGAGGACGGACCCGGCTTAGTACCCGCCATGGGCATCGATGTATCCAGCCGCCTCCGAATTTATCGTCTCCTCCACGGCGGCGCATCAGCCTTCTCAGAAGCATCGTCACCCCAGAAGATGCCTTCGTGCACAATGCCAGTCCTACTTCCAGACGAAGCCATGGAGGACGTCCTTCCGAGAAACGGCGACTTTGTGGTCAAGACTCTGGACACGGCTGAGGAAGAGGCTTGTAGCAGCAGCGCACCACGTCGGAGGAGACTTGTCCCGAGGGCCGAGTGCGACAGGATCGTTGAGAAGTACGCCAAGGACAACCTGGCTGAGTACAACTCCCTGCAAGCACCGTGCAAGGACCTCGGCACCTGGTGAAAGAGGTATCCAGTGGCACCGGGCACTGCTTGATGTACAGGTAAAGGTAATTCAGTCTCTTGTGTGCCATATCGAAGGGCCGTTCCGAATACCCTCAGGTTGGGAAATGACATTTAAGGTTTGCCATGTCCTGCTAACAAAACGTACTTGAGGTTATTTCCTACTGTGCCTATAAAGAAAGTATAGCTCTAGTAAGTTATGTCAGCTAGGGTGCATTGAGTGCATAAAACATCTTGATTTGCGTATAGTAACGCGATTGATTACCGTGCTTATACACCTCACAATGTGCTAGCTATGTTAGTAACAGCATTTCGTGTGGTTGCATTAAATAGGTTGTTGTCGCAGAGCGATGATAATTTAGTCACAGAAGATTAAAAAAATTTGAAATGCCTCGCCAACTGTACGCAATACACAGTTTCTTTCACATATTAGCACATCGGGATCTTGAGACACTAACGTGGTTGTTAGGTTCCTTCATGACATGCCCGTTTAAACAGTCGCGCACATCCATGTGTTGCTGTCAGGCGTCTCAGACTTTGCGTCTCTTGTTATAATGTTGAGAGATTCGCGTACGTAGGTTGCATCCGCGCATGGTGCTGCTTTTACCGCTCTCTGACCTTGATGTGCGCCTGGGCTTTGGCGCTTTTCCGCTGGTGGCCTCAGCTCCAGGCGGTGGAGGCAGATGAAGTCCTCGTCCCCCTTCAGGACGATGAACCGCTGCCTCACGCTTCCTTAGAACGGCGTAACATCGCAGTGGTGTAAACTGTACCTTTCGAGACATTTAACGAGAATAACAGTGACCAATTATACACTACGCTAAATATACCGCTAATGTGTGAGTAAAAAGGTTAAAAAACCCTTGGAAATATTGTAACACGTTCATGTAACCTGCGAACTCACGTAACGCATTTTCCCGTAAGAGGGGCTCTATTAGGTTTACAGAATAACCGTACTTTAGTTTTCTTTTTTCCTGGAGAGTTACTAATTTTCATGCTTCGTCATTACACACACACACACACACACACGTATATATATATATATATATATATATATATATATATATATATATATATATATATATATATAATATTTCTTTTGCATACCAATTTCACCAGAATTAGGAGAAACTCCTAAGCCCTAAACCGAAATTGGGCATGCGCCGACCGGAATTCAGGTACCTATAACAGAAACCACTTTCATTCAGATCGGTTGAGCCCTGTTCTCTAATTGCAACATTTATGGGTTTAAAGAAATAGGAGATGGTGCTGAGCTAAACCCTCCTCTTTGGTTGCTGACCTCAAATTGCGGTACCTCGCGGCGTTCCTTAAGCCTTGCGCATGACGTTACTTTCTTTGCGGGTGCAAATACGGTTCGCGAGAAGTGTGTGCATTTTTGAGCCAAGCCATAGATCAACCGCTCCTGTTTCTTTTGTTTCTTTCATCTTGCAAGCAGTGCCACTCGCTTCATTCTTCACCTTCGCGGTCAATGTCCCGCACCGGTCTCACGCGCCGAACGTACACGGCACGTCAACGCTATGTGTCGGGCTTTGCACGTGAAGAGACGTAGACGGGCGATGACCTGGAGGCGCAAAGCCTTCGGTAGCCATAATCTGAGGACATAATCTCGTGCGACCACCATCGGAGATAGCGTCACTATCGCGAGATTTCTTAAGACTCGGTCTACGAGCACCAACGAGGGATCCTTTCGCGCGTTTGGCCTGCCCGCTGTAACTTCCTCCGAAAGTGATCGCCCTAGAATGCGTTCTCCGAACTGGGTTTGACAAAGGCTTCGGTGTACTTTTACTTTATTCGTTTATGTACACATGCTGTCAATCCCTCGTGGGATTATAACTTTTTTATAACTGATTGTAATAGTTTCCATAAATAGACGGTTACCACAGCAGAATATAGTGTGCAACGAAATTTCAAATTACGGAAGCCATAAAGAAACGGAGCATTTAATTTAGTACAATCGATCGAGCCGTAGAAACACAAGGTGTCTGTGTGTTTGTGTGCTGTACTGCTTTTGTTATTCCTGCATAACTCAGTTATTTGGACTTCTATTTCAAAACCCACGTACGCACTCACGCACGCACACAGCAGAACCTGTTCAGCGCCCTAACGTTTAAAGTGATTGCTGCACTGATAGCAGTCTACGTCGAAGGACAGGTGCTGCGGCTCCCTCGCAACTCAAGACGCGCTCGTCGGACGCACTGGTGAGGTGACCTGTGGCGTCTTGCGTGCCGCCGACGACGTGGCCGCCGCCAACCCTGGCGATCCAGCTGCTGTGCGCCGAGGCACCACGGCAGTGCAAAGTGCGCCGCTCGTTGCTCGTCGAGAGCGACGCCAGCTGCGCTGTGTGTGCGAGTGAGATTTCCCAGAAACGACGACCACGGGCATAGAGTTTCTTACCACATTACCTAGTGGGAAATCTGGCCCTGCTGCGCTGTGGTATGCATGGGAATGCCGGTATATTGTGGATTCGGATTGGCATCGTTTTCGTAGAGACAGCACACCTTGAAGACGCGCTTGGCAAGTACCGTTCCGTCTGTCACAATGATTCATTTTCTACCTAGACCAGCACGTGAAAAGCTCTTTTAACTTTATTATTACGCGAAAACATGTTTTGTTTAACTATAAGAACTCGTTATTGTGTGTACGACTACATGTTACGTAAAAAGTATCAGCGGGCCGCTAAAGTTGGAGGACAGGCGACAAGGTTCGCGCTCGCTTTGAAACAGTTGGTGGTCTGTTCTTGATTCGCTTCGCTTGGTCATGCATCGTGGGTGAGTAAAGATGTAATAAGCGTGAATGGAAACATTTTATGAAGATTTTACTTTGAAAACGCGTTATTTGCGTAGCCAACCCCACGTTTTAGACGAAGCCTCTTACAACACCAGCCAACACGAGCCTCGCAGACACATATACCGTCATTCCCATGACGGCACGGTGCCCCCTTAAGAAACTCCCATAGACGGTGGCGCCAGATTACCCTCTAGGTGTTATAGTGAGAAACTCTTATGACCACGGGTCAGCGGAATGACGCGCCTGTCGAGCACGAATTAGCCGCCCCAGAGTTGCGTCCCTGGGGAGAAGTCGTCGCTCGGTTCAAGCGAACACAGCGAGTACTGGGTGCTTTCGCCATCCACTCTTTACTTGGCATTTCGTTAGTGCTCGAATATGAATGGCACTCGTCAACTGCCAATAGAGAGTCGTACAGGACAAAGTCGGCGCGGTGTCGCAAGAGAGTGCTCTAGAAGCGAAGACGGGATATTGTTGTGGTGGAAAGAGATTACATTCGGGCTCGTTCAATAATCGAACTGTGCTTACCATTTTAAGTTAATGAAACAGCATGTGCGCGATATTGACGACACCGTCCGTATACACTTTGCGATGCGAGAGATAATTCCTGCACATGCCGCCTATTGAATTCTAAACGCAGTTCGGTGAAAAATAAGCAGCTCTACTGCCCTCCACTGACTCTCGGAAGAAAGCGCACAGAAGAAGCAATTTCTTTTTCCTTCTTGCGAAAAAAGATTCTACATCTTGTGCCTCACGAAGAAACTCTCCAGTAAACTGGCGGCTTTTACATCCACCAGAAGTAATTTACGAAAAGGGCGAACAGTAGCCATTGCTATTAAAGTGCTTTGAGAGACTTGTGTAAACATTCGCAGCGCAGCTAAGCACTAACCCGCAAACGCCTACAAACTATACAAGTAGAAAAAAAAAGAAAGCGTTTGCATTGACAAGGCTGCAGCCTTTGTTTGGCAAAGTGTCGCTCGACCAAAGCGCGTTCCAAACGCCCTGCTCAATGATGGTCTGTCATCTCAACGCAGTCCGGAGGAGCCGACTACACGTGCAGCGGCAGCGGCCGGGAGCGGGAATCGCCAGCACGGGCATTGCAGCGCAGTCGCGTGGCCCGACTACAGGTTCGAGGCGCTGCGCTGCCGGCCACGCGTGCAGCCTGCGCGACATGCTGCCGCTTCGGTCGACGACGACGAACTCCCGCACGGCCGAGTGCAACAGCGACGCGGTGGCAACGCCAAGCAGCTGCCTTCGGAGGCTACTCACGAGGTGAGGCCAACTGGACCCGTATTCTGAAACGATGCGCGTCGGTGATGCTGTCACCTAGGCCACGCCTTCGCCGTCTGCGCGCACTGATTGGTTGGTTTAGCAGAATCGGATGAGCTACGTCATCCCCTTTTGCTCAATCAGCCAATCAGCGCGCGTTTTACGGCGATACGATCGCCGAAGTACTGGTCGTTTCAGAATGCCGCCTTGCTGTTCGGTGAAAATGCTAAAGCTCAGTAGCGGCCTCTCTCAACGCCAATTCATTTTGTTCGACTTCTTCCAAAAGGGAACGCTTGCACCGAGGTGAGCTTTCTATTAAATAATTACTTTACAATTATTTATATTTTTGTCGATCTATTCGGGCTCTGAACGCATCGACACCAGCACCTTATGCCAGTATTCGCTACACCTTCAGCGGAGAGCCTGAAACAGCTTTCCGAAATTCACTACCAATGTTACGACTCTTAGAGGAACATGTAGGGTTCTATATTATTGCGCTATACCAGGGTGCCTAGGTTTTACAGCAAAACATGTTGAGATAAAAAGAACATATGAATATACCGTCTCTTGCGAGTAGATACCTGGTTTGAACATTCAGATATTCATTGTTGTGCATAAAAATATAAATTAATGATAAATAAACAAATAAATGGCACTGCAAGTTTAGAACACTGCAAGTGAGTGATATAAAAGCTGTGTAACATTTGTATCAACTGCATATATTTGGTCATTCAATGCGGACAATAATATTAGTAATTTATCACAATTACGTAGGCGAAAAAGAAACACAACGGTAGCGAACTTCTTCACTTTCCCACTTTTCTAAGGACACCAGAAATGTCCCACGGCCACCGAAAAAATACAAAATAACAGCAGTAATCGAGAAGTGAAAGAAAACTTCCTACAAAAGTAAGTGGTTACAGATGAAAAATAATAGCATAAGATAGAGGATATATATACAAACACAATAGACAAAAATTACTGCAGAACCTCCCTTGTGATACTTTTCAAATAGTGCGTAAACATTATTTATATTCGCTCATCTTACACACATACGTCTCTGAGGTATCCAAGCACGTCTGGTCGTGTGGTGGCGATGTTTGCTCGGTTTCATTTCTTTGTTGTTGTTATATTTATTTATTTATTTATTTATTTATTTATTTATTTATTTATTTATTTATTTAAAGCTACATCGCAAGCTCCGGTCGGAGCATTGAGTGATGGTGGATTATGCAATAAAATACGTGACGAGCATGAACAATAACAACGAAAAGTAACAGTAAGCAGAACCAAAAGAATACATTATACAGTCTCAGTTCGTAGAATGTGCATATAAGCGCTCACGGAAATGTTCGCGGTTAGTGACTGAAAGAATGTCATCTGGAATATCGTTCCAAAGTGCTATGGCTTGTGGCAAAGCCGAAGAATTGAAAGCTTTAGTTTAACAAATATGCGTTTGATGCTGAGGTGATTATGAAAAAATTAAATTATGGGGTTCTACGTGCCAAAACCACTTTCTGATTATGAGGCACGCCGTAGTGGGGGACTCCGGAAATTTCGACCACCTGGGGTTCTTTAACGTGCACCTAAATCTAAGTACACGGGTGTTTTCGCATTTCGCCCCCATCGAAATGCGGCCGCCGTGGCCGGGATTCGATCCCGCGACCTCGTGCTCAGCAGCCTAACACCATAGCCACTGAGCAACCACGGCGGGTGAGGTGATTATGAAGGCGCCTGGATGTGCGTAATGGTTTTTCAAGTGGCAGTGGGGATGGCGGTACGCTTTGAATATATTTCTGTATTAGGCATAAAACAGCAACAGAACACGAATACTTAACCTCTGGAGTGGAATGCCTAGCTTAATTTTTGTTATACTGGAATGGCGGTTATAGTTATACATGAAATGAATCGAGCGGCTCTATTTTGTACGGCTTCCAGCATTGAAATTAAGTACTCTAGATGACCAGATGGACGGAGCAAATTCAAGCTGTGGGCGCACGAAGGTTAAATATGCCAATTTGCATGTATGAGCTGAGCAATGATGCTGATTTCGACGTAAGCAACCCAGCGTTTGCGACGTGATAGCACATATGCTGGTGATTTGCAATTTCCATGAAACGTCAGATGTAAGATGCAAGCCTAAGTACTTATATGACGCCGCACGGGGCAGTGAAACGTTGTTTATAGAATACGTGAAGTTAGAAAGTGACTGTTTACGAGTAAGGGAAATAGTTTTTTACTTATTCGAGTTCAACGTCATAAGCCAGTTATCACAACAGGCATAAACAAGGTTAAGGTCCCTTTGTAGGATTAAGTGGTCATGATGACTTTCAATAGTGCGGTATACGGTGCAGGCGTCAGAAAATAGCCGCATGCAAGAGAAAATGTTGGAAGGTAAATCATTAACAGAAATTTAAAAAAGCAGGGGGCCTAGCATGCTGCCCTGTGGAACACCGGATGTGACATCAGAAAAAGAAGAAGCAAAATTATTGACGACTGTGAACTGCTTTCGAAAAGATAGAAAGTTAAGGAGCCAAGATGGTGTTAGTGAGTCTAGTATAAGAATAGACAGCTTAGCGATGAGGTGGCAGTGAGCAACGCGATCAAATGCATTTGAGTAGTCAAGAAAGATGCAGTCAGTTTGAAGGTTATTATCCATCTTAAAGTCCAAGTCAGTGGTGAATTCCATTACTGCGTATTACACGAAAAAGATTTTCGGAACCCATGCCGATTATTAAAAAAAAGAAGTGATTAAACTCGAGTTGGTTATAAATATTCGATGCAATAATATGCTCAAGCATTCTGCAACATATGCAAGTGTGCGACAAGGGCGGTAGTTATTCGCCATATTCCTGTTACTGCTTTTAAACACTGGAATTCTTTTGCAACTTTCCAATCAAGTGGAAGATGGCCTGTTGAAAAAGATTTTGTAAAAATGTGATATATTTTACTAGAGATAGACAATATATTCTTCAAGATATTAGAACATATGTTATCGGGACCAGCAGAGGAAGATACTTTAAGGTTTGTAATGAGGTATGCGATTCCTTGATTTGTGATGGCAAAGGGCTCCATGTATCGAAATTAATGATCAGGAATAATGGGAATTTTCGAATGATCTTCAGCATTAGACACAGATGAAAAGAATGTACTGAATTCATATGCGCTCTCTTGATCTGACAGCTCGATTTGGTAATCATTTTGTAGCGATATGTGATGGATAGTGCTGTCTTGAGCAATGGTTCGCCAAAATTTTCTAGGATCAGAAGCTAGAAATGAAAATAGGTCGCGGGAGTAATACTTGTCCTTAACCGAGGCTACTTCAGCACAGTATTTCTTTAACCACTTTTTATAATCAGCCCATAAATTAGAATTGCGCGATTTCTTAGCACGTTTGTATAAGCGTTTTTTTCTGTTACATAGGGTACGAATACATTAAATCAAGGCTTATGTGTATCATTCGTCATTGTGACTAGAGAAACGTACTTGACAATTAAAGATGGAATGGCGTTTTTAGAGTACCCAGTTATCATCAACGTTACGATTTGGGAAGGACAGCAAGAAGGTTTCATTAAAGAATGCATCCTGGTCAGTATTCATTTTAGCCTAGTTAGCCTTATTATAATCGCAAATTTGTTTAACCGTGACTCCCGTAAATGGTAAAGGCACCTTAATTTGTAACTGAAGCAGTTTATGGTCACTAAAACCATCTAGACAAGAAATTGGACCGACTGTTTCAGGAGCCTTAGTGAATATCAGGTATAGAACATAAGTTCCTCGAGTGGGCTCTCTGACAACTTGAAATAAGTTGAAATCTAAGGTTAAATTAATGAGTTCAGCCAACTTGTGACAAGGGGATGATAGCTGCAACCAATCAATGTTCGGAAAGTTAGTCGCCGAGTATGTAGATATACTCAGCAGAATGTTGTTTTGTTGCATAGTCAATACTGCAACGTAATTCTTGTCATAATCTGGAGTACGATAGCAAGAACCAATTAATAGTTTGACAGATAAGGATGAGCATGTAACTCAGATAATTTCAAGTGCTGAGTTAGTGTCTATGATATACGATGAAATATTTCGATTAACAGCTACTAAGACGCAACCTCCTCTTTTTTCGGTGCAGTCATGCCTATATATGTTGTAGACAGGGCAATCATGAAAAATTTCGTTGTTGGTTATTTCGGGTCGTAGCCAAGTCTATGTCAAAACGATAATATCTGAATGACTGTCTTCGGTAAAAGAACACACCAGATCGCGCTTTGGTAGTAGGCTTCGAATGTTAGTGAAACATAAGGATATCGACTGTACGGATGAAATTGTTTGGGTTATTTGTGGTACGTCTCTACAAGAACCGTTTTCATACTATCTTTGAGATGAAATGACCTTGTCAGTTGCGTGATCATACATGTAAGCATTATTGTGAATACGTACCTTGTCTATTGACAGCTTGAATGCCTTGCTTTGCATTTTGCCAAATTCAACCAACTTCCTCCTAGCAAGCCGCGTCGATGGCGAAAAGTCTTCTTGAATCGAGAACGCAGACCCCTTAAATTTGTACGCAGATGCTAGGATGTCCTGTTTATCTTCAGAGAAGCTTAGCTTTGCTATTATTGGTTGGCGTTTGTCCTCGGCGAACTTACCCAACCTGTGTACACGTTCAAACTGTGTGCTGGTTGTTTGCACGTCAAGTTTATCCCAACAAAACTTAATTATTTTCGATTCTGATGCTGCCCAGTCTTCCTTATACTCGTCATGAACTCCTAAAAAGAGAAGGTTGTACCAACGCATTCTATTTTCTGTGTCGTCGCATCTTGTGACGATGGTTTGCAGTTGCTCGCTGATATTTCGCAGTGGACTCCCAGCTTTGCGTATCTCGGCCATATTGATTGAAGAAAGAGTGGTTGAAGAGTTGCAAGCTTGCTGGCCAGGACAGCGACTTTAGCAGATACTGCTGTTTGTTCGTCTTTGACACATTTGACCTCCCCAGAGGTTGATTTCTATTCTTCTTTTATAAGCTTAATTTGTCTGTCAGTGGCGTCCTGTTTGTCCTTTATGCCTCGTATTTCTCTTAATATCGCCTCCTGCCCAGCGTCTAGTTTTCTAACAATTTCCAACACAGATGCAAGCGTTTTTTATCAGAGTATCAAACTCGGGTCCCGGGTTTGATTCAACGTCACCCTCTAATAAAAGCATATTCGTCAAGGCAGAACACAATCGTGAAATCACAGACAAGGCTCGCCTGAGACCTTCCAGCGGCTCCATTGGGCATGACACCGCTACAAGGCATCTATCGTCACGTCTCAGACAAGAAGCATTGTTAAGGTAACTAACGTGTAAAAGTAGCGTGCGTGAGTTCTCCATACCGGTATTGGTACCGTGTTCAAGGGATACAGTCACAAGCGGGCATGTATAACCGGCGCTGGTTGAGCAGGCGATGGTCGTTGCCAAACGTTGTTGCCAGATGATGCTCCCAGAGGCATCCAGATTTGACCAAACGAGCACCGGGGTGGGTGGAAGCTGTAATTATTCCGCCGGGCTTCGCCGCCAGGAATCCAAGGCCCAAGAGCAAGTACCGAATACGACAATGGTCTGCAAAAGTAGCGGTTGTGAGTTCTGCATGTTGGTATCGCTGCAGTGCCCAAGGGATACAGTCACAAGCAGGCGTTATTAACCGGCGCTGGTTGAGCAGGCGATGGTCGTTGCCATAGAGTTTCTCACTACATTACCTAGAGGGAAATCTGGCGCTGCTGCGCTAAGGGATGCATGGGAATGTCGGTATATTGTGACTTCGGATTGGCATCGTTCTCGGAGAGACAGGACACTTTGAAGACGCGCTTGGCAAGTACCGCTCCGTGTGTCACACTGATTCATTTTCTACTAAAACAGCACGTGAAAAGCGGTATTAGCTTTATTATTACGCGAAAACATGTTTTATTTAACTACAAGAACTTGTTATTGTGTGTACGACTGTAGGTTACGTAAAAAGTATCAACGGGCCGCTAAAGTTGGAGAACCGACGACAAGGTTCGCACTCGCTTTGAAACAGTTGGTCGTCTGTTCTTGCTTTTCTTCGCTTGGTAATGCATTGTAGGTGAGTAAAGATGTAATATGCGTGAATGGAAACATTTTATGAAGATTTTTCTCTCAGAACATGTTATTTGTGTAGCCATATCCACGTTTTAGACGAAGCCTCTTACAACACCAGCGAACACGAGCCTCGCAGACACATATACCGTCATTCCCATGACGGCACGGTGCCCGCTTCAGAAACTCCCACAGACGGTGGCGTGAGATTTCCCTCTAGGTGTTATAGTGAGAAACTCTATGGTCGTTGCCGCTCGTTGTTGCCAGATGAAGCTCCCAGAGGCATCCAGATTCGGCCAAACGAGCACCGGGGTGGGTGGAAGCTGTAATTCTTCCGCCGGGCTTCGCCGCCAGGAATCCAGGGCCCAAGAGCAGATGCCGAATAAGGCAGTGGTCTGCAAAAGTAGCGTGCGTGAGTTCTGCATGCTGGTATCGGTGCCGTGCCCAAGGGATACAGTCACAAGCAGGCGTTATTAACCGGCGCTGATTGAGCAGGCGATGGTCGTTGCCGAACGTTGTTGCCAAATGATGCTCTCAGAGGCATCCAGATTCGGCCAAACGAGTACCGGGGTCAGTGGAAGCTGTAATTCTACCCTGCGGCATGCGATAGGCTCTGTCCTTTTTGCAGAAGAGAAAAGGGCACTCTGCCGCACGTCTTGGCAGAGTGCACAGAACTCAAGACCCCCCCTCCTCCCCTTCCCACCAACACCCCCAATCCCCAACCCCTTGAGCGATAGGAGACCTTGTTATCCAGCCCCGCGTTACCGATTCAGCTCGCACTTACTAGGGGCCAGGAGCTGCTGAAAACATAAGGCTCCCATTACTATGGAACCAGCCCATCTGGTGCCTGCGTGCACCACCGATTTATTTTGGAGCCAGTGGAAGTTGCTTCCTCATCATCATCTACTGCCGGGCTTCGCCGCCACGAATCCAGGGCCCAAGAGCAGATGCCGAATACAACAGTGGTCTGTAAAAGTAGCGTGCGTGAGTTCTGCATACTGGTATCGGTGCCGTGCCCAAGGGATACAGTTACAAGCAGGCGTGTATAACCGGCGCTGGTTCAGCAGGCGATGGTCATTGCCGAACATTGTTGCCAGATGAAGCTCCCAGAGGCATCCAGATTCGGCCAAACGAGCACCGGGGTGGGTGGAAGCTGTAATTCTTCCGCCGGGCTTCGCCGCCAGGAATCCAGGGCCCAAGAGCAGGTGCCGAATACGACAGTGGTCTGCAAAAGTAGCGTGCGTGAGGTTCGGCATGCTGGTATCATTGCCGTGCCCCCCGGATATCTCCCTCGGGGAAGTACCCAGAAAGTGATTAGTCGTTAGTAGTACTAGCTGAGGAGCCTAATTGCTGCTCGTTGGGAACGCTCAGCTTTTTTTTTTATGCAAGTGCCCTAAACTCCCATTCGGGCACAACATAGGGAGGTTACAATGAATCAGTGATTTTGCAGAAGACACGCCTGAACAGATAATGCATGGTAAAATAGAACACAAGCGGAAAAACAGCGAAGAAAAAAAGAATCGCAAGCGCACTACAGCGACACTTCCTAAACGTTGAAGATACTTATAGCATTAAAATCAGTGGTGCACAAAATCAATGTTACTTGCTTACTTCACACGAGAAAATTGCTTGCTAAACAAGGCACACCATATCCAGCTTTTCCTCACACGTACCAACTAGCGCCCCAAGCGGGCCCTGCACGAAGCGAGCGCGTTTTCAATGGAATGAGCGGTTTTTTTGCGAATAACAAAAGCTGCAGGCCGATTATTGAAAAAGGCAGGTGGCAAACGTGTTCTGGAAGACAGTCCACACGAGCCAAATGCAGTGATCACTCTATGGCACGTAAAAATTTTGTTCCCACAGCGGTTAAAGTTTTAGCAATGGAAGCCTATGGAAACGACGAAAACTTGTGCTCGATGTTTGAGGCAAGAACGATGACTGCAATCCCGTCTATCGTAATACGCAGTGCAGCGTATGTAGTCCGGAGACTGAGCTTTCGATTGATGCCTCTCTCGACTCTTCACATATGGCGTAAGACTGTTCCCGAAAGTGATTTTTGTAACGCTGTCGTGAAAATTGCCGTGGTATCTATAAAAACACAAACGTAACGCTTGGCGAAGCCTTTGTAGCCGTGGCCGAGTGGTAGAATAGCGAGCACCTTTCGTCCCGCTTCACTGCGGCCGTGGTTCGATTTCCCTTCGCAGCGTTTTTTTTAAGCATCATAGGACCTAGTTTTGTAGTCTCTCACTAGATGGCAGAATCACAAAACCCAAGATTTTCTTTCGGTTTTGGTTTTTCAGCAGTGCATTTTTTTAAAGCCGCATAGTACTTATAGTCTCCTATCAAATGGCATAAACACAAAACTCAAGAATTGCTTTCGGTTCTGATTTTCCAGTGGTGCTCTTCAAATATTATGCTTTCTGTTTTCCCTTCATAAAACGTAGCTTTATCGTGTTCATTTGTTAAGTCATCGCTTTTATGAAGGTTTTATTCATTGGACAACATAACTAGAAGCTTGCGCATGGCTTTGTGTTATGAAAAAAAAAAAAACTTTCGTGCTTTGTAGCGTGGAACCTGCAAGAACAAGATGGCTATTCTTATTGCGTTCTTCTGGAAGGTCCGTTTTCTTCGACTTTCGGCTGTCCTTAATGGCACCCACTCGGAGCGAATCACGTCCAGCTGTGCCACAATGTTACCCGGTGGCCAGTGCCATTCCTATGCAACATTCGTGTGGAACAAAGGGTCTGCTAGGCTGAGTCGCTGCCCGAAAGTTAATTATTTCTAAATATTCATCCAAATAAGAAATGCACCAACTAGGAGATGTGCAGCGTCTGGATTAGTAGCTACTGTTAATGTGTTCCCTACAGCCAAGTGGTATCAATCCGTAGGTGTGGCCGTAAAAAACCATTTGAATAAATGTCCTTCGTTCGGTGCATTTGCTTTTAATGCACAGCATTCTTTGGCGAGTACCCCAGCAATTTGGTAGCAAAATCGTGAAATATCGTACCTGTAACGCCAAAAGCTTGACGCATTTCCTATATAAATATATAGGTCTTCATAAAAAGGGTTGGGGTGACCAACTTGAAATTTGAAGTGGCATCAGCATAAATTTGGACCAAGGTGAATTTAGTAGTGATATGGGAGTGGCCCTACGAAAATTTGGGGTGAAATGGCAGTGAGCCAAGCTGAATTTGAGGCTGATATGGGGGTGGCCCAACCTAAATTTGAGGTGATATAGGGGTGGGTAAGCCTAAGTTTGGGGGAATATGGGGTGGCCCAGCCTGGATTTGGGGATGATATGGGGGTGGGAGAACCTAAATTTGGGGGTGATATGGGTGGTGGGCCACCCTAACCATGGGCGTGATATGGGGCTGGGCCAAGCTGAATCGGGGGGGGGGGGGGGTAGGGGCTAACCTAAATTTGGGAGTGATTTGCGGTGGGCCATCCTAAATTTCAGGTGATAGACGGGTGGGCCAGGCTAAGTTTCCGGCTGATATGGGGGTGGGCCAACCTGGATTTGAGGATGATATGGGGGTGGGCCAACCTAAATTTGAAGGTAACATGGGGACGCGCTAACCTAACCATGGGGGTGATGTTTGGCTGGGCCAAGATGAATTGGGGGGGGGTGATGGGTGGACTAACCTATATTGGGGTATGATTTGCGGTGGGCCATCCTAAATTTGAGGTGATCGAGGGGTGGGCCAGCATTAGTTTGGGGCTGGTATGGGGGTGGGTCAACCTCGATTTGCAGGTGCTATTGGAGTGGGCCAATATAAATTTGGCGGTGTTGTGAAGGCGGGCCAATCTGTATTTGGGGGTGATATGGGGTTGGTCCTACCTAAATGTGGGGGCAATCTCGGGGTCGGTCAATCTGAACTTGGGGGCGATATGGGGGTTTGCCAACCTAAATTTTCGGGTGCGTCGACTGCAATTTTGGGGGACGATTTATGGAAATTCGTGGGTGGACCAACTTGAAAATTAGGGGTGGCCCAATTGAAATTGGGGATGGGCCAACTCCAAGTTTAAGGCTGGGCGAACAAAAATCGGTCGTGGCCGACTTAAAATTTGGGGGTGGGCCAATTTTAATTTGAGGGTGTGTCAACTTGAAATTTGGGGGTGGGCCTATCTAATGTTTGGGGGTGGGCCAATTGAAATACGGGGGGGGGGGGGGCTGTTTACGAATAGTTAGACAACACCAGTGGTGTTCCTGCATCTTTTTCATCATCGCAAAGTATGTATATTAATAATTGTTACCTAATACTCCTCAAGGTGAGCTACCACTTGAGCCTTCCGAGCCCACTGGGCTGCTAATCCCACAGAAGTACTCTCATCGTGACAACTGCGACGTTCAATGCGGGGATCACATGAACAAATCGCAGACCGAGCTGACCATTTTCACACCAATGTCATTGCCAACACTACTCGCTCGTGCTAGAGGCAACACAAGCTGACAACTATCATAATTCAACTTTCACTCGCGCGGTAGTCGACACGCTCTCAGCGCACTATTTCGCCAATCATTGGATAGAGCCTTGCTGGATGTTTTACTGTCACGTTGCGTCGTTTTTCACGAAGGCCGTCTCCCGAAAAGAGAATAGATTTTTGAGATTGGCGAGGCAAGCTAGTATAAAACTCATACGAAGCAAATGTATAAACGGTTATAGTGATTTTTCAAAAATGAATATAAGTAAATAAGATTTCAGATGGTATTGTTTCGACCGGGCATGACAACGAGTTTTTCCCGCCTGTCACAGTGCTTTGACCGAAAACCTAATCATTTTGCTCAAACGTGTTGCCCCAATATTACATGTGCTAAATGTAGAAAAGTGCGCTGCGGGGTCACAGCTTCAAAGCCAGTCTATTTTGTGTACGGTTGTTGATATTGTAGTAATGTGGAGTTTTCTTCTTTATAAGAGCACAAAAAGAAAAATATAACAGATGGTAGCTAAGCGCAAAGTAAATTGTAAGATCTGAAACCAGCAATTATTTTTAATTTGTGGATTGGTCTTCTCCGCCGGTAGATCGCTGTCGGATCACTTCAAAGAATTTTGTTTGTGTGCAACTGCAGCAAAAACGAAAATACTACCATTTCATTGCCAGGACCTTTATGCCCTCCACACACGCAAGAAGGACACCAGATAATTGGCAATATCAGTTTATAAACTGACATTGTATTGCTAATTTCAGTGTAGTGTGGTGCCTGCGGACGGAGTATTTTCTTAGTATCAGTCCAGTGTTAGCAGTGAGAAGCAGTTCGGTCTACCATTCCTATGAGGGCATACAAGCCATTGTAGCGCTTTACTGTAGGACAAATTAAGTGCTAAAAACTTGGTGTGCCTTGTCCTTTCCGCAGGTCGTCCATCCATTCTGTTATGGTGACGATCAACGTTGTGTCCGTCAGGTCTCCTCCTCAGTTTTAGCTTCACCATCGTGAGAGTGGACAGAGAAAGGAAGCTTTCTTCACAATCAGCCCCAGCGGGATTCCACCACTCGTAACTGCTGCAATTTGCATTCAGTGACTGGGCATGCTAAGCACATCCTTAGTTTCACAATGACTAGAGTACGCAGAAAAAGTAGAGCTTTGGTCGCTATCACTACCACGAACCCATGTCAATGCAGATATAAGTACGTGCAGGGGCTGAGTATGCTAACCTCTCCGCTACCACCTGCTTCCACCACATTAGATTTTCCAGGCATACCTGCTTCTTGTTTTCAACGCAGACGCATGCAGGAAAAACGCGGATAACTAAAAAATCTCAGTGCCCTTCCACTCTGTGAAGAAACATGACCTGCAAAGCTGTGTATGTGGGTCCCTTAATGGCGAACTGCACCTCCACCGTATGTCGGCCCCGCATTGCACTGTCTTCGGGATCGGCCCACGTATGGGGAGTGCTTAACGCCTGCTTCATCTCTGCCGCGGGTCTCCCCGGCATGGCGTTACATTCGGGATCAGCCCACATATGGGGAGCGCTGAACGCATGCTTCACCACCGCTGCGGGTCGGGCCAGTATTACGCTACCTTCGAGATTTGGCTCTACACGCGGACGCGATAGTGGTGAAAGTAGCCCTTAAGAGGAAGCTTAAGCTCTAGTGGTCCTATCTAAATAAATGTAAAAGGAGAATTCGTTTTTCTCGACAGCCACTGCATCTAATTTGACAAGGTTTTTTGCATTTAAAACAAGAACTTAAAATCTAGTGTCTGTTGGTTTCGAATTCTTGAATTAGGTCATCATTTCTTTATTCAAAATTGTCAAAAATTGCATATTTTGAGAAAACGAAACCATCAAGTTTACAACTCTCTTTCGGCAAAAAAACTGATATCAAAATTATGTACATTGCATCTAACAGCACATCTAAAGCAGACAAAATTGATATATTACGCATGAATCTTGAAAAATTTAGTAATATGGAAATACAGCTTTTCCACAACCCTTGTTCACAACGTAACGACTTCACGTAAGATATAAATGGGCATATTGGAATTGTCTAATGGATGCTGTTTACAGAACCACGATATCAGTTCTTGATGGGGAGTTAATAATTTGTAAACTTCGTGCTTGTGTACTTTTCGCACTTTCTAATTGTTGAATATCTTTTACCAAAATTCAGGCCCTAAATAGAAATTCCGCTTCCAATAGTCACTAGAATTTACCTTTCTCTCCCGAATCCAACAAATTTCATTAAAATCGGTCCAGGGGTTACCTAAGAAAAGCGTTTCGGCGTTTTGCATCTATTTGAATAGGCCGAGTCGGAGTAGGGCCCGTGTTAAAGCTTCCTCTTAATGACTTCGCTGTAAAAAAAAACAATAAAAGAATAAAAGAAAACAAAAACGCTGCAACAATATCGCCGGCTCAGATTTCGTCATGATGGCACCGTCCCCTTCGGCACGGCTCCGTGAGCAGCTACCAAGCTGTTCACTTTCGTTATCTTCCTTCCCCGGCGGCCGCGCATTGTCTTGATGCCAGCGGCGCGCTAAATCTGCACCATCATTCCGTCATGCATCTCTTCTGTGACCAAGCAAGCTTTCGGCGGTACACGTACACTGCCGCATTGACACCAAAACTTTAAACTGCTTGCTTTCGAGAAAACACCATGAATAAAAATGGAACGTGACTATAAGGCCACGGGGAATATGTTCGCGGTGCCATATTGATGACAGCATCCCGAAAGGCTAGATGTGGTCAGGCTGACTTTACAGGTTTGGAAGGAATGACTGACGGTCTAATTGCTTCATTATCACATAAACAGCGCTTGAAGTTGTTAGCGCAGTTTGTGTGTGGTTCCTCCTTTGTGTCCCCCCGTGAACTGCTGTTCTTTCTGTGGCTTTACAGATGTTTCTTTTCTGCGTCAGTTACGCCTTCCAAGAGTGTTTACTTGGAAAATTTTTGTTTGCATGGCTCTTACAGAAGCATGTTTAGTCGAAAGTTTTTCTATTGGCTGCATAATCTCGAGGACAGACTCCAAACTTCTCATTTTCGTTAACCACGTAAGAACCATTACTGAAAATTTAATTAACGTAGCTTTGTTAATTACGCAAACAACTTCTCAACTTACTCCGCATCTAGAGATTGCCAATCTGAACACTCGAATGATAAAATGTTGTTAACATTGTTCGTATCATTTCGATAGTTTTGTTTCGTGCAGTTAAAAGCAGCCGGCATATTGATGGTGTTGTAGACTTCTTATAAAGTAAGTGTGAAAGCTTGGACAGGTTAGCTTGGCACAAATCAACTTCATGAGCTTAAGCACATGTGCCCAACCTTGCACGACTGCCTTTACAACCGATGCTTATATATTATACAAGAAGCACCTCAGCGCTACGGTACATCCCACAAGGTGTGCGAGAACATTGTGTGCCCTCCCGATTAGGTGCCTGAGCGTTGGTGGCATCAGGCTCGGTTTCCTGGCATCATAAGGAATAAAAACTGCTGCCTGGAGGAAAGCATTGGGTACATTTTCAGTACTTTGTAACATATGGATCAGCACGGATGCGTACGTTAGAACGAAAAGTACTGAAATATTAAGTTGAGGCTTTCACTCTATGTATTTTAGCTGTCTAATGATAAGATCTAAAGAAAAAATACTGCGATTTTGTGACAAATAATGCTGACATGAAATATGAGCTCCGACACTGTAGCCGTGGTGGAACTGGCCCCTGGACTATTGGGATACATTGAACCACGATACGCTGGTTTGATAGTTCGCGCTTGAATTTCCTGTATGTAGGCGCCGCTGTGCAGTGTTGGAGGCCCTTTTTAAATGACAAGCACTATTTTTCAGCTAATATTGAAAGCAACTGCATTCCTTTTTTAGGGCGGGGGGGGCTTTTTTTTAGCGTCGAACCACAGTTCCAAAGTTATCAGTTAGCTCACGATGCGCCTGCATGTGTTACTGGATATTAATCCAGTATGTTGTCATGGATTCAATAGCGAAAGAGCGTTATCTTATCAGATTGCGCGCGTGAAGCGAATACTGGCCTACTGGCCTACATGAGTGGGCATGGTGGTACGACAAGGAAAACAACGATGGGCTTACGCACGCTTTTCTCTATGCGCTTTTCTTCATTGTGCAGTTCTTCAGTTCTTCGGTACCTGCACGGCAGTGCGGCTCGACTACGGCTTTCCAGCACCAGGGTCCGCCCATAGGCAACGCATCGACTCTTCTGGAAAGCGGGAACGACTTCGCCTACCTTTCGCCCGTCATTCTACCGACAGCCAGACAGCACATGCGCACATTCGTGCACGTGCACAATGTTCACGACTGCGCAGCTGCAAGATCGTGTACAGCATTGGTGGCGAAGGATATAAAACCAGGCCCGGCTGCATCGCTTTTCAGTGGGCATGGTGGTACGACAAGGAAAGCAACGATGGGCTTACGCACGCTTTTCTTCATTGTGCAGGTTAGTAGGTTCCCAAAACTACCTCACGCTTCTTTCAAATCTGATGACCTGTTCCTTGTCGTGCTTCCATGCCCAAAAGCCTTGGTTGATCCTTTTCATTCTTTGCTTTTGTTCTTATGTGGTGACGTTGAGAGCAATCCCGGTCCCAGTGCAGGTTCGCAAAAAGCGCAATCTTCGAATGCTGTGGAAGAAATTTTGAAAACGCTTAAGGATCTAGACGAGCGATCTATAAGAATGGAAACTCTACAGAAATCTATGGCTACGTCAATATCAGACCTAAAGGAAAAGCAGGAGTCAGTTTGTCAGGTAATATCGGATATAAAAGCCAGATTAGAAAAAGTTGAACAGCAAACTTTTGCAATTGAACAAAAGCAGACAGATCTCGACGACGTGCGGGATTCCGTAGTCCGCGTCGAAAAGCACACGCGCACACTCCACTCAAGACTAAATGACGCCGAAGACCGCGCTCGCCGGAATAACTTGTTGTTCTACGATTTGCCTGACTCCGCTGATGAAACCTATTCCAAGTCGGAAGAAAAAATACTGAAAATTTTCGCCGACACTTTAAAAGTTGATATTTCAACTAACAACATAGCCAGAGCGCACAGAATTGGGCGATTTGCCACAGGGAAAGCACGACCACTAATAGTAAAATTTGAAACATACAAATGTAAGGACTTAGTCCTTTCCAAGCGCCAAGTTCTAAAGGATGAAAAAAAAATATCCGTAAGCGAAGATTACTGCCCAGCAACAAGACACTGCCGTAAAAAGTTGATCGAATTTGGAAAAAACACAAAAAAGTCATTCAAGTTGCATTACAATAAATTGATTATCAGTGGTAAAACGTATGTTTACAATGAAGCTCATAATACTGTTACTGAAATAGAAGCTTTCGATAGCACACAGAACGACCTCAGCCCTCGTACTCTTCGCTCTGGACGCGAATTCCCTTTAAAATAAATATAGGGGAACGAACGGGGAGGTGGTTCTCAGCTGTGTTCTTGCTCGGTGCTTTTCTCGAACATGCGTAGTCTTCTGCCAAAGAGGGACGAACTGTGTGCCATTATTCATGACTGTGACGCTGACATCATTGCGTTAACTGAAACCTGGCTGTCATCTAGGGTAGCCAACTCTGAGTTGTTTTTTTGCAGAAATAAATACGCAGTTTTTCGGAGCGATCGCACCGGTAAAGTAGGCGGTGGTGTGCTTCTTGCAATCAGTGACCGATTTGAGGGCTTTTGTGTGCCGGTTGTTTCAGATTTAGAAATCATCTGGTGCTGCCTTACAATAAAATTTAAAAAGCTACTAATAGGGGTTTGTTACCGATCACCCTCAAGTCCTTTGTCCTTTTGCAATGACCTGTATGACAACTTGAACCAGATAACAATACGCTATCCTGGAGTGCCAATATATCTAATGGGCGATTTTAATTTTCCAAACATCGTATGGTCACCCATCAGTCCGTTTTCTGAGCCCTCATCTACTGAATGTAATGAGTTCATTACACTTTGTTCTGACTTCGGTTTTTCACAAATGGTCACCTCACCAACACGAATAACTCGGCACTCAACCTCACTACTTGATCTGGTGCTCACCACTTCTCCCGACAACGTCTCATCGATAACTCACTTACCTGGTCTGAGTGATCATGACATTTTGCACTTCACGCTTACATTCCCCCAGCAGTATCAATGCAAACAACTAAAGACAATTAGAAACTTCAAAAGAGCCAATTTTTCTTCCATAAACTCAAGCCTATGTTCATTTCTTGACTTCTTACCGCAGTTTTTTGAACGATCAGTTGAAAGAAATTGGTGTATGTTCAAGACTAAAATTTTAGAATTAATCCGTCAGCATGTTCCACTCCAGCGCGTTTATTCTCATAATCAAGCCCCCTGGTATAACAGATTTCTTAATATGCTCTCAAATAGGAAGAGACGCCTTTTTCGCACTGCTAAACGGACGAAAAAGCCTGCACATTGGCTTGCATATAAAAACGCTGCCTCCAACTACTCAATCACTGCTAAAAATACTAAGCACACATTTTTTATCAAAACCCTGCCATTATTACTAAAAACCAATCCAAAGCGCTTTTGGAGCGTAGTAAAATGTAAACGTGGAAATAAGATTGCATTAACACAGTCTGGTAGTCAGGTTCCCAGCTATCTTTGCGCAGACGTCTTCAACAGCGCGTTTGTGCAATCATTTTCCTCTCCCGCACCTAACAATGAATGTCCCATCTTACAGGGCTGTAACTTTCCTCCTATGGACCCTATTATATTTGATGCAACAGGAATTAAAAAAATAATCGAAAATTTGAAAATTACTTCCTCCTGCGGTGTCGATGAAATCACCACAATTCTTAATTAGCACAGTTGAATATTCATCTATCATATTGCAATATCTATTCTCGCAATCATATAACTCTGGCATGCTTCCGCTTGATTGGAAAACAGGAAAAATCATTCCCATACACAAATCAGGTGACACTCATAATCCCTTTAATTATAGACCAATTTCTCTTACCTCAGTACCTTGTAAAATTATGGAACATGTAATCTACACGCATCTCATTAACTTCCTTGACGATAATAATTTCTTTACTCCTCACCAGCACGGGTTTAGAAAAAACTTCTCTTGCGAAACACAGCTTCTCGCATTTACAAACGATTTACACTCTAACCTTGACGCAGGCTTCACGACAGACTGTATTTTTTTGGACTTCGCTAAAGCATTTGACAAGGTGTGTCATGCTCTACTCTTACACAAACTAAGCATTTTAAACAATGACCTTACACTACTTAAGTGGATCTGTAGCTTCCTAACATCCCGCGTTCAGTTTGTTTCTGCTAATGAATGTACTTCCTCTGTAGCCCCTGTCGGCTCAGGCGTCCCTCAAGGAACTGTCCTGGGCCCACTTTTGTTTCTTATATACATTAATGACTTACCTATTAATATTTCATCAAAAATATGTTTATTTGCAGACGATTGTGTGATATACCGCAAAATTTCCAATAACTGCGATGTAACAGCCCTGCAAACCGACTTAAATAAAGTAACTGATTGGTGCAGCACGTGGAAAATGCAACTTAACATTAAGAAGTGCAAAACTATGAGGGTTTCTCGTACTAACTCTAGTTCTCCAAATTATTCTCTCACTAATAT